>NC_064616.1:52207500-52832500 GCF_023898315.1 Schistocerca nitens
GTTGTTTTATCACATTTTTGTTGCTATGTTTGAATGCGCAGTACAGAAAGGTTTTGCTACGGGAGGCTAGAGAGTAGTTAGGATCATACAGCAGACTCATCGAACGACGCGCCAGGTGGTCATAAGCGTGAGAACGACCGAGCGAACAGAGCCGTATCGTACTATACTCTGTCCATCATAAGAATAAACCTCATGTAAACATTACGCCATGTATTCCTCTGCGTTCGCTTGAGTCTCATTGGATTCCGTTTCGCGTGGAGCGGAAGCAAAGCTGTGGCCAGTATAATCAAGTACGATCATAAGGATACGTTTTATGCTGTGTTACACGGACATAAACCGGGCGGGACAACAGCTTTACCGGCGCATTAAACTTGGACAGCACTGGCCAACCAGCTGCCCAACTAGGCTGCAATGGTGCGAGCAGTTGCAGTTCAGACGTAAAAAGAGACTGGCAAAGAAACAATATAGCTTCGAATGACATTTAATTTTTAAAGAGAATGAAGTAATATTTGCCAAAACTCGAGTACCACCGCGCGCTTCTTAGATGACCAAGTTGTGTGCTGTCCTTAGGTTAGTTAGGTTTAAGTAGTTCTAAGTTCTAGGGGACTGATGACCATAGATGTTAAGTCCCATAGTGCTCAGAGCCATTTGAACCAAGCCACTAGGTGACCAAACGGAAAGGATAAAATGCTTTAGTTCTCACCTGACACAGTGTTCTAGTTACAAACAAGAGTGTTGTAAATTCCTAACTTAAACACAGGGTAATTTTTGTGAGCGAGCTATGTGTGACGCAAAATCATACTGGATGGGTTTCACCGTATTGTTGAATGCTGAAGCCACTGAAGGTATTGATTACAGTCAGTCATCTGGTAATCTCTTAGCTCCTTCCTCATCCGAAGCATTTCGGTTCTTGAACTGCCATCTGCTACGTTGATCACGGTCGATCAACAACAGAATCCACGAAGCCACCCAGCACCGCCTTTTCTCCTCTTCTTTTATGACGTACCATTCTATATCCCGCCAACGTTCGCCAATGTCATGTGAAAAAGCTGCGTGCGTTAGTTCCAGCACGTCTGGCAGCTTAACAGTCTTGTTAGTTCTCCGACCAAATCCCTTAACTTGGCTCCCGATCAGTTCTGTTAGGTTCATATAGTAATGGTACAGTGGCAAATGCAAAAATGCAGCATTTATATGGTGTGTTCGATACTGTGAAAATGATTGTTTTTCATGTTTCTACGACACATATCTACAACTGATGTATAAAACAATGGACATAGTCCAAATAAAGAGTATTTGGTTTTTCATTTTTGCCTTACAAAATTAAATTGTTATGTTTTCTTAATTGAAGCAACCTATATTAATAGTCTTTCATAAAATATCGATAACTGAGAATTTATATTTAAAGTGAAAACATAAATTTCGCGTGCAATATGTAATTAAAATCAAGAAGACTTGCAGTATTCATAAAAATTGATGATGAATCTTACAGTTACGAGAAGTACGTATTTCAAATTGTACTAGAAAAAAGAACTGACTCACGCGAGAGTTGTACCAGCGAACTACGTACTGCATAGAAAATGGGTCAAATGGCTCTGAGCACTATGGGACTTAACTTGTGAGGTCATCAGTCCCCTAGAACTTAGAACTACTTAAACCTAACTAACCTAAGGACATCACACACATCCATGCCCGAGGCAGGATTCGAACCTGTGACCGTAGTGGTCGCGCGGCTCCAGACTGAAGCGCCTAGAACCGCTCGGCCACCACGGCCGGCTACTGCATTGAGTTTTCAAGTTATTACGCTACTGATTCTGCTATAAATAAGTGTGCTATTTTGTTACAGTTGTATCTAATACAGTCCCTCAAAAAACTTCAAAGCCGATTATCTTGGTAAATTTATGAAAAAGATTAAGAACAACCTATTTCTCGGCACTTTTTATCCGTGTTGCTGACGCGTGGGGCACTACGGAACAGCAAGCAGCCTCAGCCATTTTCATACCGCGACACTCAGAGCACAACAATACAGTGACTGTGACTGTACACGATCTTTGCAAAAAAAAGACATAACAGAAGCGTGATTAAGAAAAACGTTGATCGATGCTAATACAATTGAATATCTTAAAGTTTCATTTAACGGAGCTTAGTAATAATATATATACCTAATACATCAGTAGGACCTACTTGCAAGAGCGCAACAACACCAGTGAAGGTGTGCTACGGCTTCTGACCAATCATCGAGTTTGTGTTTGATAAATCAGGTCTATTCTTATGATGAACGGGGTGAGAACGTGGGGATTCACCTACAACGCTAGCGCCAAGAAGCGAATCTTTTATTATTTATATTTGCTGTTTAAATAGTAATATACAGCTCCAACCGTGCTGATGACGTTATTTGCACTGAGTGCTTGTTAGTAATAACTGAAACATTACTCAATTTATCAGGAAATGATAATTACAAATTTTAGTTACCGTCGGTGTTTATTGATGGAAAGGATGGGACAATCACAAATGCGCCCTGAGAGGGCAGGCGCAAAACTGCTAAGATAGTTTACTACTAGCCAGGCCGGCCGCTGTGACCGAGCGGTTCTACGCGCTTCAGTCCGGAACCGCGCTGCTGCTACGGTCGCAGGTTCGAATCCTGACTCTGGCATGGATGTGTGTGATGTCCTTAGGTTAGTTAGGTTTAAGTAGTTCTAAGTCTAGGGGACAGATGACCTCAGATGTTAAGTCCCATAGTGCTTAGAGCCATTTGAACCATTTGTACTACTAGCCAGCACCTCGGCTTCCGAGGAGGCAGTACATGAAACTGTTTACAAAATCTGGTCTGTCTGTTGAAAAATAGCAGCGGATCACGTACTTTTGCGATGTTGTGTTAATCCAGGGCAGTCTACGATTGGTTTTCGAGGTGGCAACACACGAACTTGTGTGTGAAGTGCAACTCTGCATAAACACGGAATTCATTGTTAAATTGCCTAGAAAAACTTACTGGTGCCATCCCATGTTGATTCTAAAATCGGGTGAAGTATTCAAAATGGTTCAAATGGCTCTGAGCACTATGGGACTCAACATCTTAGGTCATAAGTCCCCTAGAACTTAGAACCACTTAAACCTAACTAACCTAAGGACATCACACACACCCATGCCCGAGGCAGGATTCGAACCTGCGACCGTAGCAGTCCCGCGGTTCCGGACTGCAGCGCCAGAACCGCACGGCCACCGCGGCCGGCTGGTGAAGTATTGTTGTAACTTTTGCGGTGCTCGAGAACTAATGATTAATGACCGGGAATCTTGTTGTGAATATTAACGATAGAATGGCTCTCAGAACATTTTCCTTGATTTTTTGACTCCTATAAACAGAAATAAAATCCGGTGGCATCCCAGTACATTTAACTTCAGTTTTAACAACAATGAATTCTTAATCATTTGCCACTTCATTATACACTATTTACTCCACACATTTCAGTGCCTGCAGTCGGCGGAGAGGAAACCAGTTGGGACGCCAGCTACTTCTTTAAAAGACGAGAGGTAAGCAAGTTGCCTCCAATTATGCTAGGGATAGTGACTGCGGACATTATTTACTGAAATCCATTGTGCTTGTTAATCCTGGCACGTCTTTTTTCGTGGGAAGTGTTATACTCAGGAATCCACTGTGTCATTTAAGGGTAACAATTTGCTTCTTTTGCGAATTAAACTTGACGCATCCTCATGAATACTTTACACTTGGCATCCATAGTGTGGGGAAACATACCTTTAAACAGCGGTTAATCTAATAGGATGCACTGAACCGTCAATATGCATTAGAAGGTGACATTTCTTAATCGCGGCAGAGAATATAGTTCTACACTCTCTCTTTCTTTCAAACCGCACTTAACCAAAATAGTACGAAGAAAATGGTTCAAATGGCTCGGAGCACTATGGGACTTAACTTCTGAGGTCATCAGTCCCCTAGAACTTAGAACAACTTAAACCTAACTAACCTAAGGACATCACATACATCCATGCCCGAGGCAGGATTCGAACCTGCGACCGTAGCGGTAGCGCGGTTCCAGACTGTAGCGCCTAGAACCGCTCGGCCACCTCGGTCGGCCTAGTACGAAGAGATCGCTACAGTGTTCTAACCCATATAGCAAGCATCAGCGCAAATCAATTAAATATCTGTCACATTTCCGTGCGGAGTGACCGCGCGATTAGAGGCGCCATGTCACGGATTGCGCGGCCTCTCCCGCCGGAGGTTCGAGTCTTCTATGGGGCATGTGTGTGTGTGTGTGTGTGTGTGTTTGTTGTCCTTAGCACAAGTTAGTTTAAGTAGTGTTTAAGTCTAGTGACCGATGACCTCAGCAGTTTGGTCCCTTGGGAATTCACACACATTTGAACATTTTTCTTGTCACATCCTTCTCGTCCGCAGCTCGTGGTCGTGCGGTAGCGTTCTCGCTTCCCACGCCCGGGGTCCCGGGTTCGATTCCCGGCGGGGTCAGGGATTTTCTCTGCCTCGTGATGACTGGGTGTCGTGTGATGTCCTTAGGTTAGTTAGGTTTAAGTAGTGCTAAGTTGTAGGGGACTGATGACCATAGATGTTAAGTCCCATAGTGCTCAGAGCCATTTGAACCAACCATTTTGAACATCCTTCTCTAACCAATGCACGGTAGATTACATCCACTAGCGGTTTGCCTAGAGCATATTGATGGATATCCCATTGTTTTCAGGGTCGAGTACCAAGATTAACTTAGTCATTTGTCAGTTTTGAGGCCTGGTAATGAAACAGATTGTCTTTCACAGTTGGGGAAGTTTAGTGAATAGGAACACAGTTGTCAGTCGATGCGGAAAACGCGTTTAGAGGGTGAGAGGCAGGAGACGGCTGGAGCAGTTTTACGACTGCGGGATATGAGGCGAGCTGACACGGCCGCTCCCCTCAGCCAATTCTCCGCCAACGTGGCTCCCGCTTAACTTTGCTCCGCCGACTGGCGGTCACGGCGCGTCCCCCAACTCCGGATTTCTCGCGCTGCGGTTTGCGGCACAAGCGTGGTGCGAATGTTACGTTTCTTACCCACAGAAAAATCCTGATCTTGTTTAACAGTGGTGTCATCTATACGTATGATTTCGTTTTAGAAAGGAAAACAGAAGATTCCTCAATGTATGCTGGTGCGAAAATACGTGGCAGACTTGAGTTTGCAGTAGGTAAAATAAGCGAACACGTGTTTCGGCTTATCCATAGATGCTTCACTGTTTCTGGAAAATCGACGGTCAAAGTTTTCCAGATATTTTCCAGGTACTTTATGTTCCATTTAGGCTGCGTTCACAACGGCACCGACAACGGTCGTCAGACACCGTCGCCAGAAGTCACCCGAGAACATCGGCCGACAGCGTGGTCACAGTGCGTCCGACCTCCTTCAACAGTTTTTGGCATAGTCAAGGAGGTTAGGTTAGAATCTGTTCTATATATAAAGTAGGTTAGATTTTAACCTCTTAGGGTAGGATGGATATCACGACAACTCTGCTTAGACACACTATGTAATCAATAGTATCCGGGCACCTGGCTGAATATGACTTACAAATGCGTGGCGCCCTCCATCGGTAATGCTGGAATTCAATATGGTGTTGGCCCACCCTTAGCCTTGGTCACAGCTTCCACTTTCGCAGGCATACGTTCAGTTAGGTACAGGAAGTGCTGCACTGACGGGAGGTATCGATGTCGGTCGGTGAGGTCTGGCACGAAGTCGGCATTGTTAAACATCCCAAAGGTGTTCTATAGGAATCAAGTGAGGACTCTGTGCACGCCAGTCCATTCCAGCCAATGATCACAGTTAAAATAGTTTTACAACATAATTACAGGTGAATGTTACTCTTCTATCCTTTCCTTTCAGAAGTGTTGTGGAATTGAAGAGCAAATGTATCACGTATTGCTTGTACCGACGACACATTTATGTGTAATGAAAATTTTGCGGGCTCGGCAGAGTTCATGGCGACGCTGCAAGCATGCCGCTCCAAAGGCAGCCGCGTATTATAACCCCGGCTGGCGCCGCGCTAGCTCCATCTTCTCCATCACTCCCCGCAAGACCGATGTGTGGCCGGCCTTATATCTGAAGACAGATGTCGTCGCTAATCAGCACGTGCACAAAGGAGCAAATTGTATCCTCCCTCGCCTCTTTACAAGTCGGTGCACGCAGAGCGGCAGAAGACACGTATGAGACACGCCAACACTCGGAGGACTGCCATCGACGCCAGGGCCACGAACATCAGTTGCTACAAGCAACTACTCAGAATCGAGGACACTATTCAATGAAACATACAATTGTAAAACAAACAGAAGCACTTAAGTACAGGGTGGTTGTACTTAAAATTTCCCGGCTTGAGGTAGCGAACATCGTGAACTACACTGACGGAAAAAAAATCGCAGCATCAAAAAACGATTAATGTAGGGTAATGAAAATTCGGAAATAGATTTGTCTACGTAACATATTTAACTGTTTAACGTTGCAAGAATACAAGTTAATCTAAGCCCGAAATAAGCCAATGCAAATGCCAAATGTTGGTACATTAAAAAACCGGTGTAACCGCCAGGATGTTGACGCATGGTGCAGGGAATGGCAATTGAATCTCAATGTAGACAAGTGTAATGTGCTGCGAATACATAGAAAGAAAGATCCCTTATCATTTAGCTACAATATGACAGGTCAGCAACTGGAAGCAGTTAATACGATAAATTATCTGGGAGTACGCATTAGGAGTGATTTAAAATGGAATGATCATATAAAGTTGATCGTCGGTAAAGCAGATGCCAGACTGAGATTCACTGGAATACTCCTAAGGAAATGCAATCCGAAAACAAAGGAAGTAGCTTACAGTACGCTTGTTCACCCGCTGCTTGAATACTGCTAAGCAGTGTGGGATCCGTACCAGATAGGGTTGACAGAAGAGATAGAGAAGATCCAACGGAGAGCAGCGCGCTTCGTTACAGGATCATTTAGTAATCGCGAAAGCGTTACGGAGATGGTAGATAAACTCCAGTGGAAGACTCTGCAGGAGAGACGCTCAGTAGCTCGGTACGGGCTTTTGTTGAAGTTTCGAGAACATACCTTCACCGAAGAGTCAAGCAGTATATTGCTCCCTCCTACGTATATCCCGCGAAGAGATCATGAGGATAAAATCAGAGAGATTAGAGCCCACACAGAGGCATACCGACAAGCCTTCTTTTCACGAACAATACGAGACTGGAATAGAAGGGAGAACCGATAGAGGTACTCAAGGTACCCTCCGGCACACACCGTCAGGTGGCTTGCGGAGTATGGATGTAGATGTAGATAACGTGTGTGCATTGTGTTGTATAGGTGCCGGATGTCAGTTTGTAGGATGGAAATGGCTCTGAGCACTATGGGACTTAACATCTGAGGTCATCAGTCCCCTAGAACTTAGAACTACTTAAACCTAACTAACCTAAGGACATCACACACATCTATGCCCGAGGCAGGATTCGAACCTGCGACCGTAGCAGTCGCGTGGTTCCGGACTGAAGCGCCTAGAACCGCTTGGCCACCGCTACCGGCTGTAGGATGGAGTTCCATGGCTGTTGCACGTGGTTGGTCAATACAGTGACGTATAATGGTGGTTGTGAATGACTCTGGACTTGTCCTTTGATGATGTTCCGTATGTGCTGGGTTGGAGACGGATCTGGTGATCGAGCAGGCCAAGGCAACATGTAGACACTTGTTGGATTACATCAAGGGTATGTGAGCGAGTGTTATAGGGTCGAGAAACACCCTCTAGAAAGCTGTTCATGAATGACAGCACAACAGGTCGAACCACCAGACAAACGTAAAGGGTGTGTGAGATAACCACGAGTGTGCTCCTGCTGTCATACGAAACCGCACTGGAGGACATAACCCCATGTGTAGGTCCAGTGTATCCAGCACGTAGACATGTTGGTGCAGGTCCTCAATTGGCCTCCTCCTAATCAACACACGGCCATCACTGTCACCGCGGCAGGACCAGCTTTCATCAAATAACACAACAGACCTCCGCCCTGCCCTCCAATGGCTTCTCGCATGACACCGCTGAAGTCGCAAATGACGACGGTTTGGAGTCAGTGGAATGCACGCTGCAGGGCGTCTGTTTCGGAGCTGTCATTGTAGTAAACGATTTGTGACAGTTCGTTTTGTCACTGTGGTACCAACTGCTTCTCAGACAGCTGCTGCTGATGCTGTACGATGGGCTGAAGCCGTACGTCGAATACGATGATCTTCTCTTTCTGTAGTGCTACATTGCCGACCGGAGCCCGGTCTTGTTGCGACCGTACACTCTGGTGACCACTGCTGCCAGCAATCAGGTTCAGTGACAACAATCCTGCCAAGTCTTTCTGCAGTATCGTAGAAGGAACATACAGCATCTTGTAGCCCTATTACACAACCTTATTCGAACTCAGTGATTTCTAAATCAAACCTGATTTGCATCCTCATAATGGCGCTACTAATGTCACTGTTATGTGAATGGCGCGAAATTTGAATAGACGTCATCTTCCATATGTAGAAACGGACCTACCAACTTTCGTTTATGTCGCACAACCCTTTCTTGGTGTTGCGACTTTTTTCTGTCAGTGTATTTATCGTATGGGTACCCAACTTTATAGGAATGATGTTCAGACTGTGCGCAGGGTTTTACTTGTTAATGTAGTTTTTAAAACAACAGCAATCTGCTGCTGCTCTTCGCGGGTATCGACGCATTCGAGGAATACATTGAGGTCCTCTTTCCGCAGTGGGCTTCAAGAACATAATTCACAAGTCCGAAATAATTAACGATTTGGGAATTAATGTTGGAAGAGGCCGACGGCCAACTGCGCCAAAAATTGTTCAAGAAGTTACTATTGCCATGGCTGAGAATGATGGACGCGATGTGCATCTTCTTGGTGTGCACGGCCTGTGTCACGACAGCCGAATTTCCTTGGTCCACCAGTCGAAAAGTGCTGTGAACAATTGTGGAAAGGTATCTCTGGTGATGTTCCAGAGTGTCGCGGATGTAGATGATTGCCGCACTGAGCAAATGTTGTAACCGGGAACGTGAACATGGTAAGCAATAAACAAATGTTACTCACTCATGTGCAAGCTAAAAAGTGTTTGTTTCAACCGTTTATTCACTACTTCTCCTCCGCATGTCCTTACAAATGTTTCCACAAAGTTTAATGACTCGCCTTTCATGGAGGCCATCTCAGATAGCAAAAGTTTAATTATAACCACTCTATATTTGTCCTTTCCAGCGTTGGTTACATTTAAAGGATTCCAAACCGTCTCTACCTGCATTGTTACAAGCAACGAAAGCAACAGTTAGCCATCCGTTACCCAAACTGGAGGAAGAAGAAACTTTCATTAAAGAAAAATTTAACCTCGCACCACAAAATAAAGTAGGTCCATGAATAAGAACAAATTGAGCAGTTTTAGAAACTCCTCTCGTTTCGTTCTTTTTACCCTTACCAGAAGATGTCGAAGCACCAAGAGTGCCGTCCACATTGACAAGTAATTTGTAAACCAACATTCGCCGGCGACGACGAAAATAGCCACTGAGGCACTGAGCCACTGAGGCACTGCTTCTTACAATGATGCGTAAACGCTATTTTCGTCGTCGCCGGCGAATGTTGGTTTACAAATCACTTGTCAATGTGGACGGCACTCTTGGTGCTTCGACATCTTCTGGTAAGGGTAAAAAACATTATGAACACCTGCTTAATAGTTTGTCCGTCTTTGGACGAAATACATCACTAATTCTGCTTATCAGAGATCCGACAGTTTCTTGGTAGGTTTGTGGAGGTATGTGGAATTATATGTCTACGCACAGGTCATGTAATTCGCGGAAGTAACGGGCCGCTGGTTTGCGTAAGTGGTAATGGCGCCCGATAGCGACCCAGATGGGTTCGATAGGATTTACGTCAGGAGAATTGGGTCGTCGAGACATCAACGTGAGTTCGCTCTAATGCTCCTCAAACCACTGTGGCACGGTTCTGGCCCCGAGTCGCAGCTCTTAGCGTGTCTCACGTAAGTGCAGGAGAATCTCTGCCATACCATGGTACTGCTCCCACCAGCCTGTGGCCGTGGCGCGCTGCACGTTACTAGGCCGCCGTACACCTCGATGACGCCATTTGTAGAGACGACCATCGATCTAGTGTAGCAAAAATGTGATTCACCCGAAGAGCCGACAGTTTCAATTGATCTTCTTTGGAATCATGACGGTCCTCTGCACACTGCAATCGTAACTGATGATGTCGTTGGGTCAACATGTGAACACATAGGGGAGGTCTGCTGTGGAGCTCAATGTTCAACATTGTACGATGAACGGTGTGCTCCGAAACACTTGTGCGTGTACCAGCATTGTGCTCTTTGGGCAGAGATGCCACGAATCACCTCTGTCCCACTTTACAGAGCAGATAAGCCCCCAAATTCCACTTTCTGTGAAGAGTCTTAGACGTCCAACCATTTAGCGCCTAGTGGTAGTTTCACTGTCGTTATACCACTTTCCGTAGATGCACACGACAGTAGCACGTGAATATTCGACCAGCTTCGTTGTTTTCAAGATACTCATTCACAGGCTCTGCACAGTAATAAAGTCGCTTATCTCAATGGATTTCCTCATTTGCAGCCCATATCGTAGATAGTGTGATTCCCCATCCGCTTATATTCTTTTGTTCCTGCGACACGTGCCCACAACGTAACCAGGCGGTATCCAGCGTAACGGTAGGCAGCAGTCACAATTTTTTGGCTTAGCAGTGTATTGCAAAGAGACAGTGTGAATTGTACCCATGCAAGTTCTTGTCTTTGTGCCTGAAGTATAAATATCTATATCGTATCCACCACCTAAAAATGCAGACACAATGAATTTCTGTACGAACACAAACTTCAGCTGAAAATGAGAAAGAATTTCGAGAGTTTTAGCGTATTTTGTTCAAGTCCACTCATCAGAGTAGCGTTAATTCCTAGAACACACGATCCTCCGCACAGAGTTCTGACGTAGGGTTGTGAACCATAGAAATTGTAAATTTAGTAAGCTTTCCATGTAGATCACTGAACAAAATACTTCGGTTTCAATGACCATTACTCAGAAGAAATAGAAAATTAAAGTCGCTTTGTGTGTTTTATTTTAGAGTGGTGGCAATATTCCACTCAAGCGGGAAAATCAATGTTAATAATGTCTCAGTACTAGGACCGCAAAACCCTAACAAAATTGACGAGATAAGCGAAGTTTTCGACGAGTGTACACGCTTTCTGCCTTTTTCCATACGCACGGTTATTTAGACACACCTTTTCATCGTGGTAACGTTATTGGTAAATTTTCAGTACTGTCTTTTGCTACAGTGTAATTATAAGCCCCGAAAATTCATCCTTCTGTACGACGGAATATCACGCATTAAAGCGCCAGTACTGAACAGTTTCTGAACAACACTCTGTTTCAACGTTGGGTAGAACACTGATTACGCTTAACCCTATTATCTTGGACGCCGTATCTTCAGACTGAATTACTGTTTGCTCTTTTTATGAAAATGGAACGAAATTTTAAACAATTCTACCACCGACGTCAATGCAGTTTAACTTTCGTTCGTAGTTTTGAGGACGCCGTATTTCAGGTCGTTTGGGCACTGGTTTGTCAGAATAGCAGTCTTTAGAAAGCGAGTTGGTGCGTCGTTCTTCCACTAACTTCGTTGACTCAATCGTTCCTGCTGTAGCACACATAAAAATTCGGTATATATGAGGTTTAATGATTCGTGTGTGACAGTGAAAACTGTCAGCATAGTGTCGCGACACGGGGCTTCGATCGACCCACTACTTGTACGATGAATATCAGCACTTCCTGAAATGAATCTTCAAAATATGAACAGTAGATTTGGTAGCTTGAAAATTTCCTGTGTTAAACATTACCAGGTGAAGTCTTATGAGGAATGTCATAGATAGTGTATTTTTTTACTGACGTGTCCACTTGTTTCCCTTATTCTTCATTATTTTAATAAATAAAGTTCAAGATAGAAATAATTTTATTTATTCCACAACTTCATCGAAAATTCCAAACATATTCACTGAAGAACTTCAAAAAATACGAAGTTTAACAATTTGCAAAATTTATTAACTATAAAATACTTAATACTATACAGATTAAGTTTCGAAAAATAACACTACAGTAATATCGGTGAATTGGAATATCTAAAAAACTGATTAATATAGATGTGAGCCATCAATCTGCGTTAAAGTGATCTGATTCCTTGACGTCTAGGTTATGCCAACTGGTTGTCGACGTGTTTGCGGCTA
Organism: Schistocerca nitens; assembly: GCF_023898315.1. Lineage (NCBI taxonomy): Eukaryota > Metazoa > Arthropoda > Insecta > Orthoptera > Acrididae > Schistocerca > Schistocerca nitens. Next base: position 52,219,776 of record NC_064616.1, read on the forward strand.
TTACTTTGTGATGAATTGTTGGGGGTATGAACCTATAATATAGATAAAGTTAAATGAAAATGGAACGAAACGTATCGTAGTCACCCTGTAAAGGAGCAGGTGCATTGTTTTCATGTCATTACTTTTCTGTAATCTGTAAATTTACTACAATTACAAAAATATTCCAATTAATGCAATTTATTTAAATATACAAGGATAGAGCGCATTCCAGTCAATATTTAGGTGCTTATTTATCCCGCGTGCTACACCAATGTGGAACGGTCGACAGATTGCAGAGTAGTGATGTAGATTAGAATGTAGAAGTAGATTATTTCCAAAATTAACAGTCTGTTGTTCTTAAACTTTGACTATTCGATGCAAAGGCCGTAAGACAGTGGAAACTTATGTAGGAAGAAGAAATAGTTCTCTGGTCTCTAGGATTTATAAACAGTTGGTTCTTCTTTTACATAATTGCTTAGCCCGAGCAAGCACGCTACAGTGGATGGACGAGTGTTATTGAGAGCGTAACAAGTTGATCTGCGGCCCAGTTTTGTCGATCGCGCCAGCGTGCGTAAGCGGCTGCATTGCAGGCATTCACCCCTGCACGAACACTCTCCGCGTGAATGCAGTACCGCCAAACCGTGTTTCCCTTCATTCATTTGTTTATTTTTCTTTATTCGTAATTTCACTGTCCCACTTTGGGCGGGCTGTCGGTAGCAATGTATGCGCTCTTAAGGCTTCGTGACCATTTTTTTAAATTACTTGATTGTTTATATTAATAAAGGAAGTCAAAATTGATCATTTAAATGCGAAAGACGTAATAATGCACTTGGTGATGTTATCAAGGACGTGGAGCTGTCTAATGGCTGTGAAAGCAGCTGCTCCTGCTAAAATTGATGGATTGCACTACAGGAAGACAGGCGATGCAAACTATGAAAGTATTAGGCGCTTGATGAGGTCCTTGTCATAAGACTACAACAAATTTATGACGTAATCGTTATGGATGTGGGATCTTAAAAGTGGGTAGAGATGATGTGGGTATCGATGTACGGCCAACATAGAAAAAGAAGACTTAAATGACAGAAAGAGCTGATTTCCGAATGGATTTTTGGATCAGGAAACACAAATAGTTTATAGTGACACTGGGACATTTAGAGAAGTGCGAAGAAAAACTGAAGGGAAGGAAGTACATGTTGGTAGAGTAGCGGCATGTTCAGCGATCAGTGGGGACACGGTGATATTTCCCGCTTAACGTAACGGGAAGCATAGAATTTTCCGAGGTGTTAGGTTTTTCAAAAAAATGGTTCAAATGGTTCTGAGCACTATGGGACTTAACATCTGTGGTCATCAGTCCCCTAGAACTTAGAACTACTTAAACCTAACTAACCTAAGGACATCACACACATCCATACCCGAGGCAGGATTCGAACCTGCGACCGTAGCAGTCGCGCGGTTCCGGACTGCACGCCTAGAACCGCTAGACCACCGCGGCCGGCTAGGTTTTTCAGAGGGCGAATTTAACTAGCTACTAAATGGTGGAAGTGAAAATTTAAGATACGTTAGCTAGGGGAAAATAGGTTGGATAAAACTACTGTAAGTGTTAATAACAGCGAAAGGATTTTATCCCTGTGTTGGGCAGTTTGCAGCTATGGCTCCTTCTTGTTTTTATGCAAGCAGTTACCCGTCTTGGCACTGATTGATAGAGTTGTTGTATGTTCTCCTGAGGTATTCGTGATAATTCTGTCCAATTGGTTCATTATATCGTCAAAATCCCGAGCTGGTTGGAGGGAATGGCCATAATGCTCAACCGTTCTCAATTGGAGAGAGATCCGGTGGCCTTGCTGGCCAAGGTAAGATTTCGCAAGCACGAAGACAAGCAGTAGAAACTTTCGCTGTGTGCGTGTGGGCATTATCTTGCTGAAATGTAAGCTTAGGATGGCCTTCCACAAAGTGCAACAATACAGGACGTAGAGTATCGTCGACGTATCGCTGTGCTGTAAGGGTGCCGTGGATGACAAGCGAGGTCCTACTGTGAGGAGACAGTCAAGCTGGTATCCTACCGTTGTTCGCGGCGCCTCCAGACACGTCTTCGCTTGTCATCGGGGCTCATTTCGAAACGACACTCATCACGGATGAAAATTCTACTTCAGTCGATGAAAGTCTAGGACGACACCAACACTACTAACAACGGTACTTCCGCAGAGCCCTGTCTGTAAATCATTCCTATAAAGCTGGCTACCCATACGGTAAATAGTTTTCCGCCTCAAGTAGCGAAAGTCTGTCCTTTCCTCGCCGGCCGGAGTGGCTGAGCGGTTCTAGGCGCTACGGTCTGGAATCGCGCGACCGCTACGGTCGCAGGTTCGAATCCTGCCTCGGGCATGGATGTGTGTGATGTCCTTAGGTTAGTTAGGTTTAAGTAGTTCTAAGTTCTAGGTGACTGATGACCTAAGAAGTTAAGTCCCATAGTGCTCAGAGCCATTTGAACCATTTTTTTTCTACTTTCCTCGCTACGTCATGTGCCTACAAGGCTACCAGGCGTTATAATATTTAGCGTAGTTGCTGTATGAGGCACGTTTACTGATACAGCAGCTGCTTGTGAGTTAATGGTGAGGAGCAGAGGCGAAAAGTTGAACGAATTGTTTAAAAAAATTAAAAATTAAAAAAATAAAAAATGCCACTCGGCCTCTAGCTCTCCTTTTTATTAGGTTCACTGCGTGTGGTAGCTATAGACATTAACAAATCAGTGTCAAGAACTTTTGAATGTATCTCCTGTGTCGTCTGTAGATCTCTCTCGCATTATAAATTTACATGCATCCATTTGTGTCATGAATCCATATACTATAATCTTGGCGTTGTTTTTCTGTCTATTTTAATCGCCATATTTCCTCCCAAGTGAGAAGAGAGGTGACAGGCACGGGAGTGGATAGCCACTAATTGGTTCCCTCAACAAGACATCAGATCCTGTGTACAACAGTCGTTAGGTTACACTGCAGAAAGGCAGTGGTCGTAATGTGTGACTGCTTTGTTCAAAAATGGTTCAAATGGCTCTGAGCACTATGGGACTCAACTGCTGTGGTTATCAGTCCCCTAGAACTTAGAACTACTTAAACCTAACTAACCTAAGGACGTCACACACATCCATGCCCGAGGCGGGATTCGAACCTGCGACCGTAGCAGTCGCACGGTTCCGGACTGCGCGCCTAGAACCGCGAGACCACCGCGGCCGGCTGAATGCCTTGTTAACACTATGTTCTGCAGCCACAATTAGTTCAATTTTCGGTAAAGTTGGTTTATTTTGGGCCGCGTGTCTCCTACTGCATATGCAGCTGCAGGTTTTCGTGTCATCAAGAACTAGCGTCGTCTGTGTGACAACAGTCGTCTTCGGAATGAGCTGCTCCACTACTGAGAGCAACAACACGCAATCAGTGGCGTTAAATATGCTCTTCCATTCAGAGCACAGAATTCTTGACTATCTTTGGTTTCTTGTATCGTCCCTTACCATTAAAGCGTGACGCTCGTTGCTGCAAAGTGGATGTTTCCCTGAACAATTGAGCCACGTGGCCACGGATAAGATTGATTATTTGCTTCGTGTTTCCATAACCCAAAGTTGCTCATGCACATTGTATACGTTCGCTGTTACACGAGTACCCCCTTTCGAAGTTAATCTCGAACATATACTTCGATAGGTTGGCAACAAATAGGTAAAAATACCAAAGAAGATGAAACAAATAATGGGGTCGCAAATTTCCGTTGTGGAAAACAGTGTAAGACGAAATAGTTGTATTGAGTGACAAAAGAACAATAGTCTACCACAAAAAAGAGAGAGAAACATGGTGAACAGTGTGTGGAAGGCGAGAACACAAAGACGTGATTATAAAAATGGCTCTGAGCACTATGGGACTTCACATCTGAGGTCATCAGTCCCCTAGAACTTAGAACTACTTAAACCTAACTAACCTAAAGGACATCACACACATCCGTGCCAGAGGCAGGATTCGAACATGCGACCGTAGCAGTCGCGCGGTTCCGGACTGAAGCGCCTAGAACCGCTCGGCCACCGCGGCCGGCTACGTGATTATACATCAGTGATAAAAGTGGTAGTTCAACATCCAGGCCAGATGTGAGGAAACGCACATCAGCAAATCGCAAGTAATTACTTTTTTACAAAAAAAATCACTAAATGAACTGTTTAATAATCTAAAACTAATGAAACTGTAGCGTTATAGATCCCCCTGATGATTTTAGCCGGCACGGTAGCTCAGCGTGTTCGGTCAGAGGGTTAGCTGCCTTCTGTAATAAAAAAAAAAAAACTGAGTTAATAGATCAACAACCATCTTAAACGGATGTCTTACGACGCTCGCCCCGAGCAGATGCAATGAAAAAAAAATGAGATTAAGAACAAAAAAGTGGTCAGCGTGACAGAACGTCAATCCTAAGGGCCCGGGTACGATTCCCGGCTGGGTGGGAGATTTTCTCCGCTAAGGGACTGGGTGTTGTGTTGTCCTAGTCATCATCATTTCATCCCCAACGACTCGCAAGTCGCCGAAGTGGCGTCAAATCGAAAGAATTGCACCCGGCGAACGGCCTACCCGATGGGAGGCCTTGTCACACGACATTTACATTTATTTACCAAACAGATCTTCCTCTTTTCTCAGGCTGGAGCGGTCTACATAAATTTATTTTCCCCGAAACTCCTTGTATGAGAAAACTTCTTACACCAATGGGCAGGGGGGCACTCCGTCTTCAGGCCACGAGTGGCCCATCGGGACCATCCGACCGCCGTATCATCCTCAGTTGAGGATGCAGATAGGAGGGACGTGTGGTCAGCACACCGCTCTCCCGGTCGTTATGATGGTTTTCTTTGACCAGAGCCGCTACTATTCGGTCGAGTAGCTCCTCAATTGGCATCACGAGGCTGAGTGCACCCCGAAAAATGGCAACAGCGCATGGCGGCTGGATGGTCACCCATCCACGTGCCGACTACGCCCGACAGCGCTTAACTTCGGTGATCTCATGGGAACCGGTGTATCCACTGCGGCAAGGCCGTTGCCTTATACAGCAATAAATTCTTTTAATGTGTACCACTATCATTATTGTCGTTATTGTGATTATTACTGTCTTTATTATTACTATTATAATCACTATTAGTGGTAGCAGCTGCAGTGGTACAATTACTGCCAGTGTTAACTTTATTAGTTCATAGTCAGAACTATTTACTCACATCGCCACTTCAGACACTCAAATTATTTTAATACTATTTGCAATATTAAAATCGTTGTTTCTTATGAAACTATAATGTAGAACAGGTTCGGTATGTGTGAAACCCTGGTCCGATGCAAGAGAGGGGCTGGTGGCTCTAATCAGACCAGGTTAAAAAAAAACCGCTTGCAGACGTGTCTGTCACGCTGATTCTTTTATATTTCCTTTCACTATCCGCTCCTAGCTCACTGAAACATATTCGACGTAACTTTGCACTGGACCAAACATTATCAGATTACTTGCGCCGACACAAAAACGTAAAGGTCACAATTTTAGGAGCGAAGTGGATATTTCAAGAGTATATGTTTCGTATCTCAGACGGTAGAAAGTGAATGTCGTTATTGAAAACTATTAACTTTTTCTTTAAAAATAACCTCTTGTTGAGGCGTTGCCTAGAGCAACAGCAGGAGCAAAAATTCAGTTTATGTTACTGAACAAAGGAAACCAATAGACGTATGCTAGTGATATGTTTCAGACTGTTGTACAATGGGAGTGTAATTGCAAGTATGTTCGTCAGTGCTTGCTATACAGAACATAGCACGAAAATGGTATGCATGTATTGGTAACGTTATCCAACAGCTGTGCTCGCCCTGAACTGTATGTTCCCCATCACTTTTAGAACTGAGGATACATTCAAGAGACTAACGGACTACCAAGAAGAGTTAAATGTGATGTTTAGGACTAAGCAGATGACTATACGGGCTCAGTCCACTCACAGTGGACATTAACATAATTTTAGGATTTTAAAGAAATAAAGTAAGTTACACTTTTGTACATAGCCGAAAGTAGTTGGACAATATTTTCATTTTTTATTCAAAGTATGACGATATTTAGTTGTACATGGAACAAATTGTCAACTGCATACCATAGAGCAATCTTGTGAATCCCTTAGAGATCAATCATGTTGTCAGTATGTAAAAGCTTCATGCGTATATGCTAGTGATATGTTTCAGATGTAGAATCCTCTGTGGATCCAATATTTCAAACCGTATTACACGCTTTCGATCCTTCAAAGGTGCTTGGGAATGGAGCTTTCTTTTTCACAAAACGTCGCCGATCGGTTGAGGGTGTTACGCAACTGTACAAAGGAACCGACTTCAAAGGCATATAAATCCCCTGCCGTCTCCTTGTGTGTCCGGTAAATACTTTGAAGCAACTTGAGGAGTGGGAAATCTGAGCCTGCCGCCAGGAATACAGAAGCAGAGTCTGCGCCACGCAAAGAGTCTCCCAGCACGATGGTTTTAAGTCGTCCGGTTAGCCCTCTTCTCAAACACCGCTTGCAGAAATTTATGAAAACTTCATACCCGATGCATCACATTTTTAGAGTATATTACGAAAGAGAAGATAGCCGGTTAAGATATACCTCAGGAAGTAAAATTGAAACATCAGAGATATTCAACAAAACATCATCGATATGGGCTTTCGGAGCCGAAGGCCCACTCCTGTACTCTTCATAACCACATGGAACAAAGTTTTACGCCTCACCTGGGACCATCAACAGCGATATTAGACTGCCGATGACTGGAAACATGTTGTCTGGTCGGACGAGTCTCGTTTCAATTTGTATCGAGCGGATGGACGTGTACAGATATGGAGACAAACTCACGAATCCACGGACCCTTCATGTCAGCAGGGTACTGTTCAACCTGGTGGAGGCTCTGAAGTGGTATGGGGCACTTCTGCGTGCTCGCGGGGGCGTTTCTTTGGCTCTTCAGTTATTTGTTAATCAGACTTGTATGCTGTCTATGCCCGCTTTCAGAAGAGAGGCAGGAACCTCATCTAGCCTACTGTCTAATTTCTATATCCATGACTTCAAGTTCAGTTATGAGAATCAACATCATTGAGCTTGCTGTGTAAGTCATTATGGGTCCTACATGTACTTAAGGAACATTTCATTGCAAGTGCTGCTGAGAGTTTTCTATTATCCAGCCTATAATTTTGATTTATAGTGTTATTATACTTATGCTGTTTCCAAATTCATGTTTAATATTATCCCGTACGTTTTTGCTTTTATATCCTGCATTATGTATATAAGTAGAGAAATTTATTTTTAATTATTTAATATTATTTAACTATTTAATTTCTTTCCTTCTGGAGCAAACAGTGCCCTCCAACATATTTTTAAACCTGCGATAGTAATCTACGAACTTTGGATTACTGTAGTACTTTTGTAAAGAACTGAGAAATTAAAGTTTCTCGGAGGGCTTTCTGATAACCGCAGTTATCTATCTGTTTTATTTGGCTGCTGCTGCTAAAGTTACTATTTCTGGAAAAGTCTCCTCTAAAGTCAATTTAAATAGCATCCATTTACATCCCCGATTTGAGTTTCCAGTTCCCTAGAAATAGTATGTATTTTGCATTCCAAGAAAATCCTTTGGTACGTCTGCAGTTACGTGGGAGATTGGTTGCTCTTATTCTTCTGTGTTTTAAGTTAATATCTGTAAGCTTGATATCGCTATTTAGTACGTTTCAAGTTAGTAAGTAGCCAAGGCCGCCAAACACTCAAAGCATTGATATGATAATACATTTTTCTCAATGTTAAACTACCGATTTGGTGATGAAGTATGTATGAATTGGTTGAAAATAATGTTTAATTTGAAGAGAACTGAAGAAATTTAGAGGTTAAATTTCAGAGACGTTATTTTGAGTACCATGAAATGGTTTTCTGTAACTGAGTATTTCACAGAAACAGACAAATTGATGTTTCAATTTGTCTGTTTCTGTGAAATACTCAGTTACAGAAAACCATTTCATGGTACTCAAAATAACGTCTCTGAAATTTAACCTCTAAATTTCTTCAGTTCTCTTCAAATTAAACATTATTTTCAACCAATTCATACATACTTCATCACCAAATCGGTAGTTTAACATTGAGAAAAATGTATTATCATATCAATGCTTTGAGTGTTTGGCGGCCTTGGCTACTTACTAACTTGAAACGTACTAAATAGCGATATCAAGCTTACAGATATTAACTTAAAACACAGAAGAATAAGAGCAACCAATCTCCCACGTAACTGCAGACGTACCAAAGGATTTTCTTGGAATGCAAAATACATACTATTTCTAGGGAACTGGAAACTCAAATCGGGGATGTAAATGGATGCTATTTAAATTGACTTTAGAGGAGACTTTTCCAGAAATAGTAACTTTAGCAGCAGCAGCCAAATAAAACAGATAGATAACTGCGGTTATCAGAAAGCCCTCCGAGAAACTTTAATTTCTCAGTTCTTTACAAAAGTACTACAGTAATCCAAAGTTCGTAGATTACTATCGCAGGTTTAAAAATATGTTGGAGGGCACTGTTTGCTCCAGAAGGAAAGAAATTAAATAGTTAAATAATATTAAATAATTAAAAATAAATTTCTCTACTTATATACATAATGCAGGATATAAAAGCAAAAACGTACGGGATAATATTAAACATGAATTTGGAAACAGCATAAGTATAATAACACTATAAATCAAAATTATAGGCTGGATAATAGAAAACTCTCAGCAGCACTTGCAATGAAATGTTCCTTAAGTACATGTAGGACCCATAATGACTTACACAGCAAGCTCAATGATGTTGATTCTCATAACTGAACTTGAAGTCATGGATATAGAAATTAGACAGTAGGCTAGATGAGGTTCCTGCCTCTCTTCTGAAAGCGGGCATAGACAGCATACAAGTCTGATTAACAAATAACTGAAGAGCCAAAGAAACGCCCCCGCGAGCACGCAGAAGTGCCCCATACCACTTCAGAGCCTCCACCAGGTTGAACAGTACCCTGCTGACATGAAGGGTCCGTGGATTCGTGAGTTTGTCTCCATATCTGTACACGTCCATCCGCTCGATACAAATTGAAACGAGACTCGTCCGACCAGACAACATGTTTCCAGTCATCGGCAGTCTAATATCGCTGTTGATGGTCCCAGGTGAGGCGTAAAACTTTGTTCCATGTGGTTATGAAGAGTACACGAGTGGGCCTTCGGCTCCGAAAGCCCATATCGATGATGTTTTGTTGAATGGTTCTCACGCTGACATTCGTTGATGGCCCAGCATTGAAATCTGCAGCAGTGCTGAAAAGTTGCACTTCTATCACATTTAACGATTCTCTTCGTTAGTCCCGTTCTTGCGGTGCCTTTTTCCGGCCGCAGCCATGACGGAATTTGATGTTTTACCAAATTCCTGATACACTCGTGAAAATGTTGTACGGAAAAATCCCCATTTCATCGATACCTCGGAGATGCTGTGTCCATCTTTCAGACTCACTTAAATCTTGATAACCTGCCAATGTAGCAGCAGTAACCGATCGAACAACTGCGCCAGACACTTGTTGTCTTATATAGGCATTGCCGACCGCAGCGCCGTATTCTGCCTGTTTACATATCTCTTTATTTGAATACGCATGCCTATACCAGTTTCTTTGGCGCTTCAGTGTATAAAAAATAAGTCCTGTAAAGAAAAATAATGAGGAAAATACTGAAACCGACGGGCCAGTTGCACTACTGTGTTCATTTTTAAACCTGATTGAATGACTCGCGAAAGATAGGCTAATGATTTACATGAATGAATACAAAAATTTTAACGAAGCACAGTTTGGTTTCAGAAATGGGAAAATACGATCTCGTCCATTACAGAGTTCACAAAAGTGATACTTGAAGTTCTTGACAACTATGACCGCGTTATCGCCATATTCTTAGACTTGTCAAAGGCTTTTGACGCCGTTGATCATAAAGTACTACTAAAGAAGCTAGGAGCACTATGTGTAAGATGAATAACAACCTTGTGGTTTCTATCCTGCCTGGAAAACAAGGTGCAAAAGAAATAGACAATTCACATGATTGCTGACAAAATAAGTTTAGTAAAACAATTGTCAGAAAAGAAACACATAAACATAGGTGTCCCTGAGAGTAGGGTATAGGTCCAATTTCTATTCTTGGTACATATCAGTGATTTTACCGTCAGTAAGAGACATGGAGAAAAAGTTCTCTTTGATTATGACAACAACCCCACTGTCACTGATAAAGCACTAGAATCCCGACTGCAGAACGCAAATGAAATCCTCAAAGATGTTTACGACTAGACGGTATGTAATGAATGAACACTGAACGTAGAGTAAACATTCAGTATGCATTTCAGCATAAAGAGGGAAAAAGCTCTGACACATTAAGAACTGAATCGTTTGATTTTACTTCACATTTTCAAAAAAAGTAAACATTTTTATCCAAAAAGTACAAATTATTGTTAAAAATTTAATATAGTTTTGTAACTTTGATTGTGGAGCAAATCTTTTACTTTCAGGTATTTAAAAGATTGGCAAATAAGCCGCATTTAACGTAATGTAGTTTTGTGTTCCATTCGGGGTTGATTTCGGTGAGTCCTGACACCATCAGGATGCTTGATTTCGGTGAGTCTCGTCGAATCTTATCATCAGGGTGGCTAATTTCGGTGTCTTCTTCCGTCCTACAACCGTGACTCTCGCACCTGTTACAGAGCAGTCTACTACAAATGGAAAAAATTGTTTCAGATAAACCCTCGGTAGTTTTCGGCGCAGAATCCGGATCTGCTATAAAATGGAGGGGATGTTCCCATTTGAAAATAAAGAGTTGACGTGACCTCTAATTGGGGATTGAGAGGGGATTAGGGCGTGGCCAGTTTTAACATAGACAGATGTGTCCTTCGAAAATAACTTCTCATGTGGAATATTTTTTCTTTCGAGATGTTTAGTTGTCCCAAATGAAAATAAACCCTCTTTATACCTGCTGTAGATGGCATTGCTCCCACCTTTATTGTGTATTTGCACTATGATAGTAATCACTTGCATAGCCAAAAGCGTAGTACATTTCGCGGCAATTTTACATCTGTTGCATGGGTCCTTCATAGCGTTACTTTTTTAAAGATTAGCAGTGTAACTAATGGAAACAGTGCTTCCCTACGAAACTCAGAATGCCCTAAGAGGCCAGGTAACTCCCAGCATCCTCTGTAGTGAGTAGCAACGTGGGTCACAGAAATCAATGGACAAACATACTCAGTGGTATTAGAATCATGGAGAAAGCATGGTATTTAAGATCTACTGATCACTTGTGTGGCGGAAGACAAGGGACATCGCTGAAATAAAGAGCTACTTTGGTGGGAGTCAAGAAAGTTCATCGATACGGTGACACACCAAGCAATTCACTGAAATCTACGTTCTCCGTGCTAAGTGGCAATGTAACGCACTGATATCAAACAACCCTTTCTCGTGAAATAAGTATATTTATAGAAATCAATATCGCCTATCATAAGAGGTAAACATTTTTTAAAACCGAGCTGCTCGTGCGTCAAACTCCAAGTAACTCACTGAAATAAAACATTCTGTGCTGAGAGACAAAGGATTTAAAACCAAGGGCTTATAAAGTGGCTCGAATTCACTCAAATCCATCATACCTACGAAAGTCAGAGAAATCAAACAATCGTATTGTAAGAGGAAAAGTTAGTAACTGAAATTCAGGAACAGTGTATTGCGAGGTGAAGAATGTCGCTGAACTACTGTATACGTTTGATGACAGCCAAGTAACTTTTATCAAATAAAGCATTTCTAGAGAGAGGAAAGTAAAATCGCTGAAATCGATCATCCGTCAAGTGTCAGGCAAAATAGTTTCCTTAAATTAAATATTCCCATGGTAAATAACTAGCGGGAAAAATCAAATTGTCCGTGCCTGTCACAGGAGACAATGGAACTTACTGAATTTAATAACCACTTTGATGACAGTTAAGCAAACTCATGGAAATCAATCACTATTACGGCATGAAGTCAAGTACCCCTGTGTAATAGAAGAGTGGATGCACTGAAGTCAGTAATCCCTTTTGGGAGCGGCTAAGGAATTCGATGACATCGTACATCTCGATGGTGGGAAGCAAAGCGTCTGAATAAAATGATTCAAATGGCTCTGAGCACTATGAGACTTAACATCTGTGGTCATCAGTCCCCTAGAACTTAGAACTACTTAAACCTACCTAACCTAAGGACATCACACACATCCATGCCCGAGGCAGGATTCGAACCTGCGACCGTAGCAGTCGCGCGGTTCCGGACTGCGCGCCTAGAACCGCTAGACCACCGCGGCCGGCAAAGCGTCGGAATAAAATTAAGAATCGCTGTCGTATAAGGCAATGAAACCCTTTAAAATCAAATACTCCTGTGCGGAGAGGGAAGAAAACCCACACTAAAATCGAACACACTTGATGTCAGAGACATAAGGACAAGCTGGAATCAGACACCGTAAAGATCACAATACTGTGATTCATCTATGCTGTAAGGAGATTTTTTATTTAAGTTTTGGACGTTTAAGAAATCAAGGAACCTGCATAGGTCTCTCTCAGTGAATGTTGATTTCAATTAAAGCAGCACAACCTCGTAGGAAACTAATGGCGCCAATGTTATAATTCTCTTTGATACATACAACTTCGCTTATGGATGGTCTTTCCTTACGATATGGTTCTACATTTCAAATTAAATGGCCTTTGTATGCATGTCATTCCGTCTTTCAAACAGTTGCTCTGTAAGCAGCTTACGACGAGGCTTAGTTTGTTTGACGGGCTCAATCTTTTGACATATCGACAGTCCGACGTCTTTTGAGGTCTAATGACGTGACATTCAGCAATGAACGGAAAGAGACTATAATTCACTGTAAACAAAATTACTGATACACGTAGTACGCCCTAGAAACAAATGTAATTCGTACAGAGAATTAAAATATTGCGGCTCGAGTAACCAATACTGTTTGCAGGCATTGGCAGTTTCAAACTACCCATCCGGCCCAAATACAAGTCGGGTATTTTCTGTTCTCGGCTGTCATCATCTGGTTGCCATACATGTCTCGTAGGAATCTGCGCAATTTCAATGTCCTCCCATTTCTTTTCCTTTTTTTCTGTTTGCTGCATAATTTCTGCAGGGAGGGTGACATCAGGAGCGGTGCTTGTAGAGAGATTGGAGAAACTGTTCCATACCGCGAGCCATGACGCAGAGAGGACAGTAGCGAGATGGAGTACATTAACGTCAAGAACCAATAAAAGACCTCCTTCGCTATATCATTATTCTGATGTGGAATATGAGACTCTTCTAACCCTAAACAATAATCCCTACTACTCTTATTGTGTGGTTAAAGCCTTTCCACATTTCCTATGTAGTTCACGGCAACTTATAACGAGAAAAAGAACTAGGATGGTTACTGTTTAAATCACTCACGACGTCAAGGTCGCTACAGCCTGGAACTAGTTTTGTTGGAGAAGGAAACAGTTAAAGAAAACAACCGCCTTAATTATTTTAGGGGAACCACGGAAAATCTACATACGGAATGTGAAATGTAGATCTGCGTCCTGCTCCTCTCGGATATGAGTATTGCACTAAAACAACTATATTATGTTGTTCTATGCTGCAAGTGACATTTATTAACATTCAGTTCGATACTACATCTTCGTTCGTGGGAACTCCGCTTCAACACTCGCATGGCTCCAACTTTTATTTTCAGATATACGTTGTCTGGGATTAAGCATTAAGTACTTCATACTTGTAAATGAACAAGGAAGAAATATTGCTATTTTTTTAAGGTTCAGTGATTCAAAATCGACATGAAACTACAACTGGTATAATCGGATTCACTCATCTTATAATGTAGGTACATATTTTAGCAAATATAACATTATTGTCAAACAACGTAATACTTCGCAGCTAACTACCTTCTAAATATCAGATAAAAGTATTGATTTTTGGTGGAGCGGTTTCTTTCGAAAATTATTTTTCCGCTGCCCGGAAAAGTTTCTGCGACAGAAAGATAAACTGTTAAGTGTAAAATCAGCAGACCCTGTCCTCAGTCTCATTTATTGTGCTATGGCCTCTTTTACCAAATTAATTAACCCTGAATACATTATGATAGGTACTATCAGATTGCTTTGGTGGATACATTTTGTGCAAGCGTCTCTTTTAATCCATTTTTTTTTCGTCCACTCTTCTGCAGTACATCAAGATGCTACCGCCCTTCTTCTTTACCATTCCTACATTTCATTTAGAGTATTGCGATAACACAGACGCATATTTCACAAGCTTCGTTTCTGATATCAAGGCCGTCCAATGCCACGCATGTTTTCATTTGTTTCTTCCTCACACGTTTCGAATGGCTTTAGTTACTAAATAACAAACAACCTTTAGTTTTTATTATTACTCTCAAAACTCGGTTTTTTCAAGTACTTGTGTGCCGTTTCATAATGTATGTAGCTATCTTTCGTTCATATCCCTACAGTTCTCCGCAAAATTTTCATTTCAGTTCTGGAATATCACTTTATATATTCCTGGAAAGGCAATATCACCTATGCACTCTAATATATTTAGCTGTTTGCCTATCGATAGAGCTTCCACATTTTCTTTCAGGTTTCTTCCTTTCTATCAATACGCAAATAAAAAAAGGGTGATAGACGTTTCACTCTTTTGTGTACAGGGTGAGTATTAGTAAAACCGACGAACAGCAGGGACGGATTCCTGACTGGAAATGGAAGAAGAAAGGTCCTATGAACATATGTCCGAAGCTGCATCGTTGCCACGGTAGATGGCGCTGACGAATGACAGTTCCTATGACTACGTGCCGTGTGTTCCGTGTGTGTTCCAGGCTGTGTGATTGACGCAGCGTACTGTAAGCAGCAGAATGGTCCGGTATTCATATGGGGACCAAGCCGAGATGGTGCTTGTGTACGGAAAAGCAGATGGGAACAGTCGTGAGGCAGAACCGAGTCCTCCAGATCTGGTGTACGCACAGTCCGCCTCCTCCCTGAACGTTCGTCTGTCTGAAACGACCCATGATCACACAAACGCTTCACAATGGCTTGATGTGTAGTGTGATATGGTTTGTGTCTGTGAGAGTACTTGTTTTGGTATAGCCGTGCTGTCTCTCGACCATTTCGATCTGCTTGGCCGTACACAAAAACCGTCTCGACTTGTTCTCGACATAAATACCGGACCGTTCTGCTACTTACAAGGAAAACTCCCCATCGCATCCCTCTCTGATTTTGTGGTAAAATGGCCCAGTGAATAGTCCGTCAAAAACTGAACATAGATCAAACATGAAAACAGGAAGAAGGTATATGAACTGTAAAAAAAAAAAAAAAAAAAAAAAAAAAAAAAAAAAAAAAAAAAATAGCGAACGGTTCAAGCTCAAACTGTGCAACATCGAGCGAATTGCAAGAGTCACGGAATCGAAGATGTGTGTTCAAGTCTCTCACGCGCCCCTTTTTTTCAGAAAATTATGAACTTTCCGTCCGGTCATTGACGTGCTGTTCGCTGTATTCAGATTTGCGACTATGTCGTGGTGTAACTTGCAGCAGCGAAGTGTACGGTTCAAATGGCTCTATGGGACTCAACATCTGAGGTCATCAGTCCCCTAGAACTTAGAAGTACTTAAACTTAACTAACCTGAGGACATCACACACATCCATGCCCAAGGCAGGATTCGAACGTACGACTGTAGCAATCGCGCGGATCCGAACAGAGCGCTTAGAACCATTTGGCCACAGCGGCCTGTGCGAAGTGTATGTAGGGGATATCCAGATGTTCGTACCTCCTACTTCTTCTACAGAAGTACCATATGTTATGACTCTTACGTTCCTTATTGGAAGTTTTAACTCATGGATTCCTATGTTGTAACATATTTTGCACCCGGTTATTTGTTGTTTTCATTTCTGAGAGGGGTCTATGCGGCATTTCGCGTGCTCTCTCTATTCATATTTACTTGCGACGGTAATATATTCTTACCACTTGACTTTTATTCCATACCAATATATAGTATGGCAAGTATCAAAACTGCAGAAGGAGAACAGACACGTCAATGACAGGATGGAAAAATGGGTGCGAGAGAGATTTGAACGAGAATGTCCCGCTCTGAAATCCAACACAGTGAACACACAACCACGACGCAGTGATTCTTGCAGTTCGCTCGATGTTGCACATCTTCAGCTTGAACCGTTCACTATTTCTGTTTTGCTTCTTTTTTCACAGTTCAGTATACCTTCTTCCTGGTTTAATGCTTGATCTGTGTTCAGTTTTTGACGGCCTATTCAGTGGGCCGTCTTACCACCAAATCAGAGGGGGATGCGATGGGGAGTGACCCTTGTTAGAGTACGCATTGTCAGTCACACAGCGTGCAACACACAAGGAACACACTGCACGTGGTCAGAGGGACTTTCATTGGTGAGCACCATCTACTGTGACTACGATGCATCTCCGGGCACATGCTCATAGGAATTCTTTTCCTTCCATTTCCAGTCAGGAACCCATCCCTGCGGTTTGTGGGTCCTATTAATGTTCACTCTGTATAAACGAGACATGTTTTTTTCTTCTATACCAAATTTACGCATGACTCTGAATGTTACCGAAAATAGAACGTTTACGGCATTCAAGCGTTTACTGTAACTGAAATACATTCTTTACGGTTTCGAATAAGAACGAGTGAAATCGCAAAATCCGTCCAGTTATGCGTTAAAGAACGTGTTGATAAATATCTGTGTTAATCTCTCTTTCGAATAGTACAATCACAAAAATACTGTCCCCTCAGTAGTAGATTTACTCAGTTCCAGAACCTTGCACTGTTTTTTACTTTACCTCTATACGCACAAGTGAGAGTAGTCTTTATCTGTGGTATGTGCGCAACTCGTTGATAACGAGAGATCGATACACGCTATAACGGGCGCAATCCGGAGTGCATGGAGGGTAGAACACAACGTGCCATTCCCTGTTAGTCTGAATAACGTGCACAGAGCTATATATTTTAACGCAGCTATTCAAAGTCCATTCACTATAGCGGTGATAGATATCATTAAAATGCTCAGTCTGTGTATTCGAACTTGTAGGAGGTAGCCAAGACTCCTAGGATCGGATACCGTACAGCCTGGTATTTGCAGTGTCTCGTGAATTGCGCAACGATGCTGACGATGTAGGAAAAAAAATCCAAACCAGTTGTTTACTAAACTACAAATAAACTAACAAATAAATTATAGAGACTGCTGGGTATGGGGATACCATATGTTATGACAATGTAGCATGTTTCAAACAGTCAAATGTTGTTTGCAGTAGTTGGCGAACGCAAGAAATCAATGTGGAATCGACTTGCATTTCTTCTGAGTTACAGTCAGTCTGGTGGTCATCGTTTCTTATATCCAAGGCGGTTTTAACACAGTGAAACGCTCAAAACGGTTATAGAGAAACTACTACATGGAAATGCGCACAATGCAAAATTTAAAGTATTGTCTAAAATGAACTACTATAATAGGTGACTGTCTCATAAAGGACGCAATCTTTCCTCGTCGCTATGTACTCTCTGCTCTCGTAATTTTTTCAAGTTTTTTTATTTCAAGATGGTGTGTAAGTGTGAAAGTTAATGGAACAATGACTAATAATATCAGTCGCTGAATCTTTGCGTATCAACTGAAGGCTCATACGAGCTGCTCAGTGAAATTCGCCTTAGAAAATTGGAATAGTTACTTTTCAGAACGGCAACGAAAAGTAACAAAATGATATTTATGAGACCTAAGCATGATTATACCAAGTCGAAATCAGGAAAATTGAGCGTGTAAACCAAATTAAATGACAGTAGACAATATTGACGACCAATAAGAATCTTGATGTCAGAGTTACTTGGTGAAAGTTGAGCTCATTTATAAAACCCAGATGACTTCAGGTAAAATTTTTCATTGACCCAACATTACTGTATGAGACAGAGGCGCCGGCCGGAGTGGCCGAGCGGTTCTAGGCGCTTCAGTTTGGAACCGCGCAACCGCTACGGTCGCAGGTTCGAATCCTGCCTCGGGCATGGATGTGTGTGATGTCTTTAGGTAAGTTAGGTTTAAGTAGTTCTAAGTTCTAGGGGACTGATGACCTCAGATTTTAAGTCTCATAGTGCTCAGAGCCATTTGAACCATTTGAGACAGAGGCCGGGAGTTTTTAACTGTCCACCCTAAGCAGACTAGCGACTTTCTAATTGTGACTAGCCACATGAATGTTCCCAACATCGTGGATTGATGCAGTAACAGATGATGAAGTCTTTAGAATTACCGCACTGAACTATAAAGATCAAATAAACAAATTTAGAAAATTTATGTACGTATATTACTTGCTGAGAAGCAAAAATTAAGTCCGCTAAAGTAATACAGAAAATCAAAATAGATGACACGCGTGACGTTGCTAGAACACAGAGATTATGATTCAAGAACATTATGACATGCAACAGTCTGTGAGATCTGTGTTCCAGTAAATGTTGCCATGTGGTCAGTTTTTCAATGAAACGGAAATATGTTTTCGTTTTCAGATCTTACCTTATTCCCACCTCTCCCTGTCTTGTGCGCTACTTCTTCGTGTCTCATACTTGATGCTCGGGAACACAGTAGCATTCCATCACGTTATGGCTCCAATGTAATGCTCGAAAGAATGTAAATGCAGATGCGAGAACTAGTGAAAAAGCATGTTTTTTATGGCATAACACTTTTATGAATAGTTGAGTGCGGGAAAGGAATTCTAATGAAAACTGGCTGGTAATGGAAGATCTACAATAACATGAGGGATTGTACGTTGTGTCTTCTAGAGTCCTGCGTTGTCAGCAGAAGATTAAGTGTATTTGGTGACGCAAATTCTGGACCTGTGTAACGTGTTGCAATCGTAAAACACAGGACTCGCATTCCTGCAGACGGTGGTTCAAATCCCCGTCCGGCCACCCAGATTTACGCTTTCGCTGGTTTCCCTTAAAGCGAAGAATAGGTCGATTTCATTCCCCGATGTGCTCTGTCTCTCAGTACTTTAATCTCCCCCGCTTTTTTGTGTCTGTGTTGCAGGCAAATGAGACATATTTGTTTAAAATCGGTCGAATTGCATCAAAGGCGTATAAGATCTTTATGGGAAGAAAAAATTTTAATTTAAGTGATATCTATAAATTTCAGGCACTCGTTAAGAGGGATCGTGATTCACTGGGATGCATATCATCGTAAACTGAATTGTAGAGTCTGTTTTTCCGAAACTGTATCTATACTGCGATTCTTTTTGTTTTTCTCCGTTTTTAGCAATCGGAAACTGTGAATGAGACACTTATACTGGCAAAATATGCTGTAAGCAAGAGTTATTCAAAAAACGTATGGAACATCTGACACTGTCTCCTGCGTGAATGGATGATACATCGTTTGAAATGAAAGTTATTCTTTTTATTTCTCAAGAAAAAAACGCAGAAAAAAATGTTAGAGCTCAACGTTCAGTTCGCCTCGAGATCACTGGAGATGGAGCTCTAGCTGAATTGGTCAAGGACAGCACAGGAATTTTACTGCAGTTCTTCTAAAGTGACATTGCCAGCAATCGCTTCAGTGTCAGATGGAGAACGGCCAGTCTTTAATTTTACTTCGTTTGAATACATGTACAGTGCATTAATCAACGTGCCACTCCGCCAGGTTCTTCCTAATGAACCATGACGTTTGGTCGGATGACGTACTCTGACCTGTTACCCCATTCAGATAATTTACCATTTAACACTTTGAATCCCTAAGTGCTGACGGAAACAGCCTCGTGTAACAACAGACATTCCATCGATTGCAAACGAATATCTGAGACTGATGTTGAGGAACGCATCTCAATATCCACGAAGAAGCTGAAAACAATCACTCGGATCCTGAGTAACTAGTAAGAAAATGAATACGTTTCGCATGTTTGGGCTTATTTTGATTTCAGTAGTCACGCACGGAGTACTCCCGGATGGCTTGGCGTGTCGCGTTCGACGGTTTTCTTGTCTGACGCTTTTAACTTCCCTGTTCGCAGGAATTGCATTTGCAGAGTGCTTGGAAAGCGTACTAGCGGTCGTGGTTTCTACGTGCTCGGCGCGTACAATCGATTTCCTGTAACCCACTTCCTTTCGTAGCACGCCAACCGGCTGAAATAACTCCTCTAACCACGCTTTCGCGATTCGCTCTTCGTGTCACACGAATATCGCGTCGAACCCGAAAATTTTGTCGTTTCTTTTGAACTGCCGCACGTGGCTTAATATTTTACGCTATGTGTTTCGCGTCTGATACAATCTTTCAGAGAGCTAACGTATTTTTTATACGAGCACATTAACGTAGTTTATGAGTAGCGAATGAATATACCGGAAGAGTATTCAGGTTACGAAACTGCCTTCCAGTAAACTGTAGTCTATAAGCAATGCTTTCAGTTAACACCATTTCATTGTTCAATAGTTTTGTTACTACTTATTGATAAATATAATATCCGTGTTTTTGTGAAAGGACAGATATTTCGCACTGGTGTGTTACTACGTAAAACGTACCTAAGGAAAACTTCTCAGTGGCATAAGGCTGTTGCAGTCCAGATTATGTTTTGTCCGTTGTTATTCTTTACAGCGACAGTCCATTTTCTTTTGATGTTGAAAACGTTTGTAATTTCTTGTCTTGCAGTCGCTCACACTGTGTCAAAATACGTCCACAGAAGGTGCTGTGTTTCAAGTTTTAATGACTACAGCGGCTGACATGATGCTGTTAAATTAGCCCATGTCTTGTAATCGCTCAGACTTACAGCGCTAGATACCTATCACTGGGAAGGAGATGTGTAAAATCCGTCCGCAGAAGGTGTTGTGTTTAAAGTTTTAATGAATACAGCGGAAACATGACACCGCTAGATTAGCCCACTTTTCCATTTATTCAAATTCCTGATAACGCTGCAGGAAAAACTTTCTTCATTTGTGGGTGCAGTCGTAATGTTTTTCGTTTGGTTGTGAAACTCTCCCCTATAGTCAACGAAAATTCGTCAGAAAGTAAGTGCTTTTCTTACAAAAATAACGTCATTCTGCGTTGTGCTCTGTTCCAACATGTTGCTAATACAGTGATAGTAATTTCTTATGTCAAATTATGAAAAACCCACGATACTGTTTTTGACATTTCTTCATTGATGTAGGTTTTCCCATGTTAACTATGTACAATGCTTAAAATTGTAAACAACTGGTTAGTGGTTGATCTGAGGAGTGACTACCTTGAATGTGGAAAAAACCCCGTAGCGCAAACTATGTTGTTTGTACGTTACTTTTATGGTGATAGAGTACAAAGACTGTTACTGCAAATAAGTGTTGTAGAGACCACTCGACCGCGCTCTGTGAAATGAATGGAAATTGAGTAGAAACTCCTGAGAAACAGTAAGCTGGTCAAAAGGTCGAGGAGAGATTTCTTTGCCTTTGTGCTGCGACGCCATCCCACACCAAATGGGACGGTAGTAATGACAGAAGAAACTTTATTTCAGTTTATTTACTTGGAAATGACGGGGATTTGCAATGGAATTTTTGAGAGGTATGGACAAAACAGTGCCTACATTTTACCTATTTTTAAGACTAGTTTTCTTTCTTTCTTTAGGCTGAAACATCATTTTTTGATTTTTCTTTAGAAACGAGAGAAATATTTTTCAATTTAATTTTACCTGAAGCAAAGAAAAAAAAAGTTTTTAAAATTGTCTCAAGAATTTATGTTGACGCAGACTCAGACTGAAAACTGACAAGTATTCGTTTTATATATACCTTCAAAAGTGCACCAATTTCGTCCTTGTCCCTTTATCAGATAAGCTTTATTCAACACAGATTCATACTTTGATTCTTCCAAGTAGGGGAAAAGCTCTTTTATCAATGTTTTCTGCAAATATACGTCTAAAAGATATTCCAAGGTGCTCTAGTCTACTTAGCACTAAGGTGTGTACGAGAAAGCAGGTTCTCTGTATATTTTGTCATTGGCCAAATGTACCATATCTCTTTTGTAAGCAGGCACACATCCGCTTATCTAGTCGTCATCTATAAAGAAAAACATCCATTGAAATACTTTTCTTTGAACAGTTCCGGTGCAGCTTAGTTGTAACACGGAAGAACGTTCCTATAGCTTTTTTCATTGCGTATCAATGTTGGCTTTTACTGATAAGTAGCCAGCCGGCCGGAGTGGCCGAGCGGTTCTAGGCGCTACAGTCTGGAACTGCGCGACTGCTACGGTCGTAGGTTCGAATCCTGCCTCGGGCATGAATGTGTGTGATATCCTTAGGTTAGTTAGGTTTAAGTAGTTCTAAGTTCTATGGGACTGATGACCACAGCAGTTAAGTCCCATAGTGCTCAGAGCCATTTTGAACCGATAAGTAATTATTGTTTTCGGATCGAGCACATTAAAATCCGTAATTTAAGTCTCATTTATATTCTGAACTTTTGGTCCGTGCAATAACGTTCCCTTGTCGGGAAATACTAGCACTACGCGCTTGCGGGTTGCCTAAGAAGCTCGAGCCTTTATGAATCTAGTAGCCTACAACGCGATAGGGAACTACGGCCTCCTTCCTGAGTCATTGTGAGCCAGTATAGTTTTAGAAATACAACTTTCAGGATTGCTGGTCTATGTATCCGCGACTGGATCAGCGAGGTCACAACGTACTGCACCATCCTTGGGCAGCTGAGCGATCATGATCTCGATTCCATTCTGACTCCTATAGACTGCACTCCAGATTGCAAGATTTCTACATAGTGGTATGTAGAATGGCTGCGGTGCTGCAGCAGCTGTTATTTACGTTTATAAGAATATCCGACGCCAGAGGTGCAACGCCCCGCAGCGGAGCGCCGCCTTATGTCACAGTTATCTAATAGCGGTCGATAATCAGTGGTGTCTTTACCGCTACAGGTAGCTATTTTGTCACATTACGTGCCAGCTCGAACATTTTAAACGAGAAGCGACACTACTCTGTCACAGGAACGTAACCATCACAAATGTACACAGCACTTTCCGTAGAACGAAAGAAATTTTAAAGTAATTTCACCGAAGTTTCTAAACGTATTTACATGACTTTTCAAGACGTTGGTTCCACCAAAAGGCCACATGCTTTTAAGAAATATTGAAGGTCGTGTTTTAAGTGTAATATACGGCTTATCAATTAACGAAATAATATTTTCAGCAATGAACGTTTAGTGGATTCTTCTGGCGATTAGACCCTTTTCAGATGACTTCCACTAACTATTACAGTAGGATTACTCTTATCTTCACGTGACGGAACACAGTTCTTCAAAATGTATAATCGTATGAGCCTGACATTGCTTCCTGGGTGTATATGTTTCATCATCCACACGTTGGATGTATACATTTTACCTAACTTTCATGAAAATCATGGTGTCAAAACTCAGTTGACAACAATACGCTCTGAAATGTCATTTGTTCAAATACTAGTGTGGTGACTATACTTCAATCATGATAGTGAGATGTACTGAGATACTAAGGAGGATCACTTCTTCTTCCTTTTTCTGTACTCTTCATATTTATATCTTTCCCATGTCGATGGATGATGAGAACTTTTGCAATGTTATTATTGATGGTTGTAAAAACGAAAAACGGAAGAAGGTGAGAGCTGTTGCCGGCTCATAGTCCTTGTCTTTAAAATAATACCAAGAAGGCTGCCAAACTAAAGGCGACGATTCGTAGGATTTATCAGAACCCCTTGCCCAGCTCAGCGAGACAGCAAGAGTTCAAGGTTTAACGCTGCACCTTGACCACCTATCTGAGTATCAAGGACTGTTCTCTTTTCGTAGCTGACCAATAGTTCAACAAAGTTCCGATAACTATGAATCCACAGCAGGCATTTGTGTTCTAGACGTGCTGGTTACCAGCTGATGTAATCAGTGAGGGTTTTCTTCTGACCTATAGAGAGCTTTATGGACATTCATATCAGATCAGAAAGAGGCTTCATCAGCCCAGTTGTGGATTCTAGATTTGCTTTCAGAAACTATATGAAGAAGATGATTCTCCTCAGGAAACTGTCTTCGCTTACTATCTGATGAACTTGGATGTTATACGGACCAAAATCACTATCATATAGAAGTATGCAGACGGTACTTCTCCTTGTTCTTGTCCCAGAACCTCGTCCTATTCTTCGTGCAGAAACTCATCAGTCGAGATATATTGCAACCGTGTCTTCAGTCGCCGAGAAAAACATCTTGTGGTGACGTGTAAGTTCTTGATGTCACTCTGCATAAACTCGCTTTGTTTGTAGGTAGTTTTAGCGCCATTATCACACTACAATATGCATATCAAATGCCTATTTTTAAGCAAATGCCATTACGGAACGAATCATTTAGGCACTTTTAACAGTGTACCACCCAAGACGGCCGTTGTTAGACGCGCGTAATGGCACGACGGGCATAATTGCTCCAGTAGTGAGGAAATGCAAGTTACACTATCAAACATCAACATTTCTTATTCGTTTTGGTTGATTCGCGTGATGTGACATTATGTTGATGTCATAGAAATGGAGAAAATCACAAATAAACGTGTTAATCTGTAATGTTCAGTACTGAGAGTTCTTTTCAATTGTACAAATGTTTTCCATTTTCTATGTAAAAGTCGAAGGTTAAGATCGCCTCGTGCATTGGTCTGGTATCTGTTACGTAACGAAAGGTTCATCATTCTATTTATCCTTATCGGATTGCCTGAATCGTAAATAATCGAATGCTCCATTTGAGACAAGAAAAAGGTCAATGCATTAGATCTGAAGCACCACGTGTATCACCTTAAAAGACTCGTTTTGTGAAGGCCATATGCCGCTGACTTCAACTGTTTTACTTCTTTTTTCAGTTCCTCACGTGACGCTATATACTTTTGGCTACAGTATTTCTTGAATTATGGGGCTAATTCTCGATGAGTATTACAAAGACATGACAGATGCCAGTAAACATTTGGCTACATGTAGAGGATATTCGTCGAAAAAATTCTGCACTACAATTTACAAAAGTACAAACATGTACCGAACTCAGTTACTGAAATTTGCGCCTCGTGTAGAAGTACGTTGTATGAAGATTTAGGTTTCTTGTCCACAATCGCGTGACTCTGTACATGGTACATGTACGAATCATCAACACGCGAGGAAAAGCGTCAAACTATACATATGTATGGTGTAAAGAAAAGACCATCAGCGGCCGTGGGAATTAAATTGCTGTTTAGAATTAGCGCCTTATAATGATTTGTAACTTTATATTGATTTGTTTCTTGGGATATCAGTCGATAGAGGATTCCTTCTGTGAAAATGTTTTTTTATCTTAATTTAATTGGCTCCACAGAATAAATTTTACACAGCCTCCAGAAGGAATAACGTCAGGAATCATTAGTAACCGCTGAATTCTAATCCTCACGTAAGTTCCTCGTCATACATGAAGTTCATCATTTGTACAGCTCCCCACAAGAAAGGCCTCTGTGAGTCTCGGCAAGATAAGTTTCACCGTCGTATAACACTGCTGCGCTCAATTGTACATAACTGAAGTACAGAACATTTTCAAGCATCCATCAAGTGGGCGTGTACATATAAAATACAGAATATACGCCGGCCAGTGTGGCCGTGCGGTTCTAGGCGCTTCAGTCTGGAACCGCGTGACCGCTACGGTCGCAGGTTCGAATCCTGCCTCGGGCATGGATGTGTGTGATGTCTTTAGGTTGGTTAGGTTTAGGTAGTTCTAAGTTCTAGGGGACTAATGACCACAGATGTTAAGTCCCATAGTGCTCAGAGCCATTTGAACAGAATATACGTTCTCGAGGGATGCAAGTAAGGTCGCAGAAGTGCCAAGTACAGATACGCAAGACTTCAAGGGAGATGTTAAGGATCGCACGAACTTCTGATCAGATGATTCGTTATTTAAAAAATAAAGAAAAACGTTTATGTAAATGGTTCTCTGTGGAAGCTTAACGAGCCTTCTGTATTAAGAGGCGTGTGAAACTTTTGATTCAAGTAGATAATCGTGAATAGTTTGTCTCTGAAAAGTAACCAAAGCATTTTTTGAACAAAATTATGTCACTATTTAAGTAACGACAAAATTATTAATTAAAACCTAAAATTTTCTCGAATTAAATAAAATTCATTGGTTGTGCTACATACGAATTATCAGAATTCGTCAGTAAGAAGCGACATTCATTTAGTAATTGACAGGTACTGATTCCTTGCAAGACCGACTACTCATAAATTGCGACACCACTATTCGACTAATTGATTCCCTTAACACAATACCCGACGCTAGTTATCTGTTTCGAATTACGAGTTAAAAAAAGCTTTATATGCATTCAGTAGTATAAAACTTAAACGGGAGCGAACGACTATTTGGTGTCATCTTCAAATCGCGAATTGCTAATGGTGGATTATTCATGAGCTGAAGTTACAGAAGAATGAACGTCCTGCCGATGACGACTTCCAGCATCTTTGTCGCAGCAGGCATCGTCTCAGTTCCACAGCTATATTTTACTGAGACGACGTTTTTGCTATTTGATTATGACGCTAATGAAAGCTCATGAATACCTCATTCAAAGTGTACGGTCGCCGGCTGAACGCCAATCAGCCAAGTGAATGACTTACTTGTTTAGTTATTTGTCGCTTCAGTGTGATAATTACGTGGGTTACGTTCCATACACAACAGTGTTCATTTAAGGTAAATAACTGCGATACTGAATATAGGCTTCCTTTAACCCGGTCATTCAGGCATTTATTTAATTTCAAGCAGCATAGTGATATGTTAATGCACGGAATTTAGAAATTTTGGTCCTTTCATTTGACTGACACACACACACACACACACACACACACACACACACACACACACACACACACAAGCGTGGGTGGGAGCTCACATACTCCCAAACAACTTCTTTCAGATTCATAGGACAATAAAATAAAAAGCCTTTATTGCACTACTACAACAAGAAAAAACGCTGAACAAAACCGAGAAATATATGACAGTCGATGTGTGCAAGTGATAGTAGCGTTGGTTAATCTTTTGAATTTGGTAGTTTCCTGGCTGAGAAAGGACAGCATCAGAGCAAAAAGAGAGTTGAGTTGGGCCACATACACATCGTCCTCTGTTCGCTTCATTGGGAATATTCCTCTCTTGCTCTATCCTGTGTAGGTTTCTGTGCCCTATAATGCTGGAATAATTACCTGAAACCATTTTGTCACTTGTAGAAGGACATTGAGGTTTTTTCTTCATTTTTGTAATAGTGTATACAATGTTTTGTTTTACGTATGCCCCACGCCTTCTCGGCGCATCTATGTCTACAAGTACAGATAATCCACGCCTTTCACATTAATTCGAGCAATCTTTTAAGACTGAAAATAACGTTCGGTGCATGATTTTTGTTTGTGTATCTGGAGCTATGAAAATTTTTACAAAAGGAAATATTTTGTAATAGAGATAACTGAACACTAATAAGGCAATATTTTCAGTTTAAACATTTATTTTAATATGTCCATGCATTATAGTTTCGCCTTTATGACAAACGTCAAAGAGGACGCTTGTAACACAAGAAATCCCAACAATAATGTAGGAACTACTTTGCATTTTTTCTGACACCCGTGATCTTTTTCTCTGTGTGGATACTTCCGTTTACTCGGAAAGTCCAGTCAGTATTCGTTAACAGTTTCCTAAACCAGATCCTTCGTACCTAAGCTTAACAGACATACCAACATATAAACAATGTAGTTACCTTGACGACGTACGTGGCCTACAGTATAAATATGAGTAATAACATTGTGGCACATTTATCGTCAGATGTATGGTTATGCGAAAATGGAGAGTAGAGACTGCAATAGAAACGTTACTCAGCATTCCTCATAACATTTTGCTGAGGCCAGAAAAAAAACTCAGTACCTGCAATTGAAACGCTAATTGAAAAGCAATGAATCAAGGAGAACCCAAAGTCTTCCTCAGTATCTGAAACACGCTAAAATAATCTTTTTTTGTCTCCATTCTCGAAGGGAAGCATCGTCGTTTCAGCAATAGTTCTAACAGTATTAGTTACACTAATACTCTGAGAAAGAAAACTTACTCTTAGGAGGCTGCGTTACGCCTGGAACTGGAAAGAAAAAATTAATCATGAGTACGATAATGGCTATGCAGTGCTCCCGAATAGCGAGTGGTAACAGAATGCTATCGGTTGCCCATGTCACAGCTGTAGGCGAGGGCGTTGTAGTCGCGTAGCTTTTGTGCTCTGCTGACACCGTGTCGGGGAACTGTGAATGACGTACGCAGAAGGCTCTCCCGTCTTCCCTCTTTGCTGAATATACTATTGAAAGGAACAGTTTCAAAAACTTTACCATTCTTTCTGCGAGCAACGTTCACCGTTCCTTCAAAGAAACAAAATGTTAATTGTCAGTTATTTAATATTTTACGCTATCCTACGAAAAAATGAAAGTATTGTATTGTACAAAGAAGAGCTAAACCGTTCCTTAGCTGCTAAAAATTAGGTACAGAAGGTTAATCAGAGTAAAACAAATCATTTTCTAGATCCTCGTTGTTGGGAAAATATGACATGGTGAACGCTAAGGTTCCTGCAATAGACAGAAAAGTCATCGAATGCCATCATTATAACTATAGAATGGAGAGAATCAGCTGTGAGTTTCCTTAGCATCACACACAGAAAAGAGAACGATAACGTTCCGATATGAATGCCGCTATGCAGGCACTTTGCCAATTTCCGGACCTGCCTGACGTCTTTTCTGGAGCAGTCCATCGATCAGTTTCTTCTCATTCCGTGCCTTTTCTCTGCGACATTGGCAGTGATACCGGAAGACGCAATAAGAAACGCTCTTGCGAAAAAATTGGTAATCGTGGGTAAGAATTGTAATTTCGTCGGAGAGCCACACTAGCGAAAGGAGGTGTCGCAACGTTCGTGACCTCTGCGAATTAGGTGTAAGGTTGGAGATGTGCTCACACACATTTGTGCGCACGCACACGCTCGTCCGGTCGCCCACCCCTAGTCACCCCCACCCACATCCACACACACCCAACCACGCAACCAACCACCCACACACAACCTCACCCCCACACCCACCCACTCACAACCACACACAACCAACACACACACACAAACGGAAGGCCACGAATTTGATGAAACAGGGTAAGATAATCATTCCAGTGAATGACGTGTAGAAAACTGGTCAGATTGATACATACGAAATTATGAGGAAAGAGCTATGTGAAATTCATCTATGTTGTACAGTTCGCAATAAGGCGACTAAAGGGCAACCTTTAAGAAACGAGATGAATTTTTTTTGTTTTTACATTTTTTGTGAGATGAAGAATAAAGGAAAAGAGAAAAAGACGCCTTTCAGATATCTGAGTGAGTGGACGACGCTACCTGTCTGCGCTAAGGCTCAAACCACTGTTTCCGATAGTGAAATGCGATGATGTATGAATGGAGGTATATCATAGTATAAGACTATCTCAGTTCCCTGTTTCTGCAGAGAGATGCGACTGGGCACCGGTAACAACACTTACGAAAGAAAAGTGGAGGTGCACATGGAGAAACTTATTACTACGATACCTGCCAACACTGAGGCCCAACATCACACACTACACGTAGATAGTTAAAAATACCTGAAAAACACGTAAAACAAGAACCTCGCACGACAGTCGGGCATCGAATTGGCTCACGTAACGCTGAAAGTACGCAGTGCCACAAAATGTAGTATAACGGTGCTGCTAGTGAGACAAATGAAAATGTGAGATGTCCACCTACGTCTGTTCTTCCAGGCAACAGAGAAATAATTATCAGAGAAAATAATACAGAGGTGGCTGCCTTTGGCAGTCTCGAGACTGTGTCCCAGTGTGAAATCTTTCTGTACCGACCGGTAATATCCTACAACTTACGATCTACACGTTTTTTGCTATCCCACGAGTGAAACGAAAAGTGGCTGATGAGAGCATCCAGCAGATCAGTCAGACATGCTTGCCAATTTGCCGTGGGAATATCGCTAACGAGAGACATCAGCATGCTCATTCTACAATAGCACAAATGCTCTAATGTTGGCCGCGGGCGTGTCTGATATCCAGTGTTTAAGTGTGTAAACGTGTGTGGCCCTCCTGCGTTGTGTAAGGGGGAAAAGGCAGAGTGGACGTGTCGGCCGAGCCGCCTTTACTGACCTGCGGGCGGCGGCGGCGGTTCGGGCTCCCTGAGCGGCGCGAACGCCTCGGCCCTGGCGGCCAGCGGGGGCGGCATGGCCAGCGGCGCCCTGCCGGGGCACGCGGGGGGAATCCCCGTGCCGAAGCCCCCCACGCGGCCCACCGCCGTCGGGCCGCGCCGCAGCTGCTGCTGCTGCTGTTGTTGTTGTTGCTGCTGCTGTTGCTGCTGCTGCTCCTCCTCGCTGCCGATCAGCGTGTTAAGCATCTTGCTCGCGAAGCTGAACATGGCGAGGCGGTGGCGCCGGCTGTTCGCCTCGGCGCCGGCGGCTCGACTGTGCGCGCCCACGGCCGCCTCCGCCTCCGCCGCCGCCTCCGCTTCCGCCGCCGCCGCACGCGCAGCGCCGCGGGCGGACGTCGCCGCAACTGACGCCGGTCGATATGGGCGGCGCTCCGACCCGCGCCTCGGGTCGATGCTGCCGGCCGCGAGATGAAAGCCTCGGCCCTCGGCGCTCTTTCGTGGGCCACCCGACACCCGACACAGACGCGACACGCTCCACCCCTTTCACTCCTCTTCCGGACATACTACTGAGCACCCGACTCGTGTATATCGCGTGCCACCTCCGTCTACCCTTACGCGCTCGCTCGATCCTCGCCGTTTACAACCGAACGGTCACGTTTTGCATTGAGCGATCGACAGTTGCCCACCAAATTTTCACAGTGATCTGTAACGTTTACCCTTCTTCACAAAACAGCTGCTAATGGTCCTCCTGTTCTTGGAGGGACTGACCACACAGACAAAAATTCAGTCACTGCCAGATTCAAATGGTTCAAATGACTCTAAGCACTATGGGACTTAACATCAGAGGTCATCAGTCCCCTAGACTTAGAACTACTTCAACTTAACTAACCTAAGGACATCACACACATCCGTGCCCGAGGCAGGATTCGAACCTGCGACCGTAGCAACAGCGCGGTTCCAGACTGAAGCGTGTAGAGCCGCTCGGCCACAGCGGCCGGCTCGCTGCCAGAAGACGTGACGCTAATACAGTGGAACTCCTCCTCTAGCATCGATGATGGTTCAGTTCAGCGAGGAAAGGAAACCACGAGGTTCTTCAGGTATGCCTTGCTCAGATGAAACAATGCATTGATGATGGAAATGTTAGTGTGATATCACATATAAATATCACCCCACTTGCAAGTTTCCGTCTGACGCCAATAGCGGTCAGGCGGGATCTGTGAGAGCGAGTGGTGCGTGGCCTCTCATTGACGCCTCCGGTGGCTCCGGACCACGAGCGCTCTCCTCCAGCACTTGCACTCGGAGCCTCATCATTAGGACACCATCGTTCGTCCTTATTACAGAGAGCCTCGTGCTAACTGACATTGTGATAGCTGGGCTCTGTTTCTTGCTGCATTATTTTTAGAGTCTTAGAGAGATGCAAGTTTTGTAAATCTTACATTTACTGTCTTAACTTGTTCACTAATCATTTCTGCTCCTGTCCAGCTTTCCTACCACGGCAGTAGCCGCAGCACTCTGTTGTGTACATAGTCGTACACAACAAAATGGTTCAAATGGCTCTGAGCACTATGGGACTTAACATCTGTGGTCATCAGTCCCCGAGAACTTAGAACTACTTAAACCGAACTAACCTAAGGATATCACACACATCCATGCCCGAGGCAGGATTCGAATCTGCGACCGTAGCGGTCACGCGGTTCCGGTGTGAAGCGCCTAGAACCGCACGTCCACACCGGCCGGCCTCGTACACAACAGTTAGCGTTCTCAAATTAAGAGGATTTTCATTGCTACATTTCACCCGCTGTTCCAGATAGTTCCAGACATTTTCTATAAGATTAAAGTAGGGCTATTTAAGAACCAGTCCAAATTTGATAAGCTTCCTGAGTCTTCGTCAAACCAGGAACATATGCGTGCAGCTCTACGAACACCGTTACTGGAATCGGGGACGACGGGAATGTCGGCAGCACACTCATCATGAAGTGTTGCAGTAAGGGCAAACCTCGCTCACCAGGAACGATAAAAAGAAAGTTCTGATGGATATTCACGGTAACCTGGATCAGTGAAAGCAAGTCACGGTACTAAATAAACCCAAAATACGTCAGAGAACCACCTCCGAGCCGAGCTACACACCATTCTCTCGCTGTGCCTATTGCGCAGTCGCTGTACTCGACGTTTTGCGTCATTTGAAAAGAAGTAAAATAGCAGTTTGTCGGAGTACACTTCTCGCTTCCAGTCTGTTTTTGTCCAGTGTGTTGTTTGGTCCGCTGAAGACCTCTGTGAGCAGTGGCCTTTTGCGAGGTACATGATTACAAACTTCCTAATGCTCGTTCAAAAACTGGTTGACATGGACCTGCATTCAGTGACAGCAGGATCTGAAACAAGTAGAAGCACTTTTCTCTGGTCTTTGTTGAATAGGATCCTTTTCCAACCGTTGTTCTTATGTCCTATTACGTGGCTGCGACTGATATACCATTCCTTGTTGACACATGGTGTGGTGTCGACCGAAGAGTGACGTCCCAGGTTACAGATGGTACTTCAGAACTGAACCACAGTTTCGCCAGACGCAGCCACTAACGAGATTCGTCGGCGAAGACACGCCATCAAGAAGTTCCATACGCCGCCACTACCACAATACTACTTACGTCAGTGCGTAGCGCCGCTCACCCCACTCTCCAGTGCTACTTTATTATTCAGGACTGTGTATCAAACTTTGACGTTAAATGGACATTGAAATGTGACTGCCCCTAAGTACTAGTCAAGTATAAACCGTTCTCTGTACTCTGCGACAGTGTCAAATTGTAAGTAGACTGGTTTTTATGTTGGTAACGTCACGTAGCGCTCTGTATGAAAATCACTGGCTGTGCTGTGCGCAGTCTGTGGCTGGTTGGCGTTGTTGGAATATTCGCTATTGTAGTGTTGGGCAGTTGGATGTGAACAGCGCGTAGCGTTGCGCTGTTGGAGGTGAGCCGCCAGCAGTGGTGGATGTGGGGAGAGAGGTGGCAGAATTTTCAGTGCGGACGATCTGCACATGTGTCCGTCAGAAAAACGAAATTTGTAAGACTGGATATAATGACTTGTGAACGCTATTAAGGTAAGTACATTGTTTGTTCTGTATCAAAATCTTTCATTTGCTGACTATGCCTATCAGTAGTTAGTGCCTTCCGTAGTTGGAATCTTTTATTTAGCTGGCAGTATTGGCGATCGCTGTATTGCAGTAGTTCGAGTAACGAAGATTTTTGTGAGGTAAGTGATTCATGAAAGGTATAGGTTATTGTTAGTCACGGCCATTCTTTTGTAGGGATTATTGAAAGTCAGATTGCGTTGCGCTAAAAATATTGTGTGTGAGATAGTGATGATCAGAATAAGTAAAGAGAGAAATGTCTGAGTACGTTCAGTTTTGCTCAGCTGTTTGAAAATCAAATAACGTAAGGGGTTTGCCAGCACAGTAATTCATAAATTTTTCTAAGGGGAGGTTTCAAAATATTCGAGGGTCGTTCAATAAGTAATGGACAACTTTTCTTAAAAGAAGCCATTAATATACAGGTTGTACATAAAGTCCGTGAACACTTTTAATTATTTATTGCACAAGACCTAAACATTGTACAGATATCATACATGTTGCATTTTGAAGAGAACCTCTGAAAGTTCTTTTTACAAACGTTCGATATGTAAACCATGAGTAACCCGGCAGACGTCAATACGGTAATCGAATTCTTGACATACTCGTCCCAGCATGGCATCGTCGACTGTGGCAGTCGCTTCCCGTATTCTCTCCCGGAGCTCTGCTACATCACATGGTAGAGGCGGTACATACACCAGATGTTTAATGTGTCCCCACAGAAAAAAGTCACAGGGAGAGAGATCTGGTGTTTTTGTCGAACTCCAACACACAGGAAGCTCGCTCCGCACCTGAGCTCGCCATGTTTGCGACTATCGTTGACTATCGGCAAATTACCAAACTACGCTGTGGCGGTATACATAAAAAAAAACTTTCAGGGTTTCTCTTCAAAATGACAAATGCATGATATCTGTACAATGTTTAGTTCTTGTGCAATAAATAATTGAATGTGTTTCTAGAGTTTATGTACATCCTGTACATGACCAAACATCCTTGGTGGTGCTTCACATTTGATATTTGTTCTGTGCGCCGGTGAAGTTTCGAACCGTTCTAGCAGATGGCAGAGCCGTAGTGCAGCGTCAAAATGGCGTCTAAGTACGACACCCATTACAAACAGTGGGCTGTTATTGAATTCTTGTGTCAGAAAAAGAAACCGTAGTGAACAGGCATAAACGTTTGTGTGCAGTGTATGGTGACGCTGCAGTTGATAGAAGTACAGTTGGGCAGTGGGTAAGGAAAGTTACAGCCTCAGGAAATGCAGAAACAGAGCTCCATGATCAGCCTCGTCCGGGACGTCCTTTCACAACCACTGCTCCAGACATACTGAATCGTGCGGATGCCATTATTCGTGCCGACCGGCGCATCACGACTCGGCAACTCGACAGTTGGCTTTGCTGTTGCCGGTCAGCATTGAAAGTACGTCGGCAATGATCGAGAATCTCTGATATTCAAAAAGGTGCTCACGGTGGGTTCCAGAAATGCTCACAGCGGACCGGAAGATTCAAAGGCCATTTCATCAGAATTTCTGGAGCTTTTTGAGACCGATGGAGAGGCCTTTCTGTCACGGATCATTACGGGGGACGAAAGCTGAGTGCACCACTTTGTGCCGGGAAGAAATGGCAGTCCATTGAGTAGCATCATCCTCATTCACCACAAAAGAAGAAATTCAAGACAACCCCTCTGCCGGAATAGTCATGGTGACAGATTTCTGGGATTATGATGGAGTCATTCTCGTGGATGTGATGCCAAGAGGGTCGACCATCAATTCAGAGGCACACGTGAAGACTCTGAATAAACTGAAGAACCGTTTCGACGTGTTAGATCGGAGAAGAATCCTGCAGAAATCTTGCTCCAACGTGATAATTCACGCCCACACACAAGTCTGAAAACCCGGGAACACATCGCCAAATTGGGTTCGACATCATTGCCTCACCCACCCTACAGTCCAGACCTGGCACACTCGGATTTCCATCTCTTTGGACCAGTTAAAGATTCTCTCTGGGGAACACACTTTGGAGATGACGAGAGTGTCAGACATTCAGTGAAAACACGGGCTACGCCTACAGGACATGAGCTTTTACCAACAGGGAATACATGCTCTTCCACAACGTTGGCGTACGGCCACAGAATGTGATGGAGACTACGTAGAAAAATAGGACATGGACAAGACATGTTGATATATATTGTCACCAAATTCTGACTCTTAACAATAAATATGGTCTGAAAAAAGTGGTGTATTACTTACTGAATGGCCCTCGTACGAGTATACTGTTATTCAAGTGGACATGCAAAGCGTAGAAGTTAAGTGTTAGATGTTTTTAGCAAAATTCGCTAACATTTAACGCTTGTTGTAGTTACTGCTTTACCTTCTCCTGAAGTAAATATACGCTCGCTTCGATACACAGAAACGACAACGATGATGTGTGCACGTTAATTACAGTGTCTTGACTTCCTCCCTGCTCTGCCTCGTGGATGACCTTAGTGTCCTGCTAATCAGAGCGGCGAAAATTCTGTTGTATTGTATCTACTACAGACTGTTTAACCCTGTATGAGCCTCCACGAGAAATGGCTCTAAGTGAGATTGTTACTTTCAGGTGCAGTAGATTGAACGACTGCAGCTCAGTGTAAAACAGATGAAAACCTTACTGTCACAACAAGCAACGACACAATCGGATGCTACTCCCAAGCTTCTGAATTTCATCAGAATAGAAGAGGACTGGTCGGAATATAGCACGCATCTGGAAGCCCACTTCATTGCATTGGACATTAAAGGTGTGGGGCATACTGATTTTCTTCTATCGACAGTTGGGGCAAACGTGTACAGACTGTGTCTCAAATTGTGCCCCGACTCTCGTCCAGAAGATATAGATTATGAAGAGCTCTTTCGCAAAATAGACGAACATTATGAATCAGTCACTAAAATAGTAGATTGCTGAACTGGAAGGGCTAACGAGACATTGCAGGGTCAAGTGTTCTTGCAGACTAAGTTACAGTGATGTTATGTTAAAATACACAATCAAGCAAATTGTGTCATAGGCAGGCATACGCAGTGGTATCCTAAAGTTGTCAGTTCCGGGTCTGAAAACAGTTTTGTCAATTGCAGAGTCTCATACTGTTGTAGATACAACTGTAGTTAATTTTGAGGTTCTATCTAGCCCGCCGGTGTGGCCGTGCGGTTAAAGGCGCTTCAGTCTGGAACCGCGTGACCGCTACGGTCGCAGGTTCGAATCCTGCCTCGGGCATGGATGTGTGTGATGTCCTTAGGTTAGTTAGGTTTAATTAGTTCTCAGTTCTAGGCGACTGATGACCTCAGAAGTTGAGTCGCATAGTGCTCAGAGCCATTTGAACCATTTTTTTTTTGAGGTTCTATCTATTTCTGTTGCCAACGACCTTGCCGCAGTGGTAACAACCGTTCCTGTAAGATCACCTAAGTCGGGCTGGGATGGTCGACCGTCTGGTTTGCCGAGTGCTGTTGGCAAGCGGGGTGCACTCAGCCCTTGTGAGGCAAACTGAGGAGCTACTTGATTGAGAAGTAGCGGCTCCGGTCTCGGAAACCGACATACGGCCGGGAGAGCGGTGTGCTGACCAGATACCCCTCTATATCCGCATCCAGTGACGCCTGTGGTCTGAGGATGACACGGCGGCCGTCAGTACCGTTGGGCCTTCATGACCTATTCGGGAGGGGTTTAGTTTATCTATTTCTGTTGTTCATAGTGCACAAGGTACACAGTCTAATGTTTATCTTAACCTGACTTAAAAAAGGACTCGATCAACATGAAACAATTAAATTTCGATTAGACAAAAGTGCGTCTTTTTCCCTCACCAACAAAGACACCTATGAATTGATCGGAAGCCCGTGTCTACAGAAGTCTGGTTCTGTTTTGTCTGCAGATAACAGATTTGAAATACCTTAAATAGGCGTGTACAGTTTGCCAGAAAGCTTTTGTGACGTTACAAGGTGTGTTTCATTTCATGTCATACGTTCTAGAGACAGTGCAGACATCTTTTGTTTAGACTTGTTTGATTTGTTCAGCCTGCGCATACAAGACACTGTGACACAAATCAGTGTTTCAGTGTCTCATACTGATGTTTCTGAATTGTGGAATAAGTGCGGTAAACCTTCTGACCCAGGATTAGGAACGGCTAAAAATTTCGATGCGGACTAACACTTTCACTGCTCCAGAAGTCAGGCGCATTTTCTCTGGTATTTCGTCGTGACTGTACTCTGTTACATCTTCTGCGAACCCCACAAAAACAGTTAGTTCTGCCAGGTCAGACAAAATTTCAACCGCAAGACGACATTTTCTTCACAGTATTTGCCAAGAAACAGCCTCGGAATCAGAGTGTCATCACACAAGTATTAGGTCCTTTTTGTCTTACTTCCTTCAAAGTTCGCCGGCTGCGGTGGCCGTGCGGTTCTAGGCGCTTCAGTCCGGAACCGCGTGACTGCTACGGTCGCAGGTTCGAATCCCGCCTCGGGCATGGATGTGTGTGATGTGCTTAGGTTAGTTAGGTTTAAGTAGTTCTTAGTTATAGGGGACTGATGACCTAAGATGTTAAGTCCCGTAGTGCTCAGAGCCATTTGAACCTTCAAATTTCTTTTGGACTGAATCGGCGCGGTGAGAATCTGCTGCGGCACTCTTGTGTATGCCCCGGCAGTCGTGTACCTCACCGCCCGAAGCGGTCGGCGCCGTCCAGAGCTGAGCCGATCGAGATCGACTTCGCACCCCCGCCGACGCCGACGCCGACGACGCCGACCTCGCCATCGGTCCTGCGACCGGAGTCGATATCCGTGGAGCCGCCGCCCCAGGGCAGCCGTGAAGACGCCCCTGGAGATCCGCCAGCTGTCCTCCACACCGCAACATCTGCGCCCCTGGATGCGGGCGTGCACACTGTGGCCGGGTTTTCGGCCGGCATTCCTGGTCACTCGGAAGGTGGATACCAGAGTGCGGACAGGGAGCTGCCGTACGGTGGTGCGATGGGTTTGGAGAGGGGGGGGGGAAGAGAGAGATATCGTGTTGTCGTTCGAAGAATGAGGTCTCAGGTTTCAGCACGTACCTCACAATGGCACCACAAGCTAAAGACAATCGAAGCGCAGCCAGACGCAGCCGCGAAAGAGAGTCGGTGAACACACGCCCTCAAGAGATTTGAGACGCTGCCGCTGTCTGTAGACTAGTTACGTTAGAGCACACTGCTGCTCGCCCCACTCTCTGATCGTTAATGAAGACGGCAGTATCAGTATAGCTCAGATGAGGCAGCGCCAGTTTATTATTCAGAACTGTGGATCAAAGTTTAAGGTAAAATGAACATTGAAAAGTGACTGTCGCTCAGTGCGAGTAAAACTCTGCGACAGTAACAAATACACTGCCGCTAAAAAACTACTACATCCTTCGAGACATTTCCAGTTCACTCAAGATGTATTGTTGCAACAGTGCATATGGAGTAGGTGAAATGATTGTATTTACAGATCAATAGCACAAGCAGGTCTGAGGTACCATGTATCGAGTTTTTGGTCACGTCTCGTCCCATCATATCACAGACGTGATCGAATGGAGTCTAGTCCGGAGATCACGCTGGCCAGGGAAGTTGCTGCACGTCTTGCAGAGTACGTCGAGATTCACGGGAAGTGCATGGACGAGCATTATCCTGTTGGAACAACACATTACCTTCCTATTTCAAGAACGGCAAAAGAACGGGTATAACAACATTCTGAACGTACCGAGCGCAGGTTGGCGTTCCCTCCAGAAACACTGAAGGTGAACAGGAGTTGTAGCTTATCGCATCCCTACTACAAGGCCTGGGCTGGCGCTAGTGTGTCTTGGACAAATGCACTCTGCGGGACAGTGCTCACCAGGCCTACGTTGTACGCATAAACGACCATCACTTACTCGCAAGCAGAATCTTCTTTCGTCGCTGAAGACCACGGCGCGCCTTTCCAAGTAATCCTCTGACGACACCACTCAAACCGTGCACGTCGATACTTTGGCCAGAGGTGTGTGTCAGTAGTCCCAATGCTAATAACCGGTTCGCAACAGTTCGTGTTGACATGTCTGGGTTCAAAAGCCCTCTTATCGCAGCTGTGGTAGCTGTACGATCTGCCATCGCTGCCTTTACAGTAGGACAATTCTGGCGGCTCTCTGCGCTGCGTGGACGTCCAGAACCTCATCTGCGGGTGTGAGAATATTCAGTTGACCACCGACACCAACATCGTTGCACAACTGACGCACCAAGTCCAACTTGAGTGACAATTCTCCGAAAGGATCATCTCGCCACTCGGAAGGCCACTATTTGACCCATTTCAAACTCACTCAGTTGGCTGTAGGAAGCACGAGTGCATCTCCGTGGCACGGTTGCCTACTTGCTTCGCACGTTTGCACCACACCGATACTTCTGGCTGTGAGCATTCCGTATTAAAATGTATACACAGGTGGCGCTCTAGAAGCTATGCCACTATTCTATCAGT
The DNA here is from genome assembly GCF_023898315.1 of Schistocerca nitens. Taxonomy (NCBI): domain Eukaryota; kingdom Metazoa; phylum Arthropoda; class Insecta; order Orthoptera; family Acrididae; genus Schistocerca; species Schistocerca nitens. Next base: position 52,259,526 of record NC_064616.1, read on the forward strand.
TGTCGGGCGACAGTGACACCATTATCTGGGCGTCTATCATCCCCCGTCATCGGATCACAATCGACGTCGTCTTTCCAGATGTACTAGTTTTTCAGGCAGTATATGCTTTGTTATTAAAGTGGACGTGGAAGGCATCGAAGTTAAGTATAACAAGCGTTTTACTAAAGATTACTGACATTTTATGTGTGTTGTAGTAACTGCTCGACCTTCCTGGTGAAGTAAATCTAGGATTGCTATGACGCACAAAACATGGGATCGTCCATGTTGTTACACCAAAGCAATCAAGCAATTTAAGTCACATCGTGTTAATGGACATGTCTGAATGCGTAGCTCCGTCTTACTGTTCTGTCTCCACGGCGATTCATGTTACTGCCTCCATAAACTGACTGGCACATACGTATCACTTGATTGCTATGACTTATGTCAGCAGTTGAGGATCAGATGACCGCGTGCTACTACTCTGCGCCATCTACAAATGACCAGTGCGCTTTTTTAAAGGGCTTACTAATGTTTTGTCCGACGAGCGTACATCATTCAATCAACAAAGAAATAGGTTAAGGGAACGCATTCTTATTCTCGAGGTCTGACTTTCAAATCCGTTAGGTTTTCCGGATAGAATTTATTCTTAGTACCCCTAAATCGCTTGAGGTTGATGCCGGAAGGGTTACTTCAACAGAGCACCAACGGCATTATCACTTCAGACCTGCGTCTTTCGACCTATAGCCAGTATAGATCAACGAACCTAATGATTGATAAGACACAACCTGAGAAATCAAGGAATATATAATCTTTATGGGATGTAAAATTTGTATTTCTTTTAACCAGATTCGAATTATGTGGTCTGGAGTAATTATTAGGAGAGATACAGAGGATAGAGTATTATGGAGAGCTGTCTTCGGGATGAAGACCACAACGACATTAACAACTTCAAACCTGGGTGATCGCAGTCTCATGATGAAAGCCATGGACGTCTGTGCACGCACCTCGTCCGGAGGGAAATATTGGACCCGCCCCCAATACCACTTGTCTGGTGTGATTCAGGATGTCAGATGTGGCGCACGTAAACCACGCATCGGAATCCAGTACGAGTCAAATACGCGCCATGATAATCATTATGCAGAGTGTTCCTAAAGACCTTCCGGCATTTAAAAAATCATAACTTGGAAACTATTATAATCAGAGAATTGAAGATAGTTGTAATACGTTTAGCAGCTCTCAGAGTTTTTTTTTTCCTTTGTCATTTGTTGGAGATTTGACTTGGAGTGCATGAAAATGGCAATATGTCGTCTGGAATGCTAAATCCATGTCTGTGACAACAGTACTGCGGAATGATGGAGAGGGCACCACCGACAAAAACAAGTACGAGAGTTGCCAAGAAAGTAATGCTCCGCAGTTTTTTCCTCAGCGGAAAACAATGCTACGAATGCGAAAAGTTACGTATGTATTATTTGAAGTCTCCTGAATGAGCTTTCCAAGTTTGCATCACTTGCCACATATAGCGTAGCTGCAGGACAGTTTCAAATGGCGTCTGTAGGTGATGTACGTACAAGCAACTTGCCGTCATTGAATTTCTCAATGCAGAGAAAGGAACTGTGGGAAATATTCACAAACGCTTGTGCAAAGCCTATGGAGCATCTGCTGTCCACAGAAGTACAGTTTTTCCCTGGGCACGGAAGGCGAGGTCATCAGAAATCGGTTCGGAGGAACTCCACGATTTGCAGTAGTCGGAGAGACCATCCACGGCTGTCACACCCGGCATGTTGCAGCGAGCTGCTGATGTCATTCGTGAGAACAGACGCATTCGTGAAAGACATTTTGAGGACTATGAGGAGGTGATTCACACAATGAAGCACTGAATCCGCCACCAGGACAAGGATTGGTAACGACAGGGCATATACGCCTTTGTTTAGCGCTGGAGGAAGGCCATAGAACGGGATGGAGATTTCTTGGAAAAACAGGATGTGTAGAAAAAATACCATTTTTTCGTGTGTGTAATTCTCATTATGTTCAATAAAGAATTATTGAAGAAAAAATGCGATGCATTACTTTCTGGGCAATCCTCGTATAATGAACTACTTCAAAAATTGTAGACAGATAGGCAGTGTTAACGCCCTTTTCAAAGTGAATGTTAGTTGTCCTGTGTCTCAAGCACGTGTTGAGAGACGGCAAGATACTTTCCAACGTAGTCCCCAGGTGTCAACTCTTCATGTATCGCACGAATTTCAAGAAGCAAGATGAACGTCCGTTAAGTGTTACATAAACATTTTCACCTTTCTTAATGGTCCAAGTATCGCAGCCAAATGATCGTCCCATGCGGTTTTGAGATGAAGCAACGTTACAGATTTTTGTATCTGTGAATCGCCACAAAATTAGGATTTGGGGCTCGGAAAACTCCCACAACACACGTGAACACATTCGTGACAGGCCGAAGCTTAATGTCTGGGAAGGTGTAATACAAGAAAGGATGATGGATGCGTCATAATGGTCCCATCGCATGGCCCCCGCGCTCTCCCCATACCACGTCGTTAGACTTCTGTTAGTAGGTCAATTATAGCGAGTACACAACGTCAATGACATTGCTACCCTCCATGCACGAATCAGTGAAGCAATCAGAGCTGTTGATGCTGTAATTCTAACCCGGACGTGGGCAGATGTTCTCTGAACGACGAGTGGAGCGCACATTGAAACTCAGGCATAATTAAAAAAGTTTCGGATCTGATATAATTTTTTTTACAACAAGCCACGATTCTCTGTCTTTTTTTTTAATAATAGTTCCCAATTTAAGATTTTCTGAAATGCTAGCCGGACTTTATGAACATCCTGTAGTATTCTCATGGCATCGCATTCGTTACCTTCGCCAGCTCGCAATCAGACTGTCATTTTTCAACCTAACCGAGACCTCAGATCTGTATATTATCACAACTAATATTTCATATTCAAATATGTTGGCGTCGCCAACTCACAGCTAAACTGACAAATTACAATCTATTCAGACCTCGGGATACGGTAAATATTTATGTGTCGCCACAACGCACAGTCCGAAAATGAAGCTGACGTAAAATAAACTTTGTCAGTATTCTATTCTATCTGTATCTTCGCACATATTTCGTCACACTCCTTGCCACCAATATGCCGCGGGCTAGGGCCGTCTTCTGGTATCGTTAGGTTCAACCGATCCGTCTTCTAACGATGTTTGATGGTTAATGGCAAATTCAGTTATTTCACGGCCCCTGTTTACACGAAACCCATTCCCAGAGGAATGTTGTCCTTTGGTCTTATTGGCATGCTCATTGAAAACGTCTCTCCAGTTGAGAGTTAACCCGTGGCTGGTCGCTTTGCTACATAAACCCTTGACGTAACGTTCTATTCACGAAACTATTTTACAACTACTCTGCTAGTAGTAACAAGAACCAGCCGTACTTGGGACGGGGTAGCGCCCCTATATCTTAGTACGCATAACAACAAATATCTATGAATGCCGAGTGTCGTAGCTGTTGAATGTCCTTACTGCAACCTTCAGAATACCGAACCCATCGTTCGAAATTATAAGCACAATCAGCAAACAACAGGACGTACAACTATTAACCACGTGGCCACTTGTGTCAGTGTTTTTACTGTCTCGCTGTAATTCGCCTAAACTGGCATCCCTGTCTGCCTTTTCGCTCCCACCGCAGCAAATGCCTGACTGTTCCTAAACATACAGCTGTATTTTCTTTAAATTATCAATATTAGTAATTACTGGCTTTCTCTTAATGTTTGAAAACAGTAGTTCAACGACAACCCCGTAGAGGACGGGTAGCTGACTGCAAAAATGGCTCTGAGCACTATGCGACTTAACTTCTGAGGTCATCAGTCACCTAGAACTTAGAACTAATTAAACCTAACTAACCTAAGGACATCACACACATCCATGCCCGAAGCAGGATTCGAACCTGCGACCGTAGCGGTCACTCGGTTCCAGACTGCAGCACCTAGAACCACATGGCCACTCCGGCCGGCTAGCTGACTGCAGTTTATATGAAAAATTACTGAATATTTAGGAAGTGTGTTTCAGTCACTGACAAGTGCTTTCACGTGACACATTCCGGGGTGCAGTTCACGCCATCGTAGAGCAAAGCCACTGACAGTGGACACTGAAATCCGCACGTAAATATGCTCTGATGACGAAGCTCTCTTTTCTAAGAATGTTACCCAATGAAAATGCGAGTACTATTAGACGCAATCTGACTTCATTAATAACCTAACACAGGGAAAGTTAATTAGCACAAGACTTAAATTGGGCATCTGTACTGATTAATTCTGCGTAAGAATTAAGTTTCGTATCAAAAGAACTAACACATTAACTGACAAGTTTAATTTGTCCCACCTTACAGGCAAAACCAGTACGGTGAGCATGCTTAGTTCACAACAGTGATACGGAACTTTTTTCTGCAAAGGACAGGGTTATATTGAATATTAGTATAATAATGCATGGAACATGAGATATTAAGTGCTGGTTGACGGTGTAGACGAGAACTTACCTTGTGGAACGGGTAAAAAATCTACTAAGAACGTGGCAGGTAATCCCACGCTGTCAAAGAGTCTACACGACATTAAAAAGTAAATCTCAGTGAAGCAATGATCTTGCTGATGGCACAAGATCTCAATCAATTAACATTACTGAGCCATGTTTAAGCGCATACCCTCTTAGATCCTAAAAGCCAGACGTTAAAATATATGTATCCTTACTTTACTAACAGGAAGTTACGTGAAAATTTAAGAACTTTCCTATCACTTGATAATTATTTTAACCCAAAAGATGCAACTGCACTACAAGGAAATACCAAAATAATTGTTACAAGAAACAAGTGGCGCTTATAACACGACAAGACAAAGACTTCATTTACAAAGTAGTCTGGAAAACATCGAAAATGCAAAGAATTGGCACACTTATAGTACAGACTGTTCGAGAGACAACCGATGCATAAAACATAATAACTAGTATGTTGATCATAATAAAAGGCAACTTTCAACTTCTAGTCTTAATTTATCGCTGTTGAGTAGGGTCCGCTGTTCAGCCTGAATTTTTTTTATAAATCCTATTTTTTCTTGTTTTCCCACACATTTCTGTTTTGGAAGAGTCTGTGGATCTTCTCTGTTAATCTGCTTCCCTATATTCTCTCTCAACGTCTGTAGTGTGGAACAAATCTTTTCCTCATCTTATCTGTTACTGTAGGGTAGGATGAGTTGATTTACGCATGAAGTCTCAAAACCCAATCGTATTCTTTGTTCATGATTGGACTTAACATGTTTCACTATATTCTTTTTTCTTCCTTTTCCAAATCTTCTAACGTTATTTTGCATCCAGATAAAAAGTATTTGCGATACTTAGATGACTTATGATTTTACAACTGTATTATAATGCCTTAATTTATCCTCTTTAGAAAAACATTTTTATTATACAGTTTTGTCACTTTCATGTATGCTCTTTTCATTGTTCATTTCTTATAGTAATTGTTTCTTTGTAACTTTTAGGTTCATATTTTCACCTACGTGTTTAAAGTCGTCTGTTTTGTTGATGTTGCCATACTTGGTTTTTTTAAATTCATGGCGAGTTACTTTCACTGGTCATGTATTCTGTCTTTTCGAAAAATGTTTCAAGACCTGCCTCTTTAGCTCTCTCCTTCAGAAGTTTTAGTGTCTTCTGCATTTTCTTAAGCATCTGTTATTAAGAGATCGCCTGCAAAGGCCAAAGAATTTATTGCTTCTCTCTATCTGCACAGCTTTATGTAGCTATTAACATATTGTTTCCATTTTCCATTCGCCTATTACTTTTTCAAGCACACAAGTGAAAAATAGTTACGACAAACCGTATTCTTCTCAGTTAATTTAATGCAGCGTCTCTAACGACTGCAAATTCCAGCTGTTCTTGCTGACAGTACAAAATTAAACATGGATTCGACATAGCTCCTTGCTCCTTCCCAGAGAGCGTTTACATTATGCAAGGCGCTACCAAAGTAACTGTGTTGGACACTTCCACCTTTTTGATACGAACTGCAGGTGATTTCCTAACTCAAAGACTGCGTTAACAAATCAAAATTAATTTTGGGAATATAAGAGGGTATTTAAAGTAATCTCCAGATTAGTTAAGACACTCTACTAAGAACCGCGATCAGTAAACTCTGTGCGTCGTCACGCATCATCTGTGCGTCTTAGATCCATTAGAGTCACGTTAAATACCGCGAAAAGTGACATTAATAGCGCATGCATTTGTCCACGTAGAGCTTTTGCTATTCTAGAGGAGGAGGAGGAGGAGGAGGAGGAGGTGAAGAGGGGAGGGGGGGGGGGATAACGACGAAACGAAAGGTGGAGTCGTGAAGTTCCACAGCACTTCGGCGATTGATGTCTCTTTTACCCCGTTGTGCCTATGTACGCAGTCTGACAAACTGCTGAAGAGAGTACAGGCCGTGCGCAGGCTGACTGGGTTTTCCTGGCGTGTATTGTCAGACGATGCCATTGTGCTGGTGACGTCTCGCAGCGAAGTAGGCGCGGTTTTCTACACGGGTTTCGGAGCGTGGCTCTTTCCACCCACGCGGACTTGAGTGCTGTCAGCTCCCAGTGGCTACATTGACGGACGTGCAGATCGATTCGCTCCTAACGCCAGAGAGCAGCCGCTCCTACCACATGCTTTTCCCACACCATTTCGAGGCACGTACTCCTTCACGCGACGTACTATGGTTCGTGGCGACGCACGAAACTCTTCACAGTGTCGCACGAACAAGGAAGTCCATTCTTGGGCTATAACTGTACGAGAGGAGGGTTTAAAGTCAAGAAGACATCTCAGTGAACCAATGTCGTGGAAATGCTATCGTTCTACATATTTGAGAAAAGCAATTGTGACGAACTTAAGCTCACTTAAGCATGATGTGTTCGTCTAAAACACAAATTTTTGAGTACATAAGTATATTTAGCCTACAAATATATGTCAACTATCTCCGCAGATGATGATGACATTGACAGAATGTACCCATGCAAATTATAAAAGTGTATGTATGTATGTATGTATGTATGTATGTATGTATGTTGCACATCTCCTCCTAAGCCACTGGATCGATTTCGATCAAACTTGGAACACATATCTATCATTTTCTGGAAGGAACCATTGTGGTGGTTACAACCACCTACCTCTCAGAGGGGTGGGGTTGGGTGTGAAAAAATAGCGTATCGCAAATACCCAGAATATTTTAATCCATTATTTGAGAATGAGAGAGCCGGCCGCGGTGGCCGTGCGGTTCTGGCGCTGCAGTCCGGAACCGCGGGACTGCTACGGTCGCAGGTTCGAATCCTGCCTCGGGCATGGATGTGTGTGATGCCCTTAGGTTAGTTAGGTTTAAGTAGTTCTAAGTTCTAGGGGACTTATGACCTAAGATGATGAGTCCCATAGTGCTCAGAGCCATTTGAACCATTTTTTAGAATGAGAGTACTTAATAACTTGCAACTAACTTTACACGGAATTTCCGGTGACATGCCCCATAAATTGATGTTACGAAAAAAAGTTTATCGGTCACTACATTTTCGCTGTTCATACAGTAAAACTGTCTCACTCCCTTCCCAACCACTGCTTCCCTTTCATGTCCCTCGACTCTTATAGCTGCCATCTGGTTTCTGTAAAAATTGTAAATAGCCTTTCGCTCCCTGTGTTTTACCCCAGCCACCTTCAGAATTTGAAATAGAGTATTCCAGTCAACATTGTCAAAAGCTTTCTCCAAGTCTACAAATGCTAGAAACGTAGGTTTGCCTTTCCTTAATCTATCTTCTAAGATACGTCGTAGGGTCAGTATTACCTCACGTTTTCCAGCATTTCTACGGAATCCAAACTGATCTTCCCCGAGGTCGCCTTCTACCAGTTTCTCCATTCGTCTGTAAAGAATTCGCGTTAGTATTTTGGAGCTGTTACTTATTAAACTGAAAGTTCGGTAATTTTCACATCTGTCAACACCTGCTTTCTTTGGGATTGGAATTATTATATTCTTCTTGAAGTATGAGGTTATTTCGCCTGCCTTCTTTCCATAGTATACGTTTTTAATTGGGTATTTAACGGATATAATCTAAAAACGAATTTGAATTATAGCGTGGACTGAACACTGTAGTAAGCGGACAAATTCCACAGTCATCTGTAGTTATAAACACGTAGCACGTAGGTCATCTGTAGCTTATTAAGCAAATTAGATAGGATTTACGTGACAAAGAACATGGAGAAATAAATACTAAGCTCTGAAATGTGATGTTTGTTTCTCTGACTATGCAGTGTAAGCGATGACAATAAAATTCATAAGCATGAATCATTTAGATGGAGAGAAATGTAGACAGAAAATAAAGCGGATCTTGATGACAAGGATGGTTGGTTGATTCATGGGAGGGGACAGTACAGTGAAGTCATCGGTTCCATCGGATTAGGGAAGGATGGGGAGCGAAGTGGGCTGTGCCCTTCAAAGGAACCATCCCGGCATTTGCCTGAAGCGATTTGAGGAAATCACGAAAAACCTAAATCAGGATAGCCGGACGCGAGTTTGAACCGTCCAATGTGCTAACCAATGCGCCACCTCGATGACAAGGAGCTATAACAAATGGTAACGGAAACAGAGAACTAAAGCACAAATATATGCGACCCCTGTAAGCTAAAAAAATGGTTCAAATGGCTCTGAGCACTATGGGACTCAACTGCTGAGGTCATTAGTCCCCTAGAACTTAGAACTAGTTAAACCTAACTAACCTAAGGACATCACAAACATCCATGCCCGAGGCAGGATTCGAACCTGCGACCGTAGCGGTCTTGCGGTTCCAGACTGCAGCGCCTTTAACCGCACGGCCACTTCCCCTGTAAGCCTGAAACAGAGTGGTGGAAGCAAAATGAAGTTAAGAGGTTTGTTAAGCAATATTCTTCCGAAAAATTCCAACACATGAAACAGTAAACAAAACTGCTGTATGGTTATTTTAGAGCACATGGAATATAATACAAGATCGTATCGCAATCAAGATACTCTACTATGATACAACTACAATGACGAAGAAAGAAATGGATGACACACCGATCAGATTCCAAACAAGGTGTCGGATAGAAAAACGAAACTTCGCCTTGTTCCATACAGGGCAAAGATCAAAAGAGGAAAACTTCCTTACTACATAACTTACAGTTTCGAAGCTCCGTAAAAAATTATAAAAGCACGAGTATATTTGAATATATCAATAACTAGAAATAAAAATACTGACCGAAGAGGGCACACTAGAGACTTTTCTGCTCCACTCAGGCCCAAAGGTATCTGACGCAGAGAGTAGACAACTCCTTAAAACATATACGAAAGACGAAATACGGATCTAAGTTAACAAGAGTCGCAAGAACAGTCTCCTGGACAGTGTCGCTTATCAGCTGAACTTTATTCAAGAATATGTCACATAATTACAGGTAAAATAGTTCAGATTATAAATGTGGTAACAGAGGAAGGCCATGTATCACTACACATAAAAGGAGGAAACGTAAGCTAAAAAAAAACAGACACTCAGAAATTAATATAAATGAGGCCACTAACACTCTTCTTTACTAACTTCACGTAAGAAATAGTTCAGTTGTAGGCTGCTTGAAGAACGAGCTAGAAAAATTACTAGGACTCGACAGACTTCCGAAGTGCCTGGTAGAACAACATCCATGCGCTTCCCACTAGAACGTTAACAAAATTCTTACAGACAGAACATCGAAATTAACGCTTGATGTCACAAACACGAACAAAGTGCAAGTACCCTGATCTGCAAGACAACATTATCTCTTAATTTTTCACGGCCATTGCACCTTTCCCGACAAAATTAGACATGAACTTCCCGGGCACAAATGTGCAAATGAAAGATTAGTTTTTATCGTCCTTTCGACGACGGGGTCATTAGAAAATTAGTACAGACTCGAATTTGTAACGACTGAAGGACAGGACCCTGTCGTGTCCGCTTCTAAGGAGCCAAGAGACTTACGGATACCAGGGTAGCCTTAAGGCTTAGTGGCCGGACGAGGATTTGAACATCGTTCATTCCGAATGGAGCTGAGTGACTTAACCACTGCGCCACATCGCTTTATCGTGAAGCTGGCCGCTGATTAATTTTCTACGGAGAGCAATGCCGAGTGTGTGGAGATTATAATCACAGACATGAAAGAAATAGGAAAGTTTAAAGAGTTCACAGAATTGTTTCTATAAATATTAGAGCAAAAATAGCTGAAACTGAATCCGAAATGTTACTGATTGGTAAAAGCAACCAATATCGATTACAAAATTGACTAAAGGACGTAGAAATGATGAGGTAAACATTTGTCAGAAGATGAAGGCTCCTCGTGTTTGAATTTCCACGGTATGACCTCCGACCCCGGTGGCATAATTGTTGTAAACATGAGCGTTCACAACATGGGAGCCACAAGCACGTATGGTGGACTGGTTCTCCATGACCAATAAATCCAGCCCCGCAGCCTTCTCTAATAGTTTATGAGACCTTCCGTGCAGGCCTAAAACTATCAGCTCACTACGAATTTGATTGAGGGTCTGGACTGTTTTCCATCGTTTCTTATTTTAAAGCGTACGACGGAATTGACGTACGTTGTAGGTACTGGTTTGGGTCGCCAGTTTCGCTGTCTCTTTGCTAACTGGACTGTGTGTCGCTCAGTGGGTGACGGTACTCGATGTGTGTATCCGTAACCCACTGAGCCTGGGCCATTTCCAGGTGTGCGCGATTAAAGTGAAATGGATTTTAGTTTCCAATGTCACCTCACATGAGAGAATTTTAATGTTCTAATCAAGAATACAGCAACATAATATGATAACAGAAAAGCTAACAAGGTAGGAAGATACATAAAGATGGATTAATGTAGTGACAGCGACACGGCCGTGCGACGGCAGTGCCTGGCTCGACTTGCGGTATGGACAAAACTTTGGCGTTATAGCATTAGTTTGCAGCATGCATAGAAATTCGGAAAATTAACAGGGGGAGTGAAATTCTAGTAACCATCAATATATTCTTGGGCTTCAAAGGAACCAAGTATCAGCCGGCCGCGGTGGTCTAGCGGTTCTAGGTGCGCAGTCCGGAACCGCACGACTGCTACGGTCGCATGTTCGAATCCTGCGTCGGGCATGGATGTGTGTGATGTCCTTAGGTTAGTTAGGTTTAAGTAGTTCTAAGTTTTAGGGGACTGATGACCACAGATGTTAAGTCCCATAGTGCTCAGAACCATTTGAATCATTTGAACCCAGTATCGGCTTCGTGGAAGAGTACATAGGAATTGGGCAAATAATCGGCCATTTTCATTCACATTCTCCCGGGCACTTGTGGTTTCTGATGAGTAATCCGAGCTGGTTCCTCGTATATCCGTTTCGTTTCCAGCCATATAATTACGCTGGAGTCGAAGTTTTGGACAGAAGGAGGCCGAATGAGATGAGAGCTATCGCGTCCTGTTCTGCGAACCACCACTTCATCATGACTAACACCTGTGTTAACGACTAGTCCTAACATAAACAGATGGCTCCCCTAGGATATAGTTGGCACACTGCTCGACTCATAGCATTAGTTATAATACTGGGCAGCATCAAGCTGAAACACAGTAAGTCTACGAGAATATGTCCTATCTGGTACTGCCACAGACATACGGCTACTACGAAATGTTTCATAGGAATATTTTAGTACAAAATGAAAACGTTTTATCAGGTGTATACTAATACCAAACAATTGTTCACTAAGGAAAATACCGAATCCTTCGAAAGCGTTGCGTCTCACCAGTTAGGACTGATACTGTACTCTGTAAACGATAGGCAGTAGCGCCCGTTACACTGACATTTAAAAAAAAATCACAACTCTGAGAAGGAGTTGTGCGACATGAAACAGAGTTGATAGGCGTGTTTCTACAACTGAAAGACGACGTCAATTGAAATTTCGACCTAGTCGCAAAAGAGTGGCGCTAGTAGCGCCACTATGAGGATGCAAATCAGGTTTGCTTTAAATAAACGCTGTAACGGTCGTGAGCGTTAGTTGCCTTTGAGAATGAACGTGGTGAGTCGATGTTAATGAAGCATACTTTTAAGATAACAAATGCGTCTTTTTTTCCTTACTGAGATTGAACGAGGTCGTGTAATACGGCTACGAGAAGCTGTTCAAAAATAGTTCAAATGGCTCTGAGCACTATGTGACTTAACTTCTTAGGTCATTAGTCCCCTAGAACTTAGAACTACCTAAACCTAACCAACCTAAGGACATCACACACATCCATGCCCGAGGCAGGATTCGAACCTGCGACCGTAGCGGTCACGCGGTTCCAGACTGTAGCGCCTAGAACCGCTCGGCCACCCCGCGAGAAGCTGTATGTTCCTTCTGCGACACTGCAGAAAGACTTGGCAGGAAGGTAGCGACTGTACAAGATAGCCGGCAGCAGTGGTCACGAGAATGTACGATCACATCTTAAGATGTATCATGCAGCGTAACTTGCTGTGACAGTGCAAGAGAGAGAGAGAGAGAGAGAGAGAGAGAGAGAGAGAGAGAAAGAGAGAGAGGGACAGAGAGAGAGATATTGTTTATTATTACTCTGTGGCGGTCAGCGGTCACGTAATTATTCTTAGGATATAGAGCTTTTGTTCTTGTTAAGAGTAATTTTGCAAGAAGATAATTTTACAAGAAGAGAGTCATTCTTGTGATGTAAAAATCGACGCCATTGCGAGTTTTTGATTCACATTGTAAAATATATGTGTATATGGAAGGAAATCAGTTAATAGAACAATAAAATGTTGTTCATTTCAAGAAGGTACGTGTTATTCTACAACCAGCGTATACTTATATTGTGATTTAATAATAAATACCAGCTTGAGAACAGTTCCGACGGGAGCGTTCAGTTCTAGTGAAATAGTTCGATGCTTTCTTCGGAAAAGAAGTCATTTCATGGATCATTCAAATCCACAATTGTACCTGGACATTTCTCAGAACTGAAAGCAATCCGATTGCTATGCAACAGAGCCCCGAAGAATATTTCTCCGTACTTTGGTTACCGCTTTCAGCTCAACACGGTATCTGCAGCAGCTGGAGCAGATTTCTACAACAGCGGAAGCGTGTAATCGCTATCAGTTTCACACATCGCCCTGTGTACGCTGTAGGTATTTACCCACAACAGTGAACATACAGTTACTCACACAAATAGAAAGACAATACAAGGTGGTGTGGGAAACATTTCAGTATAAAGGTCCTGTAGAGCTAAACAGTAAATAGCCTAGCAGTAGTAGTAAACAATTTTTTTTCAAAGGAACCTTTATAATCTGCAGCAGCAATCTGAGCAGCAGTTGGCACCACAATGACACAACGAACTGTTTCAAATCGGCTACATCAAGGACAGCTCCGAGCCAGATGTCCCGCAGCGGACAGCTGACTTAGTCAAACCACTGTCATTTCCGACATCAGTGGAAGGCAGGATGGAGGTCTGTTGTGTTTTCTGCTGAAAGCTGGTTCTGTTTCGGTGCCAGTGACGGCCGTGTGTTGGTTAGAAGGAGGTCAGTTGAGGACCTGCACCCAACTCGTCTGTGTGCGAGACACACTGGACCTACAAATTGGAGTCATAGTCTGGGGTGCGATTTCATATGACAGCAGGAGCACTCTCGTGGTTATACCACGGACTCTAACTGCTAATTTCAACGTCGATCTTGTGATTCGACTTGTTGTGCTGCACATTCATGAACAGTGTTCCAGGGGGTGTTTTCTAACAGGACAACGCTCGCTCGCATACAACTATTGTAATCCAAAACGATCTACAGAGTGTCGACATGTTGCCTTGGCGCGCTCGATCACCAGATGTGTCTCCAATGGAGCACATATGAGACATCAACTAACGACAACTCCAGCGTCATCCACTAACAGTATTAACCTTCCCCAAGTGCAACAGGCATGGAACTCCATCCCAAAAACTGACGTCCGGTACGTGTAGAACACAATGCGTGAACGTTTGCATGCTTTCATTCAACATACTGGCTGTAAAACCGGCTATTAATATACCAGAATTTGATATTTGGAATGGCTTATCTTTTTTACATTAACATGTGATTTTGCAATGTTAATCACTTAAATATGCTACCTAGACAAATGTATTCCCGAAAACTCATTACTCTACTTTTTTTGTGTTGCGATTTTTAGCACATTGGTCGACTCATAACGTTAGTCATAATACTGGACAACACCAAACTTATCATCTACATAGTGAAACATAGTAAGTCTATGGGAAAATGTCCCACATGATACAGCCACAGATATAGTACCAAATGTTTCACAAGTAAATTTTTGGAAAAAACGGAAGGTTTTCATCGAGTGCATAATAATACCAATCCGTTGTTCACTAAAATATCGAATCCTCCGATAGCACTGCTTTTCACCAATTCAGCGGTTGTGCCTATTATCATCACGAAACCTGTCCTTGACACCCGCACCCTTGCTTTGTTTTCAGCTTCTTGAGACAGTATGAAACAGTTTCTGGCTGTCGAGGAAACGTAATATATTGTATAAGCTCCAATGCATTTATGAACAGATTCTTCACGACTTCGTTACTCTAAACCAGTACGGCAAAACTTCGAAATTCACTCCTGTTTCGCGTACTGGATTCTCAAGATTCTGGATACTATTGTATTCACCCTCAAGCAGCATGCTCTAGAAGACAATAAGATGGCAAGGCATCCAATATTGTTAAATTTCTATTCTCCGCGTGGGCACTAGGGAGATAATTTGTGTACCGGTGAAAATAAGATATGATATACAGATAAAGTGGCTGGACTCTGAATCGTCTATTGTAACTAGCTGACGTAGCACCAATTATGCGCTTACAGACATACTGGGTGTAACAAAAAGGTATGACCAAACTTTCAGGAAACATTCTTCACACATAGAGGAATAAAATGTGTTGTATGGACATGAGTCCGGAAACGCTTTAGCTCCATATTACATCTCATGTTATACTGCTTTTCAATTAGTTATGGGAATCACACAGAGCGTACCAGCATTACATTAAACGTTTCCATGAATGAGATATTCTAATTACCCTGTTGCTTAAGTTTGGTTAGAGTGTATAATAGGTTTTAATTAAAATTAATAAAAAAAGTCTCGATTACACAGTCATTTATTAAAAATATGACCGGTTTCGGCCTCTAGTAGTAGGCCATATTCAGCTAATGCATCTCCACGGTTTTGTCACTGGGGTCAGCACAAGCTGTTCCAAACGTCATCATCATCAGCTAAATGGTGCATTCTCTGAAGATGGCCTATTACTAGAGGCCGAACCGGTCATAATGACTTTGCGGTCGAGACTGTTTTTTACTAATTTTACCTAACTGCTACATCGCTATTTCCCAACAATGTTATGGAAAATTACGTTGTAATTCTTAGGTTCGCTGCCGGTGTTTGTCGTTCCATTTGAACGAGGGTAGTGTTGACATATAACTCACTTCATTGCTTGTGCTAACATACAACTAACCACATTATCTGCTGGTATCAAGAACATACAGGGTGACAACTATTGAACTATATGAAAAAAAAAAAACGTAAAGTAGATACAAACTACGGCGTGCACACACTTCATTCAACATGTATACGTCACTATAGGTATTCGGATTTAGGTTATGACATGTTCGCTATGCCTGCCATCATTGGCGATGATGTGGCGCAGACGAATTCTGCATGATCTTCGGAAGAGTCGGAACATCGATGCTGTCAGTGACCTCATGAATAGCTGTTTTTAGCTCAGCAATGGTTTTGGGGCTATTGCTATACACTCGTGTATAATATATGTGGTGTCACCGCTAGACACCACACTTGCTAGGTGGTAACTTAAATCGGCCGCGGTCCTGTAGTACATGTCGGACCCGCGTGTCGCCACTGTGTACTCGCAATCCTAGCGCCACCACATGGCAGGTCACAAGACACGGACTTGACCTCGCCCCAGTTGTACGGACGACATAGCTTGCGACCACACGTATCACGTCTTCCTCTCATTTGCCGAGAGACAGATTAAATAGCCTTCAGCTAGTCCATCGCTACTACCTAGCAAGGCGCCAGGTGTATCATTGCTAATTGCTTACTACTATGCAAGAGATGTATTTCAACAAGAACAAGACTACATTAAAGTTAAGTATATTAAAATCTCTCTTCTTTTCTTTATAGTTTTTCATCCAGTCTCCTGTTTCAGAATTTACGCCCGTCTGCGTTAGTTTCGCGTGCACCTATCCACTCATTGTGTCGAGACCTTAGGGAATCGACACAACAATATTTTGGCGCCGAGGAGTGGTGCCGCGCCCACGTTGCAGTCTTTGTGTTATACTTGCTCTAATTTGTTTGTGTCATGGCTTCGCCGCATTCTCCAGATGTACTGTCCGAATTTTTTCGCTTGCAGAATCAGCAGACGCAGGCGTTATTGGAAGCCCTTGGACAGCTCGTCCAGGGTCAACGTGCGCTGCAAACCGATGCGGCACCCGCCGCTTCATCGCTACCGCAGCCACACAACGCTGTCGCCCCGCCATTTCGGCCCTTTGAGGCCACAACCGAAAGCTGGACTGAGTGGGCCGATCAGTTCAACTTCCACCTCACTGCTTATGGAATTCAAGGTAAAGAGCGGCAGCCGTTTTTGCTTTCTTGTGTCGGTGTGTCTACCTACCGTGTGATAGTGAAATTGTTTCCCCGACGCGACGTAGCAACTCTGACCTACGAGGAAATTTTGTCGGCTTTAGATGCCTATTTCAAAGAAACAGTTAATGTTGTTGCAAAACGGTATACGTTTTTTCG
Source organism: Schistocerca nitens (assembly GCF_023898315.1). Classification (NCBI taxonomy): domain Eukaryota; kingdom Metazoa; phylum Arthropoda; class Insecta; order Orthoptera; family Acrididae; genus Schistocerca; species Schistocerca nitens. Next base: position 52,276,329 of record NC_064616.1, read on the forward strand.
TACAAAACGTACGGCCGGTCAGACTAACAGGGAGTGGGTAGCAACTTTGCAAGGCCTTACTAGAGACTGCGCGTTTGCCTGTGAATGTGGCCTCCCATATTCAGATACTATGGTGCGTGATGCAATTGCACAGAACGTTTCTGATGTTCGCATAAGGGAACAGATTTTGAAACTAGTTAATCCCTCCCTGCAACAAGTGATAGACATTTTGGACAGGCAAGACACACTTGACTTTGCTCAGGAATCATTTGAAACTTCGCCAGCAGTGTGTCACATTAATCGGCCCGCCCGGCCCGCTGCACGGGACGCTAAGCGGCCCTCGCGCCCGACTTCGCTGCGGCCGCCTAGCTTGCAACCACGTGCGCCGCGTAAGCAAGCAAATGCAGTGAAATCTTGCCCGCGGTGTGCAACTAGACATTCGCGTGAAAATTGCCCGTCACGCCAAGCTATTTGCTTTTACTGTCACAAGAAAGGACATGTACAAAGTGTTTGCCAGAAAAAGTTAAGATCAGACAATCACACAAATTCCAGGCCCTTTGCTTCGCGCCGGAATCGCACCCAGGACAATCAGGCTCGAGGACCTTCGCCCATGGACATTAATGTAGTTCATTCCCACCCGTCCAGTGACACTTTAGCTAACAGTGACTGTGTTCGTCCCACCCAAAGTGTGCGTCGACGTCGCCGGAAATCCCGTAAAGTTGCAAGTGCTTCTGGACCTGTATCAGTTCAAATTGCACGAGACAGTCGCTCTTGTCGTCAACAAGACAATAAACTTTTTGTGGACTTAGACTTTGCAGGAAAAGTGATCCCATTCCAGCTCGATACCGGAGCTGCTGTTTCATTGCTCAATCACGACACGTACATACAACTGGGCGCCCCGCCATTGCGTGCCGCAAATGTTACGTTAACTAGTTACTCAGGACAGCATATACCTGTGTTGGGACAGTGCAGCCTTATTGCAACATACAAGGGACAGACAAAACTTGTGTCATTTTATGTTCTTCGTTCCTCTAGTGCAGTGAACTTGTTTGGTTTAGATTTGTTTCAATTGTTTAATATGTCTATTGTAAATCAGGTCCTATCAGTGAATCAGACTGTGCCTTCCGCCAGTGTTTCTAGTCTTTGTGAAGAATTTGCAGACATTTTTGCACCGGGCCTTGGTTGCGCTAAGAACTATGAAGCGCATTTGGAACTGAAAGACAACGCGCAACCGAAATTTTTCAGAGCGCGCAATGTTCCCCACGCATTGCGTGATGAGGTCGCAAGAACATTAGCCGAATTAGAATCTCAAGGTGTAATTGAACGTGTGCAGGCTTCTCTCTGGGCCTCACCCTTAGTAATTTTGCCAAAACCTTCCGGTAAATGGAGACTTTGCGTGGACTTCAAGGCAACTGTGAATCCACAACTTGTGACTGCTACTTTTCCTTTGCCCCGCCCGGAAGATCTTTTTGACAAACTGTGCCCGGGAAAATATTTTTCAAAATTGGACCTAGCAGATGCGTACTTGCAAATACCTGTGGACGAAGAATCCCAGCGCGTCTTAGTGGTAAACACGCATCTTGGCTTGTATCGCTTCAAAAGACTGCCATTCGGGTGTGCATCCGCCCCTGCTTTGTTTCAGCAATATTTACAAACTGTTTGTGCGTCGGTCCCTACTGCTGCGAACTATCTGGACGATATTGTGATCTCAGGAAAGTCAGAAGCCGAACATTTGCAAAATCTCCGAACATTATTTCAGGTATTGCGTCAGAATGGTCTTCGCTTGAGGAAGGACAAATGTGTGTTTTTTGCTCGTGACTTACCGTACCTGGGCCATGTCCTTAACGCCCAAGGTATACATCCGAGTCCAGAGCACCTTCGTGCCATTCAGGACTTGCCGTCACCGCAGAACTTAAAACAGCTACAGAGTGTGCTGGGTAAGGTAAATTATTATCATCGGTTTGTGCGCAATGCTTCTTCCATTTCAGCTCCGCTTCATCGCTTACGCCGTAAAGGTGTTCCGTTCGTCTGGACGACGGAATGCGAACGCGCCTTTCGCCAGTTGAAATCGGCGTTACTTTCCAATACTTGCCTTACGCCATTCGATCCCCGAAAACCCCTTTTGTTGATGGTCGATGCATCGGATTTCGGGATCGGTGCTGTGCTTGCGCACAAGGATGGCTCGCATGATCGCCCTATTGCCTTTGCGTCCAAATTGCTCTCATCTGCGCAAAGAAATTATTCACAAATAGAGAAGGAAGCTTTGGCTCTTGTGTTTGGTGTAACAAAGTTTCACGATTTCTTGTATGGTCGTCACTTTACCATCATCACGGACCACAAGCCTTTGACATCGCTTTTTCATCCGAACAAGCCTGTACCTCCACGTACAGCGCAGAAATTCATTCGCTGGTCACTTTTTCTCTCGCAGTACCGCTACGATATCTTGTATCGGTCCACTGCTAAGCACGGCAACGCTGATGCGTTGTCCCGTTTGCCTGTTGCTGAGGATAAAGCATTCGATTCTTCCGAACTTGCTTGCATGTTCATTGATTCGGAAACCGATGACGTGGTCGCATCGTTTCCGATTGATTTTCGTCGTGTAGCTACTGCCACAGCTGCTGACCCTGTCCTTGCTCCCGTTTTGCGTTTTGTTGCTACGCAATGGCCCTTGTCAACGTCACGGATCGAGGATCCTTTGGTTCGCCGTTTTTTTGCTCACAAGGAGAGACTTTTTGTCCGACGTGGTGTTTTGTTGTTGCGTTCCGATAATGATCAATCCCGAGTCGTAGTCCCACGTTCGTTACAGTCCTCTGTCTTACGGCTTCTTCACCAAGGACATTGGGGTATAGTGCGAACGAAACAACTTGCTCGACAGCACTGTACTTGGTTCGGAATCGATGCTGCGATTACGAATATGTGCTCCTCTTGCGTGGCGTGTGCCGAACAACAATCCGCACCGCCGCGGAAATTTTTTGCTTGGCCGAAAGCCACTTCCCCTTGGCAACGCTTGCACATCGATTTTGCTGGTCCATTCTGGAATGCTCGATGGTTGGTTGTGGTCGATGCTTTCAGTAATTTTCCTTTTGTTGTCCGGATGTCTTCCACGACGTCTTCTGCCACCATCCACGCCTTGTCTGCTATCTTTTGCATTGAAGGTCTTCCGCAGACTATTGTTTCCGACAATGGCCCACAATTCATGTCCGCAGAATTTCAGTCGTTCTGCAAGGCCAATGGTATTCAACATCTGACATCCGCGCCGTTTTCGCCTCAGTCAAACGGTGCCGCTGAACGATTGGTCCGGACTTTCAAGTCACAGATGTTGAAATTGAAAGAATCGCATTCTCGGGAGGACGCTTTGTTGCTCTTTTTGTCCTCATATCGCTCTCAGCCTCGCGATGGTCGCTCGCCGGCTGAATTGCTCCATGGTCGTCCTCATCGAACTCTGATGTCTTTGTTGCATCCGCCACATCAGGTTCCTGTGCAGCGGCAGACTCCTGCTTTTGCTCCTGGCGACGTTGTCTATTATCGCAACTATCGCGGTTCACAGCGTTGGCTCGCAGGGCGCATTCTTCGCTGCCTCGGCCGCGCGATGTATTTGGTTTTGGGGGCCTCTGGTGAGGTGCGTCGGCATCTCAATCAGCTGCGCCTCTGTCGTCGCCTGGGTTCTGCCGCTCCCCGTCTGCTTTCAGCGACGGAGCCGTCAGGTCAGCGCCTTGGGGACCCATCTACTGGCTCGCCTCATCCCCAGGTGTTACCGACGATGCCTTCCATTTTGCCTCATGGCGTCGCGCCGCCGCAGCCGCCGCCGGCGCCGCCAGCAGCGGACGCTTCGCTGCAGCCGCCTCGCGCCTCCCTGGGTCACGCGCCGCCGCTTGCTTCCCGTGACCAGCCGTCCTCCGCCATGGACCTCTTGCCCGCTCCGGACCAGATGTCGTCTTCGCCCGTCGGGTGCTCCGACCTCATGGAGGTCGACCCTTCTGTATCATTACGTGCGCAAACACCTCATGTTGACGTGCACCCTGGACTAGGTTTGCAGGCGTTTCCTAGCTCCCCTCGGACCGAATGGCCGGGTGCGGGTGGCACAGCCTCGCCTGTTGTTAGGCTCCCCACCTCATCGCATACGTCAACATGGGGTCCTCCCCACGGCGGGCGGAAGCCTTATCTCACGACCGTTCGCCGATTTGCGGGGGAGGAATGTGGTGTCACCGCTAGACACCACACTTGCTAGGTGGTAACTTAAATCGGCCGCGGTCCTGTAGTACATGTCGGACCCGCGTGTCGCCACTGTGTACTCGCAATCCTAGCGCCACCACATGGCAGGTCACAAGACACGGACTTGACCTCGCCCCAGTTGTACGGACGACATAGCTTGCGACCACACGTATCACGTCTTCCTCTCATTTGCCGAGAGACAGATTAAATAGCCTTCAGCTAGTCCATCGCTACTACCTAGCAAGGCGCCAGGTGTATCATTGCTAATTGCTTACTACTATGCAAGAGATGTATTTCAACAAGAACAAGACTACATTAAAGTTAAGTATATTAAAATCTCTCTTCTTTTCTTTATAGTTTTTCATCTAGTCTCCTGTTTCAGAATTTACGCCCGTCTGCGTTAGTTTCGCGTGCACCTATCCACTCATTGTGTCGAGACCTTAGGGAATCGACACAACAATATATCCCCACAAAAAGGAGTCGCATTTGTTCATATCCGGAGAATACGGCGTCCAATCGAGGTCCATGACAGTGTCCTCTGGGTACCCCAGAGCCAGAATGGCGTCCCCAAAGTGCTCCTGTAGGACATCAAACACTCTCCTGCTTCGATGGGGTCGAGCTCCAACTTGTATGAACCACATACTGTCGAAATCAGGGCCACTTTGGATAATGAGGATGAAATCATCTTCCAAAACCTTCACGTACCGCTCGTAGTCATCGTGCCATCAAGGAATATCGCACCGATTATTCCGTGATTCAACATTGCACAACACACAGTCACCCGTTGAGGGTGAAGAGACTTCTCGATCGCGGAATGCGGATTGTCATTTCCACAAATGTGACAGTTTTGCTTATTGACGAGCCCATCCAAATGAAAGTGGGCTTCGTCGCTAAGCGAAAGGATGCAGGCGCATGTTAATTCCCATCATGTCCCACGGCCAACCGTGCAGTTTGAACGTGCTAGCGCAAACCGTTCAGAAGTTATGACGATTTTATTTCATATAGTTCAGTAATTGTTACCCTGTAGCACCACCTGGTTAGTGTTCATCACGGACTTTGTTTCCAGTACAGTGAAATGGAAGTGTACTCAAATGCAAAGTTGGAAGACGCGCATTTGCTGCACAGATTCGCAGATGGTAATGGTCCTGGTGCTCAACGTTTGTACCGAGAGAGATTTCCAGAACGACAGTACCCCGACAGGAGGACGTTGGAAGAAACTGATCGTCATCTTAGGGCGCATAGGAGGTTGAAGCCTGCTACTCGCGACTAAGGTAGACCTTCAAGGACGAGGACAACTCAACTGAAGGAAGAAATTCTTCGTTCAATTGATGACAACGGTAGTGCCAGCGTAAGTCGATTAGCTGCAACAAGTAATTTTGACTACATGACTGTCTACATGATATCCTGCTGTATCTGTACCACGTACAACTTGTGTAGGCACTATCAGCAGCTGATTTTCCTGCACTGGTGGACTTTTGAGAATGGTTCATTCAACAATGCGTCCACCCTCAATTTAGTGCAAATGTGCTGTTCACAGACGAGGCTTCGTTTCAAAGTAGATGATTAGTATCTCGAAGAGTTGTAGAAACTGAGCTCTAACATGAAATTAAAGCGTTTCTGGATCACGTAAACATAATATTTTCTTCCTCTGCTTGTGACGAATGTTTCCTGAAAGTTTGGCCTTACCTATTTGTTATACGCTGTAGATTATTGCATCTGTCTGCCTGATCAGCAATATAATATTTTTAACATACGTGGGATGACGTCAAGGATGACACACTGTTCTACATAAAAATCAGGATGATAATGTAGATGGAGTGGACGACTCTTTAAGCAAAATTTATTACATTTATCTCACCAGTTTTGTCTACATAGACTTCCGTTGTGAGAACAAGCACTCTGAAGATAGTACGTTGACATTCCTTACAAAATCGGGCGTAATTTGGCCCGGTAACAACAGATGGTGTTCACAGCCAGATGCCAAGCCATTGGTGAAGACCAAAGGGAAACCTCAGTCACGTGACTGAAGAAAGTATGCAGCTGCGCCACAGAGTCTTTGGTATTCCCGCCAAACAACGATTCAAGAGCCCCAAGATTGGCGATCTTTTACAGAAGCTCGAAATTTAGCGCGGACGTCAATGCGAGATGCTTATAATAGTCTCCACAACTAAACTGTGTCTCAAAACCTGGCAGAATATCCAAGGGAATTCTGGACGTATGTAAAGTATGCTAGCAGCATGACACAATCAACGCTCGCTTTGCGCCATAGCAATTGAAATACTATCGATGACAGTGCTGCTAAAGCAGAGTTATTGAACGCAGTCTTCCGAAATTTCTTCAGCAAAGAAGACGATGTAAATATTTCAGAATTCGAATCACGAACAGCTGCCAACGTGAGTAACGTAGAAGTACATATCCTCGGAGTAGTGAAGCAACTTAAATCACTTAATAAAAGCAAATCTTCCGATCGAAACTGTATACTAATTGTCTTCCTTTCAGGGTATGATGATGCAATAGCTCCATATTAACAATCGTATACAACCGATCGCCCGACGAAAGATCCGTGCCCAAAGACTGGGAAGTTGCATAGGTAACACCAACATTCAAGAAAGGCAGTATGAGTAATCCACTAAATTATAGGTCCATATCATTAACGTCGATATGCAGCAGGATTATAGAACATATATTGTGTTCGAACATTATGAATTACCTGTAAAGAACGGTCTATTGACACACGGTCAACACGGATTTAGAAAATATCGTTCTTGTGAAACACAACTACTTCTCTACTCACATGAAGTGTTGAGTTCTATCGACAAGGGATTTCAAATTGATTCCGTATTTCTAGATTTCCAGAAGGCTTTTGACACAGTACCTCACAAGCGACTTGTAATCAAATTGCTTGCTTATGGAATATCGTCCCAGTTATGTGACTGGATTCGTGATTTCCAGTCAGGGAGGACACATTTTGTAGTAACTCACGGAAAGTCAACAAGTGAAACAGAAGTCTTTCTAGCTTCCTCAAGGTAGTTTTATATGACTTCTGCTGTTCCCTATCTTTATAAACAATTTAGGAGAAAATCTGAGCAGCTGTCTTAGGTTGTTTGCAGATGACGCTGTCGTTTACAATGCAGTAAAGTTATCAGAAGATCAAAACAAATTGCAAAACGATTTAGATGGAAATCTGGAATCGACCCAAAATAATGAAAAATGTGAGGTTATCCATGTAAGCGCTAAAAGGAATCCGTTAAACTACGGCTACACGTTAAATCAATAGAATGGAAAGGCCACAAATTGAACTAAATACCTAGGAATTAGAACTGCGAACAATTTAAATTGAAAAGAACACACAGAAAATGCTGTCGCGAAGGCGAACCAAAGATTGCGATCTATTGGCAGAACACTTAGAAGATGCTTTGCTAGTCCATGACAGTTGTAAATTATCCAGTACTGCTGTGGCAAAGATGTGTGTCAAAGTTAAGTAAATCTGTTATTCATTTATGTAATAAAGTGAAGTAATACCTAATGCCTACACTACGCTTGTCTGTCCTCTTTTGGAGTACTGTTGCGCGTTGTGGGGTCGTTACCATGTAGGATTAATGGAGTACATTGAGAAAGTTGAAAGAAGAGAAGTACGTTTTGTATTATCGAGAAATTTGGGAGAGAGTCTTGGACATGATACAGGATTTGTTTGGGGTGGACATAATTGAAACAAAGGTGTTTCTCGTTGTCGTGGGACCTTCTCACGAAATTTCAATCACCAGCTTTTTCCTCCAAATGCGAAAATATTTTGTTGACGCCAAACTAAAGCGGGAGAAACTATCATCATAATAAAATAAGGGAAATCAGAGCTCGCAGGGAAAGATATAGGTGTTCGTTTTCTCCGCGCCCTTTTCGAGAGTGGAATAAGAGATAATTATTGTCAAGGTTGTTCGATGAACCCTCTGCCAGACACTTAAGTGCCATTTGGAGAGTATCTATGCAGATGTAGATCGAGTTCGCAACTACCGTAGGTGCCACCAGCGTTTGAAAGCAGCGCTCTCATCTCGTCTCCACCGGTCAAAAACTGCAGCTACTGTTGAAGAAAAGAACGATATATTACTTTTGAAAACATGAGTGCCGTGTCTGAAAATCCCTAATACAGAATATCTAAACAAACCCACGGAAGGTGTGGTACTGTCCAGAGATCGCGGTACCACAAGGAAGTCGGCAACTCGAATCGGTGCCACAGACATCAGCGAAGGATCTCTGCGGTCCGCTACGACGTATGGTAGACGCTCTAGAAGACCACGCCTCTCTCTCTGCCTTCACAATGGGCTCAGTACAGTATTGGACATGCAAGAGCACAGCCCAGTCCGAGCCCTCAGGTGCGGCAACCTTCGTCATCGTGTAGCACCAACGACTACTTAAAGTTTCGGATGAAATCGTAGTGTTGTAAATGTTGTACATTGTGCATCAAGTGAATAGTTTAGTGCATCACGTGATGCTTTGCTAGTCCATGACAGTTGTAAATTATCCAGTACTGCTGTGGCTAAGATGTGTGTCAAAGTTAAGTAAATCTTTTATTCATTTATGTAATAAAGTGAAGTAATACCTAATGTAATAACGTGAAGTAATACCTACGATGAGACTTCTCCCACAGTAATCAAAGAACCTTCTGTTGTGGCCGGACGAAAGTAGTTTTGCCTGGTCGCAACATAAAGTAATATTGGTTCCTTTCCATACTCCCATATGTAATCTAATATGAAGACACCTCAGCGACCATTGTGGTGATAAACTTATGCACCTTTGGTTACCACTCATCTTATGTGTTTGTCACACATGTCTCAATAGAGTATGTAACTACAAGATAGCAATTTACAGTATATAGGTGAATCCTGATACCTGACGCTGTGGTATTCTCAGCGTTCTCACCAACAGCTTAGCTATTTTACAGCACCAGAAAATGAAACGTTTTGAACTTCATGTCTACCAGTATCAGCAGAAATAGCAGCTACTCTTAAAAAAAAAAAGAATATAAAGTCAGTAACGCCCTTATGAAAATGTAATTCTTATGACTGAAAGTCCCTAACACAAAACATTTAAACATATCCAAGTACCTGTGGACGGTAGTATTTGTTCCATTCGAAATTATATTCGTGCAATTAAACTCCGTAAAACTCTTCTCCATTTCTCTTCACTTACACTGGAATTTGTAGACAGTGTGGCGACAACTACAAATATTGAAAGCGTATGGTCCAATAAAAATCAGTTGCTGCATACCTGAAACATCAGTACTTGAGAAGGGCTCGATTGATTTGGTTGATTTTTTTTATGTTCATAATTTTGAATGGTAATGGTATTTTTGGTGCAAAAAAGAAAATTAAAAAAAGTTTGCGCTCAGTTGACAGTTCTGCTATCACATATTTAGATAACAAACAAAAACAAAATAAATTTGACAATAAACTTTGCAATCAAAAATCTCTAAAAGTTCTTGACCGATTTAGTTCAAACTTTTACACGATATTCTAATAGTTGAACGGACATAGGCAGGCAGGCTACTATATATTTTCGTAATATATGTAACATACACTGAAGAGACAAAGAAACTGGTTCACCTGCCTAATATCGTATAGGGCCCCAGCGAGCACGCAGAAGTGCCGCAACAAGACGTGGTATGGGCTCAACTAATATCTGAAGTAGTGCTGGAGGGTCGTTGACACCATTATCCTGCAGGGCTCTCCATAAATTCGTAAGAGGACGAGGGGGTGGTGATCCCTTCTGAACAGTACGTTGCAAGGCATCCCAGATATGTGTCCTCGGAGCCTTACGCGACGGCATACGTGAATAAAACGTTCTCGGTTTTCCAGCCTCGTCGATTCGAAAAATCCTCGTCAGGAGTTCACTGACTGCCGGAACTGCTTTTTTTTTTCTTTATTGTATTTCAGTTCCCCATCGGGGCGGGCTGGCAGCAGCATATGCACTGCTCTTCAGCCGAAAGACATAGAACAAATAATAGAAGACATTTAAAAATAAAAAAGGAGAAAACATGGTGAACATAGATATAAAAAAGGGAGAACATCATGGAAGACAATAGACAAAAAAGGGGTGACTGTCAAATGGAGATAAGAACCATAAAAAATTAGTGCACACATAAAACCACACACTGGGACAATTAAAAGAACACAAGGCGTAATATGACCGGAGCATAAAAGTATCGATGGATGGCGTAGCACATAGCAAACACTGATAGTAACACTAAGTACAAGGCCAGCACACAATTAAAATAACACCTCTCGACGCACAGGAGAAACAGCACTAAACACAACACTGACGTGGTACACTGATGATACTCAAAACGGAGGATCTGCCAGGCGCAAGGAGATGAGGGAGAAGGGAAGAAGGGAGAGAGGGGAAGAGAGGGGCGGGGTGGGGGCGCTGAAGAGGGCCAGTTAGGGAGGGACATGGGAGGGAAAGAGGCAAGGATGGGGTGCAGGTTCTCAGGGGGGGGGAAGGAGGAAAATCCGCTCTGGGAGAAGGAGGGGAGAGGAAAATAGGGGGCCCTGGGAGGGGGGGAGAGCAAGGCCATATTATAGTTGGAAGGAAGGGTATATGTCACGGTGAAGTTAATCATCAAGAATGGGGAGGCGCTAGAAATTGCCCTGATGAAGGGGATGGAGGGTGTGGAGGTGGAGGGAGGGAGGGATACAGCGATAGAGGCACGGCAATAGGTGGGGGGTGGAGAGGAAGGAGGATACCAGGGGGTGGGGGGATCAAGCCTGCAAACAATGTAAAGGATGCAGAGATGTTGGAGGAACAGGAGGAGGTGGGGGAAGGGGATCAGTTCATACAGGAGCCGTGTGGGGGAAGGAAGGCGGGTAAGGAAGGCAAGGCAGAGCGCATGGTGTTTGAAGATTTGCAGGGCTTTGTAAAAGCAGGTGGGTGCGGAGATCCAGGCAACACTGGCATAACAGAGGATAGGATGGATGAGTGATTTTTATGTGTGGAGCACCGTGGAAGGATGCAATCCCCATGTCCAGCCAGACAGGAGTTTCAGGAGGCAGAGGCAGGTATGGGCTTTCTGCTGGATGGTCTGGAGGCAAGGGGTCCAGGTGAGGTGACAGTCGAGGGTGAGGCCAAGGCATCTCAGGGTGGGGGTGATGTGGATGGGACGACCATAAAGGGTGAGGTAGAAATCATGGAGATGGAAGGAGCGGGTGGTGTGGCCTATGATGACTGCCTGGGTATTGGAGGGGTTGAGACGGAGGAAACACTGGTTACACCAAGTGGTGAACTGGTTAAGGTGGGCATGGAGGGTGCATTGGGACCGTTGAAGGGTAGGATAGAGAGTCAGGAAGGCGGTGTCATCAGCATACAAGGAGAAGGTGGACAGTTGGGAGTGGCTTGGGCATATCAGCCGTATACCAGAGATAAAGGAGAGGGGAGAGGACAGAGCCCTGGGGGATGCCAGCAGTGGGATAAAAGATACTGAGCACAAGCGCCATATAAAACAAAGGGAGCTTGACAAGTCGGCCATAGTGGAGCATTACCTAGAAAACGGACATAAAATACAGTTCGAAAATACAAAAGTGTTGGCTCATGCGTCTTCATATTGGGACTCTGTTATAAAGGAAGCGACCGAGATTCGTTTAAACAACAACAATTTCAACAGAGACCAGGGATACACCCTCAGCAGGGCATGGAGGGGCGAGGGGGGGAGTTGGACATCGAAAGAAAGCAAAGACAGATGCACGAGGCGGGAGTGGCAGTTTCAAACGTGGTGCCTGCCCCTGGCGCCACCTGACGTCACCGGTTCTGCCACGAGCAATAGATCCGCTAGCTGCCTTGGTCGACTTACGCGCGCGCGCCGCATTGGGTCGATTTGATTAGCTGCTGATGATGTCATCATGTCTATATAAGCGAGAAACCGTAGCAGCTCCGGCAGTCAGTGAACTCCTGATGACGATGGCGGAGAGGGCCTTCGAAAGCTCGAGGATTTTATTCGAACTGACGCGGCAGGATAACCGAGAACGTTTTATTCAGCCCAGATATGCTCATTAATGTTCATGTATGGGGTGTTTGGTGGCCAGCGGAAGTGTTTAAACTCAGAAGAGTGTTCCTGGAGCCACTCTGTAGCGATTCTGGACGTGTGGGGTGTTGCATGGTCCTGCTGGAACGGGTCCAAGTCAGTCGAAACGCACAGTGTACATGAATGGATACAGATGATCAGACATGATGCTTACGTACGTGTCATTTGTCAGAGTCGTATCTAGAAGTATCAGGGGTCCGATATCACTCCAACTGCACACACCCCACACCACTGCAGAGCCTCCACCAGTTTGAACAGTACCCTGCTGACATGCAGGTCCATGGATTCATGAGGTTGTCTCCATATCCGTACACGTCAATCCACTAGATACGATTGGAAATGAGACTCGTCCGACCACGCAACATGTTTCCACTCATCAACAATCCAATGTCGGTGTTGACGGGCCCAGGCGAGGCGTAAAGCTTTGTGTCCTGCAGTCATCAAGGGTACACGAGTGGACCTTCGGCTCTGAAAGCCGATATCGATGATGTTTCGTTGAATGGTTTGCACGCTGACACTTGTTGATGACCCAGCATTGAAATCTACAGAAATTTGCGGGAGGGTCGCACCTCTGTCACGTTCAACGATCTCTACAGTCGTCGTTGGTGTCGTTCTTGCTGGATGTTTTTCTGGCCACGGCGATGTCGGAGATATGTTTTACTGAATTTCTGATATTCAAGGTACACTCGTGAAATGATCGTACGGGAAAATTGCCACTTCGTCGCCACATCGGAGATGCTGTGTCCCATCGTTCGTGCGCCGACTATAACATCACGTTCAAACTCACTTAAATCTTGATAACCCGCCATTGTAGGAGCAGTAACCGATCTAACAACTGCACCAGTCACTTGTTGTCTTATATAGGCGTTGCCGACCGCAGCGCCGCTTTCTGCCTGTCTACATACCTCTGTCTTTGAATCGCACGCCTATACCAGTTTCTTTGTCGTTTCACTGTATTACACCAATGCTAATTATGCTCTCCAGATAGGCTGTTGTTCTGTGAAAATTTTGGTGTATATTTGATTTCCCTCTGGTACAACATTTGAGTACATTTTCGTTCCATAGTAGTTTTCCTGTTTTCAAGAGGTAGCCTCTAGTGAACAATATAGTTCCATATATGAATAAGATTGGAACATCCAGAACACAAAGCTCAGCAAAATGTGATTTACAGGACTCCATCTTCTTCAGGCCACAAACTATTCTTTGAGTTCTTTTTTTACAATCTAAAAACCTTTACACTGGAGCTGGCTGCCCTAGAAAATCAACTCATATCGAAGCAGTGAGTCGAAATGCGTATAGTATGCATGCAGTACTGTAGTTTTGATTGTTGCAGCCTTTAATATTCTTAGACCATAGCACATAGGTGAGAGTTGATAGAGAAGTTATTTATATGTGTGTCCCAATTTGTCTTTCTGAACCGACAGCCCCCTAAATGTTGTGACACATACATTTCCTAGGGGATCCTTTTTAATCATGCTTGAGCAGACATTTGATTGGATGGAGGAAATAAATGGAAGTTAACACACACAGTTTTATCGATATTTACAATGAGTTTGGTTTTGGTGAACCACTCAGAAAGTCTTTTCATAGAACTTTCTGCTGTCGACTGCAAGGTTTCCAGGCTGGACCCAGTAAGCAATATGCTGATTTCATCGGTAAATAGGATAGTTTTTGGAGGCTTCATATATTCAGCAGTCGTCCACATATAATCAAGAAGAATAGTAGACCTAAGATTGATCCCTGCGGTACGCCATACTTTATTGGTACTTCGCTAGAAAGGAAGGAGTTGCTTTTTGTTTTACTCTTAGTGTTGAATTCATACTGAAGTGATACCTTCTGCCTGCGGCCTTTAGGTACGAACACAATTAGCTATGTGCTACACGTCTTACCCCTCGTCATTCTATTTTTCGAGCATAACGTTATGGTCCAGGACGTCGAAGGCTTTCGACAGGTCAAGAAAAATACCTGCAGCTAATTTATGTTGTTCATGGGATTTTAAAGCACAGTTCACGAATTCAAAAATCGGCGTCTCTGTAGAGTTAGACTTTCTGAAACCACGTTGTTGTACGGTAAGAGAAGGCTATTTATTTATGAAACTTAAGTGCGTATTATAAAAGTTTTTCTAGAAATTTTGAGAAGAAACTTAACTGTGATACAGGACGGTAGTTTGTTCTTTTATCAGAGGAACCTTTTTTTAGCAGCGGTGAAACACATTTGCTACTTGCCCCAGACAACTGCAGCTTAAATAATTTACATACCCGCCGATGGTATTCACATGTTCACAGCTACATTGACATCTGCCAAAGTCTCCTGAGTGCTTCACTTTTTTTTTTGCCAAGCTGTGTATTGATAATTGAAACTCTCTTTCACTCACTACCAGCTCACCAGGTAGTTGACTGAAAAGACCGTGACTCCACAATAAATCTGCAATCGGATAAACCGTTCTAAATTTAGCAGTAGAAAATGAAAAGCTTTAATAATAATAAAACTATCAACCAATGCTACGTTTACCGTCAATGCTGTGTATACCTTCTTGCTGCACCAGTTGTTGGGACTTGCTTCCAGTGGGATAACTTCGCAGTTGTTTACTTGTAAGTGTAATACAGGGACTCGAGCTACACTCTGGTGTGTATTTAAACGTTCGTAATTCAGACATCTCTGAAGACTATGGCGAATGTGTTGCCCTAGGCTTATCATTGTTTTTGTCCATTTCCGCTGCCACAAATAAGTAATAAACTTATCTCGCTGCAAACACAAAAGTGGTCGTGAGGTTCACTTAACGTCAGTGAAACACACGTTTGTCCGATTCACTTTATGCACTCAGAATCCCGAATGTATTTCGCAATCGTACATCTCCCAGAACAGTAGCACAGCAGGTGCTGCGTTTTAAGCTACTGCGGCAGACAGAGAAAAAGATGTGTCACGAACAGCAAAGAGTGCAAAACGTAAGTAAAGCAGTCGAGCAAAATAACAGCGGAAATTGTAAGAGCAGTAAATCTTAAATGAAATCTTGCAGCAGCGAATCCATTCAACGAACCAGATCAGACCACTACTACAGTTTCTAACTGCTGACATGGAAACTGAACACTGAGACTGTTATGAACGTCTGTTTACTCTGCATTTCCAGGAAAATGACATATCTCACATTTACTACCAAGGGGCCTGTTCGCCGTTTTGTACTACGCAAATTTACAATTTGATTCAGAAGTTCTTCCCTTTGGTAAGCCACATTATTAATTCACACAAATACACTCCTGGAAATTGAAATAAGAACACCGTGAATTCATTGTCCCAGGAAGGGGAAACTTTATTGACACATTCCTGGGGTCAGATACATCACATGATCACACTGACAGAACCACAGGCACATAGACACAGGCAACAGAGCATGCACAATGTCGGCACTAGTACAGTGTATATCCACCTTTCGCAGCAATGCAGGCTGCTATTCTCCCATGGAGACGATCGTAGAGATGCTGGATGTAGTCCTGTGGAACGGCTTGCCATGCCATTTCCACCTGGCGCCTCAGTTGGACCAGCGTTCGTGCTGGACGTGCAGACCGCGTGAGACGACGCTTCATCCAGTCCCAAACATGCTCAATGGGGGACAGATCCGCAGATCTTGCTGGCCAGGGTAGTTGACTTACACCTTCTAGAGCACGTTGGGTGGCACGGGATACATGCGGACGTGCATTGTCCTGTTGGAACAGCAAGTTCCCTTGCCGGTCTAGGAATGGTAGAACGATGGGTTCGATGACGGTTTGGATGTACCGTGCACTATTCAGTGTCCCCTCGACGATCACCAGTGGTGTACGGCCAGTGTAGGAGATCGCTCCCCACACCATGATGCCGGGTGTTGGCCCTGTGTGCCTCGGTCGTATGCAGTCCTGATTGTGGTGCTCACCTGTACGGCGCCAAACACGCATACGACCATCATTGGCACCAAGGCAGAAGCGACTCTCATCGTTGAAGACGACACGTCTCCATTCGTCCCTCTGGAGGCGGGCTGCACGATGTTGGGGCGTGAGCGGAAGACGGCCTAACGGTGTGCGGGACCGTAGCCCAGCTTCATGGAGACGGTTGCGAATGGTCCTCGCCGATACCCCAGGAGCAACAGTGTCCCTAATTTGCTGGGAAGTGGCGGTGCGGTCCCCTACGGCACTGCGTAGGATCCTACGGTCTTGGCGTGCATCCGTGCGTCGCTGCGGTCCGGTCCCAGGTCGACGGGCACGTGCACATTCCGCCGACCACTGGCGACAACATCGATGTACTGTGGAGACCTCACGCCCCACGTGTTGAGCAATTCGGTGGTACGTCCACCCGGCCTCCCGCTTGCCCACTATACGCCCTCGCTCAAAGTCCGTCAACTGCACATACGGTTCACGTCCACGCTGTCGCGGCATGCTACCAGTGTTAAAGACTGCGATGGAGCTCCGTATGCCACGGCAAACTGGCTGACACTGACGGCGGCGGTGCACAAATGCTGCGCAGCTAGCGCCATTCGACGGCCAACACCGCGGTTCCTGGTGTGTCCGCTGTGCCGTGCGTGTGATCATTGCTTGTACAGCCCTCTCGCAGTGTCCGGAGCAAGTATGGTGGGTCTGACACACCGGTGTCAATGTGTTCTTTTTTCCATTTCCAGGAGTGTATATCTCTACCATGCTTTTTAAACATTTTTGTTCGCAAACACATTAGGACGAGCCAAGCTAAAATTCGTGGAGCCACGTAAAAAATGTCCAGCCATAGTTAACTTGGTTAGTTGCTTTGGTAAGTCTTAACGTTGTCAGTTTTCTTGTGCTAAGTGTAGTGAATGATATTGAGACACTTTCTTTCCTGACGTCATGTTCCGTTTAGATCCCGAATCAGAATTTCAAGCTCAAGCATTAAAAATGGCAAGCCCACTATGGGTGGCAATACTCGTCAGTGCAATAGTTCACGAAGTTTCCGTAGTAACCCAAGAATCTTCGTGAAATACGAAATGTCTAAAGAGTTTAAATGTCAGGCTCATAACCGGAAGCAGTCAAAGTCATTTGTAGTTGTCTCCCTTGTCATTCTGCTACCTGCCCATCACAGCATTCCAATGCTAGAAACTTTTGAGACAGTAGCAGTCAAATTTATAAGTGTGAAATACGAGGGTTGGAACATAAATAGTGGCAACTATTTATACACAACCGATACAAAAGAGTTACATGTTTGCACCTGTAGGTGGTGGCTCATGTCGGTACCAATGACGTGTGTGGCTTTGGATCGGAGCAGATTCTGTCTGGTTTCGGACGGCTAGCGGAAATGGTAAAGACTGCCAGTCTTGCTTCCGAGATTAAGGTGGAGCTCACCATCTGCAGCATCGTCGATAGAACCGACTGTGGTCCTTTGGTGCAGAGCCGAGTGGAGGGTCTGAATCAGGCTTAGACGGTTATGTGACCGTGTAGGCTGCAGATTCCTTGACTTGCGCCATCGGGTGGTGGATTTCCGGGTTCCACTTAATAGGTCAGGAGTCCACGACACACAGGAGGCGGCTACACGGGTAGCGGGGGCTGTGTGGAAGGGACTGGGCGGTTTTTTAGGTTAGAGGGTCTCAGGGAACCACAGAAGGGGCGTCCGTCAGAAAGTGGACAGGTAAAACACAGTAAGGTAGTTGTAGAAACGATTGGTATTGTAGTTGTAAATTGTCGTAGCTGTGTTGTGAAAGAACCAGAGCTGCAAGCCCTAATAGAAAGCACTGAAGCTCAAATAGTTGTAGGTACAGAGAGCTGGCTAAAGCCGGAAATAAGTTCAGCCGAAATTTTTTCAAACGATCTAACAGTGTTCAGAAAGGATAAATTAAATACAGTTGGTGGTGGAGTATTTATTGCTGTCAGAGGTAGTTTGCCTTGTAGCGAAATTGAAGTAGATAATTTGTATGAAATAGTATGGGTAGAGGCTGTACCTGATAATCGGACTGAACTATTAATTGGATCGTTTTACCGACCCCCCGACTCAGACGACAGAGTTGCTGAACAGTTCAAAGAAAACTTGAGCCTCATATCAGATAATTACCCTCGATATGCTGGAAAAATTATACGTTTAAGCCGGTGGCAGGCATAAAACGTCATCCGAAATTTTACTGGATGCTTTCTCAGAAAATTATTTTGAACAACTAGTTCATGAGTCCACTCGACGCGTAAATTGTTACGAGCGCATACTTGACCTTTTAGCAACAAATAATCCTGGACAAATAGTGAGTGTCGTGACGAATACATGGATTAGCGACCACAAGGCAGTTGCTGCTAGGCTGAATACCGTGACACCTACAACCATCAAAAAGAAGCGCAAAGTATATCTGTTTAGAAAAGCTGATATAAATGCTCTTAACGCCTTTTTAAGAGACAGTCTTCACTCCTACCGATCTGAACATGTAAGTGTAGAAAAGTTGTAGAATGTTTTCGAAGAGAGAGTATCAACAGCAACTGAGAGATATATACCACATAAATTTATGAGTGATGGTACTGATCCCCCATGGTACACAAAACGGGTCAGATCGTTGTTGCAGAAGCAACGAAAAAAGCATGCCAAATTTAAAAGAACCCAAAATCCGCAAGATTGGCAAAGTTTTACAGAAGTTCGAAATATGGCGCGTACTTCAATGCGAGATGCTTTTAATAATTTCCACAACCAAATTCTGTCTCGAAATCTGGCAGAAAACCCAAAGAGATTCTGGTTATACATAAAGCACACCAGTGGCAAGACACAATCAATACCTTCACTGCACGATAACAACGGTGAAGTTACTGATGACAGTGAAACTAAAGCAGAGTTATTAAACACGGTTTTCCGAAATTCCTTCACCTAAGAAGACGAAGTACATATTCCTGAATTCCAATCAGGAACAACTGCCAAGATGAGAAACATAGAAGTAGATATCATCGGTGTTACAAAGCAGCTTAAATCACTTAACAAAGGCAAGGCCTCCGGTCCAGATTGTAAACCAGTCAGGTTCCTCTCAGGGTATGCTGATAAAATAGCTCCATATTTAGCAATTATATACAACCACTCGCTCACAGAAAGATACGTACCTAAAGAGTGGAAATTGCTCAAGTCACACCAGTACCCAAAAAGGGAAGTAGGAGTAATCCGCTGAATTACAGGCCTATATCACTAACTTCGATTTGCAGTAGGGTTTTAGAACATATACTGTATTCGAACATTATAAAGTACCTCGAAGAAAACGATTTATTCACATATAGTCAGCACGGATTCAGAAAATATCGTTCTTGTGAAACACAACTAGCTCTTTATACTCATGAAGTAATAAGTGCTATCGTCAGGGGATGTCAAATTGATTCCATATTTCTAGATTTCCAGAAGGCTTTCCACACCGTTCTTCACCAGTGTCTTTTAATCAAACTGCGTGCCTACGGAGTATCGTCTCAGTTGTGCGACTGGATGCGTGATTTCCTGTCAGAAAGGTCACAGTTCGTAGTAATAGACAGAAAGTCACAGAGTAAAACAGAAGTAATACCCGGCGTTCCCCAAGGAAGTGTTATAGGCCCTCTATTGTTCCTGATCTATATCAACGACATAGGAGACAATCTGAGTAGCCGTCTTAGATTGTTTGCAGATGATGCTGTTATTTAACGTCTTTTAAGGTCACCAGATGATCAAAAATACTTGCAAAACGATTTAGATAAGATATATGTATGGTGCGAAAAGTGGCAGTTGACCCTGAATAAAAAAAAAGTGCGAAGTTATTCAGATGAGTACTAAAAGAAATCAGCTAAATTTCGATTACGCGATAAGTCACACAAATCTGAGGGCTGTAAATTCAACTAAATACTTAGGGATTACAATTACAAATAACCTAAATTGGAACTATCTCATAGATATTATTGTGGGTAGAGCAAACGAAAGACTGCGATTCATTGGCAGAACACTTAGAAGGTGCAACAGGTCTACCAAAGAGACTGCTTACACCACGCTTGTCCGCCGTATTCTGGAGTACTGCTGTGCGGTGTGGGATCCGCATCAGGTGGGACTGACGGATGACAACGGGAAAGTACAAAGAAGGGCAGCTAGTTTTATATTGTCGCGAAATAGGGGAGATAGTATCACAGACAAGATACGTGAATTGGAGTGGCAATCATTAAAACAAAAGCGTTTTTCGTAGCGACGGTATCCTCTCATGAAATTTCAATCACCAGTTTTCTCCTCCTATTGCGAAAACATTATGTTGGCACACACCTACATAGGGAGAAATGATCATCACGATAAAATAAGAGAAATCAGGGCTCGCACGGAAAAATTTAAGTGCTCGTTTTCCCCGCGTGCCGTTCGAGAGTGGAACGGTAGACAGCATGAAGGTGGTTCATTGAACCCTCTGCCAGGCACTTTACTGTAAATAGCAGAGTAATCACGTAGATGAATATGTTACTGTCCTTCAAAGTAATCACCAGCGTTTTGTAGAACCCGTTGCCAGCGATGTGGAACGCGTAGTATACCGTTAGCAGAGTCTGTTCTGTTGATGGTGCGAATGGAGCGGTCTACTGCCTGTCGAGTCTCTGGAACAGTTCTGAAGCGAATGACACGAAGTGGTTCCTTCATCTTCGGAATCACGTCAAAGTCACAAGGACCTAAGTCCGGGGAGTATGGTGGACGGTACAGTACTTCCCAGCCCCATCGAGCGAACAGAGCAGCCACAGTTTGCGCTGTATGCGTCCGCGCATTGTCGTGCAAAATGATGGGTGGGTTGCGCAGAAAGTGTCGCCGCTTCTTTCACAAAGCTGGTTGCAGGTGATGCTCCAAAAACGAACAGTAATACTGTGCAATGATGGTCTGCCGTGGAGGAACGTAATGCGTTAGGATAACACCATCACAGTCGTACACGAGAATCACCATAACTTTAGACCGCTCCATTCGCACCATCAACAGAACAGGCGCTGCTAACGGTATACTACGCCTTCCACATCGCTCGCAACGGGTTCTACACAACGCTGGTGACTACTTTGAAGGACAGTCACAGGTGCAAACCTGTAACTCTTTTGTATCGGTTGTGAATAAATAGTTGCCACTATTTAAGTTCCAACCCTCGTAAATGACAAGCAGTCGGGGTCCTCATCATTTTCTAGGCAGTATATATGGGTTGTTTCCATCCACGGAAATGGTGCCCATACCACGAACTAGTCTATTTTTCTTCCCTTAAGTCCGATATTACGTGCTCTGTGATCACGGAAAATGGGCACGGCTCCGGCACTCCGACTGTCTGGCTTAAACACTATAGATCGTGTAAAGAGCGGCCACTACCAAAATAATGTACACCTGGAACACTGCAGAACACACACATACAGATGAAGCTAGACATGCTGCCTAACGAAGACATGCATCAGGCTATTAGTGCACCAGTGTTCTTTCGGCTTATTAAAAAGGTTTCCCCTAATAGCACAAATTGTCATCACAGACACCTACAAGAAAATCAGTCGCAGGTTGACATTATTCTTCCAAGAAAGTAATAAGTCATCCTATTTTTTTTTTTTTTTTTGATGTCTTGACTCCATTTATTTCACAGTTCATGATATAGTCAATTAGGTGTCTGAATTCATTCCATTCGCAGATTTAGAATCTCTCTACGAAAACTAAAGTGTCCTATGTGCAACTTAGTTGTGCTGGACTAATGATTTTAATGCCCACTTAAAAACGAAACATTTTGGATGCACATGTTTCTGTAAACAGAGATCTATCCTCTTTGTCTTGTGGAATGGATTAATATAGGAGTTAAAGTGATTGAAAGGACAATAAGTTATCACCATATTGCAGTGCCTGTGTTGCTTCATGCATACATGTCTGCAGAAACTGGCACTGCTCCGAACGTTAGCTGTAAGAAATACAAGAATCATATTCGCATTGCGAATATGGTGGAACTCCAGCTGCAAAATATATTCATGACAATGAAAACTGGTGTAGTATCGGGACTCGAACCCGGAATTCCCACTTTACGCTAGCGGTCGCCTTAACCGCTTCGACTATCCGAGCACGCATCCCAGACAGAGCCAAACTTCCATATGTAATGTTTTTTTCTGCATCCAATACCCGCACAGATACTGTGAATCTTGTACAGGGAGCGACGAAGGAGTCCCAGCCTCTTCAGCCTATGATGACTATGCTCTCCTAGGCTGATCATTGTTTGTTTCTGTATCTGCTCCTAAGCGTTTCTGAAGTGCTGTTGTAATAAGTTTGTGTTTGTAGTGTACGACTTCCTACACAATTGTAAGGAGAGGTGGGCAACAGAGTGGTGCAGTAACTGTCATTGTAGGAAAGCTGGACAGGAGCAAAAACGACTACCGAAGAAGTTAACACAACAAACAGAAAATTTACTAAACTTGTATTTCTCTACGTGAACGAAAACTCATTACAAATAATGCAGTAAGAAATAGAGTTCAGCTATCAATGTCCACAAGGATGAGTCTCTTTGTGCTAAAGTACGAACTATGGTATCAGAGCAAAGCGCTCCAAGTGCAAGTTGGTTGAGTATCTGCTGCCATCCATCCTATATCATGGCAGCAGAGGGCACTCGTAGTACGGAACCACTGGAGGTGTGACTCAGCAGGCACCCACCATTGTGTGACCGCTATCGGCGTCAGATGGAAACTTGCAATTCTGCTGCAAATTGTGACGCCTGTATGGTGGTAACAATACATGCCTTAGTTCTAAAATAAGAGAGACAATGAGGGGCTGGGCATGTCGACAGAGAGAAAGAATAAGGGAGAGGGAGAGAGGGCGTGGGGAAGGAACAGTGAAAGAGATAGAGAGATGGTCTATAGCTCACTTTCTAAAGTGCACTACAGTGAGAGCAGCGCGAAATACTACACACATAAAAAGAGTTTTGCATCACCTCGGTTCCGAGAGTTCCGGAACCTGTACAGAAAACTGGAATAGAGATCAACATAAACATCATTTACGCCCTTTTTATTGTTCATGAAACCCGCACACTGCATGTTGTACCACCATACAGCGAGACCTTCAGAGGTGGTGGTACAGATTGGTGTACACACCTGTACCTTTAATACCCAGTCCGCTTGCATTGATGCAGGCCTGTATTCGTCGTGCCGTACTATCCAGAAGTTCATCAAGGCACTGTTGGTCCAGATTGTCCCACTCCTCAACGGCGATTCGGCGTAGATCCCTCAGGGTGGTTGGTGGGCCACGTCGTCCATAAACAGCCCCTTTCAATCTATCCCAGGCATGTTCGATAGGGTTCATGTCTGGAGAACATGCTGGCCACTCTAGTCGACCGATGTCATCCTGAAGGAAATCATTGATAAGATGTGCACGACGGAGGCGCGAATTGTCGCCCATAAAGACGAATGCCTCGCCAATATGCTGCCAATATGGTTGCACTATCGGTCGAAGGATGGCCTTCACGTATCGTACAGCCGTTATGGTGCCTTCCATGGCCGCCAGCGGCGTGCTTACGTAGGCCCCACATAATGCCACCCCAAAATGGCAGGGAACCTCCACCTTGCTGCGCTCGCTGGACAGTGTGTCTAAGGCGTTCAGCCTGACTGGGTCGCCTCCAAACACGTCTCCGACAATTGTTTGCCTGAAGGCATATGCGACACTAATCGATGAAGAGAACGTGATGCCATTCCTGAGCGGTTCATTCGGAATGTTGTTCGGCCCATCTGTATCGCACTGCATGGTGTCGTGGTTGTAAAGGTGGGCTTCGCCATGGACGTCGGGAGTGAAGTTGTGCATCATGCAGCCTATTGTGCACAATTTGAGTCGTAACACGACGTCCTTTGCCTGCTAGAAAACCATTATTCAACATGGTGGCGTTGCTGTCAGGGTGCTCCGAGCCATAATCCGTAGGTAGCGGTCATCCACTGCAGTAGTAGCCCTTGGGCGGCCTGAGCGAGGCATGTTATCGACAGTTCCTGTCTCTCTGTATATCCTCCATGTCCGAAAAACGTCGCTTTGGTTCACTCCGAGACGCTAGGACACTTGCCTTGTTGAGAGCCCTTCCTGGCACATAGTAACAACGTGGCCGCGATCGAACCGCGGTATTGACCGTCTAGGCATTTTTGAACTACATGCAACACGACCCGTGTACGTCCTTCCTGGTGGAATGACTGGAACTGATCGGCTGTCGGACCCCTCCGTCTAATAGGAGCTACTCATGCATGATTGTTTACATCTTTGGGTTGGTTTAGTGATATATCTGAACAGTCACAGTTACTGTGTCTGTGATAAAATATCCACAGCCAACCTTCTGGAGTGGTGAGAACCGGGTTGATGCAAAACTTTTTTTGATGCGTATATTATCAATGACGATCACTGTGCTCCAAGTCCCATGTATTTCTTTATGTTTTACCAGATTTATTTTTTATTATGAAGGTATTATCTTACTATTTCTGACTTACCAGTAAGCTCAAGTTATACACGGCGCAAAAATGTATCACTTTTTCGAAACCTCCTAACTGTGTCCCATCGTGACGTAGAAGTTTGAACTTTGTCTCCAAGGTACCTACAACATTCCTCTGTAGCTCTGCAAAAGTGTGACGACCTGTGATCTTACCCCCGAGCTCGGCGACGCTTCAAAAAACAAGGTGTCGACACAAGCAAAAAAAGAAACCACAACTCAGGGGTTCATGCGGCGTGTAAGGCTGGTTAATTATGTCAAATTGGCACCAAATTTCACCAAAATTCAGCCCAACGCCATCATGGGCGTGTCACGCGATGTGAAGGTCGTCAAATCCCATCCAACCCCTATTTCGTCCTTTCTTCCGACGCCTATACGATGGAGGTCAGAACCGTGACACCCAGCCATTAAATTACGCGGTTTTCTTACCGGTGGCCAACAGAAACATTTCAGATACATCGCAGCTAAGAAGCCACACGAAGAGTTGTCGGGAGGTGGAATAAAGGGCGTCAATGAAACCACATCTTCCTTAGGGGCGTTGGTTCTCAAATATGTCATGTCGAAAACGACAGTTGCGGTACGATAAGCATCAGGACGACGTTCTTGACGCAGTTCGACACAGCTGACGTCATACAGACGATTCAACCCTTCTGCATATAAGGACATCATGGGATTACAACCCCACTGAATGTAATCCGACCGCCGCGCGGGATTAGCCGAGCGGTCTCAGTCGCTGCAGTCATGGACTGTGCGGCTGGTCCCGGCGGAGGTTCGAGTCCTCCGTCGGGCATGCGTGTGTATGTTCGTCCTTAGGATAATTTAGGTTAAGTAATGTGTAAGCTTAGGGACTGATAACCTTAGCAATTAAGTCCCATAGAATTTCACACACATTTGAACCTTTTTTGTGATCTGACCCCTGTGGAGTATAGTGCGACCTTACGTTGCTCTGGTATACAGGGGGAAAACACCAGGGACCGTTCAAAACCATTCAATGGAATTTTAACATGATACAAAGCTGAAAATGGTGTTTATGCATTTTCAGCTCTCCTGGTTATCGCCCTACTGCAGCGTGATCATGGGGGAGGAGAGGCGGGGGAGGCGGTAGGGGGGGGGGGGGGAGAGCGAGAGAGGGTTCTAACATCGACATGTGCTTGAATAAAACGGCATGAAGTCCCTCTATGACACCCAATGTAGGCAACGCTCTCGCTATCAGTCAAGCATTTTTCAAAAATGGTTCAAATGGCTCTGAGCACCATGGGACTTAACATCTGTGGTCATCAGTCCCCTAGAACTTAGAACTACTTAAACCTAACTAACCTAAGGACATCACACACATCCATGCCCGAGCCAGGATTCGAACCTGCGACCGTAACGATCGCGCGGTTCCAGACTGTAGCGCCTAGAACCTAGACCAAGCACCTTTGTTGAGTACGTTAAAATATATGTGTCAGAGACTTCGACACCCGTTCAGCTGAGTGGCTCCTAGAGACTATCCTAGCGCCTGAGGGCAGGCAATCCCACCTAACGGGTGTCGAAGCGGTTGCCTGTCCTCACACCCTAGTGCAGTCGTGAAGTAGCACTCAATAGGTGTCGATGTCCCTGAAAGGTACATTCTTAATGTGCTGAACAAAGGTGCACGGGCAGTACTAAGGGTGTTGCCTAACAGGGGGCATTAGAGGGACCCCATGTCGTTTTATCCACGCATATGTCGATGTGTCGCACCTCCCCCCCCCCCCCCCCCCCGCCACTCCATTCCTTTATCACACCACAAGAAAGCGCGAAATAGTAGGTTTGAGAAAGCGGAAACACCCTTTACTGCTTCGGATCAAGTTCAAAATTGGTTCTGGACGATCACTAGTGGTTTCATCCTGTAGACCAGAGAAACAATTCCGTTCACACTACACTCCAAAGGTGTCAAATCACTTCTAGTGGGGTTGCAGCTCCACGATGTCTTCAGAGTAGGCTTTAATAGTCCAGGGGATGTTAGCAGTGTTGAACGTCGTCAAGAACGTGCTCATGTGGTTCATCACAATGCGAACTCTCGTTATCGCCGTGAAATGTGGAGAATTAATGGCCCAAGGGGAGGGGTATTTTGATTCACGCCCTTTATGCCACCTCGACCATTTCGTGTCGATTCTGAGCAGAAGTGTGTCTGAAATGTTTTCCGCAACCACCCATAAGAAAACGGCGTGATTTCAAAGATGGTTGTCGCGGTTCTGATCTCCTTCCCAGAGGCACCGCAAGAAATGGTGAAATGAGGGTTAGAGGGGCTGTGACGACCTTCAGATTGTGTAACACCTCCACAATGGCATTGGGCAGGATTGTGGGGAAAGTTGGTGTCAATGTGACATCATTAACCCACCTTACACGTCACATGAACTTCTGAGCTGTGCCCTTTTTCCGTGTGTCAGCATCTTGCTGTTTGAAGCGTCGCCGAGCTGGAGGGTGACGTCTTAGGGCGCAATGCTTTTGCACCATTACAGAGGGCGGATACAGGCACCTTTGAGTCAAATTTCAATCTTAAGCATCGTAATGGGACACAATTACGTGGTTTCGGAAAAGTTATCCTTTTTTGCGCAGCGTATCATGTAATTAATTTGATCGCAATTCTAATCCTTCCCCCAAATGGAAACATCATTTAAGAGAACAACGAACAGCTTAGTGACACTCATAATGGAGAGTTATCCTAATGGCCAACGGTCTACATCTACATCTACATCTACATCTACATCTATACTCCGCAAGCCACCCAACGGTGTGTGGCGGAGGGCACTTTACGTGCCACTGTCATTACCTCCCTTTCCTGTTCCACTCGCGTATGGTTCGCGGGAAGAACGACTGCCGGAAAGCCTCCGTGCGCGCTCGAATCTCTCTAATTTTACATTCGTGATCTCCTCGGGAGGTATAAGTAGGGGGAAGCAATATATTCGATACCTCATCCAGAAACGCACCCTCTCGAAACCTGGACAGCAAGCTACACCGCGATGCAGAGCGCCTCTCTTGCAGAGTCTGCCACTTGAGTTTGCTAAACATCTCCGTAACGCTACCACGCTTACCAAATAACCCTGTGACGAAACGCGCCGCTCTTCTTTGGATCTTCTCTATCTCCTCTATCAACCCGACCAGGTACGGATCCCACACTGATGAGCAATATGGTTCAAATGGCTCTGAGCACTATGGGACTTAACATCTATGGTCATCAGTCCCCTAGAATTTAGAACTACTTAAACCTAACTAACCTAAGGACATCACACAACACCCAGTCGTCACGAGGCAGAGAAAATCCTTGACCCCGCCGGGAATCGAACCCGGGAACCCGGACGCGGGAAGCGAGAACGCTACCGCACGACCACGAGCTGCGGACTGATGAGCAATACTCAAGTATACGTCGAACGAGTGTTTTGTAAGCCACGTCCTTTGTTAATGGACTACATTTTCTAAGGACTCTCCCAATGAATATCAACCTGTCTCCCGCCTTACCAACAATTAATTTCATATGATCACTCCCCTCCAAATCGTTCCGTACGCATACTCCCAGATATATTACAGAAGTAACTGCTACCAGTGTTTGTTCTGCTATCATATAATCATACAATAAATGGTCCGTCTTTCTATGTATTCGCAATACATTACATTTGTCTATGTTATGGGTCAGTTGCCACTCCCTGCACCAAGTTCCTATCCGCTGCATATCTTCCTGCATTTCGATGCAATTTTCTAATGCTTCAACTTCTCTGTATACTACAGCATCATCCGCGAAAAGCCCGCATCTCGTGGTCGTGCGGTAGCGTTCTCGCTTCCCACGCCCGGGTTCCCGGGTTCGATTCCCGGCGGGGTCAGGGATTTTCTCTGCCTCGTGATGGCTGGGTGTTGTGTGCTGTCCTTAGGTTAGTTAGGTTTAAGTAGTTCTAAGTTCTAGGGGACTTATGACCACAGCAGTTGAGTCCCATAGTGCTCAGAGCCATTTGAACCATCCGCGAAAAGCCGCATGGAACTTCTGACACTATGAACTAGGTCATTTATATACAGGGTGAGTCACCTAACGTTACAGCTGGATATATTTCGTAAACCACATCAAATACTGACGAATCGATTCCACAGACGGAACTTGAGGAGAGGGGCTAGTGTAATTGGTTAATACAAGCCATAAAAAAATGCACGGAAGTATGTTTTTTAACACAAACCTACGTTTTTTTAAATGGAACCCCGTTAGTTTTGTTAGCACATCTGAACATATAAACAAATACGTAATCAGTGCCGTTTGTTGCATTGTAAATTGTTAATTACATTCGGAGATATTGTAACCTAAAGTTGACGCTTGAAACCTCCGACGTTCAGTTGCGTGTTGTAACAAACACGGGCCACGGTCGACGAGCAGCATCTGCAGGGACATGTTTACGACGACGACCGTGTTTAGGAGTGTGGCTGTAGTGCACTGTTGTGGTTTGGTCTACCTGTCGCAGTGTCCGCATGTAGCGCTTGCTGCTATTGTTATTCTGCATTCGTCTCCGCACGCAGACCAACTGTAGTACACCGTGTTACCAGACGTCTGTGATAGTGTAGTGTTGTAGGAACTGTGACCATGCTGAAAAGTGCCGTTTGTTGCATTGTAAATTGTTAATTACATTCGGAGATATTGTAACCTAAAGTTGACGCTTGAAACCTCCAACGTTCAGTTGCGTGTTGTAACAAACACGGGCCACGGTCGACGAGCAGCATCTGCAGGGACATGTTTACGACGACGACCGTGTTTAGGAGTGTGGCTGTAGTGCACTGTTGTGGTTTGGTCTAGCTGTCGCAGTGTCCGCATGTAGCGCTTGCTGCTATTGTTATTCTGCATTCGTCTCCGCACGCAGACCAACTGTAGTACACCGTGTTACCAGACGTCTGTGATAGTGTAGTGTTGTAGGAACTGTGACCATGCTGAAAAGGCGGAGATGATACTCATCTATGGCGTGTGTCGACGAAATGCAGCTGAAGCTTGAAGGGTGTATGCAGAACGGTACCCGGACAGAGAGCATCCAACGTGCCGCACATTGCAAAACATCTACCGCCAACAGGTATGGTCGTAGCACGTAAACGTGTCCGTAACAGGCCCGTCACAGGAGAAGCGGGTGCACTTGGTGTGTTAGCTGCTGTTGCCATGAACCCACACATGAGTACACGGGACATTGCGAGAGCCGGTGGACTGAGTCAAAGTAGTGTCATGCGCATACTGCATCGTCACAGCTTTCACCCGTTTCATGTGTCGCTACATCAGCAATTACGTGGTGATGACTTTATTCATCGAGTGCAATTCTGTCAATGGGCATTAACAGAGAATGCGTTGCAGTTCTACCTGTTTACCGATGAAGCGGGTTTCACAAACCACGGGGCAGTGAATCTACGGAACATGCATTACTGGTCCGCGGACAATCCTCGCTGACTCAGACAGGTAGAGCGACAGCGACCTTGGACTGTAAATGTATGGTGCGGAATCATTGGCGACCACCTCATTGGTCCTCACTTCATTGCAGGGGCCCAAACAGCTGCAACATACATCGCGTTTCTACAGAATGATCTGCCAACGTTGCTCAAAAATGTCCCACTGGAAACGCGTCGACGTATGTGGTATCAGCATGATGGTGCACCTGCACGTTCCGCAATTATCACTAGGCTGACCCTTGACAGGATGTTCGACGGGAGGACGTGGAGGACGCATAAATTGGCCAGCCGGTTCTCCTGATCCTACACCTCTGGACTTCTTTCTGTGGGGTACGCTAAAGGAGAATGTGTACCGTGATGTGCCTACAACCCCAGAGGATATGAAACAACGTATTGTGGCAGCCTGCGGCGACATTACACCAGATGTACTGCGGCGTGTACGACATTCATTACGCCAGAGATTGCAATTGTGTGCAGCAAATGATGGCCACCACATTGAACATCTATTGGCCTGATATGTCGGGACATACTCTATTCCATTCCGTAATTGAAAACGGAAACCACGTGTGTACGTGTACCTCACCCCTCATGGTAGTGTACATGTGCGTCAGTGAAAAAGACCAATAAAAAGGTGTTAGCATGTGGACGTAATGTGCTGTTCAAGTCTCTTCTGTACCCAAGGTCCATCACCGTTCCATAGTGCGGAACTGTATCGAACGCCTTCCGGAATTCAAGGAAAATGGCATCTACCGGGGAGCCTGTATCTAATATTTTCTGGGTCTCATGAATAAATAAAGCGAGTTGGGTCTCACACGATCGCTGTTTCCGGAATCCATGTTGATTCCTACAGAGTAGATTCTGGGTTTCCAGAAATGACATGATACGCTAACAAAAACATGTTCCAAAATTCTACAACAGATCGATGTCAGAGATATAGGCCTCTAGTTTTGGTCATCAGCTCGACGACGCTTCTTGAAAATTGGAACTACCTGTGCTCTTTTCCAATCATTTGGAACCTTCTGATCCTCTAGAGACTTGCGGTACACGACAGTTAGAATGGGGGAAAGTTCTTTCGCGTAATTTGTCTAGAATCTAATTTGTGTCCCGTCAGGTCCAGTGGACTTTCCTCTGTTGAGTGATTTCAGTTGCTTTTCTATTCCTTGGACACTCATTTCGATGTCAGCCATTTTTTCGTTCGTGCGAAGATTTAGAGAAGGAACTGCAGTGCTGTCTTCCTCTGTGAAACAGCTTTCGTGAAAGTTGTTTAGTATTTCAGCTTTACGCGTGTCATCCTCTGTTTCAATGCCATTATCATCGCAGAGTGTCTGGATATGCTGTTTCGATCCACTTACTGATTTAACGTAAGACCAGAACTTCCTAGGATTTTCTGTCAAGTCGGAAGATAGAATTTTACTTTCGAATTCACTGAACGCTTTACGCATAGCCCTCCTTACGCAATCTTTGAAATCGCTTAGCTTCTGTTTGTCTGAGAGGTTTTGGCTGCGTTTAAATTTGCAGTGAAGCTCTCTTTGCTTCCGCAGTAGTTTCCTAACTTTGTTGTTGAGCCACGGTGGGTTTTTCCCGTCGAGTCGGATCTGAATGTGTTGTTATTCTAATTAATCGACAGCACTGACACTATAGTGAAGATTTGCCACGTCATTCTTCCTGTAACACGCTGTATTCATCTGCTCCAGGTATCAGCTACATTCAGATACCTCAAAGCAAGTCGAAGAGGTTTTTTCAGTTTCAGTCCTTCCACCTGGCGGTACAGAGAATTCAGTATAGTGTCTCAATGTCATAACCGAAATGCTCACCACACGACCACGGTGTCGGACAACTTCTCCATATAGCTCTATTAAATAACAACAAAGTCAAAACTCTTGTCACCAGTACGTTAATAAATCACAATGTACACTGTAGTAAAAGTATTCACGACGAGATTGATCCACAGAGTTCGATACACTTTCGTTAATAAAAGAACATTTTTGAGTGATGACGGGTTTTGTTTCTAAATACATGTTGACGCTGTGGTGGAAACTACCGGTTGTCTTTCGTTAGCGGAGATAAGACAATTAGTTTGCATCTGAGTGCTACACCCATTATGATAGATGTAGACATACGTCTGCTTCTTAATCATTAGTTTGTTTTTACTATCAGGTGCTTCAATGTAAACTGTCGGCTGTCCATTACGCAACTTTGCAATCGACATCTGCGTCTCACATTAGTTGCACGTGGTGTCCCCCCGCTTCCATACCGGTTATTGCTAAAGCTCCCATTTGTCCACTCGCAATACACATTCAGCACAGCTGCGCGAGGAATGTTCATAAACTGCGCTATTTCAGAGATACTACCATATTTGGCATGAAAACAGGCAGTCATCCCTATTTTGCAAAACACGTCTTTTTTTCGGCGACAGCAACGATTAATAAGGGGACACACTGCACTTCACGCACCAACCTAGTTCACGGCATGTGTCGTATCAGATGCGCTACACGATACTGACGTGAATTGAGGATCGTCATAGTAATGTGACCCGATTATTTATGTGATACTGTATGGGGATCTGGACAGCATATAAGCTGAAATACAATGAGTAGCAGTGGGGTAGACATATAATCAGAGTGTATAAGAAAGTCAGCAGCAAACACAGATTGCAATATGTATTTAAGAAAATTATTCTTAAGTCAATAGACGACAGAACTCTGACTCCATAAAATTTGTGTAGACTCTCATCCAACGTCAATGGCCTATCAGTTCAAATGATTCAAATGGCTCTGAGCACTAAACATCTGAGGTCATCAGTCCCCTAGACTTAGAACTACGTAAACCTAACTAACCTAAGGACATCACACACAACCATGCCCGAGGCAGGATTCGAACCTGCGACCGTAGCAGCCGCATGGTTCCGGACTGAAGCGTTTAGAACCGCTCGACCACCGCGGCCGGCGGCCTATCAGTCTCAGGTGGAATAATCGTATTTCTCTGTCGTGAACCCAACACCAGCTTAATATCATTTCCTCTCTTTGCAACAACTGACAGCTGGTTCAATGACATCCTGTTCTTATATCTTTCCCATCTCTGCCTCTACTCTGTCTTTGTAAACCTTTCATACAGGGCAGGATCTCCTAAAAAGCTTGCCAAGATCCTTTGCTTTAAACTGAAAAAGCCTGTGACTATCCTCCGAAAATACCATTGAATGACGTCGCAATACCTACAAGAAATATTATTTTTATTTCTTCAGCACAACGAATTCGATTCAATATCTTTAGCGAAGTGCAAACATATCTTTGGCTATCTAACAATGGAACTGCACGGACACCACTCTCACTCTCAGCAGGCTTTCGATCGAAATACAAGCCAGATATTGTGAGAAAATTAAGAGAATAGTGTGAACTTCTTTCCCTATCTGCAGATGCATCAAATAACAACTTCATCGCAGACCTATTATTCCCAAACTCCTTTCACCACAACGCAAGTTCATCACTGCTATATGCGTCAACAAGAAATTTACTCCGAAAATTGCGTCAGTGGGCAACCTTTTTACAACAATAAAATTCACACGAACTTGTAAACTTGAGAAATAAATTAAACACCTACTCGTCGCTCTTCAACAACTCCCGAACCTGAATGCCTGCTTTGTCATCTATGTCAACATTATGAACATTCTGCTGTTCAAATTGAACTCTGCAGGTAGTAGGTGTTACAGAATTAACTGACAGAACATGACAACTACTAGTGGATTCAAATGGAGATATCGCCTCAGAATCGTCTGCACCTCCCTTCGCATCGACACAACTAGCCTCCTGATTTCTTACATCACCACTACTAACATCAACACTCTCCGTTTGATTATCCAAAATTCAGTTTGAATCACGAGAAAGCACACGTTCATCATCTTGAGTAGCAGCAGACAGAGTATCACTAGAACCAGAATGCAACACTGACATTTCTCATTGCTACCCAAGTTTCTCCCTAATTTGTTGCTCCTTGTTCCTCTGTAATTTTCAATACTTCTCTCCATTTTTGTAAATAATGTTAAAAGAATCAATAATTATAACCAGTTTCTCTCAGCAAACTACTCAAAACAATAATAATGCTAATAATCAAATGTTAAACAGCCGTCAAAGAAAATAATCTTGCTCTGTGCCATCAGAGTCTCTGTACACAACTACAAGACCATAAACATGAAACAACACCATTCGATATTGTTCCTCAAGAACCAGCAGTATAGTCAAGAAACACGAATGAATCCAGACACAAATTAAAATCTAAAACGACTAGGATTCGCGCACTGATGGTTCCGTATTAACTTGATTATGTATGTAGAAAGTTCATACATTCCGCGAATCGAGCATCTCGACGAATTCTGCCTATTATTGACATTGATACTGGCAAGATGCCTGTCCCAGGAATTCGAAGACATCCGAGAATATTTTAATGTCAGACTTGAAGTCGGATAACAAATGACAAGAAAACATTTTTTCTCGTGTGATAGAACTACATATTTACAATTTCATTATTCTCTTTTATTTTTATTGTGAAACTTTCCTTTTTGCCAAATTTCATGAATATACGTCAAGGGGAGAACCCTATGGGTTTTAATGAGTGAGTTTACGAGCATCAAAATTCGGGATGTAATTGATCGTATCTTTTGACTGCATTGACTTAGAAGCTTACCATTTTTGCTGTAGCAAAGAACTATAGATCTAAGCATGTGACATAAATTTCACCATGATAGGTCTACCTGCTCCAGGGAATAAAAGGTCTTGACAGACGGAGGGGCACATGGAAAGCCTGGTACCAAATTACTTAACATGTGATATAATAAGAAATTAAAAATTTCGAATTTTCCTCTTTATCTATACTGTGAATCCTTTCTTCTTGCCAAATATAATGGTTATAGACCAAAGGGAAGTAACCTATAGGTTTTGATGAATCAGAAAAGTTTATATTCTGGGCATCAACAACTGTAGAATTGAACCATGATGAATAAGACAGCTTTGGTTGTGTAATAAATCTTTATTTCTGATGCAGCTAGTTTCCCGGCATTTGAGCCACATCTTCCGCGATACAGATTTATCACTGGGTGGTCACTGCGAACCTCATGTCGTCACAACTATGTTAAACCTTAGTTTTCCAGTATTGGGATGTTGTTCCGTGCCTTCTACTCAATTTTCAATTGGACTATCAACCTCCTGACAGTTAAAGAGCTTTATCACGAGTGGAGAAAGAATTTTGGGTCATCTACTGCACGTCGTTTGGAAAAACTATGAAATTAATTTGTATCCCTGAATATATGGCTCTAACGCCACGAAACTAGTTGGAAGAGAAATAAAGAGTTATCATACACAACTGAAGCGGTCGTATTCATCACGGTTTTATGAAAGAGTTCGCGAATATTAAAATATGTGACATATATGGCCATATCTTTTGTTTGCTCTGACTTAGAAGCTAACGTTTATTATACCGCCAACGGAGCATAGCCCTTAGTATGTGACATAAATTTCAACTTGATATGTGTACTCGTTCCTTAGAAAGAAGGGGTCTCAACAAATAGACGAACGGAAAGACAGTCTGATAACAAACGAAAACATTTTTTCGTGTGATATAATTTCAAATTAACAGTTTCCGGAATTTTCCTTCAGTTGTAGTGTGAAACCTAGCTTCCTGGCAAATTTCGTGATTTTAAGTAAACTGGAAGTACCTTGCAGGTTTTGATGTGTGAGTATCAAAATATGTGACATAAATGGCCGTAACTTTTCAATGCATTGACTTAGAACCTTCACTTTTTTATATCGCCAAGGGACCGTAGGCCTAAATATGTGACATAAATTGCAACTTGATGCGTCTGCCCGTTCCTAACCAAAAGGGTTTTGAGCAGCCGGACAGGCGGACAAATAGACAGACAGACGGACAAAAAAGTGATCCTATAAGGCTTCTGTTTATTCAGACCGAGATACACATATAATCAATTCTCAAAGTATCAAAATTAACCACAAGCAGTAGAGAATCAATACTAATAGCGTGAAACACTTCTGATCTTAACAGTCAGTGCTCAACAGCAGCTCATAACTGTTTTTGATAGTTCATAAGACCTTCAAATGAGTAAACAGCTTTGTCAAATCAACAAAACGGTGTTTTCCTACGTATTTATCACTATTAAGATACGTGAAATTGATTCTGCACTCATCTATATACAAATCACACTCGAGATTAGGATGGGGAAGGGGGGGGGGTGAGATTTGAAATGATAATATTACTCTCCACTCTACCAAGTCACCACTTCGAGCCTCAACTAAATCCAATCGTTGACTTTGTGAACAAGGTTGCTCCACTCATCGCACTACATTTAAACTAGCTGTTGCAACCGTCCAAATGATCCCCAGTATCGAATCTAATTAACAATATTAGAATTATTAAATGAAAAAGGTAAATGGCAGATTCATAGGAGTCAGCAATGAAACTATCAACCATAGAGCCCACCCAATTAAATGTATCTATCTCACACTGATATTCTCTTCACTTAGTGAAATAAACATACTGAACTCCAATATCAATCACCACAGCACAATTTCCGATAGTGAATTCACTTCTGAATTACAGAATACAACTAAAAGAAAATATTCCATCACTGCTCACTGACTTAGTACTCACTGGACACAAAATATCTTTCAATGCCAACAGTATCACACAGAAAAAAATCTGCGCTACATATCATCAGTATTCAACACACTTGTCTCTACATCATTACCATTGCAAATTCTGACATAGCCCCCAAAGTATTCACTGTTCCACGGGAGTTTTCTCTTATTAAACAATCATAAGTACTTTCCAACCACATCTAACAAACAAAAGATCTCGGCATGAAGTACAAACTTTATAATTTACATTTGAACACGCAATGTAGTTACAACCTTCCTTTATAGTATAACACATCGGTTTTATCATTCCTAATGGAGTTCAAGAAGAAAACAGGGAAATGGGTTAGTATACTTTTACAACAGCAAACCCGGTTTGGTGAAATTATTCCCACAGACCAACATATAAGCACTCACAGTGTGTATCTTCACAAACAGACATGTGTATCAAGAATTATATCCGTAATGACTCAATACTACAGCAAATAAAGTAACAATTAGCATCTGCTATTTCCCTGCGGAGTATCACATACAATAATAATTTATGCTTGCAGTTAGGAAACACCAAACACCACAAGAAAGCAAAGAGCACATGTTTCAATACATAGTCAGGAACCACAATGTAGTTAGTTAACAAGACAATATATTAAATAATCACTGACCCTGCGATAAGTAAATACTTTGTTCACTTATATAAATGTCTGTTACACTGACCTGACATCATGTAACAATGTAAAGTGCAATTTAAGTTGGATTCTGTGTCCCTCAGAAAATTCACAAATAAGAAAAGCAAATGAAATAGTCGCTCGGTTAGGATAAATATGAAATGTTACATCGCAAACGAGTGATCAGAAAAAACAAAAATTCATGTCCTGGTCGGAAAGTCGACGAATTTAAGGCTCACTGACGGGATTAAATGAGAAATGAGTATAGAATTTGAATTAAATTAAGAAAATTTTTCACATATCTGTATTCAGAGATGCCGAAATTTAGAATGCAGCCAGGGTAAAGCTAAATATAAGCTGCCTGTCTCGTTTCAAAATGGGATTACGTATTAATGTGTGTCTGGAAATATGTAATTTATTAAAAGATGAAACGTCCCTTTTAACATTTATACATGACTGTGCTTCAACTGACACACAATATTTTTAGCGCAACGCAATCTGACTTTCAAAAATCCCTACAAAAGAATGGCCCTGACTAACATTAACCTATACCTTTCACAAATCACTTACCTCACAAAAATCTTCGTTACTCGAACTACTGCAATACAGCGAGCGCCACTACTGCCAGCTAAATAAAAGATTCAAACTACGGAAGGCACTAACTACTGATAGGCATAGTTAGCAAATGAAAGATTTTAATAGAGAACAAACAATGAATTTACCTTAATAGTCATAATATATATAGCAGTTCATGACATCCAGTCTTACAAATTTCAAAACTCCGCCATCTCTCTTCCCACATCCACCACTGCTGGCGGCTCACCTCCAACTGCGCAACGCTACGCGCTGTTCGCGTCCAGCTGCCCAACACTACAATGGCAGACAACAATGCAAACTAGCCACAGACTGCACACAGCACAGCCAGTGATTTTCATACAGAGCGCTACGTAACGTTGCCAAAACATAAACAGCCTACTTACATAGTCCCCATGCTCCCCACAAAAAATTTTACAAATAGTTTTGGGCAGTGGCCAATAATGATTTGATAAAATTTTTCATAATTACAATAACAAAGATATCAAATGCACACACTTATTGATACAATGTTGGTCAAAAGCTAAAATTTTCTCACAGTCCATAAAGATAGTCCTGATCATTCATCACAGTAAAATTGCAGTGTTTTTCTCAAAGTCTGAGCAGTAAAAGAAAATGCACATGGAAGTTGTGGATTTCCATGCAGTATTGAAGAAGTAGTGTTGTCCTTCCAATGGAAAGACAGTGCTGACTCTCGACATGCAGACAGGTAATGGGCCACATCAGAGCAAACCCACAGCAGAGTCAGTCGAAGTTTTGAAGAATATTGGTAGGTAGGTCATCACAGAGCAGACCCACTGTAGTCCTGGTAGAGAGTATGGTATTGGTGGGCCACCAGAGGTGCAGACCCACTGCAGTCCTTGTAGAAATAATTGTATTGGTGAGTCATCGAAGGTGCAGACCCATTTCAGTCCTTGTAGAGACGGCCAGCAGCCATCTGTTGCGACTGTGCAGTTGCACAATCACCATCAAAGAGTCTTGCGGACAATATAGCAAGTCCATAAACCACCACTTGTGCACTCGCAAAGTTTTTGGAATTTTCCTTAGAACCAGCAATGCTGTTATCCAGTCCCTTGCTGAATTATCAACACACGTGCAAACACTAACAGTCTCTACTTCTCACATATTGTCCATATGCTATCACCAACAGAAACGTGTGCAGTGAAATGTGACTTACAAGTTACTTAATTTGATGAACTGGTGTCAATTACAATTTTATAACATAAGAATACAATTACAAAGGTACAAAATACATCATTAAAGAACATAACAATACAGATAACATTTGTAGTAATACAGGCTTTACAAAAGAATCGAAATAACATATACAACAGTGTTACAGGAATTATGACATAAGTAAATACATAAAAGATCAGAATAACTTTTGAAACAACTTCACACGTGAGCATTAAAACAGAACAGAATAAATAATGTCTAAACATATTTACAATGTAAATAACATATTATTAATGCCAGTTATATTTGAGGATGACAGTATTCCTCATCATAGTGAATGTAGCTTAGTATTAGAAGAAGAAAAAATTCTATGAAACTACACAGAGACAGGAAGAAAACAAATACACAAGTGTACACAAACACATAGTGGGATAACACAAAAGGAAAGGACAGGGTTTGTTTTCAGTGTAACATTTGGTACTGCAGCCCAACCCAAAACTTCATTCCATAGATCGTTCCTCTTATTTCGACATTTGCTCCAGCCAAAAAAAAAAAAAAAATCGTATCCAAGCATACTTTCTGTATTTATATGTTCACACATTCCTTACCTCACTATTTATTTTCCATTATCTTACCTCATCATTTATTTCCAAGAAAATCCTACCTAAACCTGTTGTCCCTAAACCCTACTTTTTTGGTTCATATCCTCTTTCAAAATACTTTTTTGGCCAAACCATTTTCTTATAGCTTCTCAATGCATTTCTTCCAATTCATTACAACTTGTTCTCTTATATGGCCTACCCCATCCTAAGCTAACTTAAATCTACTGAGCTCAGATGCTAAACTAAGGGACGAGGCAATGCAGCAACACAAAACAATTAACACAAACAGCAATGACAAAAAAAATGGAAATTTGCAAAGCAAGCTATAGTAAATCTAAATTACCAAGCAATGCAACATTACAACTAATAGGAGCCAATGTGCAGCAACAAGAAAAATAAATCAGTAGTGAAACTAGCTTAACAGAGTAATACAAAGTGAAATTTAGTAGCACTATGCCTGGCAAACAGCAGCAGCAAATGTAATAACTTGTATCCAAACATGACATAGCTCAAGCAGAAAAAATATTACACTAAAAATGGCCATGTCTAATACCTATGTCACATCTTAACACTAGAGTGACGCATCACAAAAACTTACTCTGCAAGAAAGTTACCAAGTCATTAAAAAAATTATTTATGCAATTCCTGTGAAGGGAAATGTCTATTTGTGCTCTCTTTTCTAAGAAAGTATATGAGAAACGTATTCTTTACTGGGCCTGTAGACAGAAAATAGTGATATTAGTTTATCTATTAAATTTTATAATAACCAATGCTGCAGTGCAGCTAGAAACTAGATATCAAAGAAAATGAGCAAATATGTACAAAGGAAGGCATGAAACATCATTCATTAGCCATATGGCATTTCATAAGGTAGTAAAAAAAATCTCTCAACTAGAAAGACAGTAGTCATCATCAAGTGCATAGACATAAAATATTTCTCGTCATTTCATTAGACATTTTAGTAAATATCATAAATTAAGAGCTCCACAGTGTTATCATATGTTTTCAGGTTTCAGCATGTCGTATTTGCGATGCTTTCTACTAAGGAATGTCAATAGTGAGGATAATGGCCCCCTTTTTTTTTTCACCTGTGCCTCTGAAAGGCACACACAAAAGGCTTTTTTCCAGGCGACTGTCGCGCAGCTGCCCACGTAATGCGTTGTGGCCACGACGCATTACATGAAGGTCACTTAACTTTCTTACCGAAATATTTACAACACCATTTTGCACTACAGTGGCAGTCTCATATAAAAAATTTAATGGGTTGAGAATTTGCGTGGCAAATGTGTAGAAACAAAATCCTATAAATATAATAGTGTCCAAAAAATTTTCGCCGGCATTGTGATACATTCACGCATTTACACACATTTCATAACTCTTAAAGTACGATTCTTGGTTTCCAACATCCTTTTTCACAAGTCAGAGTCCCTAACCACTATTCATTACTCCTTACCTTATTACACATATATATATTCGTTGACACTTCTTCAATATTTCATCATAAGAAATACGTAGCATAATCAAATTCCTCATATACGGTAGCATCATCTTATTGATCATAAACATATCTCAACAGCATAATACACATCGTCGTCGTAATAATATCATAACATCTCAGTCAATTCTCAAAATCGTCGTAGCTTCCTCCAATAATTTCAAAACCTAAAAAATATTCTCTGCTCATTTCAATAGTGTCATCTACCTCAAACGTACTTTAAATATCATGATCCCATACCAAACACATCATTCAAAGCTCTCATTGTATCACAATGGTTCCGAAAAAATATGAACAGTTC
Organism: Schistocerca nitens; assembly: GCF_023898315.1. NCBI lineage: Eukaryota > Metazoa > Arthropoda > Insecta > Orthoptera > Acrididae > Schistocerca > Schistocerca nitens. The sequence continues at coordinate 52,317,871 of NC_064616.1, forward strand.
ACAAAGTACAGACAAAATACAATTTCCTAAGTGTGAAATTATCCAACGGTGTAATTACGTAAACATCTGTCACTGATGCAGTAAAATAAATGTTTGTCTCTATCAGTTAAATAATCAGATAGCTGTGTAATTCTGTGTTACAGAAACATGGTACCGATGTGTAAAGTTGTATAAGCAAATACCATATTAGCTAGGGCTCCTTGTGCTTGCCAAACACATGGTACACAAAGTAAGCGTGTACCCCCCTGAGGATTAATGTAATTATACCCTCAGGTGTTACAGATTACAGCAATGGAATGAAATGTATCACGGAAAACTTTCTTTATAATTCAAAAATATTTAGAAAATAAATGTTTTAAGTACAAAATTAATCACTCAAATATATGTACTGTAGAGCTAAACTGTGCGTCTTGTTGTAAGATAATCTCTGCGTAAGTGTCGTAGTTATTGTGCTCTGTAAGCAAAGTCTTGCTGAAATGAACGTACTTACCTCATCATAAACGAAAGTGAAATACTCTACGTATAGATATCGTAGTTATTACGTACCTTACCGTGATCAAGAAAGTACTACAATGTAACGTATTGTTGTGCTACAAAAAAGGCTGTCTCATTGTAGCTATACCACAAAAGTTACTACTAAAACATGTTTTACTTTCCAGAAGAATTCAGTACAACTGTGCAGATATAAAACAGATCACCGCAAAAGCAACATTGTAAATTGTCACTCATTAGTAGCGTCGTGATAAAATCGTGTAGCTGTCACATAAACTAACCACTGTGCCATCTGGTATCTCACAGAAAGTACTTTAAATCCAGAATGTATTTTCAAGTAAACCAAAATGTTGCATTAAAATCTCATTAGCAGTACCAGTATGTGTCCTAAGTATGTAAGCCTGATAGTCGTTACGTAATCGTGCAACTAACAAGCAAGAATGTACAAATACAACACTGTCGTCTGTTCACTATAACAATGCATTCGTAATTTCTGTTTAAATAAGTTCTCTTGGTTCTTGACTGGATATTTAACTTCAAACATTGTTGCATGTTAACAGATTCTAAGTCTGACAAAGCATACTAGTAATGTACAGTGAAAAGTTATATGGCAAAGACAAAGTTAAAAAGCAGATTATCTTTCAATAAACGGTTTTACATGTGAAATGTGATGTAAACCTTTACTCTTCATAGTACTCTGAGTTTCAGCTTGAACGCAATTATCATGCAGTATACGTCAGTAAAGAATACTGGAATTTTTCTCAAGGTTAGCGTCTATGTTATTTTTCTCTGAGCCAGCCGGCGCACTCGGCTGCCTGCGGTGCGAGTCATTGTCTGTTCCTTTGTTGGCGCGCGTCGTTATTGGGATTAGGAGACCTAACTTCTACAAATTCACCTTGCCGAGAGGGCCCAGCTCTGTTTGAATCCCGCCAGTTCTGATGCAATTCAGGTCTGTCGCTATGATTATATCGTCTGTCGTCATGTCGGTAGTTCCTGTAGTTTCTTTCTTGTCGGTTAAGTGGTGGAGAATTTCTCCCTGAATTATCACTGCACGGTGGACCGTTGCGTCTGAAGTTGTTCTGTCTCCCGTGATAATAATTATTTTGGTTCCCATATTGTCTGATTCTATGGTTGTCTCTGTCACATTCATTACTATGGAAAAGCGATCTTTCTCTGTAACTATTATTCTGCCAACGGTTGTCATACGGATGGTGTCTGTTTTGGTCACGATTTGTGTTGTGAGAATAGCCTTGTCGTGTCCAGTTATTATTTCTTTCATCGTGGAATTGCGACGGATGTGACCTGTAGTGATTGTTTTCCTGTTTTCGCATCCCGCGACTGTCTGTGTCAATTTCTAATTCTTGTAAGAGTCCCTGAAAAGCTTCAATGTCGTCTTTGCAACGTCCTGCCAAAATAATATTTCATAAATCTTCAGGCAATTTCATTAAGCAAATGCGGATGAGTTCTGAAGGGCTGTATGGGTTTGAAAGATATTGATTCTGGTGCAACATGTCTTCAAAATATTTCACAAGACTGGAAAATTCAGATTGTTCGAAATGTTTCATCATTATGATGCTATGTTTTACTCGGTCTTGTGTAGCTTGAGACCAATACGCTGAGAGGAAGGCATGATAAAATCCTCCTTCACTGTGGCAATCGTGAATGACCGATCGCATTCTTACAGCTGGTTCATTCTCTAAGTAGCCACACATAAATTCTAATATGTGCTGCAATGACCAGTTGGGAGGAAAACAATGAGAGAATTAATGAAGCCGTGCTCGTGGATGAATGTCGTTGTCAGAATTCTTAAATGTTTTGAATTTACGTGTAGTAAAGAACAGCTTACAGTCAAAATCATCGTGTCGGCGAGACGCACATGGCTCATTGTTACTTCGTTTCGGCGGTTCCATCTCAAAATTCAATGCGCCTTGTCAATTTCTTTCATAATTTCCGAAGTGTCCTGTGTTATTATTTTGTGGTTGTTCCGTATTTCTATGTCCCTCTTCCCGTACTGGAGCGCGAGTGTCCTCTGAAATATGTAATTCTTGTATTACTTGTGCCAACTGATCTTGTACTTCCCGGATTTCTCTTTTGTACTGTGTATTGATTTGATTTTGATTTTGTTTGAATTTTCTAATTTAGTCATACTCTTTAGTGTCAGTGAAGGCTACAGGTCTTGTGTCATTCAGATCATCATCTACCTTTGTAGATAAGTTAGTGAACGGATCTGAAAGTTCGGCTACTTTATCCGTTAGTGAAATTATTTCCTCTGTGTGTTTTTTTGAACCAAGTTTCAGAGTGTCCATTTGTGTTGAAATCGTATCTACTGTGTCTTTTAAGTTTTCCTGAGTTTTTGCAAGTTGCGTAACCGAATCGGTAGATGCAACTGAGTCAATTTTAGCTTGCAAGGTGTCGTGATTTTCATGAACAATAGTTTGCAGTTCTTTTATGGCTACTTCGTGATTCTGTAATGCATTTTCATGACGCGAAAAAATAGGTTGGAAATGCTCACAAATTTGTGTTTTTACGTCGTTACAGACTTTTTGACATTTCTATTCGATTTATGTAACTCAGTAGTTAAACCTTCACGTGTTTGTTCAAGCGTGGTGTGAAGATTTTGTTCCATTGAGTCTAACTTCTGAAGATTTTGTCCCATTTGTTTCTGATTTTGTTCAAGCGTTGTGTCTAACTTCTGAAGATTTTGTTCCATTGTGTCTAACTTTTGTAGCCTTTGTCCCATTTGTTGCATTAACTGTAATAACAATGCACTGGTGTCTGAAACATGTTCCTCAGTGCTATTCGGCAGTGAATTTGCACCGGCAACATTCACATTTTGACAAGCAGAAAATGTGTCTTGACTTATTTGAGAAAACGGTGGGGACCCAAAACCTCAATCTACAGTATTTGCAAGATTGTGATCTGTCATTTCGGATTCCTGAGGCGAGCTGTTGCCGACCGATCGATCGATAATGTTTCCCTGTTCACTAATTGTTTCACTGCCTACACCATTACTTGCAGCCTGCTCCATTTCCCTATGCACAATTACCAAATTACTACTTTGAACATTAGTTAATTCATTACACGGTGGAGCTAACACACTGCTTTCGTCTTCACTGTCATTTCTCAGTTTACTTTGGAGCATAGTATTACGTTTTTCACACGCCATTATTGTCACAATATTTCACACGACAACACAGAAAAGCACAATTTGAAGAGCAAAATAAGAAAACAGATTAACATAGCACTGAAAATAATATCTAGTTAATTGCAAGCGCAGCTGCAAAATACTTAGTGCAAATCTACATGCATGCCACAACTGTGTACAACAATGAAAAACTACAACTACAAAGGAAATTCTCTCTATAATTACGCGCTAGCAATAAACAAAAGCTACACAAATTACACAAACTACAAGAAAAATCAGAAGATTCCAGTGAGGTATCCTCGGCTAAGGGTCGACATATGAAATGTTCCCTTAGAAAAATTATACATGACTGTTCTTAAACTGACACACAATATTTTTAGCGCAACGCAATCTGACTTTCAAAAATCCCTACAAAAGAATGGCCCTGACTAACATTAACCTATACCTTTCACAAATCACTTACCTCACAAAAATCTTCGTTACTCGAACTACTGCAATACATCGAGCGCCACTACTGCCAGCTAAATAAAAGATTCAAACTACGGAAGGCACTAACTACTGACAGGCATAGTTAGCAAATGAAAGATTTTAATAGAGAACAAACAATGTATTTACCTTAATAGTCATAATATATATAGCAGTTCATGACATCCAGTCTTACAAATTTCAAAACTCCGCCATCTCTCTTCCCACATCCACCACTGCTGGCGGCTCACCTCCAACTGCGCAACGCTACGCGCTGTTCGCATCCAGCTGCCCAACACTACAATAGCAGATAACAATGCAAACTAGCCACAGACTGCACACAACACAGCCAGTGATTTTCATACAGAGCGCTACGCAAACGTTGCCGATAAGAAAACATAAACAGCCTACTTACAAAGATACCCTCCTACACACAAAATTTAGGCCCATGAGATCGTGCGATAACGCTATTTGAATGTACCCACAAAGAGCATATTAAACAAGAACAGGTGATGCTTACTTTGTGCAAGTTACTAATATTGAGCATAATATAGAAACTTGAGTGTACTCCACAAACGTATTAACTTCTGATAAGAAAATGGCCTAAGATTAACAATGTGTAAGTAATTCAGCTTATAGCCAAATCAAGTACTGTGACCATTTTTCATCCAGTATGTTCGTTTACCCTTCCTAATTAGATGTCTGAAATTTCAAAGACAAGCGATTATATTGTACATAATGTAGTGACCTGCCAGCCTCTTCTCGAATGCCATTGAGTGACTTTCGTTCTGTTCCGTAAAATCGTGGAAAGAAAGTGAACACAGCATATTGGACACCGCAATTATCTGAAATATATACATATTTATCACAATGATAATGCAAGAAATTTTTATCTAAGCTGAAGGCAGAGTGAACACTGCACTGATATAACCCAACGCCAATTGCAAAGTGCAGTTTGGACATAAAGATGTCAAAATTTTAAATTAATGACAAGAAATAAAAAATAAAGTTTTCGAATCTTTCAGTAAGAAAATGCTTTATTGTTTTTAAACCTTTGCTAGGGCCGCCATTGAGCACACATCATGAGTACATGTAAAATGTAGAACAAAGAATCACAATGGATGCAGCATTTGTGTACAAGAGAATCGATATACATCATAAAATATTGAAAAGTGCTCCCTGAGACGGGACGTAATAAATTCAGATTTCCTAATATCCGAATGGAGAAGTGTAAACGTGATTCTGTTTAATGGCTCGACTGATACGTATCTCAGAAAATCCACGAACGTATTATTTCAACATAGAAAGTGCTCATAAAAGTTCTGTAAATACTGACACACAAAGTGTTGCAATACAAATTAGAAAATAGGCACCTAGTAGAGGTTAAGTACAAAAGAAACGTTGTAGGGTTCAAATTAATTACTTTACCGCATCTGTGAGGCAACGCTATTTTAAAATACATCAAAAAATAAAATATTTATGTTGCAACAGAATAGAAATACATAGAATGTACTCAGTCTGATTATGTGTGAACTGCCATCACTTATCTTTCTTTCATCACCAGTTACCGTTGGGCGAAGCGAAGATAATTCATCCACTGAAAAAGTAAACTCGATGAAAAGAATTGCAAACAAACTACTGTTACATTTTGGGAATCTATGGCTTGCTGATATGAAACCTGTAATCGGCTACACCAACATCTAATAAAAATACCTACACACACACACACACACACACACACACAAATAGACATGCACAACACGGTTGTTTTTCTACAGATGGAAGGAACACTGTTTTCGATTTTAGGAACGAATAATGTGTTTTTATTAGGAGATATTCCTGAAAACGCAATATGACAAGGACTGCTTATACATGAGAGAGAGGATCAAATACAGTAACAGCGAGAGATGTGAGACATGGAAAGACCGTGTCAACGACAATATCTCGAAAACAAATAAAATCATTTATCATTTAGTGTGAGGTGACTCTCACTTATCAAGCACAATGAAGCTGAAAAATTAAATAGTTTAGCGTATACAGTTTCTTTATTAATGCAAATAGTGTGCTTGCTTATCGTAATATGTATAACATGTCTATGAAAATTCGTGCAAAATAAAAATCTGTCATGATATGTAAGATTTATGACACTTTGGAAGCGCAATGAAGCTTCATATTGATGACTGTCCGGATCTAAATTGTCCATATTACTTATTAACACTGCTGTTCTTGTACGTAGCTGCCATTACCTATGGACTGGCTTAAATATGCGGTTTTTCGGAAGTTATAACTCGTGTTAAAAATAAATATTAGGAATTTTTAAACCATTTTAGGTTTACTGAACTTTCTAAATATACATTTTTTGCATTGCTAGTTTTAAATCTGAAAAAAGTGGTCTTTCTGCTTAAATTTTCTTCACAGCTAATTTAAATCAAAAGAAACACACAGAACCCAACCACAAACGAAATTTTGCGTTCATATTGCACACACTGTGATACTATTTGACTCACGCAGAGATACAAAGATCAAAATTACACTCACTGGAGTCATATTCTCGGAGTGATTTCCTGATTCACCTGCAGAAGAATCCTTAATAACAATTAAATCTGCGAAAATAATACGTTAAACGGTAACCTGAATCATTATCAAATATTTATTTCTCATCATCTGCAGAGTTATAAATAATTTTCTCCAGAAGTTTCTCGTCTTCATTGCACATTTTTAACACAAAATTAAGACAAAAAGACACAAAACGCACAATATAGAGAGAACGTGAACGTCAGGTTAAATGTTCCTAAATTGACGAAATTTTACAGTGATACCGCTACTACCATATAAAAGGAACTAAGAAGCCAAAGACCTGACAGACGTTTGCGGGAGCTGTACGTTTGATATCATGAAAATTCATCACAACCGGCGTGACAATATTACGCCCGCCATAGATTCCTTTCTCGCAAGCACTGTAATACCAAGTCATACGCACACTAAGTGAAAATAATCGCAGCTTGCTTATAGGCTATACTGACAGGAAATATTGGTTTGTATAGAACCCGTTTCCGATGAAAGTTCTATTCGTGTACAACACCTGCAATCACTATGGCCCGTTAAAATAAATATTTTAGCGTTTCTAAAAGTGTCTACATAGCTTATTAAAGTAAATGCAGGTTGCATGCGTATTGTAATATACAAGGCTTCTAATAAAACTGGAGCAATATAAAAAGTTGTATCGTATGTGATACTTAGCACACCTTGCAAGCACAATGAGACATCCAATACGCTAACGCCTAACGCCCAACAGCTAATAGCTAATGCGTAACACCTGACCTATAATGCCGAATGGCTTATGGCTAATGTATGACGCCTAACACATAACACCTAACAAATAATGCTCTAAGCAGTGGTTTAAATTGAGATGTTTGTTTTCAAAGGGTAATAGCAAAAATTATGATTAATGACTTTAACAAATAGGTAAACACCAAACAATAGAGGGAATCACACGTCTGGATCATGCTTCTGACATGCAATATTCACATCCTGAACCACATTTTCATAAATGATACATACCTGAATGTATTTAGCAGCAGCACCCTGAGGAATAACATCCACGTCGACAAACACAGGCACTGTACGTCAGTTTTACGTTTTTAACACTAAAATCATAATTCCTTAATCTCGTAAGTTTTGCGGCTGGCAAAGTTTCGTATGTGTACTCTAAGGCTATGAGATTTATGTAACAGCTACCACATGGTGGAACTGCAGAATACTATTTCTGATCTGGAATCTGGTATACATTATCAGTTTCTGGTAGTGGTACAATGCAATTGTAAGATTCAGTATCCGACAAATAATGTCGTGCTGTGGCAAATACACTATCTAATCAAAAGCGCTTATAGCGGGAACACATCCCATCGCTTTTTCAGATTATTCTGACCAGATATTAAGGTGTTAAGACTTTCCTGTAAACACAACATTGTATGGCCAACTTCCACTGCTGTAAATGCTAAGCAAATGCCACAACGCTTATTAAAGTGATGTTATTCTTTATAGCATGCAGATATTGAGATGAAGATGTGGAAGCAGGTATGTTCTAAAATTAAGGAGTCACAACCGAAAATGATGTAAGAGATTCTATCAAGCTTTGATGCTGCTACTGCTTCTATACAGGCTTAACTTCAAATCCTCAGCCACATCTTTCATGTTCAGACCTCCAATCACGCTCTGCTATGGACCACAGGAGCGTGTTGTACATTCGAATCTATCACCCTTATAATGTAAGTTTGGATTTCCCCCACCTCGATGAAGAATTTCGATATGTTTGTTATAGCACTTTAACAAGACCCTGTATTAAGGGAGAAAAATGTTTCCCCAGCTAAAATATAGCGCCTATACATAATATTCATGTCGTTTGTGGTAGTAGTTTTGTCCTACCTCCAAGTAGCCTTAGTTAGATATATTCAAACAGGTGATTTTAAACGTCTAACAAGTAGCACAGTGCGATAGGTGTAGAGCAGGCAGAAAAGCGACGCATCTCATGTCACTCACAGGTAGGCAGAATCACCTATGAAATTTCAAGTTAGTGATCACGTGGTCATCTTAGAAGTAGATACATTGCAGTTCGTAAGGCTCAATTTATAGATGTAGGTATACATCTGCAACATAAGTTTATACCACAATACCCATGAAGTCTGTAGTTTTCTCGCCAAGTATGTTGGTGGGAGGCCTTTGACACCCATGTACATTAATATCTTGATGTCTAGCAGTTCTTTGTATTCTCTGATTTACTGCCATGGAGACAATGATTTTCAATACATTTTCCCAGATTCTTAACGTTGCTCTCATCATAAAAAGCGTTTCTCTGGTTTAGTGTCCTTTTTGTATCCACTTTTACGCACCATTTTGCAAATACTATTCTCAGTTACAGATAGGAAACATGCAAATCTGTAGCATATCTGCCGGCCGCGGTGGTCTAACGGTTCTAGGCGCTCAGTCCGGAACCGCGCGACTGCTACGGTCGCAGGATCGAATCCTGCCTCGGGCATGGATGTGTGTGATGTCCTTAGGTTAGTTAGGTTTAAGTAGTTCTAAGTTCTAGGGGACTGATGACCACAGATGTTAAGTCCCATAGTACTCAGAGCCATTTGAACCATTTTGTAGCATATCACATCACAGCGTCCATTGTGGTAGAGTTCGGAATCAAACCCGCGTGTATCACATCCAGAAGAGCATGTGCTCGCTGATAATTGCTTAATTTTTTGAATTATCGATCTTGATCAAGTGATGGGTTCAATCCCATAGCAAAAATGCTCTCAGCGGTTCATGAAACCTCGACCTCCAGATTCATCCCAAGGCTGTCGGGTATGCTGAACGCCTCACGCAGTGACTGTCTATGTACATCTCACAGTTTTAATATTGAACTAAATTACCTTGCTGTGATATTTGTTTTAGCGTGTGTTACCGGTTTATTCTGTTAGACTGTCGCATTGTGCTACACGTTAGACGTTTAAAATCACCTATTTGCATATATCTTAGAAATACACATGGAGGTAGGACGAAATTGCTATCACAAACGACATGAATATTATATGTAGAAGCTATATTTTAGCTGGGGAAACATTTATCTTCCCCAATACAATATCTTGTTAAAGCGCTATAACACACATATCGAAATTCTACATCGAGATGGGAAAAATCCGAACTTGCATTTTAAAGGCTACAGATTAAAAGATGCAACACACTTCTGTGGTCCATAGCAGAACGTGATTGGATGTCTGAACATGAAAGATGGGGCTGACTACTTGAATTAAGGTTATACTTCAGCAGTAGCAGCATCAGAGCTTGATAGAATATCTCACATCATTTTCGGTTATGATCCCTTACTTTTAGAACACAACTGCTTCCACATCTACGTCTCCATATTTGTACGTTATAGAGAATAACGTCACTTTAATAAGCGCTGAGGTATTTGCTTGGCAATTATAGGAATGGAAGTTGGCCATACAAAGGTGTCCTTACAGAAAAGTCTTAATATAATTAATATTTAGTCAGAACAATGTAAAAAAAGCGATGGGATGTGTTCACACTATAGGTGCTTTCGATTAGCATGACATTATGTGTCGGGTATTGAATCTTACAACTCTATTGTACCACTACCAAAAGCGGACAGTGAGTATCAACTCCCAGATCACAAATAGTATTCTGAAAGTCCACCATGCGGTAGTTGTTACACAAATCTTATAGCTTTAGAGTACACATACGAAACTTTGCCATCTGCAAAACTTAAGACATTAAGGAGTTATGATTTTAGTGTTAAAAACGGAAAATTAAAATTGACTCGCAGTGCCTGTGTTTGTCGAAGTTGATGTTGTTCCTCAGAGTGTTGCTGCTAAATACGTTCGGGTTTGTATCATCTATTAACATGTAGTTCAGGATGTACATATAGCATGTCAGATACTTGATACAAGTAAGTTACTCCCTATATTGTTTGGTGTTTACCTATTTGTTAGCCATTAATCATAATTTTTGCTGTTACCCATTGAAAGTAAACATCTCAATTTAAACCACTCCTCACAGCACTATCTGTTAGGTATTATGCGTTGGGCATTATGCATTAGCCATTAGTCATTCGGCATTATGGGTCAGGTGTTTTGCGTTAGACATTAGCTTGGGGTAGTAACAAAAAATGTTATTGTAGTTGCAATAGAAACGAAGTGTGGATGAAAGTGAAATAAAATGATTATTTCCAGATTAACATAAAATAAGTAAGGGCGAAGGAGACAGGTTAATGAACCAGTACATCGTCAAAAGATATAAAAAAGCCAATGCGTGCTACCTGCCAGTTGTTCATTCACGACAACTTCCGGACTGGCGATGCTCATAAATTTCTAATTTCTCGTGAATAACAAGGTCCCTACCCTTAGGTTCAACCTGTAAAATGTCCAAAACATTACTGATACAGGGCAACAGATTATCTTTCTGTCTTCCTAAATCGAGGCGTAAGCTCTCTCCCTGTCTGACCGAAGTGAATACTATCGCAAGAACTACACCTCAGTCTGTAAACGCCTGAGTTTTAAAATTTATCAATATTTTCATCGAGATTTTTCCGAATTGTTCTGGCAGAGATTTTGCGACACAAAAATAATAGTGCACTAGGTACTCATTTGAGTGAGAATGGTCATTTGTTGCCTGTATCAATGTCGGTTTGGACACTTTTCATTTCATTCTAACGTGTGACATATATTTCTTTATCACTTCTTGAACTGGACTGCCATGCTTATGACTGTTTTCGAAAATGTTTTTGACAGATCGTCTGATAATGGGCTATGCTCGAAATGCGTAATATAATACAGAAATTCAATATACAAATTCAAACACAAATCAGTTTTGGTTATAATTTTCACGTACTTCATCATGCTCATAAGCCTCATGCACGAATTTCTGTCGTATTTTAAAAATAAAATAAAATGAAATCTCACATATAAGACGTCTATATTTTGCTCGAATTTTCTTAGTATCACATACGATACAACTTTTTATTTGCTCCAGTTTCATTAGAGGTCTTGCATATTACGATAAGCACTCAATCTTCTTGTACTTTAATAAGTTATACAAACCCTTTTATAACAGGAAAAATACTTATTTTTATGATCCATACTGCTTACAGGTCTGGAACATATATCGAACTTTCGTTGTAAAGGAGTGCTGCCGAACCTAAAACTTCCTATCAATACAGCCAACATGCAAGCTGTTTGTATTTTAATAAGAAATACAAACAATTCAGATGTGCACAGAACTTAGCTGGAAGCTTCATTACACTTCCAAAGTGTCAGAAATATTACATATAACGAAGCATTTTTATTTTGCTCGCATTTTCGTAGAGATCCTGCATATATTACGATAAGCATGTGAGCTGTAAGGATTTTAATAAGTGCTACAGACAATATAAGTGCTGAAATATTTAATTTTTGAAGTTTCATTGTGCTTTAAAAACTTGAGCTATCTCACAATAAATGATAAATCGCTTAATTTATTTTCAAGATAACGACTCCGACATAGTTTATCGAAATGTCACATTTCTCACTGTTATCGTCCCTGCCCATCTCACTCACGTATAAACAGTTCATGTAGTTCTGTGTTTTATGTGATATGTCGTAAAAAAAACATCTTATTCGTTCCTAAAATCGAACGCCTGATTCTTTCCTTCTCTAGAAAAGCAATCATGTTATTCATTACTATAGATTATATCGTGCTAGTGATTCATTATCTTCACTCTCTGCTTCCCTCGACACATACTTAAAGTTCACAATCATGACAAAATATGTGTGAAAAATAATTTTGATGTAAATGCATCATGATAATCTACATAAACATCACACTTCTTTTTGCACAGTTTCAATACACACTTTACGTATTTAGATACTATTCAGAAGTAAACATTACCTCTCCTGATGCAGTTTAGAATATTGACCTCATGGATGACGTAAAGTAATTAATCTGAGCCCTACTGCATTTCTTTCTTGTACTTAACATTAACTACAGCCCAGCTAACCGACATATACATCGCACTTTTGGCGGTGTCGACATATTTTGCAGACATTTTAGACTATTGAGACATCATAGACGGAAAATAATTAATTTAAGGCTCTGTTGTGTCTTATGTAGTTCATATATGGAACTTTGAACGCTTTTATGAAGATTGTTGCTTTTTTAACAGGGGGACCCACTTTTGGTGACAGTAAGCAACTGGGCTATGAAACAGCAGTTTATTTTATTTCGCATTTTCAGTTTTTATGAGACAGCATTTAAGGTGAAAGTCGTATTTGACAACTAAAAATTACCAATTGTTTATTTATATTTTACAAGTAAATGTTGGTTTTTAATTATATATAGAGAAATATGTCATATACTCATTCCAATATTCCATAGTAAATTATACATAGCTTCAAATGAAATTCACTATTGTGACTGGTGATCCATGTCATAAACGATATTGTCGAAGTCAGTAATACAAATATGGTGGATAACATTTTCGGTGTGTTGTTCAATTCATGTACTATGATGAATTTGTTGGTAATTACACTAAAGAGCCAAAGGAACTGATATACCTTCCTAATATCGTGTAGGGCCCCCGCGAGCACCCAGAAGTGCCGCAACATGACGTGGCATGACTAATGTCTGAAGTATTGATGGAGGGAAATGACACCATGAATCCTGCAGGGCTGTCCATAAATCCGTAAGAGTACGAAGGGGTCGAGATCTCTTCTGAATATCACGTTGCAAGGCATCCCGGATATTCTCAATAATGTTCACGTCTAGGGAATCTTATGGCCAGCAGAAGCGTTCAAATTCAGAAGAGTGTCTCTGGAGAAACTCTCTAGCAATTCTGGACGTGTGGGGCGTCGCATTGTCCTGCTGGAACTGCCCAAGTCCAGCAGAATGCACAATGAACATGAATGGATACAGGTGATCAGGTAGGATACTTACGTAGGTGTCACCTGTCAGAGTCGTATCTATACGTATCAGGGGTTCCATATTACTCCACCTACACACGCCCGACACCATTACAGAGCCTCCACCAGCTTGAACAGTCCCCCGTTGACATGCAGGGTCCATGGATTCATGAGGATGTCTCCATACCTGTACACGTCCATCCGATCGATACAATTTGAAACGAGACTCGTCCGACCAGGCAACATGGTTCTAACATAAACAGCCCAAATTCAGTGTTGACAAGCCCAGGTGTGGGGTATAGCTTCGTGTCGTACAGGTATCAAGGGTACACGAATGGAATGGGTCTTCGGCTCTGAAAGCCTATATTGATGATGTTCCGCTGAATGGTTCCCACGCTGACACTTGTTGATGGCCAGCATTGAAAGTTGCAGAAATCTGCGGAAGGCTTGCACTTCTGACACTTTGCACGATTCTCTTCATTCGTCGTTGATCCCGTTCTTACAGGATCTTTTTCCCGCCGTGGCGATGTCAGAGAATTGATGTTTTACCGGATTCCTGATATTCACGGTACACTCAAAAAATGGTCGTACGGGAAAATCCCCACTTCACCTCTACCTCGGAAATGCTGTGTCCCATCGCTCGTGCGCCGACTACAACACCACGTTTTAACTCACTTGAATCTTGATACGCTACCATTGTAGCAGCAACTAGCAACTGCGCCAGACACTTGTTGTCTTATGTAGGCATTGCCGACCGCAGAGCCTTATCCTGCCTGTGTACATATCTCTGTATTTGACTACGCATGCTATACTAATTCCTTTGGCGCTTCATTGTATTTTGGTTATATTTTAGCGCAGCCTACGTATAATAGCAGTACTAAGTTCTGACTGGAGGAGAGGAGAAGGAGGTGTGTTGTGAATTGGCAGGAGCCAATTCACGGGGTTTGGAGGAAGCCGAAAGGCACGCGTTTAAGCTCACGCAGGCTGGCGTGAGGTCTGGAACAGGTAAAGTAATTATACTATCAAGAAAAGTACGTAGCTGCTGGAATACTTAACTTTAATCCATAATTGGTGAACATCAGGCTGACTGTACATGCATCCCAAGATAAATAACAAATGATAATGGCGCCTTGCTAGGTCGTAGCAAATGACGTAGCTGAAGGCTATGCTAACTATCGTCTCGGCAAAGGAGAGCGTAATTTGTCAGTGAACCATCGCTAGCAAAGTCGGCTGTACAACTGGGGCGAGTGCTAGGACGTCTCTCTAGACCTGCCGTGTGGCGGCGCTCGGTCTGCAATCACTGATAGTGGCGACACGCGGGTCCGACGTATACTAGCGGACCGCGGCCGATTTAAAGGCTATCACCTAGCAAGTGTGGTGTCTGGCGGTGACACCACAAGGTGCTTCACTATGCAGTGTGTGTGTGGGTGCCATTTTACATATGTGATGCATATCTTTGACCTTTCAGTCTTTTTAATATTTTGTGTAGGCCTATGTGTGTAAATAACGTAAATTTTGATACTAGAAGTAAATGTCTTCGACTTTAATCCGAGGATTACGTAATGTTTACTGCTCATTTGATCGTATTTTTAATACTATATTCTGATTGGTTGTAGTGAGGAAGGGGTGTGGTGTACAGAGCTCACAACTGGTCTGTTTCTATCAGCTTGGACTTTCAATACTACCCTACGACTGCCTATAGGTAAGGAATACTGCACTGCGTGACTGGTTGGAGGCAGATGACAGGGGATGGATTTGTAAATTTTTCCCGCATACGCAACTGGATTATTTCCGCCATCTTGTATTTTTCATTGGTTCTTACATTTTTAATACTGTGGCATAATTGGTTAGAGATATGGTGGTGGGGAAAGAGAGGGGAGCAAGTGGAGAGGGTAAGGGGAAGTATGAGTAGCTTGGTGATGTAACGTATACAAGGTGCTTGACCCTGTCCCAGAATGTAGGCAACCGCATCTTTAGTATTTAAATTCGCTGCCCACTACATCCATCTTGATGACATCATAAATTCAGGGTCATTGATGATATCATGCATGCATGTGATGGACGCTTGTGAATGACTTTCATTACACGTGATGACGTTCAAAGTGATATGAAGGTCAAACTGCACTGGATTGTGCGATAACGTTCTACTCTAAGTGCATGTGCATAGTTCTACATTTGGTAACACTCATAATTCAGAAAACCATGATTTTCTATGTGGACATGAATTTCTCGAAACGGGTCATGGGAAAATAAATACAAACAAAAGTAATTGCCGGTATAATTTTACTGCGATTCATTGTCGAAATAGTCATCTGTAATTGCCGACTGCTATAAATGAGTCCGTACTACGAACACACTCCTCAGATTCTAGTTTTCAAGTAGTTCGGAGGTATTTTTACGGAAACTTCACAGAATCAATTTGGGCGCAACAGGAATTAATTCTGGTTTTCTCGAACAGGTATGAAAATTAATTTATGTGATTTCTGACATAAAAGCCGTGAATGCGGATAACAGACATGTTCTGAATTATCTGAATACTACAGCTAAATTACACATGTTGGGTTTCATATTTGCTGGTGGAGGAAAAGGCAATGCAGCCATCGACAGTGAAACTCGAGGTTGTAAATACTGACGTCAAAAATGTTAAATGTGTGACATTCTGTTGCGAATAGTATGGCACCTTAGAACCAAACAGTTCATGCGTTTGTCATGGTTTATTGTACGGACCCATTAATTTCTACTTTGAAATCTAACTAAGGGTCCCAGAGTAATTGAACTAAAAGGATCATTGCGATTAACTAAAACTCAGCAGCAGTTTCATAGCTTTCATGATGAGTGTGTCGCAGGAAGATAGCGTTGTGACCAAATGTTGATAATGCTTTAATCTATGAAAAGGACAATATAGATGAAGTCCTCAGCCAGAATACATTTCCTATGAAAGGAGGCTTCACCTTTTGTTTAAGGCATCGCACCTGCGCGGTGAAAGTTTATTAAAGAATTTGAGAAATTTATGATGTGTACACTCTACCTTTACATAAAACCGGATTATATTTTTGTACGGAACCAATCAGATGCGTTTTTCCTCTAACAGTACAAGCGCCCTTCATGCCTTTGGATTTCATTGGGCGTCATGTACGTGACTTCATCGGTGAATATTGAAGAGTGGTTAAAGTTGAAGAGTCGGGAATCTAGCGTGTTTCGATGGAAACGTTTAGAAGAGATGGAATCTGAAGGCAACCTGATATCAGTCTGGCGTTACTAAGCCTTAACGTCTTACCCAATGTGTAGTCTAGTGATCGCGTAATGCGAGTACGTTATGACAGGACGAGTATCACATGTAGGTGGAAGGAAATGTGTGACTTAGAACAGATAACTGAACCACTATGGATGGCGGTTCAGTAATGTCGGACTATCTAAACGCCGATGTCTAAAAAGTGCCAACACAGCTGAATATATAGATGATTCAAAATAGTGTGAGCGGGGTTGCAGCTTAGAGGTGTATATTTTCGCAGTTTATCTTCGTCCGGAGCTGCGGTAAAATGTGCGTGAGGCGGTCACGCAGCAGAAGTATGTCATACTTAACTGTGGCCCTAGCTTTCGCTAAGTGTGATGAATTTGCTGACACAAAGCGAAAATAAAGACGCCGAAAAAAGCGGACAAATGCTATGTCTTACCCCCATGTTTCTTAACTTCTCTGTTCAGCAGTCCATTTGAAAAACTATATCCGGCCGGAGTGGCCGAGCGGTTCTAGGCCCTTCAGTCTGGAACCGCGCGCCTGCTACGATCGCAGGTTCGAATCCTGCCTCGGGCATGGATGTGTGTGACGTCCTTAGGTTAGTGAGGTTTAAGTAGTTCTAAGTTCTGGGGGACTGATGACCTCAGATGTTAAGTTCCATAGTGCTCAGAGCTATTTGAAAAACTATAATTTGTTTTCTTTCTGTGTAAAAGTAACTACAATTTTCATAATATTAATGCTAAAAACTTTGTTTCAACAAGTTAAGTATTTATTAGCCACTTGGAGCATCTACGTTACACGCTGAATGTGACAACTGAGATCACTGAAGATTATATTCAGATAAACCAAATAATGGAAGTTCACATTTTTGAAAATGAAATGTATTACTTTTAAATTGACAAAAGAAGCAAAAGTGAAACTTTCCTCAATAGACTCTTAATGCAATGAGAGTCTGTATTCTTATACTGACAGAGCTTGACTTTTGCGTTACAGAGAATCGCGCAATTAAAAAAGAGAGAGAGAGAGAGAAGCTAAATACATCGGTCAGTTGTCTGCCTTGTTTTACTGAATCAGTGTTCAGATCGTGTTTTAACAAGTCACGACATACACTGAGGTGATAAAAGTCATGAGATACCTCCTAATATCACGTCGGACTTCCTTTTGCTGACCTCTCGATTGCATCCCATAAATCAACTGAAATCAGGACTCATCTGACCAGGTCACGGTTTTCCAATCGTGTTGGATCCAAGAGATATGGTCACGAACCCAGGACAGACGCTGCATGACATGTCGCGCTGTTAGCAAACGCACTCACGTCAGTCTGTAACACCGAAAATGCAGATAAAATACCTTCTCCACCATCCAAAATTTTTCGTCGATTAATATCTGGAGATGAACTGCAATGTACTACTAATTCTGAACCTACAAGCTTTATTACAGAAAATATATTTAATGTGTAATGGATGTAATAGTGTATTTATTTGTGAAGGTATATAATTGATTGTAATTATAGTGTACATATTGTAAACTGCTGGGCAGTAGCCAAAGGAACTTTATTTAAATGAATCGATAGCGACGACGAAGTGGCAGAAGCTGTGCCGTTGATTATCTTTGCGTATGGAGAGTCTCCGAGGAGACGGAGCAGCTTGAATCATGAAAGAGTGCGGAAGTGTTCGTTGGGGTGTGCAGCTATGACGGCGCCAGTGAAGGCGCACCTACTACGTTAACTCGCCAGGATTGAGAGAACAGTAGGATAGGGCAGGCGGAGGAAACTGCAATTCGAACTACTGCCTACCCCATAACTATCCGTGGCTCTGGAGGCAACTTGTGGTTCTCAACAGCAACATCTCAGCACTGTCGTCAGTTACATTATTCGTCGTCCGCACAGTTACTACATTGTAAGACTGTTAACTGACGGAGTATAAATAATATTGTACAACTCAGTGGAATTTCTTTCACAAACTTTGACTAACTCTCTTGAATAATAACCTGCAATTGTTAAATCTTGCAGGGCCCCTGTGTTGTCATTGTCCTCAGACATTATTACAAAGCAGCGTCCATTTCCTTTCCGTGCAATCACCGGGTGTAGTAAAATATGAAAATTGATTAACTATTTACTGCCGGTTTTGTTTGTTTGCTAATGACCAGTTTCAGTCTAAATTATGCTGCCTCATTAACTGCTCATTCTTGTATTGCATAACAGAGGCGTGAAGAATTTGCAATTTTGATTATTAACTTAACTCACTTTTAGTAACGTAAAATTTCTCTGACAAAACTAATAACTAAAGATACAGTACAAATTAAGAGTGCAAAATCTCATTTATTTTGTATTTAGCTTAGCGAGTGACTTCTGTTAGCTTGGCATGTACTTTACTGTCCGTATATTAAAAGTAAAATCCGTTGCTCATTGTTTAAAATAAATTATATCTTTCAATAATTAAAAGTAAATTTCTTGCCTTTTCCCAAATTCTGCATTATGTTATGCTGTGGTTACTGGACGTCAGTTTTTATGTAAAAAATTTTCAGTGACAATCATTCATTTATTTAACATGCAATTTCATTTAGCTTTACTTTCAAAACTTAGTATTTCAGATTAATTAACTGCAAGCTCAGTGCATTCTGATTCTTTTATTTTCTCGTGAACTGTTGTATTGTGGAAAAGTGTGACGACCTTCTGTTGCCACGCCAGTGATTATTTGCTTAATTTTCTTACCATTAGCTTTCTTAGGATTCTGGATATTCATTGTCCTAGTAGGCTGGAAGCCGCTTAATTATCCTTATTTTGCTAATCAGTATTTTTTTGTATTAAATATTGCGTGGTACCCTTTTTCCAAGTGTGTGGTTCATGAGCGACTGCAATAAATTCCACGAACTTCAAAATTGTTACCAGTATTTAGATTATGTTTAGTATAGATGCTTCCTTCAGAAGGGTCTATTGTACATTTTCCTTCTACTAACCGGTATTATTTTCCTTCCTTAATCACTGCAAAATTTCACTAGGCACAGCCATCACGGTCAATTATATCGCAATCCAGTAGGCCGCTTAGGAAGGGGGAGGTTACAAGTCGTCTGCTGCCATAGCCCATTAATGCCACACTGTACGCTCGTCGTACGTGACACATTGATTTGTGCGGTTATTCCACACAGTGTTGCTTGTCTGTTAGCACTGACAACTCTACGCAAACATCGCTGCTCTCGGTCGTTAAGTGAAGGCCGCCAGACACTGCGTTTCCGTGATGAGAGTTAATGCCCGGTACTTGATAGCCTCGGCATGCCCTTGACGTGGTGGATCTCGGAATATTGAATTCCCTAAGGCTTTCCGAAATACACTCCTGGAAATTGAAATAAGAACACCGTGAATTCATTGTCCCAGGAAGGGGAAACTTTATTGACACATTCCTGGGGTCAGATACATCACATGATCACACTAACAGAACCACAGGCACATAGACACAGGCAACAGAGCATGCACAATGTCGGCACTAGTACAGTGTATATCCACCTTTCGCAGCAATGCAGGCTGCTATTCTCCCATGGAGACGATCGTAGAGATGCTGGATGTAGTCCTGTGGAACGGCTTGCCATGCCATTTCCACCTGGCGCCTCAGTTGGACCAGCGTTCGTGCTGGACGTGCAGACCGCGTGAGACGACGCTTCATCCAGTCCCAAACATGCTCAATGGGGGACAGATCCGGAGATCTTGCTGGCCAGGGTAGTTGACTTACACCTTCTAGAGCACGTTGGGTGGCACGGGATACATGCGGACGTGCATTGTCCTGTTGGAACAGCAAGTTCCCTTGCCGGTCTAGGAATGGTAGAACGATGGGTTCGATGACGGTTTGGATGTACCGTGCACTATTCAGTGTCCCCTCGACGATCACCAGTGGTGTACGGCCAGTGTAGGAGATCGCTCCCCACACCATGATGCCGGGTGTTGGCCCTGTGTGCCTCGGTCGTATGCAGTCCTGATTGTGGCGCTCACCTGCACGGCGCCAAACACGCATACGACCATCATTGGCACCAAGGCAGAAGCGACTCTCATCGCTGAAGACGACACGTCTCCATTCGTCCCTCCATTCACGCCTGTCGCGACACCCCTGGAGGCGGGCTGCACGATGTTGGGGCGTGAGCGGAAGACGGCCTAACGGTGTGCGGGACCGTAGCCCAGCTTCATGGAGACGGTTGCGAATGGTCCTCGCCGTTACCCCAGGAGCAACAGTGTCCCTAATTTGCTGGGAAGTGGCGGTGCGGTCCCCTACGGCACTGCGTAGGATCCTACGGTCTTGGCGTGCATCCGTGCGTCGCTGCGGTCCGGTCCCAGGTCGACGGGCACGTGCACCTTCCGCCGACCACTGGCGACAACATCGATGTACTGTGGAGACCTCACGCCCCACGTGTTGAGCAATTCGGCGGTACGTCCACCCGGCCTCCCGCATGCCCACTATACGCCCTCGCTCAAAGTCCGTCAACTGCACATACGGTTCACGTCCACGCTGTCGCGGCATGCTACCAGTGTTAAAGACTGCGATGGAGCTCCGTATGCCACGGCAAACTGGCTGACACTGACGGCGGCGGTGCACAAATGCTGCGCAGCTAGCGCCATTCGACGGCCAACACCGCGGTTCCTGGTGTGTCCGCTGTGCCGTGCGTGTGATCATTGCTTGTACAGCCCTCTCGCAGTGTCCGGAGCAAGTATGGTGGGTCTGACACACCGGTGTCAATGTGTTCTTTTTTCTATTTCCAGGAGTGTAGAATGTTCCATGCGTCAAGCTTCATTCGGCGTTCGAAGTATATTTATTCCCGTCATGCGGCAATAACCACACTGGGAACTTTTCACATGTATCACTACAAATACACTGCTCTTTCATACCTTGTGTATGCGATAGTACCGTCATCTGGATGTGCACATATCGCTATCCCATGACTTTTGTCCACTCAGTGTATCTCGTGGTCGATTAAATGCACTAAGACGTGCTGTTACCTCCCGCCTCCCCTCAGAAATTAGTATTCATGTATCAGCGTCTACTTTTTAAACAGATGTGAAGATACGTGCTACACTTCCAGATTGCGCCTGTACAACTATGCTCGCCTGAAATAATGTCGAGCATGGTCCCTTGAGTCTCAAATGCAATAAGCCTCGCACATGTTTCTGTACATCTTTTTCAGTACATCAAACTACCTTACTTCACTGCCTCATGTCACTGTGACTGCGGTTGACAATTTTCTTGCAAAAATTCTTCATGGTAATATGTAGACGAAATAATTGCTCTGCTACTAATTGGACGCTCACTGGGGCTAATATGCCGGCCGGGGTGGCCGAGCGGTTTTAGGCGCTACAGTCTGGAACCGCGCGACCGCTACGGTCGCAGGTTCGAATCCTGCCTCGGGCATGGATGTGTGTGATGTCCTTAGGTTAGTTAGGTTTAAGTAGTTCTAAGTTCTAGGGGACTGATGACCTCCGCTGTTAAGTCCCATAGTGCTCAGAGCCATTTGAACTATTTGAACGGGGGCTAATGTGTATTCGAAATTATGTATTAGCCGAACAAAGACTGAATTTTGACTTCACAAACTCCTTTGAGATATTGAGGATATCATGGCAAACGTTGATGAAAATACTGCCCATGAACCCGTCTAATAATTCTGTCCCCTGTATGTAAAAATTAACTGTTAGATTCATGATTTTATATTGAGTGTCATACTTATCCAGGTTTCCCATCATATGACGTTATGACGAGCAGCTAGGAGTCCAGAAGAATACGAGCAGAGGAGGCGCCCCCGTGACCGACCAACGCCCTCCTCGACGGGCGTTGACGTCACGCCGCCAGCGGCACGCACAGCATCCCAACTACCCTCGCTGCCGGAGGCCGCTGCGCGCCAAACTCTGGTGAGCAATGTTGCGCCCAGGAAGTACAAGCCCCTTCACCAACTTCCTGCACCCCACACCATTTATGTACAGCAAATTTTAATAGGAATATAATCTATAGCAAGTGGAAGCTACGTTATGATAACACAGTCACGTCATAAATTTGAAGTTAGCACTATGTATTTTACGTGCTGTGAGCTTGCTGGGGTTTATACATACGGTCCAGACGAATTTTCTTACAACAAATATGATAATTTTGCTAAAAATGACAGCTGTATGAACAAGAAGGTATAATAGAAAAAATCCTACGAGACTACGAAATCAAATTATAACCATCCAAAAAGTATTTGGATGGTCGTTTATTTTTGACGATGTGAGTTATATAAGTAACATAAATTGGTATGTTGTGTGCAGACCTTTGGTGCCAATTATACTTTCAGGTTTGTAGGCAGAGATTCCAGAGGCTATTTAGCGTCATATTGTCAGAAGCTGCTCTACAACCTTTACAGGTGCCGCATGAACTCATTTATTGATCTAACTTCCATACCAATTATTGTTCACAAGTGCTCAGTTTGATTAATGTCATCTTATTCTCGAAAGGTCTGTAGTGAAGTCTGGCCACTAACGTAAGACGTGGTACATTCCGTCTTCTGGCAGTAGTTCTGCGTAAAATTGAAGCTCTGTGCATATCCAAGCCAACCATCTCTGGGACAATCTAACCAATAATCTGTATACGTTGCAGATGCACATTACTTTCAATAGGACTGTAAAGCACTGCCTCTGCTATCGGTATATCAAACCAGTCTTCATCCAGTGCAAACACACAGCTTCAATACTTGTTTCATCTTGTTCTTTTCCCTGTCCGTAAGTTTCTGTCCTAACCGCAATTTCATTTCTTTATAGTATTTTTAAGGACATTTTTCTCTCTCTCTTTCTTTAACCGTACCATCAGTTTCATCGTTAAATAATTAGTTATACCGGTTCCAAGGCTACTATCAGAACGCCATAACTGTGCAGTAAAATAAAAGCTTTGTGGTTGGAATAATTATTCCTCTGGTTGTATTAACTCGGATGTTGTTATTAATTGTATTATTTTCAACACTTTTATTTTACCTCTATTACTTCTTATTATTACTTTTACCATTGTTATCACTGGTAATACCAGTATTTCCCTTTCTACGTACTGCCGTTTCTATCACCAATGAAATGGTATTTGTAGCGATAATCTCAATAACGATGTCCAATTAGATGTAAGAGAGGACGTGAAGGTCATAATTTTGCCATATAATTCTCCGTCTAGTGAAGGGTGAAAACCATGCTTCGCCGACCACTTTACCTCACTCAGGAAGGACTCTTTTGGTTTCCATTCGTAGTTACTGTACCTTGTGAGTACACACTCTTATCTCCGTGTGTTGTGACATCTATTAAAAAGGTAGGAGCAGTAATTCCCAGCTTCCTTCACAGGTGCCTGATGATATTTGTGCCGATAATTGCACGTATAAATTTCAGCTGCACTCCTCATCTCCGGTCTGCTGTAACTTCAGTGTTTTTACAACCGCTTATTACGTACTATGTCATGAACAAAGGTATGTCCAGTGTGTCCCCAACATCTTACTAGACTTTTAGTTGTCTATATAATGCAAAAATAGTTTGACACCTCACAAATCCTTTATGGGCTATCCCACAGCAACTGAAATTAGTCCCGCATACCATACAGTACAATCAAATAGGTACACTCAAATTGTCAAGCGAAATCCATTATTTTCATTGATTTAACAAATCTGTAGGAATAACTTTATGTTAGTCACGTAGTAGTGATTTTTCATGTTGCCGTGGATATCGAGCCAACAGCCTTTCCGAAGTGGTAACACCGTTTCCCATCAGATCACCGAAGTTAAGCGCTGTCGGCCTTGTCTAGCAACTGGATGGGCGATTATTCGCTTCTTCCAAGCGCTGTTGGCAGGTGCGATGCACTTAGCCTTTGTGAGGCGTACTGAGGAGCTACTTAACTGATAAGTAGTAGTGGCTCCGGTCACGGAAACTGACAACGGCCAGGAGAGCGTTGTGCTGATCACATGCCCCTCAATGTCTGCATCCAGTGACTCCTACAATTAAAGATGACACTGCTATCACTCGGTACTGTTGGGCCTTCCACGGCCATTTCGAAAGGAGCGGATATCGGAAATTTACGACTTGTTGTATGACACATATTTACTCATTGCTTTTGACTTACTTTTTTGTTAATAGTAAAGAGTAGTGGAGCAACAAGGACACCACCCCAGGGGGACACCACCCCAAAGTACCGTTATCCAAGATGGCGGCCGTGACGTCAAATGGTGATACAAGTACCGTTATCCTAGATGGCGGCCGTGACGTCAGCTGATGACGCCATTTATGTCATTCAAGATGGATGCTTCTACCTCCACTAACCTAAGTCACCTCGTCCTAGGAACTGGCTGGAAGTTTGAATTTTGCTACCTCCACTAACCTACTAAAATGGCGCCAAAGAAAGGGCATTTGGGATATCTCTACTAACCTAACTCGCCTCTTCCTACGAACTGGACATATATCTTTATTTAAACAATTAGAACCAGTACCACCATCAAGTGTGTTCGCCATTCTCTTCGAAAATGTGTGCGAATTTTGCTCTAAGAGCTAAGGGGAATTAGTATGGTTTCGTCCCCCACTAGAGGCTGCACATTCAGTTCGAATATAATTTCTATTAATTTCTTTAAATTTGTATAAATTTGTTTAAATTTATTATCTACCTTCAGCATTAGTCTCATTTTACCCCCACAAGATGCTGAGATATCGGTTGTCGCTGTTTAATAGCTGTATTACATGCACTCATTCAGCTCTGGACATAAATCTTTATTTAAGCAATTAGATCCACTACCACCATTATGTGTCTTTGCCATCCTCTTCGAAAATGTGCACGATTTTTGCTCTAAGAGCTAACTCCTGCAGCTGAGGAGGATTAGTATTGTGTTGCCTCCATTGGACGCTGTTCATTCAAATGCTTCAAATGGCTCTGAGCACTATCGGACTTAACATCTGAGATCATCAGTCCCCTAGAACTTAGAACTACTTAAACATAACTAATCTAAGGACATCACTCACATCCATTCCCGAGCCAGGATGCGAACCTGCGTAGTGGTCGCACGGTTCCAGACTGAAGCGCCTAGAACCGCTCGGCCACACCAGCCGGCCTGCTCATTCAATTCGAATATAATTTATTTAAGTTTGTTTAAATTTTTTACAAATGTTTAAATTTTTTGAATTTATTATCCAGCTACAGCATTAGTCTCGTGTTACCACCACAAGAGGCTGAGATATCGATAGTTGTATTACATGCACTCATTGAGCTCTGGACATAAGTCTTTATTTAAACAATTAGTCACTACCACAATCAAGTGTCTTCGCCATCCGCTCGGAAAATCTTCACGAATTTTGCTCTAAGAGTTTACTCCTGCAGCTGACGGTAGTTAGCATTGTGTTGCCATTCAATTAGAATATAATTTCTTTAAATTTGTTTAAATTTATTATCTACCTACACTAGAGGCTGATGTATCAGTTGTTGGTGTTTTAATAGCTGTATTTCATGCACTCATTCAGCTTCAAAATGGCTCTGAGCACTATGGGACTCAACTGCTGTGGTCATAAGTCCCCTAGAACTTAGAACTACTTAAACCTAACTAACCTAAGGACAGCACACAACACCCAGCCATCACGAGGCAGAGAAAATCCCTGACCCCGCCGGGAATCGAACCCGGGAACCCGGGCGTGGGAAGCGAGAACGCTACCGCACGACCACGAGATGCGGGCACTCATTCAGCTGACCATTAATGCTTGTACATTTGTGTAGGAAGAGAATGGTCCTGCAAATAAATGCTTTACACAAGTGGCAACTGCCTTTGACCGAAGAACTGACCTAGTTCTTCGCTACAGCACTTTGCGATAGGTCACGGTGTCGTCCGGCTGTATGTTCGTGTCGCGGTCGCATCCCGGGCGACCAAGCGCATTGATAATAAGAACGACAACCGACTAGCCTACTTTCAGTCCTGCTGACGTCTGCCAGACACAAACAGTCTCACTTTCTCTAAGAACACTCTCGCCAGCCACTGTGGCGCCAGCCGGACGCCCCCAAAACAGGAACCACGCAGGTGTTCTTAACAGATCCTTCAATCGATATGCTTAACATTATCGAGAAAAAATATCCAAGCACTGAAAGACTATTAAAACACGTCAGTACAAAACTTATAACTACTCATGTCAAGAAAATTTTTTCTATCATCCTGCTACATGCGTGACAGAATAATAATAATAATTTACAGTGGTGGTGGTGGGATGGGGGTGGGGGGCTAGTTCTTTCCATCGCTTTATTATTCCATTGCACGTATCAATTAACATGATATTCACCTTTGAGAAACATTTCCAGACGTCTATTAAACCCGTACTCCAGTTCTAAAGAGTTCAAAACATATAACACTATACAGTTCTACGTAAAAATTTTCCATCATCACGTTAGTGTAATTTACTAAACTTTCATCGCTCATACAATCCGCCGATAGCGCTACTTGAAATTTCATCATCTCCACTGCACACCATTCCTAAATACTAAAAATCCCATTTTTATCATCTGAAGACCTTCAAAATGATTTGCTTCTGTGTTCACAAAGCTAAGTTAAATTTCAGAAACACTAGTCTTAATACCAGCAACGTATAATTTCCCGTATATAATATTCACAGTCGAAAATCGCAGATTTTGAGCGACATGCAATAAAAATACCTCCCTTCCTTGTCCAGAATATATCTAATTGCATTCTCCTCAGCTGAGCTCCTAATACACGTAATAACTCCAGATGCAGAGGCTGAATACAATATCATCCAGCGTGTATTCCAAATAGTATGAATTCTTTTGCTTTACATCCGTAAATTATCAGACACTTAGTTCTGTTCGAGGTTTTGGATGCATGTGGCTAGTTCAGCTTCTAGTCGCCAGGTGTGCTAGTGGACTCACCCCAAGAAGCTGAACGCCCATTAGCTAGCCTCTTGGTGACGTAGAAGGACGCTCGGGGTCCTATTTAAACCCCAGCATTCATGTGTTCACCCTCATTCTGATACAGTCTGTCTGTCAGCCTGCGTGTCTCGACCATCTGAAGCGCTCCTCAGTCAACTTCAGCGGTGAGGGGAAGCGGCCCCGCCTGAACGAGCTCCCGCATAAGTTATTACTTTCGTGTCAGTGTTATTTAGCATTTGAAGCCCCATTTAGAAATACAAAACTGCTCTTTTCATGCGTGAAATTGAATTTGTTTTTTCTCATCATTTCAGCATTCTTCTATGAAGTGTTGCACGCGCTGGACGATGCGCTGGGGAATCCAACCCCTTCACCTCAAAAACTTGAGTATGAAATTTCTTTTCTGTTTTCCTAATATCTCGAGTGTGCTGTAATACCGTAATATAACGTATACTTAATTGTTGTTGTAGATGAATAGGGTGCGGTACAGCCGCGTAAGTTAGACAATGGCATTCACCAGGGTGACGAGCCATCTCTCCTGTGTAAAATTCGATTCCGCCGATATGTAAAAACACTTTCATTTCAGTTGAATCATTTTCTCTAACTCCAATTTTTTTTTTCCCTCATGGAAGTGAACCGCGCGGGGGTAGCCGCGCGATCTTAGGCGTTTTGTCCCGGTCCGCACGGCTCACCTCGTCGGAGGTTCGAGTCCTTCCTCGGGCATGGCTGTGTGTGTTGTCCATAGCGTAGGTTAGTTTAAGTTGATTAAGTAGTGTGTAAGCTTAGGGACCAATAACCTAAGCAGTTTGGTCCCTTCAGATCTTACGTGTAAAGCAGTTTTATTTAGATGAAAGATTTTCTTACTATCGTAAAGCTACAAATGAAGATCATAGTTCTGTATTACTGAATCCTGTCGAAACAAACGTAGATCAATATGAGAAGATGCTTTGCCCCATTGCAAGCTTCGGAAATTTTACATTCAAGTAACTATATTTACTTGATCCATTTTGTTATCGAAACTTACCCCAACCCCCTTACAATGAAGTTGTTTCTTTTATTTATTTATTTTCGTTTGACATCGTCACTGGAAATGTGAACTAATTTACATAAGTAAATGTCCAACTGTTGCCAGTCATTAGATTACAGTCGTTTTCAACGAAAGGTATTCTAAACATGAAACAAAATAGCTTCATACATCGAAAATATCGCTGAGCTTAAACTTTTTTAAACATGCACATTAGAAAAGATAAATATTCCCCTCTTGCAACGGAAAGAAGAAACTTTATAAGATAAAAAATTGTATTTGATAAAACAAGTATCTCTCTTTTGCCTGCCCGCATCTCGTGGTCGTGCGGTAGCGTTCTCGCTTACCACGCCCGGGTTCCCGGGTTCGATTCCCGGCGGGGTCAGGGATTTTCTCTGCCTCGTGATGGCTGGGTGTTGTGTGCTGTCCTTAGGTTAGTTAGGTTTAAGTAGTTCTAAGTTCTAGGGGACTTATGACCACAGCAGTTGAGTCCCATAGTGCTCAGAGCCATTTGAACCATTTTTTCTCTTTTGCCTCTTCTTCTGTTCCCCACCCCCTCCCCAACGTGTACAATCGCAAGATATTTCATTAATATTCAGTGCTCCTCACCCCATAGTCAAACAAGATACCTAAAGAAGCGCACCAATATGTTCACAGTTTCTTGTAAAAGCAACCCAGTTCAAACGTAACTTCCTCAGATTTACAAATAAGGTAAAGAAGCACGAATTCTGTTGATGTTGGACCATGAAGTTGTTTTGCATGACAATCCTTAAAACAGGTGGAAATTTAAGTTCAGGACTACACTATTTGTTAAGAAGTGTAATGAATTGCACAATTAATTGATTGCAGAAATCTCTCAGAACAATGTGTGTTGGTCAACTACCGCCAATAGTTTCACATTTTCCTGTGTCGGAGAGCGAGACACCACTATTATGAGTATGCCTGCAACAGACTTGGCGTTCACCGTGCCTAGCTGACGTGACGTCACGAACAAGCGCCGAGGCCTTCCTTTGAGTCGGTGTTGTTTTAACCCGCCCATGCTTGCCCGGTGGCCAGGCGTTGTCAACAGAACGGGCAGGCTGCTTCACTCCCAGCCAAGCCAAACAGAACCCAACCCGGGCAGGCTGCGGGAAACTTGCTTGCGTGCCCATATTAATGCTGAGCTGCGCTACGCAGCCGTTTAGTCTGCGCGCATCATTGTCGTATTATGAACGTTAATTAAAAGTTTTTATTTTACCTGAGCACCAAAAGACAAACCCCAACAATATATACATATATTAAATGCAGGTCAAAAATATTGGGTTTTATTTGTACATTCTTCCTTTACGCGTATATTTCGGGCTTATTATCTATATAAATAAAAATGAATTGCCAAATATGTTGACAAGCGGAAAACTCGAGAATTCGGCATTTTTTTTTGCTGTATCCGTAATTCTAAGGACAAGGTTTCTATGAAATAAAATTTTTGGAAAATCGACCGAAAAAATGGAAAATTTGAGAAAAACTGGAAGTGCGTTTTCAAAAAATGGTTGAAATGGCTCTGAGCACTATAGGACTTAACTTCTGAGGTCATCAGTCCCCTAGAACTTAGAACTACTTAAACCTAAATGACCTAAGTACATCACACACATCCATGCCCGAGGCAGGATTCGAACCTGCAACCGTAGCGGTCGCGCGGTTCTAGACTGTAGCGCCTAGAACCGCTCGGCCACTAGGGCCGGCAAAGTGCGTTTTCATTGTGTCCGTGTGTTTGTATTGCATACAATCTTGATGAAATTTAGCACACTATACCTTGAAACCAAGAGGAAGGTCACAGTCTACATAAAATTTCGTAGGGTGCATTGCAGAGGTTGCTTTACCTAACGGAATTCGACAAATTGTACGTTTTTATTCCGATCATGATGAAATTTGGCACACTTGACATTCAAAGCAGGATGAAGGTTCAAAATGGCTCTGAGCACTATGGGACTCAACTGCTGAGGTCATTAGTCCCCTAGAACTTAGAACTAGTTAAACCTAACTAACCTAAGGACATCACAAATATCCATGCCCGAGGCAGGATTCGAACCTGCGACCGGAGCGGTCTTGCGGTTCCAGACTGCAGCGCCTTTAACCGCACGGCCACTTCGGCCGGCGCAGGATGAAGGGCGCTGATGCTTAAAATTCTGAATGGTGCATGGTGGAGGGTACTTTAATTACACACTTCTACACTAACCAACAGTTTTATTCCGATCTTGAAGAAATTTTGCACACTTCACCATCAAGAGGAACATCACTGTCTAAATGGGAGGCCCTCGTCACACGACATTTCATTTTTTCACTGTCTAAATAATATTTCGGACAGTGCATGGAATAGAGTACCTTACAAAAGATTTTGGCTCTAAAAAAATGGCTCTGAGCACTATGGGACCACATCTGTGGTCATCAGTCCCCTAGAACTTAGAACTACTTAAACCTAACTAACCCAAGGACATCACACACATCCATGCCCGAGGCAGGATTCGAACCTGCGACCGTAGCGGTCACGCGGTTCCTGACTGAAGCGCCTAGAACCGCACGGCCACACCGGCCGGCTACAAAAGGATTTTGACATCGTTTGCGGGTTACCATGAAAGTTTGAACATATACGCATGTTTCCATGGAGAAGGTTTTTGAATATTTCCATATATATATAACATTCCTCACATACAAATAAAGACAAGATGTTATGTGGACATGTGTCCGGAAACGCTTAATTTCCATGTTAGAGCTCATTTTAGTTTCGTCAGTATGTACTGTACTCCCTCGATTCACCGCCAGTTGGCCCAATTGAAGGAAGGTAATTTTGACTTCGATGCTTGTGTTGACATGCGACTCATTGCTCTACAGTACTAGCATCAAGGACATCAGTACGTAGCATCAACAGGTTAGTGTTCATCACGAACGTGGTTTTGCAGTCAGTGCAATGTTTACAAATGCGGAGTTGGCAGATGCCCATTTGACGTATGGATAGATTTCCAGAACGAAGGTGTCCCGACAGGAAGACGTTCGAAGCAATTGATCGGCGTCTTAGGGAGCACGGAACATTCCAGCCTATGACTCGCGACTGGGGAAGACCTAGAACGACGAGGACACCTGCAATGGACGAGGCAATTCTTCGTGCAGTTGACGATAACCCTAATGTCAGCGTCAGAGAAGTTGCAGCTGTACAAGGTAACGTTGGCCACGTCACTGTATGGAGAGTGCTATGGGAGAACCAGTTGTTTCCGTACCATGTACAGTGTGTGCAGGCACTATCAGCAGCTGACTGGCCTCCACGGGTACACTTCTGCGAATCGTCCATCCCGTGTTCATTTCAGTGCAAATGTTCTCTTTGCGGATGAGGCTTCATTCCAACGTGATCAAATTGTAAATTTTCACAATCAACGTGTGTGGCTGACGAGAATCCGCACGCAAATGTGCAATCATGTCACCAACACAGATTTTCTGTGAACGTTTGGGCAGGCATTGTTGGTGATGTGTTGATTGGGCCCCATGTTCTTCCACCTACGCTCAATGGAGCACGTTATCATGATTTCATACTGGATACTCTACCTGTGCTGCTAGAACATGTGCCTTTACAAGTATGACACAACATGTGGTTCAGGCACGATGGAGCTCCTGCACATTTCAGTCGAAGTGTTTGTACGCTTCTCAACAACAGATTGGGTGACCGATGGATTGGTAGAGGCGGACCAATTCCATGGCCTCCACGCTCTCCTGACCTCAACCCTCTTGCCTTTCATTTATGGGAGCATTTGAAAGCTCTTGTCTACGCAACCCCGGTACCAAATGTAGAGACTCTTCGTGCTCGTACTGTGGACGGCTGTGATACAATACGCCATTCTCCAGGGCTGCATCAGCGCATCAGGGATTCCATGCGACGGAGGGTGGATGCATGTATCCTCGCTAACGGAGGACATTTTGAACATGAGTAATAAAATGAGTTCTAACATGGAAAGTAAGCGTTTCCGGACTCATGTCCACATAACATATTTTCTTTCTTTGTGTGTGAACAATGTTTCCTGAAAGTTTGACCGTACCTTTTTGTAACACCATATATATATATATATATATATATATATATATATATATATATATATATATATATATATATCTGTGTGTGTGTGTGTGTGTGTGTGTGTGTGTGTGTATACATACGTTTTTTTAAACGAAGTGTCTATGATCTTTTTGAAATTTGAGAGATGTCTGACACATTCACAGTCATCGTGTTTGACAACACGCGCACAGCAAATGTCGTTTAACAGTTGCAAACCATTTTTGGTTGAGCGGACGTGTTATATTGGCTGCAAAAAACCTTGATGTTAACGAAATGAATTTTGAGATTCAAAATATGATACCTGGCGAATTGACGACATACAAGTCGGTTTGTTCCGTTACTAACCAAGATGATGTAGTCAACTATCCTACGGAATTTTTAAATTCGCTGGATTTGCCCGGATTACCGCCTCCGAATCTGTAATTAAGTCGGATCGGCAATCATTATGTTGCGAAAGGTAAACCAGCTACTTCTTTGTAATGGCACCCGGCTTGCAGTGAAGAAATTAAAGAACAACGTAATCGAAGCCACAATTTTAAAAGGAAAGTAGAAAGATGAAGACAGTTTGATTCCACGTATCACTATGATTCCGACCGACATGCCATTCGACTTTAAACGGTTATAATTTCCAGCTTGCATTTGCTATGTCGATAGATAAATCGCAAGGGCAGTCGTGATATGTTTGTGGCATCAATCTTGAAAATCATGTTTTTCACGTGACCAATTGTATGTCGCATATTCCCCTGTCGAGACACCTTCAACATCATTTGTTTACGTCCAGAAAACAAAACTATCAATGCTGCGTATCAAAAAGTATTACAATAAATGCTACCTAGCAATAAACTTTGGCACTGCTTCACTGATCACCACAAAAGTTGACATATATATGAGATTTCATAGATAGGTGACGAGGAGATGAACTGAGGTGGCGGAGTCCAACAGAGAGAGGATGAGGAGAAGGATAGAGGGTGGGGGGAGATGGGCCAAGGGATGGGGAGGGGGGCGAGGTGAACAGACAGATAGTGGGAGAGGAATAAATGGATAGAGAGAAAATAGGGGAGGGAAGATGGACTACGAGATTATGGAATAAGTAAATGCCCAGGGAACGCCGGGTTTTCAGCTAGTTGTCAAATATAAAAGGATTTCTTCGGGACTTCACAATCTCTTAATACTGAATATTCTCAATTCGAACCACCATCAGATCACATCTCAAACAGGTTTGTGTATCAAGCAGAACAATCACTGAAAATGGAGCCCCTTTATACACTAAAAGCTACAGATAACCATCAGTGGCGTAGATAACTGGGAGGGGGGGGGGAGGGGTACCCCCTCCCCCCTCGAGCCCATGAACATAGTGTTTTTTGTTTTAGTGGAACGCAATGCAGTCTGTGTTGCAGTTTTCAACACTGAAACGGATGGATATATGTACTAAAGAAGTGAACCTCCACCCCCAAAAAGATGATTGGTCCCCTCCCTAGAAGAACAAATTATCTACGCCCCTGATAGCCACTGTACTGCAATGAGAATCAAATTAAGATTTTGGAAGTATAGATTCTTTAACATTAGTATGTTAGTGTGACACCAGTTATACAAATATTTAACTACTTTTCCAGGATGTATTTTACTGGTTCTGTGAATGCATTCGAAGTTGGCAAAATCATTCTAAATTGCCAAAATGCATTTTGAACAAAATCAAAGCACTTGTTTCGTATCCAGTTCGTCTAAAAAACTATAGTACTGGGAATACAATGGCGACTCTGAGCCATTTTTCGCGGCGACTACGTTTGCATCATGAGGGTCCACACTTTTAGTCTAGGTATGCGTCATGAAGGACCATAGTTCGGACCCTCATGATGCAGACTTAGACGACGAGTGTTTACTTGCATGATGCAAACCTATACGATGACTATAGACCCTCATAACACAGACTTAAACGACGAGTCTGAACCCTCATGACGCAGACGTAGACGCTGTGGAGAGTGGCTCAGAGTTTCCATTATATTCCTACTACAATACATTCGTGGAAAAAGACGCTCTTCATTTTAAAAGCATTTGTAGTGTCTAGGTCTTCAGCATCTTGACCCTGCTTGTGGGATTCCCCTTAATATAGAAATACAGGATTAAAATTACATTTCGCAATTTGTGTGGAACTCAACAAAATAAATTGTAATTTAAACTCATAATGTGTATTGCCTTAATCCACAAATGAATATTTTATTTTTCAGAACACTTTTCAATGTAAAATATTTAAAATTTTCCTTCAGTTCCCCTGAAAGTATTATTTAGTCCAAACCAGATACTCCTAAAAATATTTGGCTACTTTTGCAAACACAAGTAACAGAAAATGGTTTACAAACAATAATAAATGTCACTTGGGGGATTGAAATCAAAAAGTTTAGTCTAAAATAAAAATGAACTGTATGCATTACAAAATTTCTATCTCAGAAATTGACGCCCAGAAACCACAAGAAAGAAATCTGCACTCTCAATTAGTAAATTTGCACTCAAACTCATAGTTTCCTGTTTAATGTTCTACTGTATTCTTAATGTGTCTGCTGATTAGTGTTTGAATTAATTATGACGAGATCGTTAAGTCTGTCTACATTAATACGTGATCGTTTTCCGCTAATTAGGTTTCCAGCGCAACTAAAAATTCTCTCAGTAGTGGCACTAGCGGCTGGTATATTTAATATTTTTCTTGTCACACACGCAAGTCGAAGAAGTCGTTGGGAGTTATTTTTCCACCACTGTAGAATATCTCCCTCGTTCACACAGTGCTCTTGCAAGTATCTGCTGACTTCATCATGTAGGAGAGGAGGCTCTTCTGCCCAGTCCTCAAATTTCGCCATTTTGTACGGCCCTGGATTTGTTTCTTGGGTGCTGTGATTGGGCACTTGTACTGAAACCGTACATGTTCCAATTAATATTTGCAGAATAATGTGAAGATCGTACTACACATACTTAAAATTATAATAGTTTTTAGATGATGCTATCATTTATCGTCCAGGAAAGTCACCATAAGATCAAAAGTAACTGCAGGACGATTTAAATAAGGTATATATTTTTGGTGTGAAAATTAGCAGTTGGCAATAAATAATGACAAGAGCGAGGTTATCCCTGTGTGTACTAAACTAAGTCCGTTAAACTTCGTTTACAGGATCAACCAGTCAAATCTAAAGGCTGTAGATTCTACTTAATACCTCTTTTTACAGTTACGACCTACTTAAATAGGAATGGACACACAGAAAATGCTGTAGGCGTTTTAATGACAAAACACTCTTTTGGAGCATTGCTACGCAGTTGGAGAGCCTTTTCTGGTACGATTGATGGAGGAGGTCGAAAGAGTCTAAAGAAAGGCAGCTCGTTTGGTATTATAGTGAAACAGGGGAAAGACTGTCGCGGAAATTATACAGGAGTTGGGGTGGGAATCATTACAACAATGGCGTTTCTTGACGTGGCGCGTGGCGCGATCTATATATGAAATTTCGATCACCACCTTACAGCTCCGAATTCGAAGATATATGGTTGAGTCCAATCTACATTGGAAGAAATGATCATCAGAATAAAATACAAAAAAGCAGCGCTCAGACGGAGAGATGTACGTGTTTTATCCCGCGCGAAATTCGAGAATAGGAGACAAATAAGTTGAAAGTGGTTCGATGAAGCCTCAACCAAGCACTTTCGTGTGACTTGCAGAGCACCCATGTACATGTAGATGAAGAATATATGCATTATCTTAGGAGCTTACCTTCAGCACACATCTGTCGTGCTGCTTGGTAAACATTTTTTTCATCCTCGGTTAACTTTCTTAATGTGCGGTAGTTAGGCACCATAAACGTTGCAATTGTATGCAACAAACTAACGCACATTTTCTGTTCTAGGAAGGCACCGGCGGCTTGTTTCAAAGGTTTCATGTTCTGAAAATACATTTTATCAACATACATATTTCACAAGTGGCTCTATAATATTCAGATGGAATAAAATTACAAATCTCTTCATCGTTATCTCGTACAGTACAGTAAGCTTTTAAGGCATAAAACCACAGTAGAACTAAATGTAGGGTTGGGTCCTTGTCACCCTCTAGATCAACTGTGGCTTCTTTAAACGGCTTGAGAACTGCTATAAGCTGGCCAGTTATATGGTGGTTATAACCCAGCATCTTATCAGAGGCACCTTCGTTATGTAAGACAGCCTTCACAGAATCAAGCATGTCAAAATAACTATTCCAACGATTTGAAACCCACTGCTTTAAAGATGAGTTCAGTCTGACACAGAGACTTCTTCTCTTGAAATAGGAAACCGTAGCCCGCACTGTATTAAGAATGGCTAATATATTTGGAACATTTTCTTAAAAAACTGTTCGCTCAGAACATGTTTCAAGACTGTGTTTACACTATGAGCCATGCATGGAAGACGCTGATATATTTCGAGAGCTTTGACAATATTACTGGCCTGGTCTGTGACAAACGTAATTCTGGCAATGTCTTCACGAGAAACACCCATAGTTTCTAAGCGATCTTCCAACTCGTTTCGAATATTCGAGCCAGTTTTTGGGCAGTCAGGAAACGCAGAGCACATCAGTACATATTTATTCAAACGCCAGTCTGAATTTATGTAATTCATTGTCACGGAAATGTAATGCACCCCTTTGTAATTATCTGTCCATAGATCAATTGTACTGGCACATATACCAGAACGAATCGCATGCACTATATCTGGGAGCATTTTGCCGCGCACTTTATCAGCTAAGGTTTGAACTTTCCTATCTACTGTCAAAAATGGCTCTGAGCACTATGGGACTCAACATCTTAGGTCATAAGTCCCCTAGAACTTAGAACTACTTAAACCTAACTAACCTAAGGACATCACACACACCCATGCCCGAGGCAGACCGTAGCAGTCCCGTGGTTCCAGACTGCAGCGCCAGAACCGCACGGCCACCGCTGCCGGCCTAGCTACTATCACTCGGGAAGGCATAATATATTTAATATCAACTGAGCCATATTTTTTACCTATGTCGATCAGTGTCTGCCCTAAATTAAGAAATCCTTCTCCCTCTATACTGCTAAGTGGTCTCAGGTCCTTAGCACACATTTCGGCGCACTTTTCAGCCACTAAATCTTTGTCCTCTTTCAAGATATTTACGGAGTGAGGGAACTGCTTGTCAAATTTGCACACATATCGTAACATACTCGAGGTTCCCGAATAAGTACTTAAGAGCTTTTTACATAGTTTGCATTGAGACACACTTACAAAGCCGGCCGAAGTGGCCGTGCGGTTAAAGGCGCTGCAGTCTGGAACCGCAAGACCGCTACGGTCGCAGGTTCGAGTCCTGCCTCGGGCATGGATGTTTGTGATGTCCTTAGGTTAGTTAGGTTTAACTAGTTCTAAGTTCTAGGGGACTAATGACCTCAGCAGTTGAGTCCCATAGTGCTCAGAGCCATTTGAACCATTTTTGAACACACTTACCGATTTATTTGAAGCGGCTTCATAAACACACAACAATGTTTCCCATGCGGCACTTGTGCTCTGTTTCGTTACCAGCATGTATTCGCCAGATGTCAATTTTTTTTCAATCTCACTAAAGTTCGACCTACTCATTGTGCTGCCCCCAACTTTGCGATAAATGAACTGCGGGCTAACTACCTGGCTACTCTAGTCACGGTAGCTTGACAGCGCAACCTGTTGTCAGGCGCAGCAAGCTGAGCGGGTCCCGTGAAGCTTGGCAGGCCTGCGGGAACCCAGGTAGGCCGGGTTTGCGGGAGCCCGTATCGGCCGCATTACCCACTCAGTACACGCGCACTCTTGTGTTTACGTCGCGGCAGGCTGACCTGCATGAATGGTTAAGAGGAGCTAGGGGTAAGCAGGCTGCAAGGGGAATTTGTTCAAAAATGGTTCAAATGGCTCTGAGCACTATGGGACTCAACTGCTGAGGTCATTAGTCCCCTAGAACTTAGAACTAGTTAAACCTAACTAACCTAAGGACAGCACAAACATCCATGCCCGAGGCAGGATTCGAACCTGCGACCGTAACGGTCTTGCGGTTCCAGACTGCAGCGCCTTTAACCGCACGGCCACTTCGGCGGGGAATTTGTACAACTCTGGTTTTTCCGAGATAGAAGTGAAAGGCTCAGCTAAAGCACTCAGCCAAATACTACATCTGGTGGTGGTGGTGGGTAGTGTTTAACGTCCCGTCGACAACGAGGTCATTAGAGACGGAGCGCAAGCTCGGGTTAGGGAAGGATTGGGAAGGAAATCGGCCGTGCCCTTTCAAAGGAACCATCCCGGCATTTGCCTGAAATGATTTAGGGAAATCACGGAAAACCTAAATCAGGATGGCCGGAGACGGGATTGAACCGTCGTCCTCCCGAATGCGAGTCCAGTGTGCTAACCACTGCGCCACCTCGCCCGGTACTACATCTGGACATCCATACACATGTCTACGATCCGGTAAATGGAGGGTCGGTATCGAGTTCCCTATAGATAAAGCTAATAAGTAGACATGCATTAATGTCGAAAATAGAAAGGATCAGGCTTGGTTCGCATGGTCAATCCTGGTTTGCGAAAGAAACTACAATTACAGAGATCATCCTGAGCGTCCCAGTATGTACCATGGAGGTGATAATAGTCGTGGGTGTTATAACTTCAATGGTATAGAGTTCTCCATCAAGATCCAGGACATACCTTAAATTTGAGGTGTAGAATACCGCCATATCGGTTCATGTTAATGGTCTGGAGAAGAAAAGCAAGTCAGATGAGCAAGAAAAACGTATTGTCGTCGGCCCCTCCATTTCTCAAAATTTGCTGGCGAGTGAGAGCTGCATGTAAACATGCTGCTCTTCTCTGAAGGTGGTAATTATCATTATGTTTGGATCAAAGACATGTCCCGCCTCCTATTCTCTCAAATGAATAACGACAGGTCTAAAAAGCATATCTGCTTAAGGTGCCTCAATTATTTCACCTCAGACAAGTTATTCGCAGATCATCTAGTAGACGGTGCTTCCAAGGACACGGTACGTGTTATTATGCCTACGGAGGACAACAAATTCATAAAGTTTAAGAATGCTCACCACCACGAGCGATGTCCGTTTGTATTGTACGCTGACTTTGAATGCCTCCTCGATCCCGTGACCTGCTGTGAAGGTGACCCTACAGCCTCACCCACCACCTTTGCAGACAAACACATACCATATGCAGCAGCGTACCAAATTGTATCATCATATGATTCCAGTCTTAACCGCTACAAATCTTTTGTCGGGGACTGTCCTGAGCTTTGGTTGCTCACTGAGCTCGAAAAATTTTCACAGGGGTTGATAATCTTTACAGTGGCAACGTACCCGTGACCGAATCAACGGAGAATGAAGATCTGGTGTCACAGACACCACACTTGCTAGGTGGTAGCCTTTAAATCGGCCGCGGTCCGTTAGTATACGTCGGACCCGCGTGTAACCACTATCAGTGATTGCAGACCGAGCGCCGCCACACGGCGGGTCTAGAGAGACTTCCTAGCACTCGCCCCAGTTGTACAACCGACTTTGCTAGCGATGGTTCACTGACAAAATACGCTCTCATTTGCCGAGACGATAGTTTAGCATAGCCTTCAGCTACGTCATTTGCTACAACCTAGCAAGGCGCCATTATCAGTTACTATTGATATTATGAATCATGTACCGTCAAGACCAACGTTCTTCATTAACGGATTAAAGTTAAGTATTCCACCAGCTACGTCCTTTTTTCTAAGTTCTAATTTCCTTGTCCTGTTCCAGACCTCACGCCAGCCTGCGTGAGCTAAAACGCGTGCCTTTCGGCCTCCTCTAGTAACACGGTGTTGGCTCTCCTGCCAACCAAAACAGAAGATTTGTACAATAACGCGACTGATTGTCATTTTTGTGGGCTACCGTTAGACAGCAAAGTGGAAACTCCGCATAGGGACCACTGTCATCTTACGGGGAAGTTCCATGGTGCAGCTCACAATGCATACAATTTGAAGTCGCAGCTAGCTAGACACATACCCATTTTATTCCACAATTTAAATGCGTATGAGGCTCACTTTCTAGTTCAGCACTGGGCTGATTTCGGTTTGGAGAAAGATCAGGTCAGTGTCCTGCGTGAGAGCCTGGAGAAATACACTTCATTCTCCAAACGAATAACGCTAAGAATTACTCTCCGATTCCTTGATATGCTACGTTTTATGCAGGCACCACTTCAGAAACTCGGGGGTATATGCATATCACTCGAGCTGCATTTCCTGATGAGGAAAAGTTTCAGCTTGTCCCTAGGAAGGTGGTTTTCCAATATGAGTATGTGGATAGTATGGCGAAACTCGACGAAACCAAGCTACCTGACATAACTGCATTCTCCAGCAACCTTACAGGCGATGCCTTAACGGATGAAGAGTATGAGCATGCAGTCAATGTCTGACGTGAATTCAATATTTCCACTTTAGGAGAGTATGCATAGCTTTATATGTACACAGACATTCGCTTGCTTGCGGACGTTTTCGAGAAATTCTGGAGTCTATGCATGACCATATATTCTCTGGTGCCCGCCTTATATTACATGGCACCAGGGCTGTCTTGTGATGCGATGCTCAAGAAAACGAACTGCAGCATTGAAATATTGACCGATGCTGACATACATTTTTTTTTCTTTGACCCTGGGATCCGCGGGGGACTTTGCCAATATGTCCATAGGCACGCAAAGGCAAATAACCCACAGATGGGTGACAGGTTAAACGCATCCGTTGATTTGAGATATATAGTGTACTTCGACGTGAATAACTTATACGGGGGGGCCATGAAGCAATCACTGTCGATTGGTGAGTTTCGATGGGTGCCCGAAGACTAATGCAAGGGATTAGGTGGAAAAATCATGGGGGGGGGGGGGGCGGCGTTATGGTAGCTGATTCTGATGTAGGGTATGTGATAGAGGCATAACTCACATACTCTATTAGCTTGCATGATGTGCACATCGATTTGCCGCTATGTCCAGAGCAACTAGTTCCGTGAGGAAGCTCCATGCCAAAACTGATCACAATGCTGGGGACAAGCGGAGATGCATTATTCATCATTGTAACCTCCAGCAGTGCCTCAGCTTGGGTATGGAGCAGGTTAGAATAACCAGGGATATCTCCTTCAAGCAGTCCCCCAGGTTGAAGGAGTATATTGATTTGAATACGAGACAGAGAGCTTCCGTGACGGGTGACTTTGAAAAAGATTTTTATAAATTAATGAATAATTCAATTTTCGGTAAAACAATGGAGCATTTGAGGGAACGACGTGAAATTTTGAGTAGAACCCAATGGGATGGACGTTATGGCGTAATAAAATGCATTGCAAGACCTAATTTTAAGTAGGTTACCATATTCAATATGAACTTTGTTGCTGTTGACATGGCGAAGACTGCAGTAGAGTTTACAAAACCTACTTATGTCGGGATGTGCATACTACACCTATCCAAACTCCACATGTACCGCTTTCATTATGAGTTTGCAGAAACTCATTTCGCAGATCCTAAATCACTTTATATGGATACAGATAGCTTCATCTATTGAGTGAAGAACTGCAATCCATATGAAGTAATGAGGTGCCATGGTAATGAATTCGACATGTCCTCATACAAGGCCGATAATCTTTATGGTATTATTCCACAGAGCAAGAAGTTTATTGGTCTTATGAAAGATGAGGCGAATGGAGCTTGTAGGTCTACGCTCAGAAAAGTATACATATCGCACATTGGAAGCTGCAACGCAGAGACAGGCTAAGGGTTTGCATTGTATGGCAACGAGAGCCCTCTCTGTCGAAGACTATTTGCAGTGCCTGTGCAGCAGTGTTCACAGTGCTGCACCGCAGTCACTGCATATGGTACAGCAGATCAGTATTCGATCGAGAGGACACGAGGTGTACACTGTGCTATAGTCTAAAATCGATGTGTCACCTCATGACTATAAAAGGGTCATTTGTGATGACGTGGTTGAAACTCTCCCATACTCACACTACTCACTTGTAGCAAGAGAAGGGTTGGGGGACTCTGAGTTTGAGAGGGTGAGGGTGGACAGGGGGTTGGACAGTGGGGGGTGGACAGAGGGGGCGGGGGGACAGAGGGGGCGGGGGGACAGAGGGGGCGGGGGGACAGGGGGGCGGGGGAACAGAGGGGGGTGGGGGACAGGGGGGGTGGGGGACAGAGGGGGGGACAGGTGGGGAGAGAGTGTGCATCTGCAGATTAGTAGTACGTACCTTTTATCATAGTGTAAGTAATTTTGTGTGTGTGTGTGTGTGTGTGTGTGTGTGTATGTGAATATTTCTGTGTATTATGTACATGTGTGTATACAGAGGGAGTATGTTTGGAAAAAAGGACAATATATATATATATATATATATATATATATATATATATATATATATATGCAAACCATGTGTGTGTGTGTGTGTGTGTGTGTGTGTGTGTGTGTGTGTGTCAAAGAATGAAAGAAAGAAAGCATAAATAGGTTTAAAAAATAAAAAGCTCAAATATTTACATACTCATTTAATTTGTTCACATGCAGCGTATGTCTAGCCTTTAAATATATAAATCTACACACCATGTGCGTATTGTAAATAGAATAGCTTTTCACATGCCGCTAGCCATTCAAGTCAGAGTAGCTTTTAAGTGTATATATAGTTCAGAGTCCTTCATAATTGTTATTCTAAAAACCTTTGCTATTGTGGACTGTTAAAATTATGTTCTAAGCGTCCACAGTCCATCAGAATTATTGTAAGAGTTATGCTACTGGGGCTGTGGAATTTAGTTGTTGTAGTAAAGAAAGTACCTCCACATTAGTTTTTAGCGTAGATTTATAAAAAAAATCCTACCAGTGTTACTGTTGTAGTGTGTAAGTAAAAAGTATTTTTCTGCATTGGAAAAGCAGAGTAAGTTGTAACTCAAGAATACTATATTATACCTCAACAAAAATATTGCATCTGTTTGAACTGAATAAACCAAGAAAAAAATAAGTCTTGGTTGCTCTTATTTTTAAAAAAACCCTATTCCCTATTGCGTT
This sequence comes from Schistocerca nitens, assembly GCF_023898315.1. Classification (NCBI taxonomy): domain Eukaryota; kingdom Metazoa; phylum Arthropoda; class Insecta; order Orthoptera; family Acrididae; genus Schistocerca; species Schistocerca nitens. The sequence goes on from NC_064616.1 coordinate 52,361,671, forward strand.
ATGTATATAAAGGCTGTGCTTGTCTCAAATGATAACAGTTTTGCTCAAGATGTGTGCTATTAAGGATTTGATGTCTAAAATGGAAGATAACAAAATATATGTAATTATTGCATGGGAACAGGCAGCACGTGATCGTGTCTGCTTCAAACGACATGGCTGAAATTATCTCTATGTACTGTCTAAGTAGGGGCTAAATAGAAAGAACGTGACGTCATCATTTCTTTATAAGGTATTCCAGGATCGTCCCAGTGGAGTCCATGAAAGAAATGTGTTAGCCACTTTGTACCTGTCCTTGTTTTAACGCACTTCACATCCTTGAAAGGTTTCAGCGATGTGATGCTTGCTGCGAATGTTTCTATTATTTCATCACTATGTGAAGGCTATTATTGCACAGTCTTTAATTATGAATCGCTTGAACGTCAGCTACGATCCTTACACCCTGGGGTAACATCGTCAACTGTGCTAGAGCTGGCAGAGCACCTATTAATTTATACAACTCGCTGTACAACACCTGTGAGTGGACAGTAGTTAACAACATCATCACGCAGAGCATACGCTGCCATGTGATCTGGGAAGTTTGTTGAAGATTGAAATTCAATCCGTACATCTACCGGTCCTGATTTAATTGTCTCATCCTGTTTTGAGCAGTCAATCACGATTATTGGTGCCAACTTCTTCAAATTCTGTGGACTGAGTATACATCCCTCATTTTCAACTCCTTCATATTAAGATGCACGGAATCTCGCATACATTTCAAATGCTGGACTGTATATTTGCTGCCCTACTGAAGACGTAAATTCTCGTATGGGTAGTATTCCTAATTCAAGTAGACTCTTGTCTTAGTTAACTTGCAGTGGTTAAATTCACTTGAGTCTTTTGATACATCCCCCCGCCTTTGTGTTTGAAATGCAAGTATGATGAATCGAGGTGCTTCCAATTGAACTGATGTTTTAATAGCCCACGTATGTGTTGATGCTTTAGGTAAGACAGGGCATTCAAAAAGCTCCCATGTTAGCGGCAGATACGTGCCTGCATTCAGACCTTTTAAAAATTTCATGCGTTCCTTGTCAGCAACGTTGATGTTGGGCATATTCGATACTATGCTATTAATCTTGATTTCGATGTCCTTTGCTGCTGCTTCAGTGTATGAATTGGCGTCATTTACACTCCGCACCAAAATAAGATCCTGTTTTGCGTTAATAATAATTCGTTGCATGTCCTCAATGTTACCCATAAGCATTCTTAGAGGCACGTACGCGGTAAATCGGCTGTATCCGACATCTGGTGCGTCTATGAACCAGCCCGCATTTCAAAGCTGTTCGAATCGGTGGTTGAGGCTGAAATGTACGTCTAAGGGTTGATGCCAGCCCGCCATTACGTGTGTGGTCGATTTCTATTCCATTAAGTTCATAACGGATCTCTTGAAACAGGAATGCTAGAGCATTACGTGTCAGCTTCGAGAGTGTTACCGCAGCGCCATCTGTTTTTTTAAAAGTACAGCCCAGATGTAAGAAGCTCTTGCAAGGTAGTGTTAAAGCGTCCTGGTGTTGAATAATAACAACGCTAATTTCATCATTTTTGTTAAATGTGCTTGAAGCGTAGGGCTTATGTGAGTGGATTTCATGACATATAATTCGATCATCACACTCCACTGACTGCGTTACGTTGAGTGACGGTATTGCGCAGCTTGAGACCAGTTCAAATAAGGAACTCTTAATTAAGGCGTGTTTTCACCTTGCGCTTCTGTGGCACACTGACTGACTGTGAGCTCTGCGTGCTAGCTTTATACCTTACCCCCGTCTTGTCTTAGATGCAGACGTACAAAGATTTTATCACCCCAAAAGTCGACAAGTCGATTATTCTGATCCACAATACGTAGCTCCAGGTAGTACGATGTCTGAACTGTCACCGGGAGGTATATCGCGTTTGTGGGGGTCTGAACTATCTTATACCCGGTCCCAAATGTAGGGATGAATCCGTAAATAGAGTGAATGAACTTATCGTTGAGATATGAGTTTGTAGCTATATTACACGCAACGTGGATCGTGCTGACTGGTAGTATGTCCACAGCCTGATCTGATGCATAGAATTTACTGGAATCCTTCACCAAAACACGGTCTTTAGCAAAACCTAGTAGTGAACATATTGAATATTTCTGCCTAAAGTCAATCGTAACATTATCTGTACGTATTTCAGATTTAAGCGTATTGATGTTTACGCGTAGTTCAGTTCCCTTTCCCGAGTGTTTTAAGACTTCGTTTAAATCATCAATGTCGTAGGCACCAGGTTGTATTTCTAGAATCTCCTTCTGACCGTCAATTTCCAGATGCAGTTTATTGTTGGCCTAGGTGACATTTGGGATGCTGTTATACATCTCCAGAGCAATCAACGCAATACTCCAATCACCAGAACTTAAGTCAATTGGTGGGAAGTAATTTGCACGTAATGCAGACGCTCGTTCTTTGAACGTCAGAGTGTATGACATCGCATCTAAACCTCAACTGATAGGGGTGACGTTCAATGGTGGTTCTTATATACATCAGCCGTCCTGGATGTTGAGCATTCACTCATCTTTGGTGTGGTTTTAGATGCAGTTTCAACAATGATGTAAGGAGGAACATGATGTATGGATGTCCACACAAGTATGTGTTAAAGCCCTGATATCGCTGAAAATTTTACAAGACTCGTCTCTTGCTCGTGAATTATCGTTGCAGTTCTTCAGGTGGTTGTAAATCTCCAAATGAATCAAAATAATAAACTGTATTTGCACTTTTCTTGACATATGAGACCCAATGGGTCCCTGAGCCGCTTGCAACATTTAAATTCACAATTCCGCATTCATTAGTTCGCCACATTGTCTTCGGTAATGTACCTCGCATAAGGACACCACGGAATCCTGGAATGCGCTTTTCTTTAACAGTCTTAAAGAGATCTTTATTCGTGAGCGCTCGATCAGGTAGAATAGCTAACGGGCTTTTTTCATTTATGAATAGGCCCAGTCCTTTCTTGTTCGGTTTCAAGTGTAGACCATTTCCATTGGCTGCAGCTTATCTTAATTTCACGCGCCCGCATCGTAAGTAAACAGTGACTTAGACATATATTTAATCACCAGTTTTTTATTCAGTACTCACTCATTTTATTTATATCTGCCTGAATAGTTTCTAGGGTCCTTTGTTTACGTTTTAGTCAGTACTTATATTAGTTTATACGATTTCTGTTTTTACCATGAGTGAGAAGTGTGTGATATGCCGTAGGATCGTTAGTTTCGGGGTATGGTGTAATTGGTGCTGTAGTTTCTTTCATTGGGGCGAATGTAGTGGTGTGGGAAATGTGGACATAAATGAGGCTCACCAGTGGTATTATAGGGTATGCAGTAGATATTGGAAAATACTTAAACAGGGAAGGAAAATTGCAGCTCTTCAAGGTGACCTAGACAAGGCAAGGGAGGATCTGGACAGGTTAAAGAGGGAGAAGGGTGAACAGAGGTGGGAAGTGGCAACAGGTAATAGGGGGAACAGGTAAAGGAGAGCATGAGACAGCTTGTCATAAATCTTGAAAATAGATTTGACCTGTTGCCTCAATCAGAATCGGATGAGCCTCATGTAGCTGAAGCTGTAGAAAGAGCACAACAAGCTTTCAAGGACTTGAAAAAGGTAGGGAAATTTGTAAAGAGAAAGAAAGTTCTGTTAGGTAGTTCTCATGGTAGAGGTGTGGTCAACTACTGCAGGAAAATCTAGGTCCAGTGTACCAGGTCACAAACTTTTTCAAGCCTAGTGCAGATCTGTGTCAGGTAACAGAGGATGTAGGTTCTTTATGCAAAGATTTCACAAAGGAAGATGCCGTGGTTATAGTGAGTGGTCCGGGAAATAGCATTGACAGAGACTCTGAATATTGGTGAAGATAGCATCAGTAACAAAGCATACGAGTGTGGGATTTGTGTCTGTGTTGAGACGCCATGATCGGCCTCATTTGAACTCTTCTGTAGGGAGGGTGAACTTTGAGTTGGAGTGGCTGCTTAGGACGGATATAGGGTCGGTCCCATATTGGTTTGATTCCTGTGGGTGCTATCGATAGGTGGGACTACACTAGGCTTGGCCTTCACCTCAATAGGAAAGGGAAGGGAAAACTAACTGGGTTGATTGAAGAAAATTTAAGGATGGACACTGTCACAAGTGGTAAAATACCAGTGGTCACAGGCGTCAGACGGATGCCTGTTTTAGGATGGGGAAGGGGGAAAGAAAACGAGTATTAAGAGAGATTGTCAGACACACTCAGTTTGAGAAAACAGATGAACAGGAGTCAGATTTTAGTATACAGCCTCCATTTAAACAATGTTTAACAGAAAGTAATCAGGAACTGCCAGTTCATCTTCGCCAAAGCAGTTATAATCCCATTAGTATGCAGTATCAGTTATCTTTATTACACCAGAACATTCCGGGACCCTGAAATAAGGTTGATGAACTACTCATTTGTATCGATGAAATGAATTCATCAAACCAAATTGACATAATCTGCCTCTCTGAACATCAAGTGACCAGTGGAATAGATATGTTAGACATTTCAGGATTTAAGCTAGCTTCCTACTTCTGCAGAGTAGATATGGATGGAGAAGGAGTTGCCACATTTATTAAAGACTACCATAAATTCAAGGACATTGACATTAATAAATTCTGTTTAGAAAAGTATCTAGAAGCATGTGCAACAAAATGGCTCTGAGCACTATGGGACTCAACTTCTGAGGTCATTAGTCCCCTAGAACTTAGAACTAGTTAAACCTAACTAACCTAAGGACATCACAAACATCCATGCCCGAGGCAGGATTCGAACCTGCGACCGTAGCGGTCTTGCGTTTCCAGACTGCAGCGCCTTTAACCGCACGGCCACTTCGGCCGGCCATGTGTAACAGAAGTACAGTTCCATAACAGATCCTATATAATAGTAAATGTTTACTGAACACCTGCAGGAAATTATAATCTATTCATAAATCATATAATCTATTCATAAATCATCTAGAAGCTATTTTGGGTTATTTAACAGGAAGAAACAAAGAAATTTTGATTGCTGGTGACTAATACAGATTTTATAATGCAATCTTCCAGTAAACATCTACTGCAGTTAGTAATGTTGTCTTTCAATCTAACTCATACTGTAAACTTTCCAACTAGGATCACTAAATCATCAAGGACAGCCATTGATAACATTTTTATAGACAAATCAAAGGAACAAAATCATATCATAAAACCTCTAATAAATGGACTATCAGATCATGACATGCATCTCCTTGTTTTAGATGTAAATTCTAAGCAGATTATCAAGACTGCTAAATCTGAGTACAGGAGAGTAGTCAATCAATCAAAAATTGAGTGTTTTAGAAAACTTCTGAAAGATATGAACTGGAAAGATGTTTATAGTGCTCATGATATGAATGAAAAATATAACACATTCATGAAAAATGTCAGTACCATGTTTGAAAACTGTTTTCCTCTAAAAGTTACTCAAATTAAACAGAAGTCTATAATAAAACCATGGATTACACAAGGAATAAAGATTTCCTGTAAGACAAAAAGGAAAATGTATCTGTCGACCAAGAATAGCTCCAATGCAGATGATTTAGCTAAATACAAGGAATACTGTAAAACATTAACAAAAGTAATTCAGACGTCTAAACAAATGCACTACGAGAAGAAGATAGCAATGTCAGGGAACAAAATAAAAACAATATGGGATATAGTGAAAGAGGAGACTGGTAGAACCAGAAAGGAACAGGAGCAAATAGCACTAAGGGTAGATGACACATTAGTAACCGATGGACATAGTGTGGCAAATCTATTTATCAAGTACTTTATATCCGTTACTGATAGAATGGGATTGTGAGGCTCAGTAAATAATGCCCTTGAATATCTGAAACTAGCCTTTACAAATAGCTTCAGGTACATGAATATGTCACTCACTCCACCAAAAGAAATAACTTCCATAATAAAATCTTTAAAAACTAAGCATTCTAGTGGTTACGATGAAACATCAACAAAGTTAATTAAGGCATGTTCTTGTGAGTTTAGTAGAATTCTAAGTTAGTTGTGTAACCAGTCAATTATAACTGTGACGGTTCCTAACTGGCTAAAATATGCACATGTTAAACCTACTCGTATATTCAAGAAAGGGAATAAAGAGATACCATCAAACTACACACCGATTTCACTTTTGCCAGCGTTCCCAAAAATTTTAGAAAAAGTAATGTACAGGCAGCTTCTCAACCATCTGACCACAAATAACATATTATGAAAAACACAGTTTGGATTTCCGAAGGGTTCTGACATCGAGAAGGCTATTTACACCTACAGTGAAAATGTACTTAATTCATTAAATAACAAGTTACAAGTAGCAGGTATTTTCTGTGATTTGTCAAAGGCATTCGATTGTGCGAACCACAACATCCTTTTAAATAAATTAGAATTCTATGGTGTCACAGGCAGTGCTGCAAAATGGTTCAAGTCATACCTCGCAACAGGAAACAAAGGGTGTTAGTGCAAGGGACTAGTGAATTAAGTCATCAGTCATCATCAGAATGGGAAGAAATTACATGTGGTGTCCCACAATTATCCATCTTAGGGCGGAGAGGAGGAGGAGATTACTGTTTAACGTCCCGTCGACAACGAGGTCATTAGAGACGGAGCACAAGCTCGGATTAGGGAAGGATGGGGAAGGAAATCGGCCGTGCCCTTTCTAAGGAACCATCCCGGCATTTGCCTGAAGCGATTTAGGGAAATCACGGAAAACCTAAATCAGGATGGCCGGACGCGGGATTGAACCGTCGTCCTCCCGAATGCGAGTCCAGTGGTGCTAACCACTGCGCCACCTCGCTCGGTCCCATCTTAGGGCCATTGCTTTTTCTTGTGTACATTAATGGTCTCATCAGTTACACTGCCAGAAGCAGTGCGCGTTTTGTTTGCAGATGACTCAAGTATTGCAATAAATAGTATGTCGAGTGTAGTTCTAGAAAGATCTGCTAATGATATTTTCATGGATATTAACAAATGGTTTAAAGCCAACTCACTGACATTAAACTTCGAAAAGACTCACTATATGCACTGCAGAACCTGTAAGAGGTTTCCACCTAGCATATGCATAAAGTATGAAGAAGAGCAGATAGAAGAGGTTGACAGTCTTAAATTCCTGGGATTACAACTTGATAATAAATTCAGTTGGGAGGAGCACACCACAGAACTGCAGAAACGCCTTAACAAATCTGTATTTGCAATTCGAGTGTTAGCAGACATAGGCGACATAAAAATGAAAAAGCTTGCATACTTTGCCTACTTTCATTCCATAATGTAATATGGTATAGTATTTTGGGGTAACTTTTCAAGTCAAACAAAAGTTTTCAGAGTCCAGAAGCGTGCAATACGTATTATTTGTGGAATAAATTCACGGACGTCCTGTAGAAACCTCTTCAAAGAACTGAGTATGCTAACTACTGCCTCTGAGTATATTTACTCATTAATGAAATTTGTCCTAAATAATATATCTCTTTTTCCAACAAACAGCTCAGTTCACAAATACAATACCAGGAACAAAAATGATCTGCACAAGGACTTAAAAGCACTTACTTTAGTTCAAAAAATGTGTCCACTACTCAGGAACACTCATCTTCAATCATTTGCCAGCAAACATAAAAAATTTAGTTAGAAATAAAGATCAGTTTAAATGGAGCCTGAAAGACTTACTAGTGGCCAACTCCTACTCAATTGACGAATTTTTTAATAGAAACAAATGATGTATATATTCATACTATTAGTATTGTTATTTCAGCTAAAAAAAGAAATTGACATGTTCCACATCCACGAGGATCTCCTCAGCACGGATCTATGGAACGAAAATCTAATCCAATCCCTGATACGATTATGCCTTCTTGCCTCCACTAGCTGCGCTTGGGCGTTTTGAGCATTCTTCATTGTTTTCGCTACAGCCGCAGCGCCTACTGTCAGTGAGGCTACTGCTGGTGGAGCCGGAAGGGTTGCACAACGAGGATCCGAATAATTCCGCCTGATGTCTTGGATACTGCTAGAGCGCGAGGTGGTTTAATTGTATCCTTCTTCTTGTTCTTCTTCTAACTTATCATTGCGTGCTTAGCTGCACACATCGATGTGTGAATGCTGCTTTTTCAGGCAGCCTGACTTCTTCTTCTTCTTCTTCTTCTTCTTCTCCCCCAAAGCGGACCGCTCTGCTTTCATAATTCCTTTGAAATTCGTAATCCTAAGCCTAACTTACTTTGACCATACATGTCTTTATCAACAACGAATGCATCCACACGTTGACCTATGCCTGTATCTTTTCTTCGTCTTATTTCCTTGGCTCTATCAGCTAAAATTCTGTCTGCGACGTGACGTGCTGGAAAATCTTTATTTGCGGCGCAATCAAGGTCGTGCTCGAGGCAGGCTTCGTCGATTAGGTTAATACCTGTATCGCCACGTGCCAAGCGTTTCTCGAGCTGTGTTCTGGTCCACAGAAGTTATATCCCGGAATGTGTAATTCAACTGGTAATTTGTCGAAAATACCACCTCCACCTGTTATTATGGTGTGTCTCCTATCACGCATTGGACACTACTGAGCTGATTGAGGTTTACGCATCCTATTATATGCTAATTCGTCAGCATTAATCCAGCTGTCTTCCGATGATGGAAATCGCAGCCATTTAACTAGCGCTCTATTCCCACGACGTCTTATTACACGTTCGATGAGGAATACATCTGGTACAGAGCTATTCTGGAATTCCTCTGTGCAAAAGCATCCTGCAGTTTCTTCAACCTTGCTAACCTTTAAGGTATATGTTCGAGGGTTCGTTCTCTGCACTTTGGAGACTGAATATTACAGCTGAGCAGTTTGGCAAGTACGACTTCTCAAATGCAGTCTTATGCTTTGAAATACGTACTAAATCACCTACATTAAACCTTTGATTTCGTGGATCGAGCATTTTAATGCAGAAATATACCAACTACATGAGTGAATTGTCACGAACATCAATAGGTCTCATTTTTATTGTACTATGTTTGGTTCGATTATAGCGTGCTATTATCCGCCATAGCATATCCGTCCACTTGTACGACCCGCAAAGCTTAAATCGCTTCCACATTTGAGCTTTCACTGTTCTGTTCAGATACTCGGCAATACTTTCAGGTGGGTATACGTTCAGTATTGGTGTATTCCGTACCGCTCCATCAGAGTCTTGAAATTTTCATTGTAAAACTCTCCACCATGATCGGTTTGAAGGTTGTCTGGACATCGATTCGTTCCTGTTTGTAGCAAACGCTCGAACACTGCAGCAACATCTCTCCCTGTCTGTTTTCACAGGTAATGCCCATACGAATATAGAGTGTGTATCAATGACCATTAAAATATACTTGAAACCTCTATTCTCACGGCTGTACAGGTCCATATCCACAAGATAAACCTACCATGAGTCATCCAGTCCTTTAATCGTGACATATCTACGTGGGTATACTGGTTTGTGCAGCTCGTGAACTACTGTTTCCACACTTGCTATTATTATTATTATTATTTCTTTCTTTTCTCAGACGTTATGTCTGGTCAAAAATGGAAAGTGACGCGGACCTTGATCAAGCGTGACTTCCTTTTAACTGTACGGTATATGTTATATTGCATTTAGGAACTTTCGGGTAATTGAACATGTATCAATAATTACGGATTTCTGTAGTTGTATATATAAGTTTGGATGTAGCTGTATTTTGTTGAAGTACTGGTGGATATTGTGTGGTATGACTCCTGTAGTTGATAGCATAATTGGTATAATGTCAACTTTATCCTGATGCCACATGTTCTTGACTCCCTCAGCCAGTTGGATGTATTTTTCAATTTTTTCTCCTGTTTTCTTTTGTATATTTGTTGTATTGAGTATGGATATTTCGATTAGTTGTGTTAATTTCTTCTTTTTATTGGTGAGTATGATGTCATGTTTGTTATGTGGTGGTGTTTTATCTGTTATAATGGTTCTGTTCCAGTATAATTTGTATTCATCGTTCTCCAGTACATTTTGTGGTGCATACTTGTATGTGGGAACATGTTTTATAAGTTTATGTTGTAAGGCAAGCTGTTGATGTATTATTTTTGCTACATTGTCATGTCTTCTGGGGTATTCTGTATTTGCTAGTATTGTACATCCGCTTGTGATGTGATCTACTGTTTCTATTTGTTGTTTGCAAAGTCTGCATTTATCTGTTGTGGTATTGGGATCTTTAATAATATGCTTGCCGTAATATCTAGTGTTTATTGTTTGATTCTGTATTGCAATCATGAATCCTTCCGTCTCACTGTATATATTGCCTTTTCTTAGCCATGTGTTGGATGCGTCTTGATCGATGTGTGGCTGTGTTAGATGATACGGGTACTTGCCATGTAGTGTTTTCTTTTTCCAATTTACTTTCTTCGTATCTGTTGATGTTATGCGATCTAAAGGGTTGTAGAAGTGGTTATGAAATTGTAGTGGTGTAGCCGATGTATTTATATGAGTGATTGCTTTGTGTATTTTGCTAGTTTCTGCTCGTTCTAGAAAGCATTTTCTTAAATTGTCTACCTGTCCATAATGTAGGTTTTTTATATCGATAAATCCCCTTCCTCCTTCCTTTCTGCTTAATGTGAATCTTTCTGTTGCTGAATGTATGTTATGTATTCTATATTGGTGGCACTGTGATCGTGTAAGTGTATTGAGTGCTTCTAGGTCTGTGTTAGTCCATTTCACTACTCCAAATGAGTAGGTCAATATTGGTATAGCGTAAGTATTTATAGCTTTTGTCTTGTTTCTTGCTGTCAATTCTGTTTTCAGTATTTTTGTTAGTCTTTGCCTATATTTTTCTTTTAGTTCTTCTTTAATATTTGTATTATCTATTCCTGTTTTTTGTCTTTATCTTAGATATTTATAGGCATCTGTTTTTTCCATCGCTTCTATGAAGTCGCTGTGGTTATCCAATATGTAATCATCTTGTTTAGTGTGTTTTCCCTTGACTATGCTATTTTTCTAACATTTGTCCGTTCCAAAAGCCATACTTATATCATTGCTGAATATTTCTGTTATCTTTAGTAATTGGTTGAGTTGTTTATTTGTTGCTGCCAGTAGTTTCAGATCATCCATGTATAGCAAATGTGTGATTTTGTGTGGGTATGTTCCAGTAATATTGTATCCATAATTTGTATTATTTAGCATGTTGGATAGTGGGTTCAGAGCAAGGCAGAACCAGAAAGGACTTAATGAGTCTCCTTGGTATATTCCACGCTTAATCTGTATTGGCTGTGATGTGATATTATTTGAATTTGTTTGGATATTAAGTGTGGTTTTCCAATTTTTCATTACTATGTTTAGGAACTGTATCAATTTAGGATCTACTTTGTATATTTCCAATATTTGTAGTAACCATGAGTGGGGTACACTATCAAAAGCTTTTTGGTAATCAATGTATGCGTAGTGTAGCGACCTTTGTTTAGTTTTAGCTTGATATGTCACCTCTGCATCTATTATCAGTTGCTCTTTACATCCTCGTGCTCCTTTGCAACAGCCTTTTTGTTCTTCATTTATAATTTTGTTCTGTGTTGTATGTGTCATTAATTTCTGTTTAATGACTGAAGTTAATATTTTGTATATTGTTGGTAGGCATGTTATGGGGCGATATTTAGCTGGGTTCGCTGTGTCTGCTTGATCTTTAGGTTTCAGATAAGTTATTCCATGTGTAAGTGTATCAGGGAATGTCTATGGGTCTGCAATGTAACTGTTAAATAATTTAGTTAGATGTGAATGTGTTGAGGTGAACTTCTTTAGCCAGAAATTTGCTATTTCATCTTTTCCAGGGACTTTCCAATTGTGAGTAGAATTAATTGCTTGGGTGACTTCATGTTGCAAAAGTTTTACTTCAGGCATTTGTGGTATCAACTTGTATGTGCCTGTTTCTGCTTGTATCCACCGTGCATGTCTGTTATGTTGTACCGGGTTTGACCATATGTTGCTCCAGAAGTGTTCCATGTCTGTTATGTTTGGTGGATTGTCTATTTTAATGTGTGTGTTATCTATTGTCTGGTAAAATTTCTTTTGGTTTGTGTTGAATGTTTGGTTTTGTTTCCTTCTATTTTCACTTTTTTTGTATCTTCTAAGTCGTTTGGCCAATGCTTGTAATTTCTGCTTCTTTTCATCTAATTTCTCTATCGCTTCCTGTTGTGAGATTTTACCTAACCTTTTTCGTTTTTTTTCTGACATTTCATTTCTTATAAATTGTGTTAGCTGTCCGATGTATTTTCTCAGTTTTTCTATTCTGATCTGTAGCCTGTGTTGCCATGCTGGTTTTGTAGGTTTCTTCTGTGTGTTGGTTGGTTCTGATCCCTGCCTAGTGTGTATATTTAGAGTAGTGAGTGCTCCTATATATACCAGTAGTTGTAACTCTTCCATAGTTGTGTTTTCATTTATTTTGTTGTGTATGATTGTGTTGATAGTTTTTATTGTTTCGACTTGTGGGTTATTTGGCGGTCTATGCAAGAATGGTCTAATGTCTGTATTTGTGTCTTTGTATTCTATATATGTTAGCTGAAATTTTTCTTCTATATCTAACATCTGTGTCACTTCGTGTTCTATTTGTGCTTGTTCTGGTGGCTGTCTTAAGATTTCGTTTTCCTCTGTTTAATTGGTGCGTGTTGTTCTTTGTTTGTTTGCTCTGGGATGTTTGAGTCCATTACTGTATTTTCTTCTTCTTTTTCTGATTGCACATTATTTTGTTCCAGTATTTGTTGTACTTGTTGTTTGATGTTTGATGTTTGCTAATTCTGACTGGGGTACCCTGTTGTTTTTGATTATTACACGGATCTCATCAGCTAGCCGTTGTTCTGTTAAAAAATTTAATTTTGGGTATCTGGTAATAAATGTTGTGTATACTTGTGATCTGTATCCAGTTGTGTTGGTTCCTAGGTTTGTTGCTTGGTAATAACAGAACATGAGGTGTCGATTAACTTCATCTGACCATCTCATCCTCTGTCTTTGTTTTCCTTCTAGGGTGGTTGCAGGAAGCATATCCTGCAAAAGACCTCTATTTGGATTTAAATCAGTTTCCAGTTGGCTAGCAGTGTTGTTACCGTTGTGGGTGGGCATAGGGTTCAAGCATCGTCCCCGACCATGAGGGCGCTTGTCCGAGGCTTCTTTAGTTCTGAACCAACTTATCACACTAAAAGGGGGGGGGGGGGGGTTAGCCCTATTAGTGGTTTGTTCTTTTCGTCGCCTTTTACGACTGGCAGAACATACCGGAGGCCTATTCTTTTCCCGGGCCTCCACGGGGGTTATTATTATTCTATTGATGGGATTGTGGAAACATCACATCTATTACCATTAGAGAAACAGTGTAATTCGAAACCGAATATTTTACAATTAGCGGTGTCGGGATGAATCATGTAGAACAATGTCTGTCGGAGGGCAATTCATGTTAGGTGGAACAGTGTACAGGACTGATGGCGTTTTTATACCGTAAGCGCTGTCCACCAGACACCCATGGTTCAAATGGCTCTGAGCACTATGGGACTTAACTTCTGAGGTCATCAGTCCCCTAGAACGTAGAACTACTTAAACCCAACTAACCTAAGGACATCACACACATACATGCCCGAGGCAGGATTCGAACCTACGACCGTTGCGGTCGTTCGGTTCCAGACTGTAGCGACTAGAACCGCTCGGCCACTCCGCCCGGCCCAGACACCAATGACAGACTCCATTGTACATGCATACACGCATCGAATTTTCTCATTGTAAACCTGTAAACTAGTGTGGCAGACGCATGGCATACACAAATGATGAATATGTGGATACGCGTCTGGTCCTTGGTGCATCTGGAAACAAGAATGTTGTTGCCACTTATGAATATGCTGCTAGATATCCTCGTTGACTCCATCCAGATAAAAATGTGTGTCGTCGTCTGGAGCTTCTGGATCTGCACCTTCGGGAATCAGGTTCTCTCCTTCCACCGTCAAGTGACAGATCGTCCACGGGCTCAAAGCACTCCAGCTACTCTGGAAGCTATTCTGGAGGTCATACACCAAGAACCGCAGCGAAGCACACGTAGCGTAGCAAGGCAGCTGCGAGTCTCGCAACGCAAGGTTGTTAACGTGCTGCAAGAGCACGGACTGCACCCCTATCATTATGATGTCACGCAGCACCTGCATTTTGCACATCGCCATCAGCTATGCGAATCTGTGACTGGTTCCAATAACAACAGGAAGCCAACGATTACTTCGTGAACGACATAGTATCATCGGATGAGGCAGCACTCGTGTAGTTGTCTTCAATGTGCACAATGCCCATCATTGGTGAGGCTAACCTGCACATCACCTGCGACTGTGGATACCAAGTACGCTTGGGCTACAGCTGTTTGGGCACTTACATGTTGCCTGACCGGTTGACTGCACGAAGATATCATGAGTTCCTCTCCAACTCTCTGCCTTATGTGCTGGAAGATGTTCCACTACATGTTCGGCAAATGAGATGGTGCCAACATGATGGTGCACCTCCACACTCTGGAATTAATGTGCTTGGACAGAACTTTTCCAGGGTAATGGCTCAGACGAGGAGGTCCAGTTGTATGAGCACCGCGTTCACCTGACCTGAATCCCCTGGATTTCTTCCTGTGGGAACACCTGAAGGAGCACGTGTCCTCTACTCCGACGACGAGTGTGGAAGAATTGGTAGTGCGTGTTTATGCTGCTTGGCCGCGAAGGGTCCAAATCTGTATGATCCGAAGGGTTGCGCAATGTTTAGACGTGTAGCGAGGCCCCTTGAGCATCTGTTGTTCTGAGGACAAAATATTCTGTTGTGAAGGTCATGTGGTCATTAATATGGACACTATTATTGTCACTGTTTGGTAATGTGTGACATCTGAGCATTCATATTACATGTACACTACTGGACATTAAAATTGCTACACCAAGAAAAAATGCAGACGATAAACGGGTATTCATTGGACAAATATGTTATACTAGAACTGACATATGATTGCATTTTCACTCAATTTGGGTGCATATATCCTGAGAAATCGGTACCCAGAACCACCACCTTTGGCCGTAATAACGGCCTTGATACGCCTGGGCATTGAATCAAACAGAGCTTGCAGCATGCAGCTTCAACACGATACCACAGTTCATTAACTGGTGTATTGCGACGAGCCACCTGCTCGGCCACCATTGACCAGACGGTTTCAGTTGGTGAGAGATCTGGAGAATGTGCTGGCCAGGGCAGCAGTCGAACATTTTCTGTATCCAGAAAGGCCCGTACAGGACCTGCAACATGCGGTCGTGCATTATCCTGCTGAAATGTAGGGTTTCGCAGGGATCGAATGAAGGGTAAAGCAACGGGTCGTAACACATTTTAAATGTAACGTCCACTGTTCAAAGTGCCGTCAATGCGAACAAGAGGTGACCGAGATGTGTAACCAATGGCATCCCATACCATCACGCAGCGTGATACGCCAGTATGGCGATGACGAATACACGCTTCCAATATGCGTTCACCGCGATGTCGCCAAACACGGATGCGACCATCATGATGCTGTAAACAGAACCTGGATTCGTCCGAAAAAATGACGTTTTGGCATTCGTGCACCCAGGTTCGTCGTTGAGTACACCATCACAGGCGCTCCTCTCTGTGATGCAGCGTCAATGGTAACTGCAGCCATGGTCTCCGAGCTGATAGTCCACGCTGCTGCAAACGTCGTCCAGCTGTTCGTGCAGATGGTAGTTGTCTTGAAAACGTCCGCGTCTACTGACTCATGGATCGAGACGTGGCTGCACGATCCGTTACAGCCATGCGGGTAAGATGCCTGTCATCTCGACTGTTAGTGATAAGAGGCCGTTGGGATCCAGTACGGCGTTCCGTATTACCCTCCTGAACCCACCATATTCTGCTAACAGTCATTGGATCTCGACCAACGCGAGCAGCAATGTCGCGATACGTTAAACCGCAATCGCGATAGTCTACAATCCGACCTTTATCAAATTCGGAAACGTGGTGGTACGCATTTCTCCTCCTTACACGAGGCATCACAACAACTTTTCACCAGTCAACGCCGGTCAACTGCTCTTTGTGTATGAGAAATCAGTTGGAAACTCGTTATGTCAGCACGTTGTAGGTGTCGCCACCGGCGCCAAGCTTGTGTGAATGCTCTGGAAAGCTAATCATTTGCATATCACAGCATATTCTTCCTGTCGGTTAAATTTCGCGTCTGTAGCACGTCATCGTCGTGGTGTAGCAATTTTAATGGTCAGTAGTGTATTTTTTGCAGGAAGTGTATAAGGGGCAGTCAAAGGAAAACGAGACACATGAAAAAGAATATAAACAGGTTATTATTTCAAAAGTAATCGCCGTAACTCTTAATACATTTATGCCCAGTGAGATAGGACGGGTCAGTGCTGTCATGGAAGAATGTCTGTTGCTGACTGTGAAACCGTAATTGTACTCAGGCGTGCAACTCTTTGTTGGAAGCAAATCCATGGCCACGAATGTCTTCCTTCAGGACTCCAAAAACTGAAAACCACACAGGTAAAGACCGGGACTGTACGGAGGGTGTGTAAAGTCTTCCCAGCGGAACTTCTACAGCGTAGTCGAAACAACCATCTGTCTAACTGCTGGAAACTCGTGTACATACATAAACAGACAAGTAAGCGACAATAACGGTGAGTATTTTCCTTTCTGAAGTGTGATTTAGTGTGCTCTGAGGTAAGTTCATGTTGAGTGTTGTAAATAAGTGAATTGTTGGAACTGCAAATTTTCCCAATCGCAGACATCATAATCCACATTCGAACTGGAATGTCATGCAGGCTTGGAGTACTCTGGTTACCATGGCGAACTCATAACATTGTGGTGATGGTGGCGGTGTAATGACGTTGGGCGACGAAACAAAATGGTATTTGGGGTCTAGTTTACGATCAATAGTGTGTAAATTTCTCAGCTGATAACACAGAAAGATGCATATCTCAAAGCAGAACAAGTTTACACAATTTCTTTGACCTATTCTCCATTACTGTACACATTGGTTTGATGCATTGTAGGCATCACAGAAATTGGAACTTCTACATTCGAGACGTACGCGGTCATATTGCCTATGTTTAGCAATCTTGTCAGAGCAGCGATGTGTGTTTCTGGCATATGTGTACTTCGGTTACAGTCGGCATGAAGTGAATGGTAAACAGAACGCAATTTAGTTGTAAGCAAATGATGCAATGATGCATGTAATACTCAGCGACAAATGTCCGTCCGTTTATAGTTACCACGAAGTGACAACGACTATTTTGAGGGTGTTCTGTCGTCACAGAAAACGCTTCCTCGCACTCATCTTTTGTAGTGCCTGAATTGTATACAAAACACATCATTAAAGGTAGTAGGTTGAAATTTACTGCTCTTTGTCTTTGGTCATAAATATGTTAATATCAAAATCAAATGAACAGTCCTTTAAAAACTTGTGTTGCATACAAAACCGACAATTCTCTTCTAATAGCTCTCTATGCCTGATTCAATCGTGGTTCCCAATCACTTAGACACTAAGTACAGGATCATGCTAAACTATACTCACGTGTGGGTGATATTCTGTGATTATATATTTTTTAATATAGAAATGAAAACAAGTATATCTCCTGAGAAATAGTTGCAAGATTATTAGTATTCAATATAAAACAGTAATGTAGTTCTCGGTGTGCTGTTAATATTGAGGTACGGTATGCAAGATAACAAAAGCCATTAAAACCAGTCATTGCCAGGTGTGCATTTTTATGGTGTGTTAAACTGCAACGCAGTTTTTTTATCTAGTTAGCTCTGTGTATCTCAAGATGAAAACAGTGTAGTTAAAAATAAAAATTAAATAATATTGTTGAGAAACAATTAGATGCATTTCAAATGAAAATCAGAACTGCTGGCTGATTTTATATCTGTTGTATACATAGTTGTTGCAACTAACGTAACAACTTGCAAGTTTGCATAACCAATTCAGGACATCAGACGATTTTGTGCCAAGATGTGAGTTAAGAGGTACAACTTATACCAACGGTGGATCTGAAATTAATCATGTTCAGTTCATGTTTTTAAAGACTTTTAGCAGTAGTTCAATGAATTCATGCTTATTAATACAGAAAACGAAACATCATAAAAATAGTAGAGAACATGTGGTAAACGTGACTATCACGGCTGTCTGTGTGAAGCAAATTGACCTCACTGTTGTTTGAACATTACGTGACTAATGATGGAAATCGAACACTAATTAGTATTGCACATCATTGTTTCTGTCCTCGGGTTCTTGGAAGTATGCAGAGTGAAAAAAATTCGCACACTCTGATTTCGCAGCGCTGTTCTTCACATGTTAGCAATACAAAAACGTCTCTGACAAAATTTCTTCCTGCGCGTATGTCTGTCAGTAAATGGGCTTTGGCAGTCTACCAGCTAATATGCATAGTGACATGCAGCTGGTGAGATAGAGCGCGTTTTGGGCTAACATGTAGAAGGTCGAGGGTTCGATCCTGGCTCGAGGAGAATTTGTTTCTGTTTGCTAAGTGTAGTCTGTGTTACACGGTATCTGGCAACTTAATCGTCATACAGAGATTACAGTGGGTCTTCTACAAAACATTTGCATTTATCTACCTTCCACGTTCAGTTACATTACATTTCGATAGGGCCTTACATCACCAATAGGGCTAGCAACGTGTTTTGCAAATAATTTCCAAACTCTGTTACCATTTGTGTGTATTATCACGATGGAACCACTAATTATGTCTTTCAAGATTGAGTCTAAGTATCTCCATGCTTTTCTGTTACTGTTATTATTATTATTGATGGAAATGTGGAAACATCACGTCCATTGCCGTTAGGGAAACAGTGTAATTCGAAAACGAATATTTCACCATTAGCGGTGTCAGGCTGAATAATGCAGAACAAAAGCTGTAAGTGAGGTGATGCGCACTGGGTGCGCTGCGATTAATGACGTGCTTATACTGTATGCGCTGTTCACCAGACAGGGACTAATTGCTAGAGGAGTAACGAGTCCGAGATGGATTCCATGTACACTCTAACACATACGGGCTTTTCTTCTTGGGTTATTCTAAAACTGTGTGGACGACGTATTGCATACACAAACGATGCATATGTGTATAAGCTTCTGGTCCTTAGTGCATCTTGTTGTGACGGCCACCGGAACGGTCTCAGGGTAGTAGTGACGGAAACGCGGCGGGACCCGCGGCCCGCGAACAACAACACAATGGGAGAGGACGGACACGACCAACGGAGGACCTTACGGCACAACAAGAACATACAACAGAGTGACGAACTAAACAAGACAACCACGTCCACTGGACTAGAAACACGAAGTCAATACGCTGTCTGAGACGGTATGTCCTGAGACGCAACGCGATGTTAAGACTGCTGGCTGAGCGCGAGGCAGGGGCTTTAGTATGCTATCGGGGGCGCCGCTATTGGCCGCTGGGACCACTTGTTCCACTGTGCCGCCCTCACACTAAAAGCGGGCCAGGAGGCGCGCGC
This sequence comes from Schistocerca nitens, assembly GCF_023898315.1. Classification (NCBI taxonomy): domain Eukaryota; kingdom Metazoa; phylum Arthropoda; class Insecta; order Orthoptera; family Acrididae; genus Schistocerca; species Schistocerca nitens. The sequence continues at coordinate 52,381,220 of NC_064616.1, forward strand.
CGCCACAGCTTACGGTGCAGCGACTTCTATGGGTCTTCGACGTCCATGAAGTCTGGCGCGGATTCAAATTCCGTGGCGCGCGGTACCAGACATCTGATAATGGGGCCGCTGTTGCCGCTCGTGAAGATGTTGCTAGATATCATGGTCGGCGTCATCCAGATAAAAATGTGTTTCGTCGTCTGGGGCTTCGCCTTCGGGAAACAGGTTTTCTCCTTCCACCATCGCGTGACAGAGGTCATCTACGGACTCGCCATACTCCAGTTATTATGGAGGTAATACACCAAGAGCCGGCCGCGGTGGTCTCGCGGTTCTAGGCGCGCAGTCCGGAACCGTGCGACTGCTCCGGTAGCAGGTTCGAATCCTGCCTCGGGCATGGATGTGTGTGATGTCCTTAGGTTAGTTAGGTTTAAGTAGTTCTAAGTTCTAGGGCACTTATGACCACAGCAGTTGAGTCCCATAGTGCTCAGAGCCATTTTGTAATACACCAAGAACCCCAGCGACATAAACGTAGCGTTGCAAGGCAGCTGCGTGTCTCGCAAAACACGGTCGTTGACGTGCTGCACAGTATGGGCTACACCCCTATCATTATTTTTTAACGCAACACCTGCATCGTGCAGACCCTGTCCTGTTGATGCAATTCTGTGAATGATTCCAACAACAACAGGGAGCAAACGATGAGTTCATAAATGCTGTAATACGGTCGAAGGAAGCAGCGTTCACTCGTGAGGGTGTCTTCAATACACACAATGCCCACCATTGGTGTGACGCTAACCCGCACGTCATTAGCGACCGCGGATATGAAGTTCGCTTTGGCATGAACGTCTGGCTGGTATATTGGGATACAAGAGTCAGGGTCTCTGCTTGTTGCCTGACCGGTTGACTGCACGAAGGTATCATGCACTACTCTCAATCTATTTGCGTGGCGTAGTGGAAGATGTTCAAATGGTTCAAATGGCGCTGAGCACTATGGGCCTTGACATCTGAGGTCATCAATCGCCTAGAACGTTGAACTACTTAAACCTAACTAACATAAGGACATCACACACATCCATGTCCGAGGCAGGATTCGAACCTGCGACCGTAGCGGTCGCGCGGTTCCAGACTGAAGCGCCTAGAACCGCTCGGCCACAACGGCCGGCAAAGATGTTCCACTTCATGTGTGGTACAGGTTATGGTTTCAACATGATGGTGCACCTCCACACTTCGGAATTAATATGCGACGGTATTTAGACAGAACATTTTCAGGTAAACGGCTCGGACGGGGAGGTCCAGTTGTACGGCCCCTACATTAACACGATCTAAGTCCCGTGGAGTTCTTCCTGTGGGGACTCTTGAAGCAGTACGTGTATTCCACTCCGCTAACACATGTGGAAGAACTGATAGCTTGTGTTCATGCTGCTCTTATATCTCTGGATGCAGCGATGAGTCCAGAGCTGTATGATTCAGTGGGTCGCAATATTTGGACGTGGGATGGGGAGAGGGGGGGGAGGGGGAAAGAAGGGGGGTGCGGTCTGCTTTGAGCATCTGCTCTGAATTGAAAACGTCATGCGCTCATTAATATGGAAATAATTATTTTCACTGGTTACTAATGTGTGTCATCTGAGCGGACGCACTGAATGTAGCATAAATGACTTGTAGATGTTGTTTATTTAACTGCGCAGTCATCTTAAGCACCTCGATATGATATTGTTTTTGTGTTTATTCTGTAGTTATGACAGGTCATTTGCTTCAGCTGTCTATTTCTGACTTACCTAACAACGTTTATGTTATGTTCACCATCATAAAACACTGTAGTGCGCAAATGTCTGATAAATGTAGCTTGAGAAACGGTGTGTACTACAGTATTATATGGCAGAATGAAATTCTCAAGTAAAACAAATACGCCTCGACCCTGAATCGCGCCCTTCACCCCCTGAATGCTAACCCTAGATTCTATCCTCTACGCAGAATTTCACCTATACGCTGCGACAAGTAGTTACTTTACATGTGATTACAGTGTTGCCCGATTGCCAGTCTTCACGTCCATTTACTGCAGGAAATATGCGAAGGACGAATTTTTGTAAGAGACGTTTTTGTATTGCTTGTATAAGGTGGGACAAACAATAGTGTCATGGCGGAGTGAAACAATTGGACATGAATGTATGCACACATGAGGAAGTATATATGATGGAGCGTTTATGCGGGAGCGACTGCCCATACAGCCGACCGAGCGAGGTGGCGCAGTGGTTAGCACACTGGATTCGCATTCGGGAGGACGACGGTTCAATCCCGTCTCCAGCCATCCTGATTTAGGTTTTCCGTGAGTTCCCTAAATCGCTTCTGGCAAATGCCGGGATGGTTCCTTTGAAAGGGCACGGCCGATTTCCTTCCCAATCCTTCCCTAACCCGAGCATGAGCTCCGTCTCTAATGACCTCGTTGTCGACGGGACGTTAAACACTAACCACCACCACCACCACCACCACCACCACCACCACCACACAGCCGGCCGAACCTTGGAGCACATTTACACAATCCTCACACCTGACACAGTTGTGTGCAGAGGTCAGTCTGGTCTCGGCCCTAGGTGGCCACCCAGGTCAGCTGATCTGCCAGTGTGCGGTTACTTTTTGTGGCGAGCCCTCAAGTCGAAGGTGTATCGCAGCAACCCTCAGTCTTCAAGAACTGCAGCAGAGCGTTTCGAATGAGATTGCAGCAATTCCAGCAGTCCTGCTTCGATCCGCCTTCATGGCCCCTAAAGTGCCACGACATAAGCTCTGGTCACTTTCAACATCTGCTACAGTCGGGCTAGTATTGTATTTCCTTTCCTCTGCTGTGTTTCTTTGTACCCTGGAACTCTGTTCTCAAGGCCACTTTTATTTGCCCCACCCTACATTTGAGGAATCACGCTGCGAGTACGCGAATCTTTCTTCACCCTGTAAATGGGCTTACATTCACTAACGAAGGGAGTTCCATGCTCTTCTCGTTAAAAGTTGATACAAACAAAGGCCTCAGACTACATACTTGACAAGCGTAGTGTATAATTCTAAGAAAATATTTTGTTGAGTGCGGACGGCAAATGAGGAAAATGAATGGGGCAGAACGAAAGAGCAGGATGTTTTACCACGTATTCTTTCTCCGTATGCCAGATCGTGAAGTGTTGCCAACGGTGGTAGAGTTAGTAGGTAAAGCGTATTTTTAATACATCGGCAGCTTGTGCTTCCCTCGGCAGCGAGTCTCTTTCCTGAATACTTCTACCGATGTCATTAATAGAAGAAAAAGATTTCTCGAAAGAAATTAATAATGATGCAATTCTTGTGCAATATTCGGAGACATGATTTATCCAAAGTTCATGGCATGATTGTACTGAAATGTAGTTCCTGATGTAGGTCCTAGGTGTAGTGTAAATTCGAGTAAACCTTTCAATATGATATTTTAGCCTGGCCGTCATCCCGCATATTGTATGTGTCGCTACTAGCAAGTCCTCAGTTAATCTCTGTGTCTCATACCATTGGTTTATTCGTGTGAATGAAAGAGAGGCGATTTAGTGTCTTAGTCAGGTGGAAACGCTCTAGTTTACTCCTTCGGCTCTGGAGACAACTGTACGTGAACAATACACGTACACATGAATCGGTAGCAAATAAATCTACACTACGTTTGATAATAACCATGTGGTCGAATTCGGTCAACAGTGGCGAAAAAAATGAATTATATTTAAAATACCGAAGTCTCAGTACGATCACGGATGCTTTTAATCGTAAGGGAAAATTTCAAGAAACATTAATACAGCATTTTATTTTTACGATGATTCCATTTGCCTAATACGTTTCTCGTGTTTAGCGCGATTTACGAATCTATCACAAAACGTTTCTACTTATTACCTTCAATAAATTTCCATAATAAGCACAAATTTACTCACACTGCTGATGTTCTATCCATGCATCCATGGACTGATAGTGTAAATGTTTATAAAGCAAAAGGAACATGGCGGCAGCATTGTACTTGGTTTAAAATGCAGATGAACTGCTGTGTGTTCACTGAAACCAAGAACATATTTTCCAGTTTACTTTGTTTATGTACGATTCTCGACACTTTGCGGGAATTTATTATCATTTCGAAGTACCATTGTGTGTTGTCACAAATGTGAATTTCCAGTTCTTAAAGTTATTTAATTTTTATTTCTTGTAGTTACATGCATCTCTTATTTGAACCAACAATTCAGTTCACAGAATCAATGCTACAAGTATGAGCTAACTTTATAAGTACTGAAAGTTACTTACTTCGGTCCAGAAAAATGTTAAGTTTTCAAAAGCACACATTTTAGTAACTTTCCAGTATTGATGAAAATTTTACTGCTGTAAAGTACAGTCTAAGAGGAGCTTTTTGGATTTATCGGTGGCCAACTCCTCCAATGACGAATTTCTCAGCAGAACGAACTGATGTATTTAATACATCTCATAACATACGTACTATGAAATACCCGCCTTCGGCACAGCTACTGTGCAGTAATGCAGCCTCCTTTTTATGGTGCTAGGATACAAAAGGCTTGAAATTGTTTTGTGCACATCACTGTGAATAATTTTTTAATAACATCATCCTTGAGCCTTTGCTGCAACTTATTTATTTTACTTGAAAGTACAGGACATGTTTCAGACCATTCGCCCATTTTAAAATGTCACGACTACAAAGTAAAAATATGAATCTTAGTACTTTCAGTACATCAGTATGCTAATGCATACGGGTAAACATCACTGTATAAGGCCTTCATACCTCTAAGAATATACAGTATGTCTCAGGAGGAATTATCAATATTCAGGGATTTTACAGGAACGATCATTCAAAGCAAAAAAGTCTAGCAAACATGGGCTCTAAAATGCATACCTTTAAACCTATGAGCACGTCTTCATCTTCGGTTCTGTGAAACCAATCTCTTCTACTGCAAGTTCTTTGCTTCCCAAATTTTGAGAGGAGTTAATATGGTCTAAAAAAGAAAAAAGTCTAGTAAACACAGACACTAAAAAACAATCCTTAAGAGCTATGAGCACTTGTTTAGTGGAAGAGATATATTTCACAGTAACGAAGATGTACAAGTGGTCACGGCTTCTAGGATACACATTTTACAGACCATGTTTATTAGACACTTTTGCTTCGCATTGTAGTACCTGTCATATCCTTGAATACTGATCATACCTCCTGCGACACCCTGTATGCAGAGAATAAGGGTAAAAAACTTATATACTGAACCACATGTTGTGTCATACTTGTAAAGGCACATGTTCCAGCAGCACAGGTAGAGTATCCAGTATGAAATCATGATAACGTGCTCCATTGAGCGTAGGTGGAAGAACATGGGGCCCAATCAACACATCACCAACAATGCCTGCCCAAACGTTCACAGAAAATCTGTGTTGATGACGTGATTGCACAATTGCGTGCGGATTCTCGTCAGCCACACATGTTGATTGTGAAAATTTACAATTTGATCACGTTGGATGAAGCCTCATCCGTAAAGAGAACATTTGCACTGAAATGAACACGGGATGGACGATTCGCAGAAGTGTACCCGTGGAGGCCAATCAGCTGCTGATAGTGCCTGCATACGCCGTACATGGTACGGAAACAACTGGTTCTCACGTAGCACTCTCCATACAGTGACGTGGTCAACGTTACCTTGTACAGCTGCAACTTCTCTGACGCTGACATTAGGGTTATCGTCAACTGCACGAAGAATTGCCTCGTCCATTGCAGGTGTCCTCGTCGTTCTAGGTCTTCCCCAGTCGCGAGTCATAGGCTGGAATGTTCCGTGCTCCCTAAGACGCCGATCAATTGCTTCGAACGTCTTCCTGTCGGGACACCTTCGTTCTGGAAATCTGTCTCGACACAAACGTAACGCGCCACGGCTATTGCCCCGTACTAATCCATACATCAAATGGGCATCTGCCAACTCCGCATTTGTAAACATTGCATTGACTGCAAAACCACGTTTGTGATGAACACTAACCTGTTGACGCTACGTACTGATGTGCTTGATGCTAGTACTGTACAGTTATGAGTCGCATGTCAACACAAGCACGGAAGTCAACATTACCTTCCTTCAATTGGGCCAACTGGCGGTGAATCGAGGAAGTACAGTACATACTGACGAAACTAAAATGAGCTCTAACATGGAAATTAAGCGTTTCCGTACACATGTCCACATAACATCTTTTCTTTATTTGTGTGTGAGGAATGTTTCCTGAAAGTTTGGCCGTACCTTTTTGTAACACCCTGTATAATGTCTTGTGTTGTCTTCCGGAACAGCCGGCCGGAGTGGGCGAGCGGTTAAAGGCGCTACAGTCTGGAACCGCACGACCGCTACGGTCGCAGGTTCGAATCCTGCCTCGGGCATGGGTGTGTGTGATGTCCTTAGGTTAGTTAGGTTTAAGTAGTTCTAAGTTCTAGGGGACTTATGACCACAGCAGTTGAGCCCCATAGTGCTCAGAGCCATTTGAACCATTTCTTCCGGAACGGCCAAAAGCAATCCAAATCCAACTGCTGTAGACATCCTCCTTTGTGTCAGTGTCTAGTGTGTCCTAAAGCGTTACTGAAGTAATCGATCCTAAAGAGAAAGAGCACGGAACTCTGCAAACTCGACATGCCAAATAAAACACTGCTGGAAAAAAATTATTGCAACCCTTTTCCAGGTTTACTATTCACTATGGATTTATTGTTGCGACAGTGCATATGAAGTACGTGAAATGATTACATTTATAGATCAATAGCACTAGTGGTTCTGATATACCAGATATCGACCAATACTAGCCTCCACGGGCGGCAACGTTGGCGCTGACTCTGGCATCCAGTCGGCCGTACAGATGGCGAATGCTGCCTGCTCGACCTTTTCACGTAGTTCTGTAAGAGTTGTTGATTGACGAACCTAACGAGTCACTTCTCATACGCCACACGTGCTCGTTTGGAGACGAGTCCGGAGAATGTGCTGGAAGGGAAGGTTGCTGCACGTCTTGCGGAGCACTTTGAGTGTCACGGGTAGTGTCGGGGCGAGCATTATCCTGTTGGAACAGCACATCACCTTCCTGCTGCAAGAACGGCAAAAGAACATATCTAACAACACGCTGCGTCCCCTGCAGAACCACCAAAGATCAACGTGAGTTGTAGCTTATCGCGTCCCAGACCATAATGCCTGGAATGGGGTCGGTGTGTCTTGGACGAGTGCACTCTACGAGCAGCGCTCACCGGGTCTACGTCGTACGTACCATAAATAAGCGCGCAGGCAGAATCTTTCATCGATAAAGACCACGGTGAGTCATTTCATCGTGCAAGTGATCCTCTGACGGCAACAGTCGAGCCGTGTACGTCGATGCCGTGGCGTGAGTGAAAGACGAGTGTGCGAGCCAGTAGTTGCACTGCTAATAACTGGTTCCCAACAGTTCGTGTTGACATGTCTGGTTTCAGAATCCGTCCTTTCTATGCTGTGGTATCTGTGCGACGTGCCACTGCTGCTCTTACAATATGAGGATCCTGGAGGGTGTCTGTGCTGCGTGGAAGTTCAGAACCTCGCCCTCGGGTGTGAGAACATTCACGTGACCACTGATACCAGCTTCGCTGCACAACTGACGCTACCCGTCTAATTTGTGTCACAACACCCCGAAAGGACCGTCCCGCCGCTTGGAAAGCCACGGTTTGGCCACTTTCAAGCTCGTTCAGTTGGCTGCAGGGAGCACGAGTGCGTCTCCGTCGCATAGTTGCCTGCTTGCTTCACATGTTTGCACCAAACTGAGCCTTCTCGCTGTGAGCATTCCCTATTAAAGGACAGGCACAAATGGCGCTCTGACAGCTGTGACACTACGGTATCTGTTGGCAGACGAAGTTGAAACCATTATCAGCACATCTACTATCAACCATGTGGCATATGCCGTCACAGGATCAAAATATAATTCGTCTTTCCAGGGGTATTTTTTTTTTCCTGCCGTGTAGGTCTATTTTTGGATAACGGAGTGACTTGGAGTTGGACGTAACGAATGATTCTCTACCGGAAATGGATGTGGGTGCACCAGAAGAAGGAAGCTCGTAGTAATAAATGCCCTCTGTTTGTATTATTTACAGTCATTCAGTCCTCTTGGCCACTAGTGTTAGTTTGTGGTTCCCTGTCGAGTGCAGCAAGTGCGCCGAGTCAACGTCTCCCGCAGCCTTGTCCTCATTGCGTCGTTTTTGTCAGCGGCGGAGCATACCGAGCACCTGCTGCCGCTGATGCTGCGTTAGTCCCTGTGGACGTCAGCGTAACAGACCCCGCTGCAGGCCCAGCCGCAGCTTCTGCTGCTCGTGGTCAAGTACGGCTGGCCGACCCAGTGCCTCCAACTCTGCAGCAGGGGATGGGCGGCTGAGGCTAGCTGCGTCAGGTGGGGGGACCAGAGTTCGATCCTTGGAACATCAATCCAAGCTGTGGCAGCAGAGCACAGGGATGCCAAGAGCATGGGCGATCAGGCAGCAACGGAGGGTTTTAAGGCGTTTGATGGTGTTGGCAGATGCGTCATAGATTCGTCTGTTGTCTTCACGGCAACGCCCAACACAGGACAGGCGTCATAACATAGCCCAGCTGTCAGATAATGACTGACTGAGCCCAAGGCGTATACACAGGCTCAATCACCTAAAACTTGCACCGCAAATATTGAGGAATGGAAAGCTATACATGTGCGGTTTTCGTTGAATGGATTGGTAGTCAGGGGCTCGTATTGTTAGCCAATAAATGTGTTGTAATAATATTTTGAAAATTTATTTTTTGTGTAATTACACACTTTTATAAATGGAAGAATACCTATTGATACTAACAAACTAAAAGTAGGGTAAATTAGAATGTTAGTGGTGTTTTTAGTAGGATTCTAGTGCACGCCGTTTACGAGATATCATATTCCCATACTGACACTTGTTTTTGCCATTAACCTGCGTAGTTCCTAGGTAAGATGTTGTTATGTTTGCTTACAGTGTGCTTGTGTGTTCCTTGAATGCACTGCGACTTACTATTCAGTTAGTGTGTGACGCTCCAAGCAGTAGGTCGTGAGTGGTAGATGGGATTTACCGATGCAGAAAAGCCGACATGCTCATGGTGTATGGAGAACGAAGGAAGAAGGCAGTTTGCTGTTGTACGGTGTATGTGGCACGATATCCCAATAGACGGTAACATCTCGGCACTTATTTATCAACTTCTTCAATGACTTACGTGAAAATGACTGTGTAACACCTAGACAGTGTAACAGAAGGAAACAAGTGACGATAGAAAATGGAGAAATTAATTTTCTTGCTGCAGTTGCAGTTGATCCGCACATTAGGTCCTGTGGAATGGCACGAGGAAGTGGCAGGAGTCACGTAAGTGTCCTACGCATTCTCCATCGACATAGATTACATCCCTATCACATCTCTCTATAGCAAGAGCTGCATGGAAACGATTATGATAATCGTGTTAACTTCTGTACATGGGCGTTAATACAAGGTACTCCAGACGTATGTGATGAAAACACATTTACGAACCGCGGCCAGGGTAAAGCAGCGAAACATGCACTATTGGTTTGTTGAAAACCCCCGTTGGCTTCTTCAGGTGGAACGTCAGCGTCCATTGGGTGCAAACGTATAGTGTGGCTCATAGCCCTGTTTCTCATAGACGGAACATTACATGATCGCAGCCTCCTAACAGACCATTTTCCACCTATGCTAGAAGACGTCAGCAGACTAGGAGGAACCTGTGGTACATGCAGGTTTTCCAGCCCATAGCGCACGGAAGTACTACAGCATGTCTTCACGAATTGTTTCCAAATCGTTGGGCTGGACGCAGAGAACCTGTACCTTGGCCGGACCGTTCCACGGATTTGGTGCCTGTAGACTTTTTTCTCTGGGGAAAGCTGAAAGACGCTGTCTACAAGGGCACACGAACTACATCCGACGATATGCAACGACTTGTTACTGAAACCTGCTCCGACATCTCCGCTGAAACGCTAGCACGTGTGCAGCAGTCGTTCCTTACCAGACTGGAAACGGGTATTGCCGCTGACGGTAGTCATTTTGAACACAACCTGTGATAGTCAACTGTCTCGTTGCTGGTTATAATCCACATAGCTAGTGTGTGCACTTGGGTTGGTCTTTAGTGTGTGTTACCATAGGTGTTGTACTTGTGTCGGTGTGGGAACTTTTCTAAATTACGATATCTCGTAAACGACTCGCACTACAATCCTGCAACAAACACCACTGACATTCTAATTTACCCCACTTCCAGTTTGTTAATGCCAATAGGCATCGTTCTATTTAAAAAGTGTATGTTTGCACAAAAAATACAGTTTCGAGGTTTTATTACGATCTGTTGATTGGCAACCAGTACAAATCCGTGACTACTAACCCATTCTGTGAAAACACCATATCAATAGCACTTCCCATTTCCGAAATATTTGCGATGCAAGTATTAGGTTCAAAAATGGTTCAAATGGCTCTGAGCACTATGAAATATTTAGACTTTCATAAGGTAAGCTTTGTGTGTTCCTACTTGAATTCTGAGAACGCACCTGGGGGTAAACTTCACCTTCACTGTCATTGTTCCTTTACACTATTTACACTTTCTTTATTGTTTCCGTAGGACTGGGCACAAACACAGGCTTTGTGATTTGCAGTATACTACGTCAGTCAAGTCGTCGTTGGTGGACCCCTTCTCGCTCCATCACTTGGGAGGAAATTGTTATGAGGATGACTTCATACCACTATGATCTTATTTACGTTTATATACTCCTTCCCGTATCACCTTCTACAAAATCACTTAACTAATTTACTACCAACTTCTGACGATGGTGAAGTAGAAAACTCGTACTGTAGGCTAGGCCCTTCACTAACCCATGGCGAACAAAACTGTTCTACACGAACTGAACAGTATGCGCATTATCCTATCGTTTGATGCCACTGGCCTGCGTGATCTTTGCAATTTGCGCGCTATCCTGTTGTACTGTATTCCATATGTTAGCACTTAGAAAAATTTTAATCACAACATTAAGAAATCCATGGTAGCCTTGATTTAGTCATGTTCTTGAGATATCGCGACTGTGGACTATCAGAATTGCTGCATGATGTGAAGACGTAGAGATCTAGAGACCTAACCGAAGAATACCGTTGTGACTTGTGTCGTAATTTATTGGTGCCCTATAACGGCTTAAACTTATCACATAGTACCAAGTAGCACTTGTTAACGATTTTCTTGTGGGTCACATTGTCCCTAGATTACATGTCTTAATATTCGTGAATTGTTCAGTAGCCATGGCCTGAAAACCTACGTGATACCCACTCTTAATTACTGACATTCCTGGTACTTATATCGTTCTGAATTATCCTAAGACATTCATCCTGCTCTAGGAAGTGGCTTTAAATAGAAGTCCAAGCTGCTACTTACAAATATTGCTGTTGTCCTTGATTACTCTCCAATAATCTGTCTTAATTTGCGTCTTTATGCAGCCTTCCTCTTGGGTCGCCATACTCTCTAATGCTTCCTCCACTCCGTCGATCTTCTACAACAACCTTTTCTATCAATCTTCTTTTCCATCCATGGACCCCACTTCTTGAGGAATCAATCTATAAGCCAAGAGAATTTTTCCAGACGGTTTAAAATATGCAATTATTAAACCACTTCATAAAAAAGTGTGAAGACAGACTTAAAAACCTGTCGTTAAATTCCTTTGCAGACATCTTTTTCCAAAATATTCGAAAAGTAATGTACTCTACAGCAGTCGCACAATTAAGTGGAAATTATTTACTTAGCGCATCACAGTTTGGATTCCAGAGAGTTTGCTCGACTGAGAATGTTATTTACACATCCACTCATCAAACAGCACCAGTCTTAAATAGTAATATATCACCTGTTGGTGTTTTTTGTGATCTCTCTAGGATAAAAAAAATGGTTCAAATGGCTCTGAGCACTATGCGACTTAACATCTGAGGTCATCAGTCCCCTAGAACTTACAACCACTTAAACCTAACTAACCTAAGGACCTCACATACATCCATGCCGGAGGCAGAATTCGAACCTGCGACCGAGCGGTCGCGCGGTTCCAGACTGAAACGCCTAGAACCGCTCGGCCACACACGCCGGCTCTTTAGGATCGTCGACTGTATACTGTATTAAATAAACTCAAGTGTTATGGAGTTGGTGGCTTTACACATAGCTGATTTGAATCATACTTGAACAGAACGTGTAAGATGTACTGAATATGAAACTTCCTGGCAGATTAAAACTGTGTGCTGGACCGAGACTCGAACTCGGCACTTGCCACGAAAGGCAAAGGTCACGAGTTCGAGTCTCGGTCCAGCACACAATTTTAATCTGCCAGGAAGTTTCATATCAGCGCACACTCCGCTGCAAAGTGAAAATCTCATTCTGGATGTACTGAATAATTCAGACAATGCCGGAAAGGTAGAAAATTTTAGTGACTGGGACGGAGTCCCAAACGGAGTCCCAAACGGAGTCCCAAACGGAGTCCCAAACGGTTCAATTTTGTGTTCACTCCTATTCCTTATAAATGTCAATGGCCTTTCACTAACATTCAACAAGCAAAATTGGTAGTTTTTGCAGACGACACTAGTGGCATAATAAATCCCATTAGATAGAAAACTACAGAAGACTTAGTAAATGATATTTTCCCAATTATTATTATTAAGTGGTTCCTGAAAACGGACTGTCCCTAAATTTTCAAGAAACACACTACACTTAGTTCAGTACAACAAATAGAGTCATACCAACTATTATGTAGTACATGAGCAGGAGTCAGTAGATAGGGTAGAATGCTTCAATTCTTGGGTGTACATGTTGATGAAAAATTGAACTGCAAGATGCATATTACTGAGATTCTCAAAGAGTTAAGTTCAGCTACATTTGCTCTCAGTATTATTGCTCATCTAGGAAACAAACGTATCAACCTCCTGACATATTTTGCATATCTCCACTCTAAAATGTTGTACGGAATTAATTTCTGGGGTAACTCATCACTCAGAAAGGAAATACTGACTGCACAAAAGCGATCAGTAAGAATGGTATAGCCGGCCGGAGTGGCCAAGCGGTTAAAGGCGCTACAGTCTGGAACCGCACGACCGCTACGGTCGCAGGTTCGAATCCTGCCTCGGGCATGGATGTGTGTGATGTCCTTAGGTTAGTTAGGTTTAAGTAGTTCTAAGTTCTAGGGGACTTATGACCACAGCAGTTGAGTCCCATAGTGCTCAGAGCCATTTGAACCATTTTTTTAAGAATGGTATATGGTGTTAACCAAAGGACGTCATATAGGCACCTCTTCAACGAGCTACGCATTTTAACTTCACCATCACAACATACGTTTTCGCTAATGAAATTCGTCATAAATAATATATCACAGTTGGAGAAAAACAGTGATGTACGTACCTAGAACACTAGAGGGATGAATGACCTTTATTTCCAGTTGTTAAAGTTGTCAGTTGCTTAGAGAGGATTTCAGTAGGCAGCAATAAAAGTTTTTGGACATTTGTCCAATAACATAAAGTGTCTGACAGGAAGAGATTCAAGTTTCAAATACAATTTAAAATCATTTCTCCTGGGCAACTTCATCTATTCCATTGACAAAATTCTACTTAAAGAGTGCTCATGAGTAGAAATAATATATGTATTCGTTAATGTTAACACTAACAGTGTATGCATATCCCGCTGTAAACTGACTCGTTCCGCATCATTTCGATAAAAGAATTGTTCAAATGATTTATGGAACATATAACTATCTAACTAACTATCCTACTTCTGACACCAAATGTGGCAAGGTGTCAGGATGTCTTTGAGTAGGCGAGTGATTCTCTATTCGAGACGATGTGGGTGCAGCAGAAAAAGGTAGCCCGTGGATACAAATTCCCTTCATTGTTTGTTATTTACAGTCACTCATTCTTCTCGGCCACGGGTACTGATCTCTGTAGCCTCGGCGAGTGTGACAAATATGCCCGTAGAGCATCACGCGTTGCGTTATCCTTGTCAGCAGCAGCGCATACCGAGCGCCGGCTGGTGTTACGTCTGGCCACCGTGGACTTCGGAGATAACCGAGCCTGTAGAAGACACAGCCGTGGCGTGGGCAATTACCCAGAATATGCCGCCAAGTGACGGTAGGGCTATCCAATTCTCTGAACTTCACGCTGGATTATCGACGGCTATGTCTGGCTGCATCAGGCCCCAGCGGTGCAGGCCTATGGAGACCTTAGTTTTAGTCGTGGAACATGCGAAGGTGGTGAGCTGATCTGCGGCGCAGTTCTGCCGTGAGCCTCAGCGATCAGATAGATGTCTAACGTTTTCGGCCTGGTGACGATGTTGGCAGCTGCATCATAGGAATATCGTTGTCCTCGCGGGAGCGTCCAACAGAAGCGTCATAAACTAGCTCAGTTGTCGGATGATGACTGGCTGACCCCTAGGAGGTGGGAGATTGTGGTTAAATACTGCTGTCAGAAAGCTGATTATGCAGAAGAGGTAGCACTGCCGCATTCTTCCGACAAGCGGAAGGTTCTTGAAGCGTGGTCAGTGTTCGAGGATTTGGCCATCGCTTCATGGAAATAGGCTGAAGCGCCGAAGCAGCTCACTCAGTCTGGATATGCTGTGTCGTCATGCATCGTTGACTGCTGCAGTCAGTGCCCGGAACACTGTGATAAAGCTACAGGCGCCGCCTGGTTCATTACTAATCATTCCACATAACTTTCAAAGAATCTTCGTATATCTTGAAAGAGAATTTCTCCGTATTTCGATAATTACTGCTGCTTTAGTTAAGAATATTACTAGTAGAACAAGTTACTTGCGCCTGACCATACTATGGTTTCTATACTATCCCCTGCTATGTTCGACATCAGCGTGTAATAACCATTCACAGACGGCAGGTGGCAACACTAGCAGTGTAGGGTACAGAAAGTCGGGGGTGCCGTCGCGGAAACAGGGCGATTTAGCTAACGTCCAAAAAGGCATGATGGCTTCGGGTGAAGTGTGGATATGTTTTAAAAAAGCTATAGAATGTTCGCGAGCCACCGTGGTTAAAGTCTGCCGTGAATGGCAAAACTGATATCCAAAACGGGCGTTGAGGCAACTGTGGCGGACCACGAGCCATAGATGAATGGGGTGAATGATGGCTGCGGAGATGTGTACAGGCGAATAGATGTACAACAGTTGAGCAGCTGACCCCCCACAGATGAACCAAGAGGATACCAACAGTGTCTCCAGAACGACCGTTCAGGAAACTTTGTTGCGTGTGGGCCTCAGCAGCATGTGCCAGGTTCGTGTATCCATGCTGATTGCTGTTCATATGCGACGAAGGCTGGAATTTACTCGCCAATGCAGCAAATGGACATCCACTGAGTGGCGACAGGGGACCTTTTCAGATGAATGCTCCATCGTACAGATGGTCGTTGACACGGATGACGTAAAACGTCTGAAAGTAAACACTCTGCAACCAGGTGGGAGCTTTATGGTCTGGGGAATATTTTCGTGGCATTCCTTGAGTGATCACGTCATTCTGAAAGGCAGAATGGAGCAACAAAAGTATGCACCTATCATTGTGGACAATGTCCAACCTTACATGCAGCTCGTTTTCTTCTCAGCGCGGAGACATCTACCGTCAGGACAACGCGACGTGTGCGTGTGTACGTGCATGGTTCGAAGAACACCAGGATACTTTACCATAATCCCTTGGACACTGAACACCCCTGCTTTAGCCCATTCGAAGATTTGTAGAACAAATCGTCAACCAAGAAGCTTAGTGGAGCTAGCCACGGTGCTGGGATCGGAGTAGCTCCAACTCCCTGGAGTTTCCCATTAACCACAAAATATCACGAGGCACTCGCAATAGTTGGTAAATGTGGGTGATAGACACTTTTCCATATAATGATCCAATCGACCTCTGAACTTATTTTCTAAGTCGTTTTTGGCGTGTGCCATGATCAGATACATTCGTATACTGCTCGGACTGTGGCTAGCTGTCTCTCGGGCAACCCCATGCTGATGTAGATGTATTCAGTCAAAAATATTTGAGATGTTGGAGGTCATTTGGTATATGGTGAACGTCCACCGGCATTCAAAGCTTGGCCGGCTTCATTGTGATCAATAAAAAGGCGGATATACAGAGTCCGTGTCTTCGTGTGTACACCGGTGAGGTTTAGTCCTCCAGCTGCAATTTGAAGAGTCAACGTAGAATATTTGACCTTGAAAATGTGGCCACGGCTGACAAAGTAGCCGAAGGCTGCTAGTAATCTGTTTGCTATCGTGAGGGGTAATGGGAGTAGTCGTGACTTATAGTTTACTTCAGACATAAGATAAACATTGGCCAAGGCTAACGGTTTTATTTCGGCCAGGGATCGGAAAATATTCTGACTTACTCGTATACACGCGCGTACTTTATTAAGTAAATCTTTGTAATTGATTGCAACCGTCTTGAGTGAATTTCACTCCCAGGCCCTTCATCACTGTAATTTCCTTTAGCCATACTTGTATGGGAGCCCTCAGTTCGCGGTCGATTGCGGTAGACCGGACTTCATCACATTCGGCTGCGCTCCCACCTCCTTCCTATATTGCTCTACTGTGCGGATGGCTGTTGTACCGTTGCATCAGAGTGGTCGTTTTGACTAGAAAGGCCACGTCATGCCCGTAGGCGCTACAGACGATCTTGTGACTGCGTGTTATGACTCGTTGCAGTTGTTTATTCAACGTAGCGAAGTGTCTCAGTTATAGCAAATTGTGCCATTGTCACTGGCAGCCTTGTCTACCTGAGCTTATCGGCCCAACTGTTCGACCGTTTATTAGTATTGTGGACTGCGAGTTTCGCAGAAGACGGGCGATGATTGTCACCAAACTTTGAGGGAAGTTCACTGTGTGCATGGTCTCCAGTAGATTCTCACGGTTTATCCTCTCAAAGGCCATTTCAAAATAGAGCATAACCGTGGCGTACGGGATGCCACAGGCGGCCACTATAACGATTATGTCTCGATAATGACACAGGGTATCGTGAATGTGACAGCCTATACCGACACTAGTTTGTTCCGGGTCTGTGACTGTGTTCACTACCATTTTCAGCCTCCCAGCTATCAACTTATCAAATACCTCGTAGTCATTGTTTACGGGTTATTGGGCGATAATGTAGTGGCGATTTTCCCATAAGCGTTTCAGAAACCTATATAATCATGTCTTCGCTAAAATTTTTCTGGATGTCTACGTCTGAGTCGATCAATTCCTGGCATATGCACGTTAATGGTTCAAATGGCTCTGAGCACTATGGGACTCAACTGCTGAGGTCATTAGTCCCCTAGAACTTAGAACTAGTTAAACCTAACTAACCTAAGGACATCACAAACATCCATGCCCGAGGCAGGATTCGAACCTGCGACCGCAGCGGTCTTGCGGTTCCAGACTGCAGCGCCTTTAACCGCACGGCCACTATGCACGTTAATTCCGGTAACGTTTGCAGGCTGGTGTTTGTTTAATTTTTTATACTTTGGTTGCTAGATTACCTTCGTTGTTGGTTTTATTTAAGGTTTACGATTTTTCTAACACTTTATTTTTCCCTTTATTGGTTAATTTTGGTTCTTATTATTTTATATTTTATGTATTTATAATTTTGGCTTTTTTAGTTAAGATTCCAATATTTTTGGTTCATTTATGACTTCCTAAATGTGTTGTAGAGTTCCACTGGTATTCCATCTTGCAGGGGTGACTTGTTTTCTAGGCCTTTCATCAGCGCGTCATCCACTTCCTCTTCCGTCAGTTGAGGCAGCAAACTAATCTCCTCCGTCTGACCGGTGCTGCAGCCTGTTACCGACAGTAGTTATTCCATCGCTGCCAGGTCCACAGGAGTAGCGGCGTAAAGCGTTTCATAATATCTCTTTAGCTCAGTTTTAATCTCTCGCTGTTGTAACAGCAGTTGTCCGTCCGCCGTTCCTAGTTAAGTGATGAGCTTCCAGCGGCACCCTATTCGCTTCTTACTCGCCTGATATATGGAACTTCGTTTGCTTTGTACACTATCTCGGAGTCTTACTCTAATCCGGCACCGTTCTAAGTTTAGTGCGTGTTAATGCTGTAATCGTGGCCTTTATCCGTTGTTTCTTTTTCCGGCGATTGTCGACGACCGACGCGACAGGCCGGAATAAGTAACGGAGGACTTGGAAATAGAAACACACTGTGCAGTTGAATCATCCCATCCGCTGACGGGTGTATCTCATGAGGGCCTTCCAAATCGGTGGTTTTGCACAATGTAACCATCACTCTAGCCCCGAGGTATACTGAGGAAACTTTCTTTCACAAGCCTCCAATGTCGTGTCAAATACTGTGTCACATTCCGATACGTCCAAATGCGAGACCTTCATCTTCCAGTGTCCCCTTTCACGGTACGTCCCTTGACTTTGGAGATTAATTGTAGAAGACCAGCGTTGTCAGAAAAAACGTAACGGTCGATCATACCTCCGTATGGAAAATTTTGTGACTTAATGCTAGCGTCACGTAAATGCTGACAAGTCTGCTGGCTGAGTGGTTCGTAACATATGTGAATCCAGCCATTTACGTGTTCCCAAGTTACCAGTGAAATATAGATCCCGACTTTTAGTTGCTGGGTCCAGGCAGTTGTTAAAATGCGGCATCTGGTCTTTCGGGGGCAGGACGCAATTGTATTCAGCCCCGCAAATAATGTGCTTGTAACTACCGGCGAGTAATGAGGCAATTCCTACTTTCATAAATTCCGCCCATTTATATCTATAGCCAGAGCCTGAGGGCGCACAGACGTTGATGAAGCGTGTGTCCTGTATGGTGAGCGCAGTACCTGGGACTTTTGCCAGGTACTCCACGTCTTTCACCACTGTTCGTTCGTTTTTAAGTACTGCTTTCACTCATCTCCCGGACAAGTGAAAGCTGTATATCCACTAATCTTGTGGAGATGTATGTTCGTCACCTCTTGTAGAAAGACTACATCTAACTCGGTGGCGCACAGCGTGTCACGTTAAGTCTGGAGCTTCAGACTAGTCCTCATACTACTGATGATGACCGTCTCTGTTGTGTATGGTTGTACTGGAATCACTCTTTGAGGGGAGGCAGTGTGTCTTTGCCCTTGAAAATGGCCGCTGAGGAAGTTTTCTCACACAGGTGGGTCATTGGCCCGTCCGTGTGGCCCTTGCCTCCTTTCACTTCCCCCGTCCAGACATCTACGGTCGTTTCACCATTCGTGGATCACATTCCACATCATCTGCCCAGTTAGTCTATCTTCCTGAGGCAGCTCGACCCCGGTCCGCTGTTGCACCGCTGCATGGGCTGCTCGTTCAGTGCCGTTTTCTGTCTCCCGTCCATATCTGTCTGTTGGATGGGTGGGTTCCCTTTCTCGGCCGACTGAGGAATGGCTGCCGTATGAGGAATCTGACAGATTCCGTCTTGGTGCCCGTCGGATGGTCTTCCCAGGACAAGGACGATCCTCTGTCCTCTTTCAATCGTTCCCATCGCATTTAGGTCTACGTTTGGGGCGCTATCCGTTGCTTCTTGTATTTTCTGGATGAATTCCGCGGTCTGCCCACTCCACTGTGTGTGTGTGTGTGTGTGTGTGTGTGTGTGTGGGCGCGCGCGCTCGGTTCCAGTGACATCGGGTTGTCCACTTCCTGTCGCCTCACATTTTCAACTGCGACCTCTCTGATTTTTTCTAACCAATCATAGGTTACCCATTGAACTGTTGATTCAGGGGGAGATTCTGTCGCCTCTGTCCTGCGTCCATTGGTGTGACGCGTTCCCCCGTACCATTCACTCCTACATCCCCCCTCTGCCGCCGCCGCCCCCCCCCCCTCCGTCCCAACACTTCGGCTTATAAGGGTTCTGTTCCTGTTACCCTGACTGTTGCAATTTAAGTCGCTGGTAATCTCATCATCTAGAGCCAACTGCTTCTCCCACTGGTAATTGGGGCACACTTCTCTGCACATATTGAGATCGTACATGTCCTTCCTTGTCGTACCCTGAACATGTTTGGAGCTGTCCTTCATGCATTACGATCGCTCTACATCAGCAGACATTGATATGTGAGTGGAAATGTTCGTGGAGGTCAGACTTAATCTAACGACGTTTAAGACGTAGAAGGTTTGGAAACTTGTCCATTTTTTTCGTCGTGTTGCTGAGGACTATGCCATACCTGCTTATAACTGAAGCCACTTTGAACGGAAGTTCAAAGATCCTTATGGTTATGGCCCCGAAGCCCGCCATTTCTGCTGTTATCTCTTCAACGTTCCCCTCATATAGGTAAATTTAAATCGTCTTCCCGTTTAGGATATGACTCTTTCATAGGATTCTGAGTTTATCATCTTCAAATAGACCATGTGGCTAGCTATTGACAAGTGAATCACAATCGTTTCATGAAAGTTTAATTTTACTACATCTCACAAAAAAATTTCTGCTTTGACAGGCCTTGGTCAGGTACAGTGTTCATCAAAAATAGATTTCAGAGTGTCCTTACAGAGCTGGAATGTCATCGTTACTGCAGTATTACATGTGACACGTTCTAGCAGCCGCTGTTCCCACCAAGTTTACTCACCATTTGTCTTGGCGCGGGGACGTGAACGGCGTACGTTGACACAGCTCGCTTGCCACAAGCAGATTGAACAACTTCGGCTATCTGTACACGCTTCCAGGAACTTCCCAAATCTCCATTTGTCCTGATGTCTACTCTCCCCTGTGCTCGCACTATACTACCACGGTTCTCACAAAGATGAGACACTGTAATTAGACTAGTGCGATCACAAGGGAGAGTCGATACCAGGACAAATTGAGATTTGGCCCACTGCTAGCCAACGTGGTTGCAGTATCGTAGCCGCGGTCACATTACCTAACATTTAAAACTAGCCAAATGAGATTGCTCAAGCAGTGGAGAAGAGTATCAGTTCCATTACTATGTGAATACCCATTTATTTGATATCATTAAATCTGCAGAAACCAGCACGTTTTTAAGAAACAGCGGTCATGTGAGACACAGCTGGCCTTCTTTGTGCATGATATACAACAGGCTCTAGATACCGACTCTTAGGTTGATACCATATTTATCGACTTTCAAAAGGTGTTTGACTCAGTTCCGCACTGTCGCTTGCTCCAAAAAGTACGCGCTTACGGTCTATCCGATGACATATGCGGTTGGATAGAAAATTTTCTAACAGACAGGGAGCAGTATATCGTCCTGAACGGGGTGACTTCAACAGAAACAAGCGTAACTTCAGGTGTGCCCCAGAGCAGCGTAATACGTCCGCTGCTTGTTACGATTTGCATAAACGATCTGGTTGATGGTATTGACAGCGGCATTCGACTGTTGCCCAATGATGCTGTAGTCTACTGGAAAGTAGTATCACACGAAAGTTATGAACGAATCGATGAGGATTTGCAGAAAATAAATGCGTGGTGTAATGACTGGCAGTTATCTCTCAATATTAGTAAATGTAACCTAATGCGTACAACAAGGCGAAAACTCCCATTAATGCACGAGTACAAAATAAATGCCCAGTCTGTGGAAGCGGTAACATCCGTCAAGGGTCTGGGCGTGATTATTCGAAATCTCAAATGGAATGATCAGATTACACAAGTAACGGGCAAGGCGAATTCTAGATTGCGGTCTATTGGTAGAATCCTGAAGCAATGCAGTCCTTCAACAAATGAAATAGCTTACAGTCTTAGAGTATTGTTCGTCTGTATGGGACCCTTACCAGTTGGTTCTGATTCAAGAGATTGTGATGGCCCAAAGAAGAGCGGCAATATTCGCGACTGGTACATTTAGCCATCGCGAGAGCGTTACAAATCTCATAGAAAGTTTGAAGTGGGACACACTTGCAGATTAGACGGCGCGCTAAACGGAAGGGGCTGCTCACTAAATTCCAAAATCCGATCTTCGCCGAGGATGTAGGAGCATATATTATTACCACCAACTTTCAAATCGCACAGTGATCACCATTCAAAGATAAGGGAAATTAGAGCTCGTACTGGGGCCGTTTTAGCCGCGATCAGCGAGTGGAACAGAGGGGAGGAAATATGACTTTGGCGCGAATTGTGCCCTCCGCCACACACCACTTGATGGCATGCGGAGTGTATATGTAGATGTAGAAAGAGGAAAGTGGAAAGTGGAAAGCGTCCAGTTGATACCTGTCCTGAGAAAGAAGTATTTGAAGGAACTTACTGTAGAAGCATATCAACATTTCCAAGATCATACACAATGCAAGTGCCTTTACAGGCATTAATCGCCTCTTTATGAACGTTGTCTAAAGAAAATGATTTAGGTCTTCGATATGGAATTGCATTTCTTCATAACTAGGAATGTTTCCATTTAATATATCACTGACGTTGGAGACGATCGACTGGCTCAGAAGCAGCCTTGGCTTCATTAGCGAATCATCGCGACACACTTCAAGTTATTTGATGCATCATCAACCACACAAATAAAGGTGACTGGGCGACTGTATGAACTCCGCTCCTTCCAAATACGAATCCAATACAGTTATTATTGCACCGCCTCATAAGGTTAAAGGGACTCTTTATCTGTACCTTCTATAGTTTTCAATGCTTAAAATGAAACTAAGAGTAACCATGCTTCATTCGAAAGAAAGCATACGTCATATTCTAATGCTAGGCCGCTGAGTAGTATCGCTTGAAAATCAATGCCCGTCTTCGAAGAGCGCCCCATGTATCACACTAGTGTGCTAATAATTGCAGTAGCCTGTGCATATTCTTCAAGTTAACATTCAGTTCATCGTAGTGATTGGTTTGTAGAGTTATTAATTGTTATGTTTTCCTGTGCCGTTTCAGAACAAAGGTGGCGGTATGTGTAATTACAAGCGCACCTTAATTTTAACTTTTCACCATTCCATACACTCTAGAAGTACTGAAGAATGTCTCGTTCTATGTAGTTTCCTTTTCAGAAGCTTCACTCTTTCAAAGAAATGCCCCAGTTTGCTGAAGACTTCTATCCTCCCTCCCTCAACTAATTTCACTGGTTCATTTTCAATTTATCTTGCTTCCAGAGTTATCACAGATAAATGGTTGATGTAGTAGTCTCCTAGGCCATACCACCGAAGCTGTATTATTAAACTAAATCTTTTCCCTTCTGGTTATGCGCTGTATTCTGCGTTTAATATTGTGACATTACTGCACATAGAAACTGTATCTAACTTGTTTTGGGTTCGATTCCCGGCGGGGTCAGGGATTTTCTCTGCCTCGTGATGACTGGGTGCTGTGTGATGTCCTTAGGTTAGTTAGGTTTAAGAAGTTCTAAGTTCTAGGGGACTGATGACCATAGATGTTAAGTCCAATAGTGCTCAGAGCCATTTGAACCATTTTTAGCTTGTTTTCATTTTCTTTAGTTACTGAATGATGATATTTAACAGCAGACCACCGCCATCATCAGCAATTTTTTCCATTAACTCTTATCTACCGATATACGTACACAATTATAATTCCTTAAAATTCCAACTTTTTGACTGTCGTGAGAACTCCTGAAGAATGATTTAACAGCTGTTAAAGTCTCGGTAACACTTTTCACCAGAATACGAAGAATTTTTTCTATACATTAAGATCAGGGTTCTTATTTAACGTAAATGCAGCACTGTTTCGCATTATTTAGAAATGAAGGAAGGTGAAACGGCACCACGTAGGAATCCTTGGCCCAAATATCTATGACTTTCTCCGGTTTTTTTGTGAAAATAACCAAACATAATATCATTATCTTTCAGTATTCAAGAGCACTAGAATCCCCTAAAAAGAAGAAAATTTTTCCACAGAGTATATCCACTTACTGCTTTCCTGTCACAGTATACTAGCATAATGCCACTTTTAACGATACAACATACTTTTCCCTTTGAATGCCAAAATTGTCGAAAATTTTATTTCGACTAGGTGAACGAATTATGAAACTTTATTGATGTGCGCAGTACGTGTGACACAGCTATTTACGGAATGGGCTATATATCGCACACGACCATCAGTCCAGCAGAAAACCAGGCCAAAATGTAGATTTTTCTGACATCCCTTACACTTCGTCCATGTGAAAGTATTTTTCTTGATGTAACCCAGTATACGCAACACTTCGCATGGCCATTACAAGTATACGACGCCAATCTCTTCTGAGATTTTTAGTATCTGACATTATAAATGAAATGCGCCAGTTGCATGTGCTTATGATATTCGAAAGCTTCTGTTTGTTAGCAAACTTCGTGTCGTGGCATTTAGGTCTGAGTCGCTTACCTGTTGAAAATGTAGTCGCAATGAGGATCAGGCCAGGTTTCCACGTCTGAAGTGGAAGGAGTTGTTCGCTGAAACGACGTTGCGTGTATAAACTGTCACAATTGCACCTTTTAATGCCACTGATAACAGTGCATAATGCTCTTCTTTTACCGCAGTCTCATAAAAGAAAATGTTTCATAAACTCTGGAAATGTGGTACTCTTCGGTGAAACATCGGGAGGTACTTTTATACTGCTCATCAGTGCTATGTAGGCGCACTCGTGTCGACCAACTACAATGGTAATTGTAGCTTTCATTTACTTGTACGCTACAGTCTAGATTGCAGAAAAAATTGTACGAAACAGTTTCTCGCGTAAAACAGGACAGCTTGCATAATTTTATTATAACTTTGAAAATGCATCCTCCCTACCTTCTGCCAGTGTCTAACAGTGAGCGTTGCCACAAGAAATTACAATATGTCTATTTAAATAGGTGGGTGTAGTGAGGCTACATAGTGTTCCAGACACTGGATACGGGTTTGGAACTAGACTTCAGTAACACTTCAGAACAGTCAGATCTATCTCTTTGTTGTTTCCTTAATTCGTTTCGTGTGTGTCTAACACTCGGTTGTCATACACAACCTAATGTTACCCTCTGGGAGGATTTTGAGTTTTGACCGCGCGTTTTTCTAACGGATAAGGGTATCGGACAATAATTTTGGATATCTTGTAATTAATAGAAAAACTAAACAGGCTTTTACTTTGGGGATAATGAAAGTAGTAAAGTTCATATACGAATGAAAAATCGAACGGTCGCCAGCCCAATTAGGCACATTAATTTGAAATGTTATGTTCAAGAAAATTGAATATTAGTTGTTGTAGTGACTTTCATTGAGACTCTCTCTGAACAGTACTCTGGATACACACGGATACAGGGCACTCTCACTTGTAGATGGCAGTATTACCATTAATGCACAAACCAGTAATCATAGAAAGCAAAATTGTACCTAACTCATAATAATAACAGTTACAGTCACTATCATTACGTGACTCAGTATTGAGATGTTACTTCAGGAAGCACCGAACTAAAGCTGGACACGGAGGGGCTTCTCACTTAACTGACATATAAATACCACAAATAAAACGAAATAATACCACAATTGCACAGTTTGTACTCCCATTTACAGGAATGTATCAGATTTCTTTAATAGCAATAATATTCCAATTATCTTTCTAAAATTAAAAGAATATGGTGGGGACCCATAAATTGGTACTGTATCAATAGTCAAACTATGATTATATCAGTAGTAAGATTCAATTCAACTAAATTTAATTCTTAGCCTCACTTGGAACAGTTTATGTTTTTAATTTTCAAAGCAAATTATTCAACACTGAGCTCGATTTACTTCAAAAGAATCGTTCACGATAGTAATAAAGGCTAAATTATGTTTCAAATAAGTTTAACTTAGGTGCTTTTTCATCACATCTGAAGCAGGTATTTTAAAGAGTAACATTTACACAGTCTGGCACTGAATTTTAGCTCATTTAATGCACAGAAATAAATCACTAATTCGTTAGAAACAGGATACTCGGTTTTCTGAACACTTAGGAGGGGATCCTGCATAGGTTCATGATTAGGATAAAAGTTATGGTTCTAAACACAACACTTAGATTATTATTGAAAACACACAAATTAACAGGGCCATGCTCTGATACATATCTGTATGCATGAAGTTGGTGGAGCAGTAGCGACGTAGTGGTGACAAGCGACGTGGCGGCTTATTGTACTCACGGCTCCTTAATGTTTGAATGCTCTTTACAGTTTCTTCTTGGCGATGGATTTTTAACGTGTCAGAGCCATTCCTGATTGCCGAGAGTACCATGCGACAACCAAATCCACATTTGAGGCCTCCCTTGGCACCATCGATTTGTACCGTGCAACGGCTAGCCACTGACTGCGTACCGTTCCCACCAAGGAGCAGCCCAGTTCGACCACCTTTTACATCGCGCCGAGCCGCTTACGGTGCGGAAGGACTTCCCTATACCTTTTACGTTATACAATGCAAGTATCCTAAGCATGAACCAACTTCCAATATACTATGTTTTCTTTATAAACATACATATATTATAAAATTTTATTATTTTAAACATTATTTATTTTTTTCCATACATACATTACAAACCCTAAATTTCCTGACACAAATCAATGACCTTGAGTGACAAATAAACACTTCATAATCACAGATACACAGTCACATAGTAAAAAGCTGCTTCTAATCGATGCAGGTGTTACATGTGTGCTGGAATGATTTCTTTAACAGTGTTATGGGAAAATCTCTCTCTCCATTTTTCCAGCTGAGCTAATGATTTGTCTCCAATGGGCTTGTTTGCAACTATACATTGAAATCGAATCATTTATTTCTTCCTTTGGTATTCATTCATTTTTTTTCAATTAGTGGGAAAAATTTGAATTAAGTTGTAGTTGGGAATTCATTTTCTGCATTTATGATGTGAAGTTTTTACCTCAATACAGAAGCGTTTCCTTCTTTTCTGATAATAAGCGCTACCTTGATTTTCTACGCGTTTTTTTTTTTTTTTTGTAGTTTGTAGAATATAAGACAGCAACCTTCTTCTGCATGTCACTACAATAATCAGTCACCATCGCCCTTGTAAGTTACAAAATTACGATTTTCGGATGCCAAGCTCAGATTATAAAACTCGGGAAGTCCTATGGCGCACACCATGTGGGTTGTAGGGGGATGCTGAAATAGAGAAGCTTAATAAATTGACGACCATCACTGTTACGACCCAAATTTGATACCTTAAGGAACTGTCTGTTATTTGTTATGCATGTCAATACTGAGATAACAGTTTTCAGTTGACACTTTTTATAGATAAAACTGAACAGTTTCCTTTTATGTTAAAATTTCAATACTTTGTCAATTCTTCATTGTCACATGATAGGGAACCAAACTGGAAATAGAGATCACTGAGGTCATTGAGGTCACAGTGAAAACAAATCATCCAGTTACACAAAAACTACTTTGCTTTACAGTAGCATTAATGTAATCCATTTTTTATGAATGACACGAGTATTAATAACAGAAAAAGATATCAGCTTTATACAGTAGACTCAATATGGTCAGTTAAGGAGGGCAAAGAAAACTGAGAAAAAAATTACAAGATAATTTACAAACACTAAAATTCTTCCATGATGAAGCAGATTGTTAATAACTACAAAATTAGAACTTATTCTTATCTAAAATTAAAGAGAAGTATGTAAAAATGATATTACTTAAAAAAGAGAATTATCAAAATAAACATGATGAATTATCTGGATTTTATGTTGTCAATTATCTTAGTCTGATTTGCAGCATCAACGAAATAAGAAACCATCTTCTCACACTATTTCTTTACTTCTTTTAAGGATATGTAATTAACAAAGTGCTACATTTCTTTTCTAATCACTGTAGCATTAGCTGTGTTGTGTTGTTCAAACATCTAGTAATGGAAAAAGATTAAGCTAATCGTACAAAAATGGAAACTGTATTGAAAGTGCGTCTGTTTACTAAAAGTACATAATGCCATTGCTTTATATATATGATATCAATACGTTTGGCAACATAGCCATCAAATAATATTTTATCAAAAATTCCATTTTGCCTTATCAGTATACAATATATACAATACTTCATTTGCAGAGAAAAAAAAATTTCAAGTTCAGTGCCTTACTTTGTATATACTGATACTGAATGATGGATAATATGTTAACATATAATTTGGTAGCTATGTTGCCACGCTTACTGACATCACACACACACACACACACACACACACACACACACACACACATATATATATATATATATATATATATATATATATATATATATATATATATATATATATCGATTCCATATTCTGCTAACAGTCATTGGCTCTCGACCAACGCGAGCAGCAATGTCGCGATACGATAAACCGCAATCGCAATAAGCTACAATCCGACCTTTATCAAAGTCGGAAACGTGATGGTACGCATTTCTCCTCATTACAAGAGGCATCACAACAACGTTTTACCAGGCAACGCCGGTCAACTGCTGTTTGTGTATGAGACATCGGTTGTAAACTTTCCTCGTGTCAGCACGTTATAGGTGTCCACTGTTCAAAGTGCTGTCACTGCGAACAAGAGGTGACCGAGACGTGTAACCAATGGCACCCCCATACCATCACGTCGGGTGATACGCCAGCATGGCGATGACGTATACACGCTTCCAATGTACGTTCACCGCGATGTCGCCAAACACGGATGCGACCATCATGATGCTGTAAACAGGACCTGGATTCATCCGAAAAAAAAAATGACGTTTTGCCATTCGTGCACCCAGGTTCGTCGTTGAGTACACCATCGCAGGCGCTCCTGCCTGTCATGCAGCGTCAAGGGTAACCGCAGCCATGGTCTCCGAGCTGGTAGTCCATGCTGCTGCGAACG
Organism: Schistocerca nitens; assembly: GCF_023898315.1. Classification (NCBI taxonomy): domain Eukaryota; kingdom Metazoa; phylum Arthropoda; class Insecta; order Orthoptera; family Acrididae; genus Schistocerca; species Schistocerca nitens. Next base: position 52,409,898 of record NC_064616.1, read on the forward strand.
TCGTCCAACTGTTCTTGCAGATGGTTGTTGTCTTGCAAACGTCACCATCTGTTGACTCAGGGATCGAGACGTGGCTGCACGATCCGTCACAGAGATGCGGATAAAATGCCTATCATCTCGACTGCTAGCGATACGAGGCCTTGGGATCCAGCACGGCGTTCCGTATTACCCTCATGAACCCACCGATTCCATATTCTGCTAACAGTCATTGGCTCTCGACCAACGCGAGCAGCAATGTCGCGATACGATAAACCGCAATCGCAATAAGCTACAATCCGACCTTTATCAAAGTCGGAAACGTGATGGTACGCATTTCTCCTCCTTACAAGAGGCATCACAACAACGTTTTACCAGACAACGCCGGTCAACTGCTGTTTGTGTATGAGAAATCGGTTGTAAACTTTCCTCGTGTCAGCACGTTATAGGTGTCCTCACCGGTGCCAACCTTGTGTGAATGCTCTGAAAAGCTAATCATTTGCATATCACAGTATCTTCTTCCTGTCTGTTCAATATCGCGTCTGTAGCACGTTATCTTCGTGGTGTATCAATTTTAGTGGCCAGTAGTGTAATATGCCTCACTGGCAAGCACTGCTCTCACCGTAAATCCTGAATATGCAGCTTATAATGCCCATATCAGTGATACACCAGAAGCTAACATCTAAACTTAGCATGTATAACAAGTTAGCTGCTGCAGGCACCAACCACGTGCAGGACCAATCCAGCAGCTGACATAAAAGTTCAGCCACAGAAAAAAATTGTCTTGTTCAACATCCACGTTGGCCATGCGAATTGAAAACCTAACTGCCTAGCCATCTGATTGGTAAGTAGGTGGCTGCCTTGCAAGTATAAGATATGTTTCACTATACAACCAGAGATGTAAGATGCCTAACACACGAAAACAGTGAATAGCTAGCCTTTGAGCTATGCTTGCCACTTTTAATAAAATTGATAAATAACTGAACGATATTTCTAACAGATAGCTTTCAAATTATCGATCGTTTCTTATACTTAGTGCCAAGTTTAGCTCTTTAACTCCAAATCAGTTACATGAAATTTCTTTGGTCGCCGATGCTTTCTACTCAGTTAATGTAATTTGGCATTACTGTCTACAGATGTAAACAGAAACATTAAGAAAGGTAAGCATAAACACTGTTAGAATAAAGGGATTTGGGTAATTCCAGGAGAGTTGGAACAGTGGGTGACACGAACCAGTGACGTATTTCACAAATGTATTCATTCTGACATATTCCAAATAAAAATATGTAATTTTAATTGCCTCTTTTCTTCATTTTTAGCCATTTTCATATGGTCTCTCTCGCTTTGTAGACTTATGGGTGAGATGGACAACTATTGCATATTTTTATTTGATCATACCTGTTGTATTTTAAGTGGCAGTGCCTTAATAATATACTGTACTTATGTTTGTATATCACTCTATGTGAACACGCGTCCAAAAGTTAAAATAAGTTAAGAACACATACAAATTTTACGCTGAAGGAAAACGTGGTTCAACTCTGCTGCGCTAACACTACGCCCTTTTCTAGGTTTCCAAATCACTGTAGATTTATTCTTGCAACAGTGCATATGGAGTACATGAAATGATTACATTTACAGATCAATAGTACAAGCGGTTCTGATGTACCAGGTATCGATCCATGCTAAAACACCCATATTAGTAGTGGTGTAGTCTCCACAGGCGGCAATGCAGGCACAGTCTCTGGCATCCAGACGCCCGTCCAAATGGCGAATATTGTGCTGGTATACGTTATTCCACCACTGTTGGACTGTTCACGTAGTTCTGAGGGAATTGTTGGTTGACGAGTCACACGAGTCATTGCTCGTCCCATCATATCCTACACCTGCTCCACTGAGGACAGGTACGGAGATCGCGCTGGCCCGGGAAGTTGCTGCACGTCTTGCAGAGTACGCTGAGCTTCAAGGGCAGTGTGTGGGCAAGCATCATCCTGTTGGAACAACATATCACCTTCCTGTTACAAGAAAAGACCTGACAAAGAAAGGACCTGCCAACATTCTGACCGTACCGAGCACTGGTTTGCGTTCCCTACAGAAACACCAAAGTTTCATGAAAGTGGTAGCTTATCGCTTCCCAGACCATAAGGCGTGGCGTGAGGCCAGCGTGTCTTGGAAGATCGCACTCTACGAGACAACACTCGCCGGGTCTACGTCGTACGTGGAAGGCGGGTTAGATGTTGACGTGCCATTAGTTCCGCTGCTAATAACCGATACCCAACACTTCGTGTTGCCACGTCTGGGCTCACAAGCCATCTTATCTGTGATGTGGAAGCTGTACGATCTGCCACTGTGCTATGACAACACGACAATCCGGGCGAGTGTCTGTGCTGCGTGGACATTGATCTACAGGCGTGAGACTGTTCACATGAACACTGATACACAACTGACCCAGCACGTCCAACTTGTGTGGCAAATCTCCCAACGGAATATCCCTCCATTCGGGTGCCCACAATTTGACCCCCTTTCAAACTCATTCAGTTGGCTATAGGAAGCACAGTTACATCTCCGTGGCATGGTTGCCTGATTGCTTCACACATTTGCACCACACTAACCCTTCTGGCTGTTACTAAAGGCTAGCCACAAATGGCGCTCTGGTTGCTATACCATTAAGGTGTCTGTTGGCGGACAACGTTGAAATCATTATCAGCACAGCTACTATTCCCCAGGTGACATATTCCGTCATCGGATCGACATCGACGTCGCCTTTCCAGGTGTACTAACTTTTCCCGGAAGAGTATTTCGGCTTAGTAAGCGCCAAAAGGAACAGATTTTAGATTACCTGGGCAGTCAACATACACTCCTGGAAATGGAAAAAAGAACACATTGACACCGGTGTGTCAGACCCACCATACTTGCTCCGGACACTGCGAGAGGGCTGTACAAGCAATGATCACACGCACGGCACAGCGGACACACCAGGAACCGCGGTGTTGGCCGTCGAATGGCGCTAGCTGCGCAGCATTTGTGCACCGCCGCCGTCAGTGTCAGCCAGTTTGCCGTGGCATACGGAGCTCCATCGCAGTCTTTAACACTGGTAGCATGCCGCGACAGCGTGGACGTGAACCGTATGTGCAGTTGACGGACTTTGAGCGAGGGCGTATAGTGGGCATGCGGGAGGCCGGGTGGACGTACCGCCGAATTGCTCAACACGTGGGGCGTGAGGTCTCCACAGTACATTGATGTTGTCGCCAGTGGTCGGCGGAAGGTGCACGTGCCCGTCGACCTGGGACCGGACCGCAGCGACGCACGGATGCACGCCAAGACCGTAGGATCCTACGCAGTGCCGTAGGGGACCGCACCGCCACTTCCCAGCAAATTAGGGACACTGTTGCTCCTGGGGTATCGGCGAGGACCATTCGCAACCGTCTCCATGAAGCTGGGCTACGGTCCCGCACACCGTTAGGCCGTCTTCCGCTCACGCCCCAACATCGTGCAGCCCGCCTCCAGAGGGACGAATGGAGACGTGTCGTCTTCAGCGATGAGAGTCGCTTCTGCCTTGGTGCCAATGATGGTCGTATGCGTGTTTGGCGCCGTGCAGGTGAGCGCCACAATCAGGACTGCATACGACCGAGGCACACAGGGCCAACACCCGGCATCATGGTGTGGGGAGCGATCTCCTACAATGGCCGTACACCACTGGTGATCGTCGAGGGGACACTGAATAGTGCACGGTACATCCAAACCGTCATCGAACCCATCGTTCTACCATTCCTAGACCGGCAAGGGAACTTGCTGTTCCAACAGGACAATGCACGTCCGCATGTATCCCGTGCCACCCAACGTGCTCTAGAAGGTGTAAGTCAACTACCCTGGCCAGCAAGATCTCCGGATCTGTCCCCCATTGAGCATGTTTGGGACTGGATGAAGCGTCGTCTCACGCGATCTGCACGTCCAGCACGAACGCTGGTCCAACTGAGGCGCCAGGTGGAAATGGCATGGCAAGCCGTTCCACAGGACTACACCCAGCATCTCTACGATCGTCTCCATGGGAGAATAGCAGCCTGCATTGCTGCGAAAGGTGGATATACACTGTACTAGTGCCGACATTGTGCATGCTCTGTTGCCTGTGTCTATGTGCCTGTGGTTCTATCAGTGTGATCATGTGATGTATCTGACCCCAGGAATGTGTCAATAAAGTTTCCCCTTCCTGGGACAATGAATTCACGGTGTTCTTATTTCAATTTCCAGGAGTGTATTTTAAATAACTAGTGTTGGTTCATATGGCTCTAAGCACTATGGGACTTAACATCTGAGGTCATTAGTCCCCTTGACTTAGAACTACTTAAACCTAACTGACCTAAGGACATCACACACATCCACGCCCGAGGCAGGATTCGAACCTGCGACCGTAGCAGTCGCACGGTTCCGGACTGCGCGCCTAGAACCGCGAGACCACCGCGGCCGGCATGCATGTGTCAATATTGCACCCTTCATCTTGGTCAGGTCACACGAGGGTTCGAAACAGGAGAGCTAAAAGAGCATAAACACGATTAGGTGCTTCGGATCACGTCATATTTAGTCGAATGATTTTAAACGGTCCCTAGCGGCTCCACCCTGTACCTCATGGATACATTGCAGTCGTGCTGCACTCCATTGGGGTGCGATCACGTTCATTGTGGTTCCAGGTCCACGATGCCCTTAGAGATAGGTCGAATGTCAGCGGTGTCCAACATCGCCCTGTTGCTCGTCGTACTGCGAACTATCGTTTTAGATCTTCAAATGCGAGGAAGTCAGTGCCCCAGTGGAAGGGTTGCTTTCACTGACGCTCTTTATGACACCTCCTGAGGGCTTTCCTTTGCGGAGGTGTGTCTGAAATGTTCAAATGCTTTCCTCTCTCACTAATAACAAAAGTGCGTAATGTCTATACTGGACTTGCGGCTATGACCTTCGTCATGTAGGCGTTAATAGCCCGCATCTCGTGGTCGTGCGGTAGCGTTCTCGCTTCCCACGCCCGGGTTCCCGGGTTCGATTCCCGGCGGGGTCAGGGATTTTCTCTGCCTCGTGATGGCTGGGTGTTATGTGCTGTCCTTAGGTTAGTTAGGTTTAAGTAGTTCTAAGTTCTAGGGGACTTATGACCACAGCAGTTGAGTCCCATAGTGCTCAGAGCCATTTGAACCATTTTTTAGGCGTTAATAGAAGGGGTTAAATGTGGGTAATAAGAGGTGTGACGACTTTCCCATCGTGTACACGCGTCCATTGGACAGAACTGTGGTGAAATTTTGTGCCAGTGTGATATCCTTAAGCAACCTTACACCTCACACTACATTCTCTGCTGTGGCATTTTTTTTTCGCACATTGCCATCTGAAGCGTCGGTGAGACCAATGGTGATGTTGCAGGTCACCAGGCTTTTGCATAATTACAGAGGAAGGTAGTAGGCACCTTTGAGCGAAATTGCAAACATATGCGACGCAGAGGGAGATAGTTACGTGGTTCCGAAAAGTGATCATTTACTTGTGTTGTGCTGTGTTCGGCATTGTGGCCTCGGTTGGCAAAGCCCGAACTGTTGGTCTAGGTTGGCCGTCCCATACTCCCTATCGTCGCTACCTGTGACCTCCCTGACAGAGAGAAAGGTTTATGTGCGCGAGCGCAGCGCTGAAAGGGGGTGTGACAGCGACGGCTAGTTGGAATCAGTACTGCGAATAAGCAGCAGGTTTCTGAGTATGAAGGAACACCAAACGGGGATAGACGGTTTGTGTTCAAGACTGTGCCTAAGTGGAAGGGACCGTGGTCTGTCGCATGGAGGACTGTACACAACTTATGAACAACTTGGCGCGAACGCACAGTGCACTTATAGGATGTGAATAACCCTCAAGCACAGAAACTGTGTGTCCACCATTTCATGATTTTCTATTCTTATGGTGTGCTATTATTCGCTCACGAAACGTACATTTTATGTGCTGCGTGAGCTGTAGAGATTCAACACTTTCGTATACATACTTTATTACAGAGGAATTTGCCTGATTTAAACTGTTCAGTTGCATCTGCCTTCTGTGTCTAGTATTATAGATATTTCATTAAAACGTGTACAGTGCAGGCTTGCTAATCTCTTAATTCATAACACGCTTCTCCGTGGCGCATCCATCAGTGAAACTTTGTAGATATGAAGGACCTCGAAGGTTGACGATATGAATACTGTATGTAACGGCACAGCGGCTCGAACCTAAGCTACGCAAAAAGGAAAGAAACAGGCTATTTCGACTATTTGATCTAAGTTAAGTAAAATCTTAAGAGCTCTGTACAACTTACTGCAATCCTTTTAGTGTTTCAGATGAGAGTACAACCTTGCATAATCGTTTGGAAAATGAAAGTTGTATTTTCTTGTTTTTAATTTCTATTTTTTGACTTTTACTAAGGTTACGGGTTTATACTGAGTAAACTGCCAAAAAAATATTTCGGCCATTAATGTGTTCTAATTGCCGTGTTAGCTTTTCCTTGGCAAGTGCATAATCTAGTGAGTAGTTCTTATGCCCATTAAAGTAATGTACGTAAATTTTAATTTATGTCGATCTGTTAGGTTCCAGAATAAGTAATCGGCAGGTTTGGCTATTTGAGCAATATTGAATGTTGTCTTACTTCTGGCTTCCTGTGCTGAATAATTATCGTGGTTCATCCTTATTACTTTGCTAATTTTTTGGATTGTGTGTGAATTTTAAGAGATAGTTGTATAGAGCACAGGTTGTAAACTTGTTAACATTGAGAATGTTAATAAATGGGCGATGTGTTAATTTAGTTGTGACTCAGTCGATCATTTCCTGTCTGTCTTGTCCTACGGCCAAAGTCAAAGCTACACTGTTGCACGGTCCAGATGGCGAGATCTTGGACTTTTGGAAGACGTTCAGCACAGATCCAAACTGCCACCTAATTAAAAATAACTGTTAGCGTACGTAACATCAGGCTAGCTTTGTGACTCTATTGAAGAGTAGATAGTAAATATAACGTAGCATGTCGTTCTTAACAGAGAGAAATCTTCAGACATAATGGGGCTTAGGGTGTACTCTTACGGGTTGTTACAAGACGATTACCGCTCACCACGTATAGCGCCGGAAGTGCTCTGAGACTGTTCGCGCTGACCCTATTTTATATACGGAGTTCACAACGTAGAAAATTGTAGCGAAATGAAGGAAGACACGTAGAAGATCGACACTTGGTGTAGGGACAGGCAGTCGACCCTCGGAGCAAATAAATGAAATTTATTACGCATAGCTGGGCACAAAATCCCTGTACTGTTCCTTCACAGTATTAAGGATAAATACTGGAAACAGTAAAAACGCGAACTGAAACTGTTTGAATCTAGGGAGCAGATCAGTAACTTTGTATCGGATTGGATTAATAACTTTAGTGCCTTGGTCACAATCTACTTTATGAAAAATGATAGCGGTTTCGGCTTTGCAGCCGCCATCGGATCCAATAATTACAGCAACAACATGAAGAAGCATAGTCAGTGTTGGCCGTAGGCAGGTCTGCTGCACCTTTCACGCTAGTCTTTCTTGTGCAAGCCTGTGATTTTATCCCCTCCCTCAAACTCGTACTCGCATATTTCCCTCCATTATCAAATTGACGATTTCTTGATTCCTCGGAATGCGTCCTATCAAGCGATCCCTTCTTTTAGTCAGGTAATATCATAAATTTCTTTTTCCTTCATTTCAGCACTTCATTGGTTATTCCATCTACCCCTCTGATCATCAGCATTCTTTTACAGCACCACATTCATAAAGCTTCTATTCCTTTACTGTACTGTACATCGTCCACGTTTCACTTCAGTAGTAGGCTACATTCCATAGGAATATACTCAGAAAAACCTTCCTAACACCTGAATTTAATTTTTACGTTGGCAAAATTCTTTCACAGAAAGCTTTCCTTTTAACTGCCAGTCCAAATTTTATGGCCCCTCTACGTGGACCATCGCAACTTATTTTTATATACAAACATAAAATACTCATCCAATGTTTTTTACTGTCTCTTCCTCTAATTTAATTTCCTCATCGTCGCCTTATTTATTTCACCTCCATTTTATTACCCTTGTTTAAATATTGTTGATATTTACTGCAAATTAGCATTTCAAGACACTATCCATTTCTTTCATCTGGTCTTCCTAGCTGTTTGCCGCGCGATTTGAGGTGCTATGTCACAGATTGCGCGGCCCCTCCCGCCGGAGGTTCGAGTCCTCCCTCGGGCATAGGTGTGTGTGTGTTGTTCTTAGCATAAGTTAGTATAAGTAGTGTGCAGGTCTAGGGACCGATGACCTCAGCAGTTTGGTCCCTTAGGAATTCACTCACATTTGAACTAGCTGTTTGCCGTCTCAGACAGAACTACAGTATCATCGGCAAACCTCTAAATTTTAATTTCTTCTCCACGTACTTTATTTAATTCTCTTGCCATTTATCTCCTGTTTTCTTGGCTCTATGTAGTTGAGTAGCTCCGGCTATAGGCTAGAAGCCTGTCGCATCCCTCTTCTCAACCATTGCTTCCCTTTCATGTTCTTCGATTCTTATAACCACAGTCTGGTTTCTGTACAAGTTGTAAATCACATTTAGATCACTGCATTTTATATCTGCTATCCTCAAATAGTGTATTGCAGTCAGTATTGTCAAAAGATTTCCCTAGATCTACAAATGCTATAACAGTAGGTTTCCTGTCTTCTAAGTCAGTACTGCCAGGTCTGTTCCTACATTTCTCCGATGGTCCAGTATTCTTTCTTTGGCTTAAGCAAATTACCTCCAACACTCTCCGTGTAACACAGCACCGACCTTCGTGTAGTTCAAGTAGCTTTGAATAGAAATGCAGTTCGAGAATTTTTGCTAAATTTTCTGTTCATGTATTCTTCTTTAGCAATGCTTAACGTTAATGAAGGTTGCCCTCAGGTAAATATTGTGAACCTATAATCTCTGTTTACATGCATTTTTCCTGTTAAACCGGCTACTTACTTTTGTCTTATTTGAGTCGTGACCCTTCCCTCCAACCTTCCTCCGTCTACATGCTAATGAAGGATCTCCTTCACGTGAGAACCTTTTCGACGCCTTACTCGGTTGGAGACTGAATATATAATCATTATTATAATTCCGCCCCTGCAAGTTGTTTTCGTACTAGCCGCCTGGGATGGAAACTTCGTTAGAGGGACCACCAGCGACATATTTATCTTGTGGTCATTGGTTCTCCAGGGTTTCAGGTCCACGAATCCATATTTATGATTGAGGTGAACTTTTAACTTCATAAATACCAAATAAAAACTTTGCGTAATGTTTATCTTTCTTTGTAAATGAAAACACCAGAGACATGGACTTAGCGATGTTGCTGCAGCAGTTTTGCCACCATCAAGCTATCCAAAACTAATACAGCGCCACCTTAAAAAATACGCACACCTGTAGCAATCAAAACGTTTGCTAGCATGCCAAAAATATCACAACTCCTGTCACTTCCGCCCATCTTCATCTGAGGCTGCTACATTCATTTCTAGTGGCTTCTGACGTCATTCTTATGGCCTCAAACAAGCCCTACTTCAGAATTATGAGAATTGCCACGTGTATTATGAATAAAATTAAGTTTAGTGTAATTTTAAGCTGCTCCGATAGCCAGTTATATAGAAAATTCAGTACATCCAAATTATATCTGGAGTTCCTCACAAAATGTCTCTTAAGATGCAAACTGTGTTTACAATTTACTGATTGAACTGGGTTGAAGATGGATGGAACGGTGAGAAACATGAAAAAATCACTAGGAAAAATGCCAAAAGAAAAATTTAGGACTTTGTTATTGTGATGTATATCATGCAATTCTTCTTCATCAGAGGATTACGAAATTGAAATTGGATTCTGTCTAGCCAGAGTGTTACAAGAGTGACATATATCTTGTTGACTTCTGCCTTGGGACCTTCCGCTAACATTTGTTTTACGATTTTCCTGACGTATCACCAGCATGAGTGGCTAGCAATGTTAGAGGTTCAACCTCCATTGCTGGTAGCGGACTGGAGTCGAACCTGTCGCCGGATGTTATACACCGCCCGTCCAAAAAGTTTCGAGACTGATTTAATTTCTGCCGTGTAAGGGACATCAGAGCATTAACTACGGTAAAAACTTGGACTAAAAGCTGTAAATAACAGATGTACATTGGACCTGTCAGTGATGAGTAGGGATTGTTAAATAGTGGACGTGCAGCCATAGTGCATCAACGTTGAGTAACAAATCGCACTGTAGTAACATCTCTAAGGAAAATGTTGAAGACATTCTCCAGAATGAAGAAGAGAAAAGTTTGGGCAAACTTTACTCTTGACCAAAACCAACGACGCCTGGACGCCTGCCGCGACTTGAAACGCAAAATGAGGGCAACTTTTGCACGGGAAAGATCATCACGGCTGATGAGACTTGGTGTTATCACTACGAACATACCAAACAACAACAAAGTGCATCAATTCAAGTAAATGGTCAGCAATATAAGTGGCACTGACCAATGTGACGCGTGAATGAGTGTTCTGACAGTTTCGCATGGTTGTACAAGCGATGTTTGGTTCATACTGAACTATGTACAATACCTGAAGCATTAAAAGGACTATTTTAACGTTTATTATTGGCTTGTATTGTATTTTTTTACTTCTGCTACAGAAGAATGCTGAAGATAAGGTGGGTAGATCACGTAACTAATGAGGAGGTATTGAATAAGATTGGGGAGAAGTTTGTGGCACAACTTGACTAGAAGAAGGGATCGGTTGGTAGGACATGTTTTGAGGCATCAAGGGATCACAAATTTAGTATTGGAGAGCAGCGTGGAGGGTAAAAATGGTAGATGGAGACCAAGAGATGAATACACTAAGCAGATTTAGAAGGATGTAGGTTGCAGTAGGTACTGGGAGATGAAGAAGGTTGCACAGGATAGAGTAGCATGGAGAGCTGCATCAAACCAGTCTCAGGACTGAAGACCACAACAACAACAACAACAATAATATCGCAAATGCTGTTTATCAAATACTCTGGCGGAAAGCAAAAGTAGTACACCCTTTTAAGGGTTTCCATTTCACTCAAAATGCAACAGTGTATATGGAGTACATGAAACGATTAAATTTACAGCTTAATACCACAAGCGAGCCTGAGTAATCATATATTGATCCATGCTGAAACGTCCATATTAGTATGTGGTGCAGCCTCCATGGGTGGCAATGCAGGCGCTGACTGGCATCCAGTCGATCGTATAGATAGCGAATACTGTCTTGGGATACGTTATACCACGGCTGCTGGACCTGTTTACGTATTCTGTGCGAGTTGTTGGTTGATGTGTCACACGAGTCACTTCTCGACCCATTATATCCAACACGTGCTCGCTTGGAGACAAGTCTGGAGATCGTGCTGGCCACGTAAGTCGCTGCAAGGTCTTGCAGAGTACGTTGAGTTTCACGTGCAGTATGTGGGTGAGCATTATCCTTCTGGAAAAACTTATCTTTCTGTTGCAAGAAAACCGAAACAATGGGTCTGACAACATTCTGCACTTACTGGGCGCTGTTTAACGTCCCAAAGGTGAAGGCCATGAGGTCTGGGCAGGAGCCAGTATGTCTTGGACGAATGCACCCTACGAGACAGTACACTCCGGGTGTACATCGTTCGAAGAAACGACTATCACTTTCGTGCAGCCAGAATCTGCTTACAGCGCTGAAAACCATGGGAAGCCATTCCACCTTTCAGGTGATCAACTGACGCCATCAGTCGAACCGTGCACGTCGATGGTGTGACGTGAATTGAAGACGGGCTAGCGGTTTGTGCGCGCCCGTAGTTCCAGTGCTAATAACCGGTTCACAACAGTTCGTGTTGATGTGTCTGGACTTAAAAGCCCTCTTATCTGTGCTGCGGTAGCTGTACAATCTCCCATTGCTGCCCTTACAATACGACGATCCTGGCGGGTGTCTGTGCTACGGGTATGAGAATGTTCACGTGACCACTGATACCAGCATTGTTGCACAAGTGATGCAGCATGTCGGACCTGTGTGGCAGTTCTCCGAAAGGACCCTCCCGCCACTCGGAAGGCGACGACTTGTCCCCTTTCAAACTCGCTCAGTTGGCTGTGTCTCCATGGCATAGTTGCCTGCTTGCTTCACATGTTTGCACCGCTCGCAACCTTCTGGCTGCGAAAATTCCCTATTAAAGGGTAGGCACAGATGGAACTCTGGTAACTATGCTACTACGCTACCTGTTCGTGGACGAGTTTGAAACCATTATTAGTATATCGACTATCCCCCAGGTGCGTGACCGAGCGAGGTGGCGCAGTCGTTAGCACTGGACTCGTATTCGGGAGGTCAACGGTTGAATCCCGCGTCCAGCCGTCCTGTCTTAGGTTTTCCGTGATTTCCCTAAATCGCTCCAGGCAAATGCCGCGATGGTTCCTTTCAAAGAGCGCTGTCGACTTCCTTCCCCAGCCTTCTCTACTCCGATAAGACCGATGACCTCGCTGTTTGGTCTCTTCCCCCAAACAACCCAACCCAGGTGACGTATACCGTCATCGGATCAGAATCGACGTCGTCTTCCCTGGCGTACTAACTTTCGTTCCGGCAATATTTAATGTACTTTGTTTTGTTATATTTTTGCATGGTTATTACATTACCGATCTACGTGTGAGAGAGATCGGGTGCTATTAAACTTTTTATCTCTGATTGAAATCAGTTTATATCGTACGTAAAATTTATGATTGTCTTTTGTTCTGAATTACTTGCGACTGATAAAAATTGTTGAATTTCTCAATATACTTTTTACCTCTGAGTTTTGTTTGTTCTTTTAAGATATTATTCGAATTTTTTGCCAAACGTATGTAGACCTGTTTCCTCTAAGTTACTTATGTAGCTCCTGTTCAAAAATGGTGCAAATGGCTCTGAGCACTATGGGAATCAACTGCTGTGGTTATCAGTCCCCTAGAACTTAGAACTACTTAAACCTAACTAACCTAAGGACATCACACACGTCCATGCCCGAGGCACGATTCGAACCTGCGACCGTAGCAGTCGCACGGTTCCGGACTGCGCGCCTAGAACCGCGAGACCACCGCGGCCGGCTGTAGCTCCTGTTTTCGGCTCTATGAAGAATGGAAGATTAGTGCTGATTTCAACTGTAGAGTGTCAGTTTTCTCGAAGCTGCATACTAACTGCGGAGAGTTTGCTTATCTGTTATTTATGTGTTCTTTGTATCTTGTAGTAAGTTTTCGTCTCATTTATCCGTTGGTGAACCTACTACAGACGCCGCATTTTACTTTATGTATTTCCGTCTGGGCGTATTTTTGAGCTTTGTCTGTTCTAAGTATTATACTTATTCTTAATTTATTCTCTGTACAGGAGCTAATTTCAACATTGGTATTACCAAATATGTTATTTGTTTTTTGAGATATATTTGCCACATATGGTAGTGTTTCGATTTTTCTTTCTTCTTTCGCTAAAGATATTTCCTCATTTTCGTTTGCACATTTGACTATTTTATCTATGTACATATTATCGACTGTATTAGGATTGCAACATTAAAAGCAAAAAAGGCGCTACTACTATCACATGATGCTATTGCAATGAAATCAGACAATATCAGTACTACGACCACACAATGCTGTAGCAATAAAAGCAGACAAAAGCAGTACTATAAGCACATGATGCTACAGCAAAAAAACGGAGACAGAACCATACTACAATCACATACTATAGCAACAAAGGCAACGAAAAGCAGTATCGATCATACGATTCTACAGCAATAAAAGCAGAAGTAAGTAGTACTACAAACACGTGATGGTACATCAGTAAAAGCAGACATAAGCAATAATATGATCACAATAACATTTGTCAAAACAATATAATTTCATTAATAATACTGTATTACAAAAACAAAAAAAAATTTCAGAACGAATTACATTGTGATAGTTGAGAAAGACCCGATGAACAAAATTCATACACTTATTAACAAGCAGTTAAGAAATATCCTCTTGTTACTTTCTAGTAAGGAAATAAACAGTTGTATAGCAATGAATCCACAACCGCCTACGCTAAGGGCACAACCTAAAATAAATAAACATCTGCAATGATTATTTTTCCATCATGTAAAATTTAACGCACAATGCCTCCTGTGCTTGAGGCTGGAGTCGTTACTTGCTGGTGCTCTAGCTAGGAACTGAGTGCGATAAAACTGTGTGTTGCCAGAGTTTTCTTTGCGTGCTGGAGTAATAGGCAACGTTCTAATTGCTCTGCGAAATTATGATTATTGCTAACTGATGCAATTTGTTAGGACAAGGATGAGAAAGCAGTGCTATGGTTCTTGGAAATGAGGAAGAGAAAGATGAAGCCAGAGAGGGACGTGTCTGTCGGAACACGCCCGGCGAGTAACTTGACGTTACACGCGAGATACGAAAATTCCACTAATGTGTATGGTCAGATTCTGATTCAACAGGAATTCACACATATAAGAAATCCCTCCCCCCAACTTGTTGACTTAGGAGCGATGTTCTGTTATAAAAGCAGTTCTTCAAATGGTTCAAATGGCTCTGAGCACTATGGGACTCAACAGCTGTGGTCATAAGTCCCCTAGAACTTAGAACTACTTAAACCTAACTAACCTAAGGACATCACACACATCCATGCCCGAGGCAGGATTCGAACCTGCGACCGTAGCAGTCGCGCGGAGCAGGTCTTCGTCTCCTGGAAAGCATTGACCGTTAGTATTAACAACCTTACATATTTAACGTACCGATTATTCGTGCATGCCTTTTTTGTTTTCAGTGTGGGAGTTTCCGAAAGCAGCTGGAGACGGCAATCGTCTGGAATCGCATTCAGCAGAACGACGGTTCAAACCCGCGTCTGGCCATCCTGATTTAGGTTTACCGTGATTTCCCTAACTCACTTCTGGTAAATGCGTGGATAGTTCCTTAGAAAGGGCACTACCGACTTCCTTCCCCATCCTTCCCTAATCCGTTGGGACCCATGACCTAACTGTTTGGTCCTCTCCAGCAAACAAACCAACCAAGCAACCAACGGCACTCTTTCTCTAGATCAATACACAAGAATTTCACTTGTGTAACAGGTCTCTGAAAAAAAAAAAGTAAGTATTCCTGTGCTTATGTTGTCTGTCGTTCATTCCTTGTCACATCCGTGAAAGCAACCAAAATCACCTACATGCTTTTGCTCATTCAATATTGCAGAATCTGCAAGCAGTGCCCGATCGAGCATTGATTAGTCTGCGAGCAGCTGTGGGTTTTACAGACGAATGTTTACGGAACAGTCCAAGGTAATGCCCGATAAGCACACGGCAATCAACTTTAAGTCAAAGGAAAATGCTTCTCGTAAGTGATCAGTTTTATTAGGTTTGCATCCTGTGAATAAGAATGAACATTGCGAGTCTAAATATTGGAGTCATTTAAACAAATTAAACTTTGCTAATACATCAATCGCTGCAGAGCTAAAACATATACACATAATCGAAAAACAAAAAAAAAAAAAAAAAACAGAACTAAGACGTCTCTGTAAACGTCTACGTCATGCAATATGAATGGATGACTCTGGAAGACAAGAAAGATGAGAAAGAATTTCGAGTTGTAGCACTATATATCTCAATACACCGCCGTGAGAAATATGTAAATCTATTAACATTGCACGTAGATATATGTCATTTCTACTGCACAAAAAACTTATTGAGGCTAGTACGAAGTACTACCGTTCAGTCGTAGCATGTCAATGCTGCCTGTGTTACTTTTGAAATTTTGCCATATGGTGACATGATGGAAACCTTGGCTGTTATTTGAAGACAAATGTTGATGGTGTTAGGACAGCAACTTGCCACAAATTTACTTTCAGTTCCTTTATTAAAAGGGTACCGTTACCGCATTCGAATCGTTGTGATTCATCTTCAGACGGTTTACACGCTTTCATTATGACATGTGGTGTGTTTTTTTATAGATTAATTGTCCTAAAATATAAATAACACATAATTATAAGCACGCCATACACTGATGGTTGCGTTACAGATTTTCGTTGCATGTGACTTACGTGAAATGTCGGTTTGGAGTGTTTATTTTCATAACATTCGTCCAACAGATGTGAATACATTCCCACTGCATACTTACTGTTGCACACGTAAATTTTTCTCACTGAAAACTTTAGATTTGTCACCGAGAAGATGTGGTGCGTGTTAGAAATGTTCTCGGTGACAAATCTAAAGTGTTCAGCGAGAAAACTTTACATGTGCACCAATAACAATGCAGTGGGAATGTATTCACATCTGTTGGCCGAATGTTAGGAAAACAAACACTCCAGACAGACATTTCACGTAAGTCACATGCAACGAAAATCTGTAACGCAACCATCAGTGTATGGCGAGCTTATAATTATGTATTATGTATATTTTAGGACAATTAATCTGTAGAAAACACACCACATGTCACAATGAAAGCGTGTAAAACGTCTGAAGATGAATCACAACGATTCGAAAGCGGTAATGGTACCCTTTGAATAAAGGAACTGAAAGTAAATTTGTAGCAAGTTGCTGTCCTCACACCATCAACATTTGTGTTATTTTTGTTCCCAGGAAAAGTTAGGTGTGCCTTCGGTTGATTGAGCACAATTCAGACCAGTCAGCAATCGACTGCCAAGTGGCCAGAACAAGTTTGCAAAATTTACGAAGTTCGGCAACAAACTGAAACTGTCATTTCTAATTAACGCCAATGCAGAACGCGTGTTAGGAACAGTTTTTTGTTGAAGTTATAGTAGTGACTCTGGTAGGGAATCCGCTCAGGTGCATTTGCATAAACCATTTAGTATTGCCGACGAAGAACCATGGACCTTGCCGTTTGTGGGGAGGCTTGCGTGCCTCAGCGATACAGATGGCCGTACCGTAGGTGCAACCACAACGGAGGGGTATCTGTTCAGAGGACAGCCAAACATGCGGTTCCTGAAGAGGGACAGCAGCCTTTTCAGTAGTTGCAGGGGCAACAGTCTGGATTATTGACTGATCTGGCCTTGTAACACTAGCCAAATCGGCCTTGCTGTGCTGGTACTGCGAACGGCTGAAAGCAAGGGGAAACTACAACTGTAATTTTTCCCGATGGCATGCAGCTTTACTGTATGGTTAAATGATGATGGCGTCCTCTTGGGTAAAATATTCCGGAGGTAAAATAGTCCCCCATTCGGATCTCCGGGCGGGGACTACTCAAGAGGACGTCATTATCAGGAGAAAGAAAACTGGCGCTCTACAGATCGGAGGGTGGAACGTCAGATCCCTTAATCGGGCAGGTAGGTTAGAAAATTTAAAAAGGGAAATGAGTAGGTTAAAGTTAGATATAGTGGGAATTAGTGAAGTTCGGTGGCAGGAGGACCAAGTCTTTTGGTCAGGTGAATACAGGGTCTAAATACAAAATCAAATAGGGGTAATGCAGGAGTAGGTTTAATAATGAATAAAAGAATAGGAGTGCGGGTAAGCTACTACTAACAGCATAGTGAACGCATTATTGTGGCCCGTGCCTACTACAGTAGTACAAGTTTATACGCCAACTAGCTCTGCAGATGAAGACATTGAAGAAATGTATGACGAGATAAATGAAATTATTCAGATAGTGAAGAGAGACGAAAATTTAATAGTAATGGGTGACTGGAATTCGAGAGTAGGAAAAGGGAGAGAACGAAACATAGTATGTGAATATGGATTGGGGTTAAGAAATGAAAGAGGAAGCTATCTGGTAGAACTTTGCACAGAGCATAACTTAATCATAGCTAACACTTGGTTCAAGAATCATAAACGAAGATTGTATACATGGAAGAATCCTGGAGATACTAAAAGGTATCAGATAGGTTATATAATGGTAAGACAGAGATTTAGGAACCAGGTTTTAAATTGTAAGACATTTCCAGGGGCAGATGTGGACTCTGACCACAATCTACTGGTTATTAACTGTAGATTAAAACTAAAGAAACTGCAAAAAGGTGGGAATTTAAGGAGATGAGACCTGGATAAATTGACTAAACCAGAGGTTTGTACAGAGTTTCAGGGACAGCATAAGGGAACAATTGACAGGAATGGGGGAAAGAAATACAGTAGAAGAATGGGTAGCTCTGAGGGATGAAGTAGTGAAGGCAGCCGAGGATCAAGTAGGTAAGAAGACCAGGCCTAGTAGAAATCCTTGGGTAACAGAAGAGATACTGAATTTAATTGATGAAAGGAGAAAATATAAAAATTCAGTAAATGAAGCAGGCAAAAAGGAATACAAACGTCTCAAAAATGAGGTCGACAGGAAGTGCAAAATAGCTAAGCAGGGATGGCTAGAGGACAAATGTAAAGATGTAGAGGCTTATCCCACTAGGGGCAAAATAGATACTGCCTACAGGAAAATTAAAGAGACCTTTGGGAAAAATAGAGCCACTTGTATGAGTATCAAGAGCTCAGATGGAAACCCAGTTCTAAGCAAAGAAGGGAAGGCAGAAAGGTGGAAGGAGTATATAGAGGGTCTATAGAAGGGGGATGTAATTGAGGACAACATTATTGAAATGGAAGAGGATGTAGATGAAGACGAAGATGAAATGGGAGATACGATACTGCGTGAAGAGTTTGACAGAGCACTGAAAGACCTGAGTCGCAACAAAGCTCCGGGAGTAGACAACATTCCATTAGAACTACTGACGGCCTTGGGAGCGCCAGTCCTGACAAAACTCTACCATCTGGTGAGCAAGATGTATGAGACAGGCGAAATACCCTCAGACTTCAAGAAGAATATAATAGTCCCAATCCCAAAGAAAGCAGGTGTTGACAGTTGTGAAAATTACCGAACTGTCAGTTTAATAAGTCATAGCTGCAAAATACTAACGCGAATTCTTTACAGACGATTGAAAAAACTAGTAGAAGCCGACCTCGGGGAAGATCAGTTTGGATTCCATAGAAATATTGGAACACATGAGGCAATACTGACCTTACGACTTATCGTAGAAGAAAGATTAAGGAAAGGCAAACCTACGTTTCTAGCGTTTGTAGACTTACAGAAAGCTTTTGACAATGTTGACTGGAATACTCTCTTTCAAATTCTAAAGGTGGCAGGGGTAAAGTACAGGGAGCGAAAGGCTATTTATAATTGGTACAGAAACCAGATGGCAGTTATAGGAGTCGAGGGACATGAAAGGAGAGCAGTGTTTGGGAAGGGAGTGAGACAGGGTTGTAGCCTCTCCCCGATGTTATTCAATCTGTATATTGAGCAAGCAGTAAAGAAAACAAAAGAAAAATTCGGAGTAGGTATTAAAGTCCATGGAGAAGAAATAAAAACTTTGATTTTCGCTGATGACATTGTAATTTTGTGAGAGACAGCAAATGACTTGGAAGAACAGTTGAACGGAATGGACAGTGTCTCGAAAGGAGGATAGAAGATGAACATCAACAAAAGCAAAATAAGGATAATGGAATGTAGTCGAATTGTAGTTGCGTGTGAGTTTCGTATAGGAGGTGTAATTTAGAGTTTTAGCTACTGTAATCGTAAATTCAGGCAGACTGTAGCGCTGTCGTTAGGCATTTGTACAGGTTAGTTCATACATTCTTTCCATGTTTCCATTGCGTTATCTAGGCACGGACTCATGTTTCAGCAACTGTTGTTCAACATCGATTAGAATGGACAGGGACTGTGATTGCTGTGTTCGGATGAGGGCTGAGTTGGCATCCCTTCGCTCACAGCTGCAGGTGGCTGTGACTTCGGTCGCGCAGCTTGAGGCTGTTGCCAATGGGCACCACTGGGGGGAGCCGGACTTGGGTATCAAAGGGATGTCAACCTCGTCCTGTCTGTCCCCAGGTCGGTCTGCCACTGTGGTTGCCCCGGTTGCTGCCCGCAGTGGGGCTGAGCTCTGGCCTGTGGATGGTTTGGAGGTCGTTCCAAGGCGTGGCAGGCAGCGTAAGACGTCCCCGGAGGCTGATCAGAAAGCCTCCCCGGTGCGTCTGACAAACAGGTTTCAGGTACTGTCTCTGGCTGAGCCAGATGCAGCTGGCTGCCCTGTTTCAGAGGATGGTTCTCAGCCTTCAAGGTCCGGATAATCGCAGAGGGTGGGCTTATTGGTAGTTTGGAGCTCCAATGTTATGCGCGTAATGGGGCCCCTTAGGGATATGGCGGCTAAGGAGGGGAAGAAATCCAGTGTGCACTCCGTGTGCATTCCGGGTGGAGTCATTCCCGATGTGGAAAGGGTCCTTCCGGATGCCATGAAGAGCACAGGCTGCAGCCAGCTGCAAGGTGGTGGCACATGTCGGCACTAATGACGTGTGTCGCTTTGGATCTGAGGAAATTCTCTCTGGATTCCAGCGGCTATCTGATTTGGTGAAGGCTTACGAGATGAAGGCAGAGCTCACTATCTGCAGCATCGTTGACAGAACCGACTGCGGACCTTTGGTGCAGAGCCGGGTGGAGGGTCTGAATCAGAGGCTCAGGCGGTTTTGCGACCGTGTTGGCTGCAGATTCCTTGACTTGCGCCATAGGGTGGTGGGGTTTCGTGTTCTGCTGAATAGGTCAGGCGTTCACTACACTCAGCTGGCGGCTACACGGGTAGCGGAGGCTGTGTGGCGTGGACTGGGCGGTTTTTTAGGTTCGAAGGCCTCGGCAAAGTACGGGGTGGGCTGCAATCTCAAAGGGTGCATTGCAAATACAGGACATGCTTGGATCAAGCAACAGTCGAAATTGTAGTTGTAAATTGTTGTAGTTGTACTGGGAAAGTCCCTGAGCTTCAAGCGCTTATAGAAAGCACAAAGCTGAAATCGTGACAGGTACAGAAAGCTGGCTAAAGCCTGAAATAAGTTCTGCAGAAATTTTTACGAAGTCTCAGACGGTGTTCATGAAAGATAGATTAGGCAGAATTGGTGGTGGAGTGTTTGTGTCTGTCAGTAGTGGTTTATCTTGTAGTGAAGTCGAAGTAGATACTCCGTGTGAATTGGTATGGGTGGAGGTTATACTTAACAGCCGAACTAAGTTAATAATTGGCTCCTTCTACCGACCCCCAGACTCCGATGATATGGTTGCTGAACAGTTCAGAGAAAATTTGAGTCTCGTAACAAATAAATACCCCACTCATACGGTTATAGTTGGTGGGGACTTCAACCTTCCCTCGATATGTTAGCAGAAATACTTGTTCAAAACCGGTGGTAGGCAGAAAACATCTTCCGAGATTGTCCTGAATGCTTTCTCCGAAAATTATTTCGAGCAGTTAGTCCACTAACCCACGCGAATTGTAAATGGTTTCGAAAACACACTTGACCTCTTAGCTACAAATAATCCAAAGCTAATAGAGAGGATCATGACAAACAGGGATTAGTGATCACAAGGTCGTTGTAGTTAGGCTCAATACCCTTTCTTACAAATCCACCAGAAACAAACGCAAAATAATTTTATTTTAAAAAGTGGATAAAGTGTCACTAGAAGCCTTCCTAAGAGAATCTCCTTTCCTTCCGAACTGACTATGCAAATGTAGACGAGATGTGGCTCAAAAAAATGGCTCTGAGCACTATGGGACTCAACTGCTGAGGTCATTAGTCCCCTAGAACTTAGAACTAGTTAAACCTAACTAACCTAAGGACATCACAAACATCCATGCCCGAGGCAGGATTCGAACCTGCGACCGTAGCGGTCCTGCGGTTCCAAACTGCAGCGCCTTTAACCGCACGGCCACTTCGGCCGGCCGAGATGTGGCTCAAATTCAAAGATATAGTAGCAACAGCAATTGACAGATTCATACCTCATAAATTGGTAAGAGATGGAACTGATTCCCCATGGCACACTAAACAGGTCCGAACGCTGTTGCAGAGGCAACGGAAAAAGCATGCGAAGTTCAGAAGAACGTGAAATCCCGAAGATTGGCTAAAATTTACAGACGCGCGAAATTTGGCACGGACTTCAATGCGAGATGCCTTTAATAGGTTCCACAACGAAACATTGTCTCGAAATTTGGTAGAAAATCCGAAGAAATTCTGGTCGTATGCAAAGTACACAAGCGGCAAGACGCAGCCAATACCTTCGCTGCGCAGTGCCGATGGTACTGTTACCGACGACTGTGCCGCTAAAACGGAGTTATTGAACGCAGTTTTCCGAAATTGCTTCACCAGGGAAGACGAATCGAATATGCCAGAATTTGAAACACGAACAGCTGCTACCATGAGTTTCTTAGAAGTAGATACCCTAGGGGTTGCGAAGCAACTCAAATCGCTTGATACGGGCAAGTCTTCAGGTCCAGATTGTATACCGATTAGGTTCCTTTCAGATTACGCTGATACAATAGCTGCCTACTCAGCAATCATTTACAACCGGTCACTCACCGATAGATCTGTACCTACAGATTGAAAAATTGCGCAGGTCGCACCAGTGTTTAAGAAGGGTAGTAGGAATCCATCGAACTACAGACCTATATCATTGACGTCGGTTTGCAGTAGGATTTTGGAGCATATACTGTATTTAAACATTATGAATCACCTAGAAGGGAACGATCTATTGATACGTAATCAGCATGGTTTCAGAAAACATTGTTCTTGTGCAACGCAGCTAGCTCTTTATTCGCACGAAGTAATGGCCGCTATTGACAGGGAATCTCAAGTTGATTCCGTGTTTCTAGATTTCCGGAAAGCTTTTGACACCGTTCCTCACAACCGACTTCTAATCAAGCTGTGGGCCTATGGGGTATCGTCTCAGTTGTGCGACTGGATTCGTGATTTCCTGTCAGGAAGGTCGCAGTTCGTAGTAATAGACGGCAAATCATCGAGTAAAACTGAAGTGATATCAGGTGTTCCCCAGGGAAGCGTCCTGGGACCTCTGCTGTTCCTGATCTATATAAATGACCTGGGTGACAATCTCAGCAGTTCTCTTAGCTTGTTCGCAGATGATGCTGTAATTTACCGTCTAGTAAGGTCATCCGAAGACCAGTATCAGTTGCAAAGCGATTGAGAGAAGATTGCTGTATGGTGTTGCAGGTGGTAGTTGACGCTAAATAACGAAAAGTGTGAGGTGATCCACACGAGCTCCAAAAGAAATCCGTTGGAATTCGATTATTCGAAAAATTGTACAATTCTCAAGGCTGTCAATTCAACTTAGTACCTGGGTGTTAAAATTACGAACAACTTTAGTTGGAAAGACCACATAGATAATACTGTGGGGGAAGGCGAGCCAAAGGTTGCGTTTCATTGACAGGAAACTTAGAAGATGCAACAAGTCCACTAAAGAGACAGCTTACACTACACTCGTTCGTCCTCTGTTAGAATATTGCTGCGCGGTGTGGGATCCTTACCAGGTGGGATTGACGGAGGACATCGAAAGGGTGCAAAAAAGGGCTGCTCGTTTTGTATTATCACGTAATAGGGGAGAGTGAGTGGCAGATATGATACGCGAGTTGGGATGAAAGTCATTAAAGCAAAGACGTTTTTCGTCGCGGCGAGATCTATTTACCAAATTTCAGTCACCAACTTTCTCTTCCGAATGCGAAAATATGTTGTTGAACCCAATCTACATAGGTAGGAATGATCATCAAAATAAAATAAGAGAAATCAGAGCTCGAACAGAAAGGTTTAGGTGTTCGTTTTTCCCGCGCGCTGTTCGGGAGTGGAATGGTAGAGAGATAGTATGATTGTGGTTCGATTAACCCTCTGCCAAGCACTTAAATGTGAATTGCAGAGTAATCATGTAGATGTAGATGAATGAAGTCGGGTGATGCTGAGGGAATTAGATTACGAAACGAGACACTTAAAGTAGTAAAGGAGTTTTGCTATTTTGGGAGCAAAATAACTGTTGATGGTCGAAGTACAGAAGACATTAAATGTAGACTGGCATCGGCAAGGAAAGCGTTTCTGAAGAAGAGAAATTTGTTAACATCGATATAGATTTAAGTGACAGGAAGTCGTTTCTGAAAGTATTTGTATGGAGTGTAGCCATGTATGGAAGTGAAACATGGACGATAAATAGTTTGGACAAGAAGAGAATAGATGCTTTCGAAATGCTGAAGATTTTTTTTCTTTTTTTTGTAATGTCATTTTTTGTTCGTTATTGTTCGTTTCAATTGTTCGTGGCGGACGTCACCTGACGCCCGTTGAAGTTCGTCATTGATCCATTCACTCAGTTTTTTTTATTACAGGGGGTAGCTAACCCTCTGACCGAGCACGCTGAGCTACCGTACCGTCTAAGATTAGATGTGTAGACCACATAACTAATGAGGAGGTATTGAATAGAATTGGGGAGAAGAGGAGTTTGTGGCACAACTTGACAAGAAGAAGGGACCGGTTGGTAGGACATGTTATGAGGCATCAAGTGATCACAAATTTAGCATTGGAGTGCAGCGTGGAGGGTAAAAATCGTAGAGGGAGACCAAGAGATGAATACACTAAGCAGATTCAGAAGGATGTAGGTTGCAGTAGGTACTGGGAGATGAAGAAGCTTGCACAGGATAGAGTAGCATGGAGAGCTGCATCGAACCAGTCTCAGGACTGAAGACCACAACCACAACAACAACAACAACAACATTGTCTACAACATACACTGTAGCTGTGACAAGATGTATTCTTAGTTCAAATTGTACAGAGCGAGCTCGCGCATGGAATTGTTCTCTAAACAGTTGTATGCAATCGCTGACAGTGTGAACGGCTATTTATTAATCATGTTGTGAACACTGAAATACTTCTTACTTTCGTGCTTGCTAAGAAAACTGGAGAGAAAATCCACCTTATGCAAGACATCTTTGTAGTTTTGTGCCGCGTGGGATTAGCCGAGCGGTCTAAGGCGCTGCAGTCATGGACTGAGCGGCTGGTCCCGGCGGAGGTTCGAGTCCTCCCTCGGGCATAGATTTGTGTGTTTGTCCTTAGGATAATTTAGGATAAGTAGTGCGTAAGCTTAGTCTGATTACCTTAGCAGTTAGGTCCCATAATATTTCACACACATTTGAACATTTTTTTTGTAGTTTTGTTTTCACCCAGGCATGGTTGAAATGGCTCTGAGCACTATGGGACTTAACATCTATGGTCATCAGTCCCCTAGAACTTAGAACTACTTAAACCTAACTAACCTAAGAACATCACACAACACCCAGCCATCACGAGGCAGAGAAAATCCCTGACCCTGCCGGGAATCGAACCCGGGAACCCGGGCGTGGGAAGCGAGAACGCTACCGCACGACCACGAGATGCGGTCTCACCCAGACATGTTTCAGCACTTTTTCTGCTAACTTCAGTAGGTTTACTCGTATATTTTTCTTCTGTAAAACTGTTGTTACTTGCGTTTAAAGAAACTTTTGTTAAAAAAATATTCCCTTCTCCATATACTGCACACCATTCAACCCTCCTCTCCCTTCTCTCTCTCTCTCTCTCTCTCTCTCTCTCTCTCTCTCTCTGTCACGCACACGCGCGCGCTCAACAACTTTTCAAATCCGCAAGCCACATACCCAATAAAAATGCCAAGAAACAAATTAACACTGCACAGCCACAAGAACCAGTAATGGCGGCGAAAACTCTGTGCCTGCTTAACAAATCGTAGAAAATTGATGTGTAGCGACAAAAGCAAAGAAATAAGCGTGTTACTTCGACATATACAAAGTAATAAGGCCACAATATCGAATACCGTGAGTAACACGCTCCATAACAGGATACATAGCACATTCCCGGTAGAAAATGCATAACGAACAGAAAAATAAGATAATGTTTTGCTGCTGTTTGCAGCTCAGAAGCTGTAAATTGCCTAATAGACCTAAAGCTACTAGGATAACCATCCAGTAGCTTTATGTGAGGTACGTAAACAAAGGCATAGAGCTACTTTATTTCCAAATGCACTAAAAAACTGAACCTTCCGAAGTATCGTAAATGCTCGTAAACAACATAAAGTGCCTCATTTCAGTGATACATGCCTAAACTCTGTACTGTATCCCAACCAACGTAAAATATTTCGGAATAATCGTTGATTTTACAGATAAAAGTACACTCCCGGAAATTGAAATAAGAACACCGTGAATTCATTGTCCCAGGAAGGGGAAACTTTATTGACACATTCCTGGGGTCAGATACATCCCATGATCACACTGACAGAACCATAGGCACATAGACACAGGCAACAGAGCATGCACAATGTCGGCACTAGTACAGTGTATATCCACCTTTCGCAGCAATGCAGGCTGCTATTCTCCCATGGAGACGATCGTAGAGATGCTGGATGTAGTCCTATGGAACGGCTTGCCATGCCATTTCCACCTGGCGCCTCAGTTGGACCAGCGTTCGTGCTGGACGTGCAGACCGCGTGAGACGACGCTTCTTCCAGTCCCAAACATGCTCAATGGGGGACAGATCCGGAGATCTTGCTGGCCAGGGTAGTTGACTTACACCTTCTAGAGCACGTTGGGTGGCACGGGATACATGCGGACGTGCATTGTCCTGTTGGAACAGCAAGTTCCCTTGCCGCTCTAGGGATGGTAGAGCGATGGGTTCGATGACGGTTTGGATGTACCGTGCACTATTCAGTGTCCCCTCGACGATCACCAGTGGTGTACAGCCAGTGTAGGAGATCGCTCCCCACACCATGATGCCGGGTGTTGGCCCTGTGTGCCTCGGTCGTATGCAGTCCTGATTGTGGCGCTCACCTGCACGGCGCCAAACACGCATACGACCATCATTGGCACCAAGGCAGAAGCGACTCTCATCACTGAAGACGACACGTCTCCATTCGTCCCTCTGGAGGCGGGCTGCACGATGTTGGGGCGTGAGCGGAAGACGGCCTAACGGTGTGCGGGACCGTAGCCCAGCTTCATGGAGACGGTTGCGAATGGTCCTCGCCGATACCCCAGGAGCAACAGTGTCCCTAATTTGCTGGGAAGTGGCGGTGCGGTCCCCTACGGCACTGCGTAGGATCCTACGGTCTTGGCGTGCATCCGTGCGTCGCTGCGGTCCGGTCCCAGGTCGACGGGCACGTGCACCTTCCGCCGACCACTGGCGACAACATCGATGTACTGTGGAGACCTCACGCCCCACGTGTTGAGCAATTCGGCGGTACGTCCACCCGGCCTCCCGCATGCCCACTATACGCCCTCGCTCAAAGTCCGTCAACTGCACATACGGTTCACGTCCACGCTGTCGCGGCATGCTACCAGTGTTAAAGACTGCGATGGAGCTCCGTATGCCACGGCAAACTGGCTGACACTGACGGCGGCGGTGCACAAATGCTGCGCAGCTAGCGCCATTCGACGGCCAACACCGCGGTTCCTGGTGTGTCCGCTGTGCCGTGCGTGTGATCATTGCTTGTACAGCCCTCCCGCAGTGTCCGGAGCAAGTATGGTGGGTCTGACACACCGGTGTCAATGTGTTCTTTTTTCCATTTCCAGGAGTGTATTTTTGACCAGAAGTGTCTTGAAGTGTTAACGTGTAACATCATTTCTGCAGAAGGAAAATAAACACATAACCCCACTGAAGATAACACAAAAAATGCTGAAACATGAGTGGTTGAAAACAAAACTACAAAGGTGTCTTGCAAAAGGCGGAATTCCTTTCCAACTGACGTTTGTATGTAAAATAAGAATATGAAAATGAGGCCTAAAGAAGGATTACCGTTTCGCTCAGCAGAGGTTGCCCATACTTGCCAAGAACCATTTGAGGAAGGCAGTATTAAAGACAGAGAACACTGCCATTTCAGCGGTGTCTACCGAGATGCAGGATATCCTAGTTGCAAAGCGAACCACAGACATCACTATACGGCCCCTGTCGTGTTCCAAAAGCTGAACAGTTAAGATAGGTATTTTTTTATCATGAATATTTGAGAACAGACGACAATAGATGTTGATGAAGACGTTAAATAAACACCGGGAAGTGTTCCTCTTTCGCCTCTGAAGACGAAGAAATATAAATCTTTCGCTAAAAGTATTTCTGTATTGCATCAAGAGTGGTATAGCAATATAAATTTATGATTTATTGATTCGTGAAGTTCCTTGATGTACTAATTCCAAAATCGTCCAGCATAGCTAATATCGGATGAACTCAAAATAATAAGGATATATTTTCGCGATGATCGAGAGCTTAATCTAGTTAATCAGAAGGAAATTTTTCCAACTGTGCATGTGAGCTACGAATCGATTTTACTGGGATTACCTACCCTCAATCAAAAAGTTTGAAAGTTTACTATCAAGCAAAATGATAATAGAAGTCGAGTACCAAAGAGCTTGCAATGTATGGAATGTATTAAAGTTCAAAACACTTGGAGACTGTACAGATTTATATCTGATAATTGTTGTGCTACTTCTTGCTGGTGTGTTCAAAAACTTCCACGATCTTTGCCTTACGACATATGAATAGGATCCTGCACATTACATTACTTCGTCTGGCTTGCCGTGGAATATTCTGCTGAAAATCACTAAAGCGGAATTGTGGTTTGTTAGCGATCTCGAACCACTCCAGATCTTTAAAAGAGGCGTTAGAGACGGTATTGTTCATTGTTCTTGCAGGCATGCATTGTCAACAGTAGATTCATGACAAATTATGACAAAAGTGACGAATGTTACATTATTTATCTCGCTGTGAATACCTACACAGCTGGGAAATGTAGTGTCTCCTGGTGTCAAATTTTGAACGGATTCCCCCAGACACTGTCGAAACTTTTTAGGTGGAAAAATTGCCAGATGATTCAGACATTTCAGAACTGGATGTCGAATATCCCAGGTGCATTCAGGATTATCATTCAGGATTTGCTCTTATGTTCGATAAAAATTTCACGACTGTTCGATAGTAAGAAACCAAGGAAATTATTTTCGACCTCATATGATAAGAAAAACTTCATTACAGAAATCTGAAACAATTTTTACAACATAAATTGATTTAAAACAAAAATCATAGAACCTTATTATGTAGATAAGTCCCTTGGATGATGTCCTACATTTAGATTAACGCACAAAGACATGTGAGTGTAAGCTATGATTATGAGAAGAAGTTTCTCAAAATAATGAATTATAGTTTGTTTGGAAAAAACAATGCAAATTCGCGAAAGATGTCAGACGTAAGACCAGCGACATCTTGTGAAGGCAGATATGGGTTGGTTGCATTAACTGATCAGTCGGATGTTCAAAGGAGTACCATTTTTAACGAAAATTTAGTCGCCATTGTACTGAGCAGGAATATTCTTATCGACTCCTATTATCAATATATATTAAAAAAGTTTCCAGCAAATCATGTAAAACTGTGCTGCAGAAACACAGTTAGCTAATCCCACCACATTAAAAATCCAAATATCTACGAGGATGTCGGGGTTCGATACTTCGGATTTCCCTGAAAATAGCAGCTACTATATTCAGATGGTAAATAAGAGAGATTGGATGTCTGACATCGAGCAGAAAAGTATGCTATTGCTACGCCTATAATATGCAAAGCAAAGTAAATAAAACAGTCGGTGTTAATAGGTTAACCATAGATGATTACAGACAATGTGTATTATAAGAAATAGTGAGCCACAGCTCGTAAACATTTGAAGAAAGTAATCATTTATCGCCAACAGCTGCTGCTAAAATTTCTTTATCGAACAATTAGTATCAGTCCGCAGACCATCATCATCAGGTTCCTGTATACCAATTAAAATCTAAACATATTACAAAATTTATGTAAATACGGGGTGAGTCACGAGGAAAGGTACATGCTTTAAGGAGTGATAGTATTAGTGATACTGAATAAAAAGCTTCATGTTGACTTATGCCCTACCCCGAATGGTTTCCGAGATAGAACATACACTCCTGGAAACGGAAAAAGGAACACATTAACACCGGTGTGTCAGACCCACCATACTTTCTCCGGACACTGCGAGAGGGCTGTACAAGCAATGATCACACGCACGGCACAGCGGACACACCAGGAACCGCGGTGTTGGCCGTCGAATGGCGCTAGCTGCGCAGCATTTGTGCACCGCCGCCGTCAGTGTCAGCCAGTTTGCCGTGGCATACGGAGCTCCATCGCAGTCTTTAACACTGGTAGCATGCCGCGACAGCGTGGACGTGAACCGTATGTGCAGTTGACGGACTTTGAGCGAGGGCGTATAGTGGGCATGCGGGAGGCCGGGTGGACGTACCGCCGAATTGCTCAACACGTGGGGCGTGAGGTCTCCACAGTACATCGATGTTGTCGCCAGTGGTCGGCGGAAGGTGCACGTGCCCGTCGACCTGGGACCGGACCGCAGCGACGCACGGATGCACGCCAAGACCGTAGGATCCTACGCAGTGCCGTAGGGGACCGCACCGCCACTTCCCAGCAAATTAGGGACACTGTTGCTCCTGGGGTATCGGCGAGGACCATTCGCAACCGTCTCCATGAAGCTGGGCTACGGTCCCGCACACCGTTAGGCCGTCTTCCGCTCACGCCCCAACATCGTGCAGCCCGCCTCCAGGGGTGTCGCGACAGGCGTGAATGGAGGGACGAATGGAGACGTGTCGTCTTCAGCGATGAGAGTCGCTTCTGCCTTGGTGCCAATGATGGTCGTATGCGTGTTTGGCGCCGTGCAGGTGAGCGCCACAATCAGGACTGCATACGACCGAGGCACACAGGGCCAACACCCGGCATCATGGTGTGGGGAGCGATCTCCTACACTGGCCGTACACCACTGGTGATCGTCGAGGGGACACTGAATAGTGCACGGTACATCCAAACCGTCATCGAACCCATCGTTCTACCATTCCTAGACCGGCAAGGGAACTAGCTGTTCCAACAGGACAATGCACGTCCGCATGTATCCCGTGCCACCCAACGTGCTCTAGAAGGTGTAAGTCAACTACCCTGGCCAGCAAGATCTGCGGATCTGTCCCCCATTGAGCATGTTTGGGACTGGATGAAGCGTCGTCTCACGCGGTCTGCACGTCCAGCACGAACGCTGGTCCAAATGAGGCGCCAGGTGGAAATGGCATGGCAAGCCGTTCCA
Organism: Schistocerca nitens; assembly: GCF_023898315.1. NCBI lineage: Eukaryota > Metazoa > Arthropoda > Insecta > Orthoptera > Acrididae > Schistocerca > Schistocerca nitens. Next base: position 52,440,778 of record NC_064616.1, read on the forward strand.
CAGGACTACATCCAGCATCTCTACGATCGTCTCCATGGGAGAATAGCAGCCTGCATTGCTGCGAAAGGTGGATATACACTGTACTAGTGCCGACATTGTGCATGCTCTGTTGCCTGTGTCTATGTGCCTGTGGTTCTGTCAGTGTGATCATGTGATGTATCTGACCCCAGGAATGTGTCAATAAAGTTTCCCCTTCCTGGGACAATGAATTCACGGTGTTCTTATTTCAATTTCCAGGAGTGTATTTAATATCGCTTTTGTACGTTTTTCTTGAATAATTCCTGAACCGCAAGACCGATTTGAACCAAAAATGGTACATCACTCACTGTCTAGAAATCATTGCTGTGGGGATAAGAACTACCTAGCTATAAAAGGGGTGGGGTGGGGGTGAAATACAGTGCAGCCCGTAAAAAGCAAGTACGCATACTGTAGTCTTCCAGTATTTGAGACAGAGCACGTAGAGACTTGCAACACACTTTACAGATAATTTCAAACATTTACGAAAAAATGATTAAAGAAAAGATATATAGTTTTCTACGTTTTTGCTATTCATACAGTATAACTGCTGCATGAACCATGACGTTTTAATTTATTACTTCCTTCTTACAACCTTTATTCGCGACACATTCTGTAGGCAGTATTCTCATGTATCGCAGACTGCAGCACAAAAATATATCGTTGTACGACACATTGTTCAGGAGATATGATGTTGAATTTCCCCACATGTACGTTTTACATAGTTATTAATAAAATGAAACATCCAAACTTTATGGAAGTTCACTCTCCCAGTCTCTCCACAATCTTCACACAACAAAACATAATTAAATAATAATTTTAAAAGTATTTGTGGTTTCTGTTCTTTTATACATATCCGGAAGAACAGACGCATGTTGGTCATGCAGGCATTATGAATCAAGACTCAAAGAAATGACTGACATTAGCTGCTAGTGGGCACTGATATTGAAATCAATGTGGGAAGTTGAAAATTTTGGGATTCGTATCGAGTCTCCTACTTACTAGGCAGATGCGCTGACCAGTGCACCATCCATGCACAGAAGTCATCGCAGCTACACGAACTACCCTAGAACGCATCCTCTCAGACCAAAATTCTCAACTAATCCACCCTCTACAGATGTAGTGGCCCTTGCTCATTATCCTACTACATCAGTAGTGTGTGGATAAGGTGAGAATTTGTGTCTGACAAGAGATGTGCTAGGGTGGTCCGTGCAGTTGTGATTACCACCGGGCAGTAATCAGCATATCTACCTAATAAGCATGAGACCTGGTTTTGAACCCTAGTCCAGCACAGATTTCCAACTTTCGCCATTGATTTAAATCAATGCCTCTAGCAGCTAATGGCAGTCAGTTCTTTCTGTCTTGATTCATAATGGCTCTGGGATCAAAATGTGTCTGTTCCTTTGGACATGTGCGAACTCTTACGGGAACTGGCGAAATGGTGCGAATAACGAGGATAATGAGCAAGGGTCATTACATAAGTTGAGAATTTGGATCTGATAGGTGGCATGCTAGGGTAGACCGTGCTGTTGCGATGACAACTGTGCTCGCATAACTCAGCAGACAGCCCATTTGCCTCGTAAGTAAGAGACCTGGGTTCAGTTCCCGATCCGGAGTAAATTTTCAACTGACCTATCGGTTAAAAAACATTGGTCACTAGCAGATAATGTCAGTCATTTCCTTGTGTCGTAATTTCAGAAATGGTTACTATTACGTCACAAATCCGTTGTAATAAAAGCAAAACAATCTGGAAAACTAATTTAGTTACTCTGGTAATTTTAAATGAGATTATTAATGAATACATTACAACCTCTAGCTCTGTTTTTTTAATAGAAGAGTTTTCATGGTTTTTAAGTAAAATTTTTTATCTCCGAAAGTATGGAAGATAACTGAAGTTTCCGCAGTAAAGTTTTATTATCAACAAAAGTCTTAATATGGAGTTTGAAAAAGATCGAATAAAATTTAATACTGTTTGTTTAGATTCATACGGAGTGTGTATAACGAAATCGTACACAGGGTAGTCAGCCCACGCTGCCCCACTGGCCAGCGACAGTTGCGCTAATGTGAGACAGAGGATGACTACTCTCCTCAAGGCTGCATGGCGAGACACTAAAAAATCGCTTACTTCACTGGAAGGAGTAAAAACTCGGAATAATTTGCTACCTGCAAGCTTCTTGCGGTAAATCATGAGTTTCATAAATGTGTATTGGATTCGGAAGTAAAAGCCACTGTGCAGCATGTAATTCAATGCACGCAATGCAAGCAACTTCTTGTTTGTAGTATTGAAGAACACAAACTGGCTTTATTAGCACAGGACGATAAATGCCGTGTACTTCCGTATAGTGTAAGTACATGGGCTTTGGGCCATTATCGCATGGAATATGACGAGGATTGATTTTAAAGTAAAAATATAAATGTTTTAAATACTTGAAAAATGTTAATTGGAGAATGTAACTTGAAATTAACACCACCTTGTAACTGATGGACTCATTGCCTTGAGTTTGTTTGTCTGATGGAAAATTGGAGATTTGAACCATATCCATGCAGTCCCGACTTGGCCCTATTCGATTTTCATCGGTTTCCAAAACTTCACCTTCGAAGATTTCTCTTTGAGAGTGATGGAGCAAGCAGAGCTGAGGCTGTGGCTCCGTCGCCAAAGTCAAACGCTCTACAGTGAAGGTATCACGGAACTAGTCTCTTTTTGGAAGAAAAATGTTCATCGCCTGGGTGACTATGTTGAGAAATAAATACATAGACATGAAGAATAAATATACAGAATGTTAATAATATTTGTGTTATTTAAAAAGCCTTAAAAGTTTTTATATAAAAACTGGGGACCTAGAAACGATGGAGAGGCTCGTCCCCGCCGTAGCCCTCAGTGGTGCACAACCCCACAACAGGCCACAGCAGTCCACTCTCCCCGCCCCACACCGAAACCAGCGTTATTGTGCGGTTCGGCCCCCAGTGGATCACACCCGGGAACGTCTCACACCAGACGAGTGTAACCCCAATGTTTGGGTGGTAGAGTAATTATCGTGTACGTGTACGTGGAGAGTGTGTGTGCGCAGAAATCGCCGACATAGTCTAACTGAGGCGGAATAAGGAGAATCAGCCCGCATTCTCCGAGGCAGATGGAAAGCGGCCTTAAAAACCATCCACAGACTGGCCGGCACACCGGTCCTCGACACTAATCCACCAGGCGGATTCGTGCCGGGGACCAGGCGCTCCTTCCCGCCCGGAAAGCCGTGCGTTAGACCGCACGACTAATCGGGCGGGCGTCACACTGTGTTACTCGCATCTAGTTTTAGCAAGTTCGTAGAACTTATTTTAAGTCGAAACATTATGACCTACCTAGAACAAAATGCCGTTCTCCATGGAAATTTGCGTGGGTTGCCAAACCATCGATATTTGCACAACTCAACTCGCACTCTTCACACGAGATATCCTCATTGTCATGGATACGGGACTGAGTGACGTGTCACAGTGGTTAGCACACTGGACTCTTATTCAGGACGACGTTCGTTCAAATCCACATCCGGCCATCCAGATATACGTTTTCCGTGATTTCATTAAATCGTTCGACTGAAATTCCGAGACGATTCCTCTGAAAGGGTAAGACCGATATCCTTCCGGATCCTTGACACAATCGGAGCTTGAGCTACGTCTCTAATGATTTAGTTCCGCTTGAATAGCGACAGCGGTCGGACGTGTTTACTCCTTAGTTCCGCCATAGCGCTTCGAGACTAATCGTTAGCTCTTGTGTGTGCTCGTATGTGAGCTTACTTTAGTCAAAATGTCGCCCTTGTCTGTCTTTTTGTGGTGTTTTGCTCGGTGGCGCATTCATCTGCTTTTTTCGTGTCCATGGCGTCCAGGATGATACCGCGTTGAGGTCTATACCTTTTGTTGCGTTTGATAAATCCACCCGTAATGTGCATCCAAGTACAATCTAAACTTATAATTGGTTAACAGAAACTTTCGATATCATTTCAGATCAAGTTCAAACTGCATATTTCGACAATGAGCTTTATGTCTTCTTTGTAAGTAGACAGGGGGTTACTTAATAAGCTGCGGTCGCTGGTTCGAATCCTGCCGCGGGCATGGATGTATGTGATGTCCTTAGGTTAGTTAGGTTCAAGAAGTTCTGAGTTCTAGGGGACTGATGACCTCAGAAGTTAAGTCCCATAGTGCTCAGAGCCATTTGAACCATTTACTTAATAAGCAAGGTAACGAGGTTTCTTTCCGCCATAGGGATGGGTCAGTGTTGTCCTCCTTGCTAATGCTGATGTAGAATATACCAATGTTTGGCATTTTCAATTTACCCCGGAAGTAGATGATAAATATCTTAAAGATCTGTTGCTTAGATGTAGTGATTTTAAGGGCATTTGTTGGAAACGCTGGCCGAGTCAACACCGCTTTCAATGCTATAGTGACATGCGTTCTGTCGAGATATACATTAAACAGAACATCTATCTACATCTACATCCATACTCCGCAAGCCACCTGACTGCGTGTAGTGACATCCCGTCGTATCTTTAGATTTTTGGTCATCAGGTCCATGTTACAGTGTTCAGGTGATACAGACATATAGGCACGATAAATTTCTTTTCAATCATTATCGGCAAAAATCGATCTTTTTATGTGCACTGTGTGTATACGGTTAATTACAGTAGCCATCTAGTGACTGTTAGAGCCATTTGAACCATTTTTTTAAAGCAGAGAACAAAATATTTCTGAGCACTATGGTACTTAACATCTGAGGTCATCAGTCCCCTAGAACTTATAACTACTTAAACCTAACTAATCTAAGGACATCACACACATCCATACCCGAGGCAGGATTCGAACCTGCGACCGTAGCGGTCGCGCGATTCCAGACTGAAGCGCCTAGAACCGCTCGGCCACTACGGCCGGCTCTCTGCTGAACTCTAACATACTAACCTAAAGTAGACAAGCATCTCAATTTTAAAAGTGATAATATAAAGTGTAATATACTGAATTTGCTCATAAAATCAATAACATTTTAACAGTAGGTGGTCAGGCAGGGACTGACGCTACAATCAAAGTTTGTAATTGTTGGGTCTTGACACAGCGTCACTGTGTATTCCGCATAGTTCGTTTACTGCGTATGTACAACTTGAGAGAAAGACCCAAAATTAAATTTTGAACCTGAACTATATAGATTAGAAGCAAACTTATTTCAGAATGAATTGTTATTTCATTTATCACCTTTGGTATTAATTATGTTTCTTCGTCTTGACTACATTAAGAATAGTCTCCAAATACAGAGAATATTAAAGAGAATTTAATTAACTGAGAATAAATGCTTGCACATCCTGAACTGGTACAATGATTTCATTTTAGATGTTTCACTCTACATTGCACTCTACGAGTTGGGGCACTATTAAACAACGACGTCAATCATTATCAGAGAGCATTGCTTCATAAGTAATATGTGAATGAGCTGACAAATTAGAGTGTGAACTGTCCATTTCCCGATTTGCAATTTATATAACGTTATACGCCAGTGTTGATGATAAGGCGTTGTAATTCCAGTGACCACAGTGTCCTGTTAATGGTGTGTTTTCTAGTCTTCAGCCGACCTGTTTATTCCAGTATTCTACACAATATTTCGACAACCGACCCACTTGTCTTCAGGTGTTGCGAACTGTGTTCTTATGCCTACTTGCTGCCTTTTCCAGCAGTCTGGTTGAAGGCCAAACAGCGAGTAGCCATGGGAACACAGCCTTATCAATGAACTTACTCGATACTCCGCTTAACTTTTTCAGGAAAACCGTTGAAAGTTAAATGAAGAAGCCTGGACATGAACTATAAATCCCACACCTCTAATGTGAACGAAATATGTTGTAGAAATTCGTTTTCCTTAGACTGAAATAGGAAGTTAAGTAGTACTTCCACATTCAGGGCGAAAATACCCATAGTGTACCATGTACCATTTCCTCAGTGAAGGATAGAACTGAAGAGGAACAAACACTAACACTGAAGTAGCTATGAAATAGCCAGTAATGTTACAATCAAGTCAAAGGTGAATAAAATAAGTGAGTAGGTTATGCCATGAAGATGCTAATTTGAAAAAGTCAACTACGTTGGTTGGTTGGTTTGGGGAAGGAGACCAGACAGCGTGGACATCGGTCTCATCGGATTAGGGAAGGATGGGGAAGGAAGTCGGCCGTGCCCTTTTAGAGGAACCATCCCGGCATTTGCCTGGAGTGATTTAGGGAAATCACGGAAAACCTAAATCAGGATGGCCGGACGCGGGATTGAACCGTCGTCCTCCCGAATGCGAGTCCAGTGTCTAACCACTGCGCCACCTCGCTCGGTAGTCAACTACGTTGCTGCATTATCTCACACTACTTTTATATGCGACACATCTTCCGAAAGACGACAACCGAATTTCCGAAACCGTTTTTGACTGTCGTGTTTACATGTAGAGGCGTGAAGCAGGTTTGCTGGCCCAGTGAAACGTGGTGCTTGAAAAATAGCTGTTACAGTTTCCGATTTAGTCAGCACAATCATACTTATCTTTAATTGGACGAGGTGTAAACAGCTCAGTCTAATATTTCAACTTATCCCTCACTGTACAAAACGCCACTCCGTCCGTATTATACGAAAATTTTGTCTAATATTTCAACTTATCCCTCACTGTACAAAACGCCACTCCGTCCGTATTATACGAAAATTTTTAAAACCAAGACGAAACCTGACATCCCATGCACGTTTCAAACCGGTAGGGTTTAGATGGTCGCGAAAATCGACTGCGGAATTGGAATACCGGAAACTAGAAGCGGATTTTCAGAATCGATTTTGAAGTGTTTACGTGACCATGCAGAAGCAGTATTGCGAAATCAGTTTACGAAATCCGGCTTTGGGAGCCCCAGGTAAACGAGGTGTCAGAATAACATAGTGAGACAGCTTCGTCTATGGTCACAGAGCCTTACTCAACCGTTTATATACATCTGAGAATAGGCCGGACTGGCGTGTCATCTGCCAATTACGACCACATTCTCAAAAAGTATGGCCGAGTGGTCTAAGGCGCTGCAGTCGTGGACTGTGCGGCTGGTGCCGGCGGAGGTTCGAGTCCTCCCTCGGGCATGGGTGTGTGTGTTTGTCCTTAGGATAATTTAGGTTAAGTAGTGTGTAAGCTTAAGGACTGATGACCTTAGCAGTTAAGTCCCATAAGATTTCACACACATTTGAACATTTTGAACTCAAAAAGTAATTTTGATTAGAGGAAACACTGGAGAGCAATTGTTAAACAGAAACAGAAATTTTAATTTGTCATCCCAGGAGTATAAATGCTTTCGCTAGGTCGAGTGATGGCACACATGCGTCCTGACATGGACAGAGACGACCAGTTTATGATTTTGAGGGCACGGATAAGCGCAGCAGTGTGATTTTGTCCGATCAAAAAAGAAATAGTGAAACACGAATTATGTATTTCATAACGATAAAAATAGCTATCGATTACACTGCAATAAATGTTAAAGCGTCAACAGTCGACCATTACAACTTCTGATAAAGACCCTCTACAGCAAATAAGGAATCTAAAGAAAATTAAAAGAAATTTACACAGTCTTAAAATCGCATCATTAGTAAAATTACGCATTTCTAGTCGTAAAAACGTGAATGGTCCGTGCATTTTCTATACAAATCAATCACAATCACTCTTATAGTTCACGGAATGTATACACGGTTTGTAAAATAATGAGTGGCGACATGAAACTTACCTACGACGGTGGGAATGACACGCTATTACAGTGGCGGCTGCATTCACACGACACCAGAACTACTATCGATTGGTCTCTCTTTCGATATGCAGCTGCTGAGTGGGGAGCGCCGCCATTGGAGAGCGCCTCTAATGGGATTTTAAGTACTGCGGCCCTCGGCTCTCCCTCATCATGCCCACCCACTTCTTTCGGCCCTTTCCCCTTGTTTTTTTTTTTTTATTTTGCAGCACCTTAATTTACAAAGGCGTTTGTACCGAAAACGGAATGTTTCCCTTTGTGAAGCGTAACATTAACGAATGAAGGTTCACCGTTCTCTATTTGGTGGTACTTTCTTCAATACGTTAGTTACCTCGTGTTGCAGAGAGCAAAGCTTAGCAGATGTAGATTACAACCATTACTGCGTGGACACTCAGGTATTGGAAAATAGCGTATGTACTGCGAGAAATGCCCGCCCTCCGCAGGGTGTTTCTGTAGTATACGAGAGTAGTTCAGTAAACAAGGCGCCTCTTTCTCCTGTTGTAACGTATTTATTCTTAAGAACTAGGGTGTGGTGATAATGTGATTAAACATACCTTTTGCATACATTCATTTTCGACATAGTCTCCAAAGAATTTATGTCCTTACAAAAGCGTTGTGTTAGAGCATGTATTCACTGTTGGTAAAAAGCTCTTGTCCTGTTCTCGTAGCCACATTTTGATTGCATTAATTACACTCTCATCGCTTGTAAAATGTGTCCGACGTAGAGAATCCTTAAGTGGCCCGAATAGATAGAAGTGTGAGGGTACCAACTCTGTGCTGCAGGGTTGATAAGGCAATGATATCAAACCCAATTTCGTGATCTGTTCCCAGGTTCTGACACTTGGGTGTGGATGTGCATTGTCGCGTTGCATCGTAATTTCAGTCGGATTCTTGTCACACAGAAAATGCTAAAAAAATTTCTCGGTTTTTTTAGACTACACATATACATCTGAATTAATGATTGGCCGTTTTGCCAAAACATCCACGATAATAACACCGTCACTGCCCCAAAACGATGTTACTAGTTTGCCAGCAGAGGGAACTGCCTAAAATTTATTCTTTTTCGGGGAATGTAGATAATGCCACTCCAGTGTTTCCAGCTCAAAATGATGCACCCATGTTTCATCACTTGTATTGAGACATAATGGAAGGGCCTCTCCATTAGCCTCAAACTTCTCTCACAGTTCACATACAATGACTTTTCTTTGAATCTTGTGGTCTGTTGTAAGCCATCGTGGAACCTATCTTGAGCACACTTCTGAACATACAGGAGTCTCAATCATTGCAGACGCACTTTCAATACTCCCCGATAGCTGTAGAGTCAGTTGTCGAGTTGTGATGCCTCGGTCTGCAGAAATAGTACTATCAATGCGAGTCACCACGTCGGGAGCAGTGGATGTGACAAAACATTCTGAACATAGCTGTTAATGCAGCCCAGATTCTGGACTTCCTGGTGCTTTAACTCTCTTTACCCATTACTCAACAGTACTCCCATCAGCTGCATCGTTGCCATACACTGCAGACAGGCGTTAGTGGATGTCTATCACGGTTTCTTGCCTCCGATCCTTCCTCTACCCCCTCCGCCCTCCTGCCTCATAACTATTTTGTATGTGCGCTTTGAGCGTGGGACCCCAAGCCATTTAAGTACTACTTTATTACGTGTGCAGCAATTTTACTCTATTTTCACAGGCTGTCTCCAAGATGTATTCCCCGCTCGCAGCCTAGCTTGCTCGTAGGACGTCGACTCTGGCTTTTCTCACACTCTTTCATTATTTTATACTACCTATATCGGTTCTCATGTTCTGTCCCATATCTGCGTTAGATGTCCCGTGTTCCAAATTTTTTTACAGTAGTGTTATCCATGTGTGGTAGGTCGTGTCAATGCCCATCATGGTAGTCGGTCCATGTGGGGGTCGTCAGGTATACGTTCGGTGGTAGCCCCCCACCACAGTATTGATACCTAATCTGTTAGCTCCCCGTGCTTATTGATGAGTAGATGACTGTCCATTTGGGGGCACTAGGACTCCAGGCATTGGCCATAAAGCAAGATGCCCATTGCTCTGGCTGGGTGGTGCCTGTGGGGAGTGCACATGTTGTGAGTAAGTGGCTTCATGAGATAACTGGCACCATGAAAAGACCTAAGCTATCAGTCAGTAGCTGTGAGGTTCCGCCAGTCTCTATAGACAGATCGTAATCTTGCATTGCAGATCTTTATTACCATCGGAATTTTTTCTTCTTGGCCACGCCTTGGGAGGAAAGGAAAACCAAGTGGCTTTCAGAAACCTATTTCCTTAGTTCCTAGTGGCCATCCAGACAGATGAGGGGTCCTGTCACTCTGCTACGCCAAAGTTCTTTGTGGGGAATATTGAAAACATATTTGGAAGGATCTATTCCCTCAATAAATTACAAATTGGTCTCAGCTTAATATTTAGAATCCTACCTAGAGCCAGACGTTACTTTCCTGTAGTAAACTTGGTGCTGCATCTATTATCGTACTGCTCTATTACTGTCAAAACATGGTACAGGGTATAATATTTCACTAGACATAATTCTGCAAACAGACAAACTATGTGAGCACTTGGAGAAGTGAAACTTCCTGGCAGATTAAAACTGTGTGCCCGACCGAGACTCGAACTCTGGACCTTTGCCTTTCGCGGGCATGTGCTCTACCATCTGAGCTACCAGATACTCTACCATCTGCCAGATACTGGCAGAAGTAAAGCTGTGAGACCGGGCGTGAGTCGTGCTTCGGTAGCTCAGATGGTAGAGCACTTGCCCTCGAAAGGCAAAGATCCCGAGTTCGAGTCTCGGTCGGGCAGACAGTTTTAATCTGCCAGGAAGTTTCATATCAGCGCACACTCATGAACGTCCTGGCCTGCCAGACAACAAGGTTGATACTGGAGTATTCATTCTCGTTTTTGAGGAGGATTTACTTTCAGAGAATGTCAAAATCATTGTTTACCACTGTGCGGTGAATCATATTTCCCACCCCAAATTGTGACGCATTGAATGCCAAGGCTTCAGGCATTTGTGGAGACTGTGGTCGACTACTTCACGAAAACTCACCAAGTGCACAACACCTGTCAGTCAATTGCGGAAACGACCACTCTCCGTGATCCCCAAAGGTACTATCATCATTAAGGAACGTAAAATCCTGGAACTGAATATCTGCGTTCGTTTCTCATATTCTGAAGCTGGGTAAAATTACGACCGTGTATATCCTGTCTCATTGATATCTTCCTTTGCAACTATTTCGGCCACGTCGTCGGCAGCAGCTGGTCACAGTTACTCCCTCAACGACGACCTCCGGCAGTGGTGTAAGTAAGTTAGACCATGGCGATGGTGGACCTTCACCTGGTTCGTACAGCCCCATCTATATGAACTTTGACTCCCCGCCAGCGACTGGAGAAGCAGAATCCTCCTTTAGTGTCTACACATTACAGGGCCCCCTTTCAGGTAGCCTCTCCCTGGAATCTACAGACCAGCGCCCAGAAACCAGCCAATGGCGGATGGAGCCATGCACTGTGAGTCCTAGTGCTGATCATGACTCTTTGGTTCAGAAGCATATGGTGGGTAAACCCTCACAAAATGCTCACCTGCCGAAACTAGTGAAAGAGAAAAAGACAAAATCTCCGGAGAAGACTACTCTGCTGACCCTGTAGCAACCGGATCCCTCAACACTGTTGGACTCTGGACCGATGTTTTTATGTTACTCCACACCCACTGGTGAGAGACAGTTATCCTGCGACGTTGCAAGCTTGCTACTCCCCCGATCTTCAGTCAAAATCATATTACATATTGCCAAGTGAACGTTTCTTTTTGATAATATAAAAGAACTTAGAGATGAGCAGATGTATTCTATGGCAAGTAGGCAAACAAGCTGTCATGTATCACGGACGTTGGTACTTACCCTATCTCAATAAAGGGAGGGAACAAATAGTTTACGTACATTATATCTCACCCTCGTCCACCATATGTGCATTGCCAGCTGATCGGGACGATTTGTAAGAAATCCTTATTTTAAATACTGCAACTGTATGGTCCCTGTGATCCAGCCGGATTACATGGAGAAATTCCATTAATCATCAGACGGAATCTACTAAGCTTTCCTTTTATCTTTTGAGGTAAATTACAGGAAAGGGAAACGTGTGAAATTAGGCAGAATATTTGTAAAACAATTATGGATGATACTGGCAATTTATTGTCTGGTTAATGTCCCACATCAGATATATGAGGTAACGATGACACAGAAGTGAAATTACAGTCCATTACTTGTTCAATGTTTGTTTGAAACAAAGAAGAAAAGCGAAACCAGCCTAATGAATTCAAAGATAAGGGCGACAAAACGCGCCGCGATAGCCACGCATGTTAACATGCCGTTTCCGGGATTTGGGAAGGACCACCAGCCCCGCATCGAATTCGCTTCGCTGATTGATAATGAGGGCTAGTATTCCGGCCAGCCTGGATGTGGTTTTTAGGCTGACTAGGTTAATATTGGGCTGGTACCTGAACACGGTTAGGTAACACTTAGAAAACTTTCACACACTTTCCCGCGGATAACTACATGCAGACAGTTTGGAGCACACGTATTCCTTCCCAGTAAGGGGGAGGGGGAGGGGGGAAGGGGAGCGGGGAGGGGAGGTGGCAATAGGAAGGGCATCCAGCCATGCGACATCCAATAGTAACAATGCCGATCCCACGTAGAAGCGGGACAAAGGCAAAAGGAAAAGAAGAGGAAAGAAGGGGACAAGAAAAACTGGAAACCACATAAAAGGAGGACAATCTTACATCGATATTTAAATAAACCACATGTAAATTAGAAAGTGGAAGAAGCAGTTCACTCCACCACCATTGGAAGTAGTCAGATGAGCCAGAGGGGTCCCAAAGTCAAAGTCAGAGTCTTTCCACTAAAAGTGATGAATTACGTAACCGTCATTCTGTTCGAGAAATATTATACATACTGGGAACTGATCTGTATAGGATTAAGTATTCTACACAATGGCATAGTCTACGCTTGTGGTATCATCATTTCGTCCACAAGTGGTTGTGAATTCGCACGGAGTCGTACTTCAGAAACAGAAAAACAAATCCCAAATACCGCGATCTGATTCGCATAATTACACAACAAGAATACGAACAATTTCTGAAAGCAGTAACTCAAACAGGCAAAAGCTAAATACTGCTCTCCACATATGGTTCGTCTCGCGGCAACATGTGTCTGGTCAGGGGACACGAAATGATTTAAACCAGTATTGTTATTCTTGAAAATTTAAAAGATGCGTTATTCTTAAACAAAACACGATAGGTATTGAATTAAAGAGAGAGCAATGCTGATGGCACATGGTCACTTTTGGCATAAACAAAGACAGAGTACCAGTTCAAGCAAAATAATTAAAATTATCTGAAAAAGTCAATGAAACGGAAGGAAACAACACTCACGAACATTTCGTGAAGTAAGTAAAATAATTTCTTCGTAACTGAACAATGCCAGCCGCACCACACCAAGATGTATTCCAAGGAACATTAAGTCTTACCAGGGTGAAGGCAGGATCCTGAGTGCCATTTGGAAAACGCCAACCAAGGCAGTTGCCTCGGAAATCCGATTTTTTAGGTAGTGGAGCGAGGGACATCTGCTAACGCCAGCCGTGAAAATGCGGGAAGCGCTGTGATTCGCGAAGAAGCAGCTTTGCTAGGCCTCTCTGGGGAAGCTATCAATGTCGGTTCTGTACTGCCCTATGTACAGAAACACGAGAAAACCTCTGCTTCGCTCACCAGCAGGTTTACATACACACATTTTACATGTTCATACTTTGCAGAGATTATCCGGGGAAACGAAGAGGATACAGCCAGGATACTCGTCGACACGCAAAATATAGTCACATCCTGCGTATTCTCTTTCTAAGGGAGTACAATACACAGGAGAACCGTCTGTACAACTTATATGAGATAATTAAGCAATATCAAACTGTCAAAATGATATTTGGCTCTTACAACAACCTTTCAACGTGACTGCTCTCCTGGCGGCTCTACACCAAACCGGGACACCCTTACCCTGGTAATTTATAGGAACTCCAATGACCATTACCGCCACCTGCCGGAAATACAACAAATTTCTTTCTGTTCTGCGATCTGCGGTGTACTCCAAGAAACACACTTCGCTGGTTCTCCAACGCTTCGAGGTTACCATGCATTCTGTCGGAACTGTGCCAGCCCTGGCAGCATCTAGAGAGGTGTGTATATTGGTTGGCACAGATGTTGTCTATTAGTAGATTTCCTTCTGTGCTATATGCCTTGAGATAATCATGTTCCCCTACACTTTCGTGCTTGGGAATTACAATGTGCACAAAGTCTGTGAGTAAATACAACGTTGTCTGGTAGGGACCTTCAGACGACAAGCTTATTTCTGATCCTGATGAGTATACTTCAATTATGGTACTGCTATCCACTTCAGTACAATCCATGGCACCTTTGCATCTATCCACCTTACGATCTCATCCCTTAATACCGTGGCTTCGCTACAATTGTCGCTACCCGATGACCTTTCTGACAGTGATCGCTTTCTGCTGATCCTGTCGCTTTGTGTTACCGTCCAGTGGACCAGTTACCACGAGCCAGCTGGCAGTGGTACACCTCTGCTGTCGCCTTCGCACTCTGTCAGTATGCATCAACGATATTTTGGGAAACATCTCCGATGCGATAACCCGCGCCAGGAGAGATGCTATCCTCCTTGGAGCACTACCTCTGGCCGAAGCCACGGTGGACAAAACACATTTCAACAGTTATTCTAGATATTCGGAAAGCCTTGAAACATCTCAAGTGACATCTTTCACAGAATACTCTCATCACTTTTAAGCAGCTGCGCGCTAATGCTCACTGTCTAATTAAAGACGCTAAGAAGGAATGGTGGGAGCAGTAAGCCTCCTTGGGAACGTATGCCTCTTCGTCGAAGATTTAGGCCAAGCTCCATAGTCTACTTGATTGCCATAGATCATTATGTATTCAGAATCTCACCCTTCATGCTGTTATTGCTACTGATGCTTCGGTTCTTGATGAACACTTTACCACCCACTTAACTGCGGTGTTGACATTCTCCCCCTATGCGTCTACCTGTCATAAATGACAGGTCGAAGGCGTCCCCCTATCCTTTACCAACCGTCATGCTGAATTATAATCTTAGTTGAATCTTCACTGACAAGAAATTGTTTCATGCTATCGACTCGTCACATAATATGGTCCCAGACTCTGTTCCAATTCAGAATCATATGATCCAACATCTGAATGTTAGTCAAAGGCTCCATATATTCTGGGCCCTCAACCGTAATTGGCTAGAATGTCTTTTCAGTTCGCGATGGCGAGATAGTATCATCGTCCCTGTCATTAAATCAAGAAAAACTCCGTCTGTCGACAGCTATAGCACGATTGGCGTCACATAGGCGCTCTGCAAACTGCTTGTAGCAATGATAGCTCGCTAATTATGCTGGGTTCTCAAATTTCAGGGCTTTTTGTCCTCCTAACAGTGTTGTTTCCGAAATGGACGATCCACAATCGACCATCTGCTTGGACTGGATACAGCAGTCCTACGTCTCTCTTTTTTTCAACACTTACATCTCATTGCAGTCTTTTATATTCCACATACCAAGCAGTACGAAACCACTTCGAGCCACCGAGTAAGGCGGCGTAGTGGTTAGCATACTGCTCTCGCATTTGGGAGGATGACGGTTCAAACCAGTGTCCAGCCATCCAGATTTAAGTTTTCCGTGATTTCCGTAAATCGCTCCAAGCAAATGCTGGGGTGGTTCCTTTGAAAGGACACGGCAATTTCCTTCCCCATCTTTGACACGGTCCGAGCTTGTACTTCGGCTCTATTGACCTCGATGTCGATGGGACATTAAACCCAATCTTCCTTCCTTTTTTACCGCTTTGGCCATCACATTTCACTTTCCCCACCATGACTGGGGCTTTCCTGGCTCCCTACGACTCTTTATTCGTCACTTTTTACCCGACCAGTTGCTTAGGGCTAGAGTTAGCCTACCGTTCAGCTCTCCACAGGTCCAAGAGAATGGCATCCCACAGACCTCCTTGCTGATTGTCACTATCTTCTTCACTGCCATCAATGGGTTAGGGTGAACGCCATCGGAACAGTGATCACCTCTGCACTGTATGCCGATGACTTTTGCATTTGGTATCGCCACGCGGGATTAGCCGAGCGGTCTGAGGCGCTGCAGTCACGGACTGTGCGGCTGGTCCCGGAGGAGGTTCGAGTCCTCCCTCGGGCATGTGTGTGTGTGTGTGTGTGTGTGTGTGTGTGTGTGTGTGTGTGTGTGTGTGTGTGTCCTTAGGATAGTTTAGGTTAAGTAGTATGTAAACTTAGGGACTGATGACTTTAGCAGTTAAGTCCCATAAGATTTCACACACATTTGAAATTTTTTAACATTTGGTATCGCTCCCAACCTGCAGCTTTAACTGAACACCAGCTCCAAGGCACCATCTGTACGGCCTCCGCATGCATTCTGCTCCATGAATTCCAATTCACAACCATGAAAACTTGAGTAATGCATTTCTGTCGTTATACCAGAGTCTATCCTCATCCCGAACTCTCCTTGGTTACCCAGTGCTTGGACGTTGTGCATAGTTCCGATTTTTGGGGCTCCTCTTTGGTAATAAGCTGACATTGCTTTTCCAAATTCGTTAACTGGAAGCTAGCTGAATTTGAAAACCTAACTTTCACTTCTTCCTTTCCCACACGCCTTGGAAGGCAGATCATGCTACACTCCTGCAAATTTACTGGGTCCTGGTCTCATCCTGTGTGACCTAAGGTTGCCCAGTTAGTTTCTCAGTGGCACCATCAAGCTTTGGAACTGTTAGATCCATTCCGTCATCTAGGAGTACGACTGGTCACTGGTATCTTTCAGACTAGTCCCGTAGACAGTCTGCTTGCAAAAGTGGGAATCTTCCCTCTTTATTTCCAATGGCACGAACTCTTGCTGACTTATGCAGTCACCATCCGACAATGTCCTAATCATCCGACCTATCATGTTCTTTTTGCAAACAATAGGCATCATCCCTGTAACACCCGCCATTGTGTGACATTACCAGTTGGTATGAGCCTTTGAGCCCTCTTGTAACATTACGAGTCGTGTGTCCACTATGTATACATAAAAGAAGTGGAGGTTTAGTTGAGGATCATGCAGGTGACAAGCTGCCTCGAGGTGGCTAGATCAGGTAGGCACACAAGCGTTGAGGAGAGCTCCCAATCGCTGCAGAAAGCATGACAGAGGTAAGGTGAAGAGCAGCAGATCTCTGGGTGGAAGCTGGTTGGGATTCCCACAGCGACAAAGGTGGACTATATCATCGGATGCTTAAGGACTCCAAGCATAATGGCGACCGACTGATAATGGTTTCAACGCCGTCCACCAACAGATACCGTATTGGCATAGCCGGCCGCGGTGGTCTAGCGGTTCTAGGCGCTCAGTCCGGACCCGCGCGACTGCTGCGGTCGCAGGTTCGAATCCTGCCTCGGGCATGGGTGTGTGTGATGTCCTTAGGTTAGTTAGGTTTAAGTAGTTCTAAGTTCTAGGGGACTGATGACCACAGATGTTAAGTCCCATAGTGCTCAGAGCCATTTTTGAACCATCGTATTGGCATAGCTACCAGAGCGTCGTCTTTGTCTACCCTTTAATAGTGAATGGCCTCAGCGAGAAGGCTCAGTGTGGTGCAAACGTGTCAAGCAATCAGGTAATCGTGCCACGTAGCTGCACTCGTGCTTCCTACAGCCAAGTAAGCGAGTTTGAAAGGGGTAAAACCGTGGCTTTCCGAGTAACGGTGTAGTCCTTTCAGAGAACTGCCACACAGATTCGACATGCTGCATCAGTTGTGCAACGATGCTGGTATCAATGGTCGCATGACCATTCTCATACACGTAGACGAGGTTCAGGACGCCCACGCAGCACAGACGCCCTCCAGGATCGTCGTATTGTAAGGGCAGCAGCGGTAGATCGTACAGACATCACAGCACAGAGAAAAGGACTTGTGAGCAGAGCCGTGTCAACATGCTGTTGCGAACCGATTATTATCAGTGGGACGATAGGCATCCACCATCTACGTGCACAGCTCGACTGGTGCCGTCAGAGGATCACTTGGAAGATGGAATGGTGCGTCGTGGTCTCAGCGATGAAAGACGCTGTGTGCACGCAATTGATGGTCGTTTGCGCGTACGACATAGACCTGGTGATCTCTGCCTCGTAGAGTGCTTTCGTCCAATACACACTGGCCTCAACCGTCCTTATGGTATGAAGTGCGATAAGCTATAACTCTTGTTCACCTTTCATGTCTTTGGAGGAGACGTTAACCAGCGCTGGATACTTTGGTTTGGTTTGGTTTGGTTTTAGGGCGCAAAACTGCTATGGTCATTAGCGCCCAGCCTGTGACTTAGGAAACAGTAAAAAAACCGAAACTGAAAATCAGCAGCAATGGGAACAAAGTCATAAAATTGGAGAAACTAAAAGCAGACGGAAGGCTTAAAAATCCACTACAGAAAGGGGGTGGTTGTCCCCAAAAAAAGCTTCAAATGACTGACGTCATTTCACTAGCACTAATAAACCGGAGAACGCGGTCGGCTGAGCGCGTGTCATCTGCTAAAATCGACGATAGATCAGGCGATAGCTGTAGACGGGCGCGTAACGGATTAAAATAGGGGCATTCAATTAAAAGGTGTCTTACCGTCCACAGCTGAGAGCAGTGGGGACAGAGTGGGGGAGGATCGCCGCTTAAAAGATGTCGATGGCTAAAAAGACAGTGCCCTATCCGGAGTCGAGTTAAAATTACCTCCTCCCGACGACGCGTTCGGGAGGAAGAAGTCCAAGCGCAAGGAAGAGCTTTCACTTCCCGCAATTTATTATTGGGAAGTGTTGACCAATGCGCATGCCATAAATGAGCAACTTTGCGACATAAACCGCTCCGTAGATCGGTGAAGGGAAGCGACGGAGTAGCTGGCCGAGGAAGAGAGACTGCAGCCTTGGCCGCTATATCGGCCGCCTCATTCCCACAGATACCAGCGTGTCCCGTGAGCCAGAGGAACGCCACCGAGACGCCCCCCAGATGGAGCAAGCGCAGACAGTCCTGAATCCGGTGGACCAGAGGGTGCACAGGGTAAAGAGCTTGGAGACTGAGGAGAGAGCTGAGGCCAGCATACCCTACATCAAATGAGGCGTCAAAAAAAAGGGCATGGGCTGGATTAGCAGGCATGGAAGACAGATGGCTAGCATAACGACTTAGAAGGACTGCTCGCCGATTGGACAACGGAGGTTCGGCAGTCTCAGCATAAAGGCTTTCCACAGGGCTAGTGTAAAAAGCTCCAGACACTAAACGTAATCCACGGTGGTGGATAGAGTCGAGACGCCGAAGAATAGACGGTCGAGCAGAGGAGTAGACAATGCTTCCATAATCCAATTTCGAGCGCACTAAGGCGCGATAGAGGTGGAGAAGGACCACTCGGTCCGCTCCCCAGGAGGTACCATTCGGGACACGGAGGGTGTTAAGCGATCGCAGACAGCGAGCCGAAAGATAGGAAACGTCGGAGGACCAGCACAGTTTTCTGTCAAACATAAGACCCAAGAATTTAGCGACGTCTGAAAACGGAAGGTTGACAGGTCCTAGATGTAAGGAAGGCGGAAGAAACTCGTTGTTGTTGTGGTCCTCAGTCCTGAAACTGGTTTGATGCAGCTCTCCATGCTACTCTATCCTGTGCAAGCTTCTTCATCTCCCAGTAGCTACTGCAACCTACATCCTTCTGAATCTGCTTAGTGTATGCATCTCTTGGTCTCCCCCTACGATTTTTACCCTCCACGCTGCCCTCCAATACTAAATTGGTGATCCCTTGATGCCTCAGAACATGTCCTACCAACCGATCCCTTCTTCTGGTCAAGTTGTGCCACAAACTCCTCTTCTCCCCAATCCTGTTCAGTACCTCCTCATTAGTTATGTGATCTACCCATCTAATCTTCAGCATCCTTCTGTAGCACCACATTTCGAAAGCTTCTATTCTCTTCTTGTCCAAACTATTTATCGTCCATGTTTCACTTCCATTCATGGCTACACTCCATACAAATACTTTCAGAAACGACTTCCTGACACTTAAATCTATACTCGATGTTAACAAATTTCTCTTCTTCAGAAACGCTTTCCTTGCCATTGCCAGTCTACATTTTATATCCTCTCTACTTCGACCATCATCAGTTATTTTACTCCCCAAATAGCAAAACTCTTTTACTACTTTAAGTGTCTCATTTCCTAATCTAATACCCTCAACATCACCCGACTTAATTCGACTACATTCCATTATCCTTGTTTTGCTTTTGTTGATGTTCATCTTATATCCTCCCTTCAAGACACCATCCATTCCATTCAACTGCTCTTCCAAGTCCTTTGCTGTCTCTGACAGAATTACAATGTCATCGGCGAATCTCAAAGTTTTTATTTCTTCTCCATGGATTTTAATACCTACTCCGAATTTTTCTTTTGTTTCCTTTACTGCTTGTTCAATATACAGATTGAATAACATCGGGGAGAGGCTACAACCCTGTCTCACGCCCTTCCCAACCACTGCTTCCCTTTCATGTCCCTCGACTCTTATAACTGCCATCTGGTTTCTGTACAAATTGTAAATAGCCTTTCGCTCCCTGTATTTTACCCCTGCCACCTTTAGAATTTGAAAGAGAGTATTCCAGTCAACATTGTCAAAAGCTTTCTCTAAGTCTACAAATGCTAGAAACGTAGGTTTGCCTTTCCTTAATCTTTCTTCTAAGATAAGTCGTAAGGTTAGTATTGCCTCACGTGTTCCAGTATTTCTACGGAATCCAAACTGATCTTCCCCGAGGTCGGCTTCTACTAGTTTTTCCATTCGTCTGTAAAGAATTCGTGTTAGTATTTTGCAGCTGTGGCTTATTAAACTGATTGTTCGGTAATTCTCACATCTGTCAACACCTGCTTTCTTTGGGATTGGAATTATTATATTCTTCTTGAAGTCTGAGGGTATTTCGCCTGTTTCATACATCTTGCTCACCAGATGGTAGAGTTTTGTCAGGACTGGCTCTCCCAAGGCCGTCAGTAGTTCCAATGGAATGTTGTCTACTCCGGGGGCCTTGTTTCGACTCAGGTCTTTCAGTGCTCTGTCAAACTCTTCACGCAGTATCGTATCTCCCATTTCATCTTCATCTACATCCTCTTCCATTTCCATAATATTGTCCTCAAGTACATCGCCCTTGTATAGACCCTCTATATACTCCTTCCACCTTTCTGCTTTCCCTTCTTTGGTTAGAACTGGGTTTCCATCTGAGCTCTTGATGTTCATACAAGTGGTTCTCTTATCTCCAAAGGTCTCTTTAATTTTCCTGTAGGCAGTATCTATCTTACCCCTAGTGAGATAAGCCTCTACATCCTTACATTTGTCCTCTAGCCATCCCTGCTTAGCCATTTTGCACTTCCTGTCGATCTCATTTTTGAGACGTTTGTATTCCTTTTTGCCTGCTTCATTTACTGCATTTTTATATTTTCTCCTTTCATCAATTAAATTCAATATTTCTTCTGTTACCCAAGGATTTCTACTAGCCCTCGTCTTTTTACCTACTTGATCCTCTGCTGCCTTCACTACTTCATCCCTCAAAGCTACCCATTCTTCTTCTACTGTATTTCTTTCCCCCATTCCTGTCAATTGTTCCCTTATGCTCTCCCTGAAACTCTGTACAACCTCTGGTTCTTTCAGTTTATCCAGGTCCCAGCTCCTTAAATTCCCACCTTTTTGCAGTTTCTTCAGTTTTAATCTACAGGTCATAACCAATAGATTGTGGTCAGAGTCCACATCTGCCCCTGGAAATGTCTTACAATTTAAAACCTGGTTCCTAAATCTCTGTCTTACCATTATATAATATATCTGATACCTTTTAGTATCTCCAGGGTTCTTCCATGTATACAACCTTCTATCATGATTCTTAAACCAAGTGTTAGCTATGATTAAATTGTGCTCTGTGCAAAATTCTACCAGGCGGCTTCCTCTTTCATTTCTTAGCCCCAATCCATATTCACCTACTACGTTTCCTTCTCTCCCTTTTCCTACACTCGAATTCCAGTCACCCATGACTATTAAATTTTCGTCTCCCTTCACTATCTGAATAATTTCTTTTATTTCATCATACATTTCTTCAATTTCTTCGTCATCTGCAGAGCTAGTTGGCATATAAACTTGTACTACTGTAGTAGGTGTGGGCTTCGTATCTATCTTGGCCACAATAATGCGTTCACTAAGCTGTTTGTAGTAGCTTACCCGCGTTCCTATTTTCCTATTCATTATTAAACCTACTCCTGCATTACCCCTATTTGACTTTGTGTTTATAACCCTGTAGTCACCTGACCAGAAGTCTTGTTCCTCCTGCCACCGAACTTCACTAATTCCCACTATATCTAACTTTAACCTGTCCATTTCCCTTTTTAAATTTTCTAACCTACCTGCCCGATTAAGGGACCTGACATTCCACGCTCCGATCCGTAGAACGCCAGTTTTCTTTCTCCTGATAACGACATCCTCTTGAGTAGTCCCCGCCCGGAGATCCGAATGGGGGACTATTTTACCTCCGGAATATTTTACCCAAAAGGACGCCATCATCATTTAATCATACAGTAAAGCTGCATGCCCTCGGGAAAAATTACGGCCGTAGTTTCCCCTTGCTTTCAGCCGTTCGCAGTACCAGCACAGCAAGGCCGTTTTGGTTATTGATACAAGGCCAGATCAGTCAGTCATCCAGACTGTTGCCCTTGAAACTACTGAAAAGGCTGCTGCCTCTCTTCAGGAACCACACGTTTGTCTGGCCTCTCAACAGATACCCCTCCGTTGTGGTTGTACCTACGGTACGGCTATCTGTATCGATGAGGCACGCAAGCCTCCCCACCAACGGCAAGGTCCATGGTTCATGGGGGGGAGAAACTCCTTACGTCGCCAAAACTTAACACAAACGGTCTTACTGGGAGAGAAACGGAAGCCTGTTTCGAAGCTCCAAGAGTGGAGGCGATCGAGACATCCTTGAAGACGTCGTTCAAGAAGGCTGGTCCGTTGAGAGCTGTAGTAGATCGCAAAATCATCCACAAAGAGGGAGCCCGAGACATCGGGAAGGAGACAATCCATAATTGGATTTATAGCGATGGCAAACAGTACAACACTCAGCACGGAGCCCTGGGGTACCCCGTTTTCTTGGGAGAAAGTGCGGGAGAGAGTAGTGTTCACCCGCACCCTAAATGTGCGCTCTGCCATAAATTCGCGAAGAAAAAGGGGCAGCCGGCCTCGAAAGCCCCAAGAGAACAGTGTGCGGAGGATGCCTGTCCTCCAACAGGTATCGTATGCTCTCTCCAGATCAAAAAATATTGCTACCGTTTGGCGTTTCCGGAGAAAATTGTTCATGATATAAGTGGAGAGAGCAACAAGATGGTCAACTGCAGAACGATGCTTTCGGAATCCGCATTGGGCAGGTGTTAAAGACTGCGGGATTCCAGCCACCACGCTAAACGGTAATTCACCATACGCTCCAAAACCTTACAGACACTACTCGTGAGAGAAATGGGGCGATAGCTAGAGGGGAGATGTTTGTCCTTTCCAGGTTTCGGAACAGGAACGACGATAGCTTCCCGCCATCGTCTGGGAAAAGTACTGTCGGTCCAAATTCGATTATAAAGGCGTAGGAGGTAACGCAGACTATGGGTTGATAAATGCAGCAACATTTGGACGTGGATACCATCTGGTCCTGGGGCGGAGGAGCGAGAAGAAGAGAGTGCATGTTGGAGTTCCCGCAAGGAGAAAACAGTATTGTAGCTTTCGCGATTTTGAGAGGAGAAAGCAAGAGGTCGCACTTCCGCTGCACGTTTCTTCGGGAGAAACGCTGGCGGGTAATTTGAAGAGCTCGAAATCTCGGCAAAGTGCTGACCCAACGAGTTAGAAATTGCGACGGGAACCACTAATGTGTCATGCGCGACAGTGAGCCCAGAGACCGGGGAGAAACTAGGCGCGCCTGAGAACCGTCGAAGCCGACTCCAAACTTCCGAGGAGGGAGTGAAGGTGTTAAATGAGCGAATAAAGAATTTCCAGCTTGCCTTCTTGCTATCGTGGATGACACGACGGCATCGCGCTCGTAGCTGCTTATAGCGGATACAGTTGGCCAAAGTAGGATGGTGGCGGAAAACGCGGAGAGCACGTCGCCGCTCACGTAGTGCATCACGGCATGCCTCGTTCCACCAAGGAACTGGGGGGCGCCGGGGCAATTCGGAGGTGCGTGGTATTGAATGTTCCGCAGCTGTAAGAATAACGTCGGTAATATGTGTGACCTCATCGTCGACGCTGGGAAAGTGACGGTCATCGAATGTCGCTAGAGACGAAAAAAGTGTCCAATCGGCTTCAGCAAACTTCCAGCGTCGCGGGCGCATATATGGCCGTTGAGGCTGCAGTCTAAGGACACATGGAAAGTGGTCACTCGAGTGTGTATCATCAAGGGCGAACCATTCGAAGCGTCGAGCTAGCGGAACAGTACCGACCGCAAGGTCCAAATGAGATAAATTTGCCGTGGAGACAGACAAAAACGTAGGGACCCCAGTGTTGAGGCAAACTAGATCTGCTTGGTGGAAGACGTCTAGCAATAGTGAGCCACGTGGACAAGGATGTGGAGATCCCCAAAGCGGGTGGTGGGCATTGAAGTCCCCAACCAGCAAATATGGGGGTGGAAGCTGACCAAGAAGATGAAGGAGATCAGCTCGTGCCATTGGTGTGGACGATGGAATGTATACAGTACAAAGAGAGAACGTGTATCCGGAAAGGGAAAGACAGACTGCGACAGCTTGGAAGGAAGTGTTTAAATGGATTGGGTGATAATGGAGAGTTTCATGGAGAAGAATCATGAGTCCTCCATGTGCTGGAGTGCCTTCAACAGAGGGGAGATCATATCGGACGGACTGAAAATGAGGGAGAACAAAGCGGTCATGGGGACGCAGCTTTGTTTCCTGAAGACAGAAGATGACCGGCGAGTAGGATTGGAAGAGGATCGACAATTCAGCCCGATTGGCTCGAATACCGCGGATATTCCAGTGGATAATGGACATAGGGTGAACAGAAAATGGAGGAATGTGACCAAGGTCGCTGTCAACTCAACGACTACTCTGAGCTTGCGACCGACAGCATGGAATGGCATTCAGCCGAAGGCAGAAGATCCTGATCCATAGGTTGGTCAGGAGCAGCTCCTGCCACCAGCGACCGGCCGGTTGATCGGCCGCCAGCAGTGCGCCTCGGCGACACAGAAGACGGCCGAGGGCGACTTCCGCCAGGTGGTACTGTAGATGGGACACGCCTAGGCGGAGAAGGAGAGGAACTGGGTTTCTTTGTAGCCTTCTTGGAAGTATGATGTTTAGAGGAAGGAGGAACCGATGGTTGGGAAGTTGCCGTACGTAAAAACTCTTCACGAGTATGCTCTTTTTTCGAAGTCTTGGTGTCTGACTTTTGGGCTCGAGATTTAGCAGAACTCGACGAAGGGTGAGCCAGAGAGTGGGCAGGCGAAAGTGGTGAGGTTGAACGGGCGATCTTTGCGCTGGCCGATCTGACGACCGTGGCACTAAAGGTGAGGTCGCAAGTCTGCGTGGCCGCCTCCTTTGTTGGCTGAGGAGAAGCAAGGACAGTGCTGTATTTTCCTTTCTGAGGCACGGTGGGCTGTCCACTGGCGAATAATTTTCGAGCAGCAAAGGTCGACACCTTTTCCTTTACTCTAATTTCCTGGATGAGCTTTTCGTCCTTAAAAACGGGACAATCTCGAGAGGAAGCGGCGTGGTCACCCATACAGTTGATGCAGCGAGGGGATGGAGGTGGACAAGCACCCTCATGGGCATCCCTGCCACACGTAACACATTTGGCCGGATTGGAACAGGACTGGCTGGTGTGATTGAACCGCTGGCACCGATAGCAACGTGTAGGGTTCGGGACGTAAGGGCGAAGGGAAATTATCTCATAGCCGGCTTTGATTTTCGATGGTAGTTGAACGTTGTCAAAAGTCAAGAAGACAGTGCGGGTTGGAATGATGTTCGTGTCAACCCTTTTCATAACCCTATGAACAGCCGTTACGCCCTGGTCAGACAGGTAGTGCTGACTTTCTTCGTCAGACAGTCCATCGAGGGAGCGTGTATAAACGACTCCACGCGAGGAATTTAAGGTACGGTGCGGTTCCACCCGGACAGGGAAGGTGTGTAGTAGTGACGTACGCAGCAATTTTTGTGCCTGGAGGGCACTGACTGTTTCTAACAACAGGGTGCCATTCCGTAATCTGGAACAAGACTTTACAGGACCTGCAATTGCGTCGACACCTTTCTGAATAATGAAAGGGTTGACTGTGGAGAAGTCGTGACCTTCGTCAGACCGAGAAACAACAAGGAACTGTGGCAACGATGGAAGAACTGACTGTGGTTGAGACTCAGTGAACTTACGTTTGTTAGCAGACATAGTGGAAGGTGAGGAAACCATTGCGGAAGAATCCCCCATGATTACCGGCGTCTCCGATGGCGCGCTCCTCCCTTGTGGGGGCCGTCTCTGAGGGCACTCCCGCCTTAGGTGATTGTTCACACCTCAGGTCACACCTCCCGACAAACGGACGGAGGGACCAATCGGCACTTTCGGAAGGTATCAGCTCGGGTAATCACCCCTCCCTGGGCCTGGCCGTTACCAGGGGGTACGTACGTGTCCTACCTGTCTACCCGGGGCGGGGAATTTCGCGTTACCCCGTCACCGGCTACGCATGGAAGTGCGTGGGTTGGCCTTCAGACACGCACAGGGAGGAAGAAAGAGAAAGGGAAAGGAAAGAAGAGAGGTCTCAAACGCCGCAGCGGAGAAGGTAGAGAGAAGAGGTAAGGAAAAGAGAAGGACAAAGGAAGGATGAAGACTTACAAGCAAGGAAGGAAGGCGAAGAATGTAGTATATGTACAAGCGTCCGTCTCCGGACGTAGGCACAAACCATAACCCCAGAGAAAGGGAAAGAAAGAGCCAGAGGTGAAGGGGGGGGGGGGGGTGGCGAAGATGGGGGATGGAGAAGGATGCGGAAAGGGAAGGTATGCAGCCCGGAAAGGAAGGAAGGCCACATCAGCTCGGGGTCCCGTGCTCGCTACGCACGTATCCACAAAAGAGTTGTGGATCCCCTGGGGGGAGCGCTGGATACGTGCAGAATGTTGTTAGACTCGTTCCTTTGCCGTTCTTGCAACAAGAAGTTGATGTGTTATTCCAGCAGATTAATCGTAGGCCACACATTGACTGTAAAACTCAACATGCTCTGTAAGACGTGCAACAACTTACCTGGCCAGGGCGATCTACGGACTGCGATCCGAAGTTTTCCCGACGTATTTCCAATTTGAACAGTTCTCGGGTATCCGACCGGGTAGTGTCGTAATTTCTCCACAATATTTCGGCAAACATACACGCTACCATCTTCAGGTGGTTCCTGACGAATGCTGTGCTGTTCCTCTCGGCGCCCTATGTATACTAGCCGTTACCCCCTCCACCGTTCCTCTCCTTGTGTCTGGTGCGGCCGGCGCGGCGTCTACTGGAGGTGGTGGGGGAAGCGGCGCCTGGGTCTGAACTGGGGTCTCCAGTCTCCCTGCTGCCACCGTCGGGGGCGGTCCTCGATCTCGGGGACCGCATCTTTCTCTCCAGGCTGAGTGCAGGGTTCCAAGCCTGACTAAGTTGAAGGCCGCTGTCTTGATTAATTAGATCGCCCTGTAGTCGGATTTCGATGGCCTCCTTAGTAACGCAGTCCCAGAAGGAGGAGGATTGGCAGAGTATTTTTGTTTTTTCATAGTCCATAGCATGGCCAGTCTTTATACAATGGTCAGCCACGGTTGATTTAGAGGCCTGGCGTAATTCGGTATGGCGCTTGTGTTCGCGGCATCTCTCTTCTGAAGTGCGGACTGTCTCCCCAATGTATGATTTTCCGCACTGAGAGGGAATTTGATAAACGCCTGGTTTTCGAAGGCCTAGGTCATCTTTCACTAAACCCAGTAGAGTCAAGATTTTTGCAGGGGGTCGGAATACACATTTCACATTGTGTTTCCCCAGGACTCTCCGATTTTCCTTGAGGTGTTTCCGACAAACGGAATGCACGCCAACGACTTGTGTTCTTCTGTTTCTTCGTCTTGTTCACTTGGCGCAGTGTGTCTGAGTGCGTGTCTTATATGCTTCTGGTTGTACCCATTTTTCCGAAATGTTGTCTCGAGGTGCTGCAGTTCTGCAGGAAGGCTCTCCTGATCGCAGATCGATCGTGCCCTGTGAACAAGTGTACCAAAACGCCTTCAGCTGGGAGCTGCGGTGGCAACTGAGGCATTTAGGTAAAAATCGGTGTGTGTAGGTTTTCTGTATACACTGTGTCCCAGCTTGCCGTCAGGTTTCCGTTTCACCAGGACGTCAAGAAACGGTAGGGCACCATCCTGCTCCACCTCCATCGTGAACTGTATGTTTGGGTGCAGCGAGTTGAGGTGTTCGAGAAATTCATTTATGCTGTCCCGTCCATGTGGCCAAACAACGAACGTGTCATTCACGTAGCGGAAGAAACAAGTTGGTTTTTGTTTGGCTTGTTCTAGTGCCTTCTCTTCGAAATTCCCCATAAAAAATTTGGCTACAACCGGTGAAAGCGGGCATCCCATCGCGACGCCATCTGTCTGTTTATGGGGAACAAACCTACGCTTTCTGTCGACGCTGAACGTCGTACGAAAGACGTGATGAGCAGGATTTGTTTGGACTGACTGCAGATACACGTTGCAAAAACGAAACTGCAACTATCTGCCGGAACACTAGAGAAAATGTGCCTGGTGCCATGTAGGAGAGGCACCCAGTATGTACTAAAGAATTCAGACACAGGTCACATGTGTGTCTCACTCTCAATTGTGACTGATGCATTTGCATCTGCGTACGTGCCATAATGCAGGGAATATTTCGAAAGACGTCGACTATGCGAGTGTGGAGAAAAATCATATGCAGAAATGGGCAAGGTCGTCAGCCGAAACCGAAAAACTATGTTTAGTATAGTCCAGAAATGGAAAGGAGAAAAAACTCTCGTCGAACGTCCACGACAGGGGCGTTCTCAGAAACTCACGAACAGAGGCAAGAGGAAGATATGTCGAATGGTGAAGAACTACCGCGGACAACGGCCTCTGCTTTAGCGGCAGAACTGGCAGAATGCGTTGGTACCGAAGTTAGTGTTAGAACAGTGCGCAGATGCCTGCACAATGTTGAGTATAGTGCCAGAGTGCCAAGGCGCAAACCGTTAGTCAGTAAGTGTAACGCAAAAAAGCGGATGGTTTTTACAGAAGAATTTGTCAGCAAGGATGTGACCTTTTGCGACAAGATTCTGTTGAGTGATGAATGAAAATTTGCTTTGAGCTACGTGGATGGCATCAGTTAAGTGTGGCGTCAAGCAAACACAGAGTGGGAGCCCAAAAACATGCAAGCAACTATCAAACATGGAGGCGGCAGTGTGATGGTGTGGGGATGCATGTCTTCCAGAGGTGTTGGCGAGCTTGTCTTTATTGAAGGCACCATGGACAAATTTGTCTACCTCAAGATAATCAAATAAAAACAAACGTAAAGTGCAGCGAAGTTGGATCTTGGGAGTGACAACAAGACAATGATCCTAAGCATACGGCGGAAACTGTCAAACTGTGGATCCTATACAACAAGCCTCGTGGCCTCATTACCCCACCGCCGTCTCCGGACCTAAACCCCATCGAAATAATCTGGAATGAACTGAAAACGAGACTACACAAACGACATGTGAGCAATTTGACACATCTGCGTGCACTGATAGGATTGTTTACTTCATGCCACAAAGACTGAGGGCTGTAATACAGAGAAAGAGACGCATTACCAAATACTGTGACTGACTGCTGAGTGTCTGAATACTTTTGCTCACTATATATCTCTCTATTTTTTTTTTACACACAAGCCGTGTTTTGTTACTTTTTGTTCTGCATATGTTCAGATTGACTTATGTATTACACATTTGTATAGAATAAAATGCATGTTTTGAGTTAAAAAAATCTCTGATTACTCCCAGTGTCTGAATACGTTTGTCCGCCTCTGTATTTCAATTGTGAAATACATTAAACTAAATAGACTACCTGTAGCGACTGCACATTTCAGTTATCTTAGTACTCAATGTAAATAGCATATCCCTGGCGTATGAAGTGACAGTGTAAAAACAATATACAGTGAGGAGCCCATTCAACAAGTAGCAGTATGCAACATCTTTTCGTGTCTACTACAATGTAAGTACATTTTTCTCTGAAAAATTAGTGTACTTTAACTTTATGAGTGCCTTTTCTGAAAAAAATAGTTTTTTCACCAAAAAAAGACGAAACAAAGCTTGCTTTGCACTTTGTCTGCAGCTGTGAAAAGGGCGTCAGTGCTCTACGCTAACACCAGGAATGTAACAAGAGAAATCTTCCCATGAAGATGATAGTGTGAACGATTGAAACGCGTAGTGAGAAAATAAACAAGTGACTGAAGTTGTAGTCGGCCAGAGTGGCCGAGCGGTTCTAGGCGCTACAGTCTGGTACCGCGCGATCGCTTCGGGCGCAGGTTCGAATCCTGCCTCGGGCATGGATGTGGGTGCTGTCCTTAGGTTAGTTAAGTTTAAGTTGTTCTAAGTTCTTAGGGAACTGATGACCTCAGATGTTAAGTCCCATAGTGCTCAGAGCCATTTGAACCATTTTTGAACTGACATTGTAAACTATCGTATTTGTACTAAACAACAGTCGCAGACTTCATGATGCCGTCCTCTATAGTAGCAATATCCATACCAGATTAACTCATAATTTTATCTTATGTAATGAGCCCCTTCCTCATTGCGGCTGCTGAGCCTTAGGACAGATAGAGTTGCTCACATTCTGATGCAATGCCCCCTCCTTCTGGCTCTCCATGCTAATCGCGGTTTTTCTGGATTCTTTATCTCTAATATTGGCGGATGACTTACGAACAGTAAAACTGGTTCTTAGTTTTCTCCGTTCAAGTTAGTTTTGTACTCAGAGATAACGTTTTAAAGTACTTTCAGTGTGGAGACAGGGTGGTTGATGCTGGGGCGTCTCCCACCGCATGCTGGTTCTGAGAGACCCTCGACCCGGCCTCCTGTAGAAGGTGCCTTCGTCGTCTTTCTTTTACTCAGTTTTAATTTTTTTAGGTGCGGTTAGTCGTTTCTTTCTGCCGCACCTTATTTCTACGTTTGAGAGGTAACACTCCGATTAGTGATGTGGGCTGGGCAAATGCCCCGTGGGCAGGACATTTAGGAATAGGTATTTGCCCGAGAATTTCCCAAAGGAGTTTTAAATGCCCAAAATCTGTGTAGTTATAAAAAAGCACTTTTTAAACTTTTTACTGTTAGACTGTATAATTTACCATTTAAAATAAGGGATAGGACGATACTCCCGGTATTACAAGTTAGTAAATGTTTAAATGTAAACACACGAATGTCATTCATTGCCTTTATTACTGAGATAGAAAGTAAAGACGAGAGAAGCAACCAATTCTACTCTCCTCTCTCTCTCTCTCTCTCTCTCTCTCTGTCACACACACACACACACACACACACATACACACACACACACACACACACACACACACACTTTATAACGCATGTCAAATCTCTGTATATTACTGAAGAATAATTATTGATAACAAAATTACAGAATGTATTAAACAGCTATCATGTGTTTATTGATTTAAAAACTGCGTTCTTGGGTATTAAACTGTTTTCAGTGAAAACACAAAAAAATAGTTTGTCAGATGTTGCGCCATTTGAGACCGTCCATAGTTCATTCTGTTCCTTTCTTCATCTACTGTCGTATGACTACACTGCTGCGAGGATAAAATGAGAACACTACCGTAAGAAAGATTTAATAACAAAGGATCGATACCCAAGACGCTGGAAACGTTCGATTCCGATACTAGTAGATTCCCAGAGAACCGGCGATTCTTGGACTCGGGGAATCGGAATTGGCACACGACTCATCCCTAATTAAAATCAATAAGATAAACTTTTTTTACTGTAATTGGTTTTGCAGTAGTATAGTGTAAGTTAATTTAACCTAACTTTATTTCAAGAATTACTTTTAAACTTTAGTTTTGTTTTCTTTTTTCATTATGTGCTACCCCAAGAACTGACCTTATTAAAAATGTATAGTTATGTTCACAGTCCAAATTATTTCCCCTAATAACTCTTCCCTAACTCTCAAGCAGCTTTTGCACCGTGGTTACCCTGCAACTACTGAAGCTGTGTTGCGAAACTGCCTTGCCGCAGTGGATACACCGGTTCCCGTCAGATCACCGAAGTTGAGCGCTGTCAGGCGTGGCCGGCACTTGGATGGGTGACCATCCGGGCCGTCATGCGCTGTTGCCACTTCGTGGTGCACTCAGCCTCGTGATGCCAATTGAGGAGCTACTCGACCCAATAGTAGCGGCTCCGGTCAAAGAAAAACATCATAACGACCGGGAGAGCGGTGTGCTGACCACACGCCCCTCCTACCGCATCCTGAACTGAGGATGACACGGCGGTCGGGTGGTCCCGGTGGGCCACTTGTGACCTAAAGACGGAGTGCTGCTGCTGACATTTACAATTACGAATCTCGCAGCTAGAAGGCGTTCTTTACTTCATAACTACCTGAGTCCTTAATCGAGTTGGCAGGGATCAGATGCAAATGAGGTGTCTGTTGCCTGAATACTGGCCTCGCTTTTCAGTTACTTAAACTCAACTAACAATCTTTTGCCATAACCAAGAATTTAATTACAGCTCGTTGGTTGTAACAAATGTCTTGCGCAACGCCATTTTGATGGTTCATTACGGCTCTGTCATCTGTCGTAATTTTTCGAAACACCACATACGTAAAGCAAAAAGCATCACATTTGAAGTACCTAAAGGATCGTTTCACTAAATATATTCCAAGCTGTAAGAAAAATTTGGGGCATTATTTATTGAATGACCGTATATATTCAGGGTTAATGGAAAAGGAAAAATTTAGCAGTTCGATATAAGGAACCTTGGTCCAGAAATGACTGCGTCGAAGACCATGAGGAATAACGTCCTGTGAGATCTCTCTTCCAGCATTAGATGGGATCTGTAAATCGTAGTTCGTGGGTTGTAATAAATAGTTTTGTTTTGTTCAGAGTAGCTAAAATTTGATGTAGGTAAACTTGAACAGTGAGGCGTACATGTACTGTGTGGAAAGTAGTAGAGAACCAGCAGCTACAGCCCCTCCACACATGAAGTGCAAACATTGACTCTGGTTGACTTTGGACATCGGATCGTGTTGACCCCATAGGTGTCTCAGTGCTGTGAGGTCGACTGACACTTTCCTGTGTATGAAATCTGTTTTACCACAGATGAAATGCCTAGTATTCATATGCTTGGCATTAAGAACCCACAAGCTACTGCTGCGAAGAGCTGTCAACACACATTCACCGTAAACGTGTGAATGGGAGAAGTCAACAATTGGTTAATCAGTCCTTACCTGTTTCATCCCTTCTTAACTGCACCAGTGTACACTGAGTTCATCCCCACATTTTGCAACACATGCCACTTTATGTATGTGCTTCCGAAATAACGAGGCCTCAGCTCGGTTTACACATCTTGCTCGTGGACACCTCCTTCAGCACGAGAGTTACTGGATGTGGTCCGACAGAACCATGTCATGCTTGAATAGTTACCGCGGAAACTAGGTTCAACAGCTTGTCAGCGTAGGAAAGTTAAATATTTTATTTTTTACCTACAACTTTAGACTCAGTCGTTACAGGGTCAGGGTTCCATATCAGATTTGCCCATCTCCATCATCCTTTAAGGTTTCTCATTATATAGGTAACGACCTTCATAGCTTGTTTATCAACTCCATTGATATTAGCTTTAATTAAAGTGACTGAATCCAAGTGCACTATCTTATTGCACTACACGTAATGTTCACTTTTACCTTTTCTCTTCTCAACTTATCAATTTAATTTTTACTTATTTTGCTTGAAGATGAGTATTTTCGAGTTTACTGTGGGCGGGACAGTGTTTGTGTAATTTTGAAACTATCATCCCAGCTTTGCACAAGGTCTTTTAAGAATAACACGAAAATCCTAAATTGGGATGACGAGAGAGCGAGTTGAACCCACTTCTTTTGCGCGTGAGTCTGGTACCTTACTTTTTATTTGAGTCGTTACCATTAAGCTGAGTGGAATTGAAAGGGAGTTTATACAATCTGTCATAAATTAACTGACACGTTACAGACAGGCCCGTTTTTCTTAAACATAACGAGGAAGACTTGTATAAGACTTGTAGTCATCATCCTAATCCTCACACAAAAGCGAAGCTACTTTCAGGAAACCGTTGCAAAAAATGAAATTCCACCCACGCTAACATAATAATTCGGGGAGTACACCTCTTCATTCCTTATACTTCGGACACCAGTCTAAACGTCCGGAATTACAGTTTTTATTAAAAAAACCAGTTGTTCTAGTTCGTAAATTATCTTTGTTAAACGTGAGTACAGAACGTGTTCATTTTCAGAACTCTGTTGAACGATACTAGCTTTACATCATCGTCCAATATGATTTCTCTAATTCAGTTCGTTCGAATCAGTTTCCTGCATATTCCCTGTAATCAACGGACAATCATTCAATTCAGTGAGTAGGTTTGTCCCAAGAAAGCCCACTCGAAATTAGCTGGACGTACAGATTTTTGAGATTTGTAGCTTATTCATTTACTTCGTAACGCCGCAGAAATAAAATGAAAGATCTGTGTTTCAAATTGAATCGACAAAGCGATTAATAGAGACGGTGCAGAATCTCTGATTGGGGAAGAAAATTGGCCGTACCCGTCAAAGCAAACAGCTCAGTATTTACCTCTAGCAATTTAGGGAACCAACGAAAATCGAAATGTGGATAGCCGTCTTCTGCCAGGAAACGAGTCTTACCAATGCGCAAACCCCCCTGCGTCAATGAGAAGGGGAGAGGTGGGAAGGATGGGCGGACAGAGGGGCTCGATTCCTTTCATTGTCACGGTCAGCAATAGGGGCAGGAACCACGTGTGACGAAAAATTCCGCTGTCATAACTATTGTTAATGTGCTTCAGTAGTCCACGGGTGTCGCGTCGGATAATGCTGTGAAAGCTGTATTAGCGTGTCGGTTTGAATATCTATTATGCGACGCCGTCAATAGATACACATAAAACAATGCTACAATAGTCGCAAATAAGATAAAACATGCCTGTCACACAAATGACAGTTAACTAATTCAGAGTTTTACTGTGATCACTGCGATCGCTCTTATAATAAACCACAGCCAGTTGATAAAATCAAATATGTATTCAACGGATTAAATAGCTCACGTCGTCCTCACTGCACTAGGGATTTTATTACATAAAATAAAATCATTTCTACCATACACGGTACGCACAAAATAATATGGCCGATGCAAAACAACAAATCATAACACTAGTTCGAATGAATCATTAACGGCATATTAAACTTAATCTTCTTTCTTTTCATATAAATTTTTCGTAGTGTTCACGAATATAACATATTTCGTTAGGTCATGATCTCACTCCACCTAGTTTTCATATGTCCTAATCTTTCCTGCTTATACTAGGCACTAATTTTTGTTATAAAACATTATAATCGCTTTGTACTATAATACACTTTCAGTAACATATAAAATTAAAAGCAATACGTTGTTTGACCCTATTGAAATAATGTTTCGTCCATTATGAAAATGCACTCAACCCACAATTTTAATTAACTTTTTTCAGCGTTCATGGATTAAGTTCTTGTAAGAAACGTTATTCATACTAGAGAAGTAATATGAAGTTTTAAATGTTAATTGTGATTCATTAGTAAAGTGAGTAACTTAATAATGCACATAGGAAAAAAGTCAACATATTTTCACCGTGCACCCCTCTTAACACGCGCAAAACCTGTTCAGTCAACGTGCATAAATTAGCAAGCCTAAGTCGCCAGACAGGCCACGGGAAAACTTAAGTCTGTACTCCCACGTGTGGACTGATAATTAAGTACGAAATCGCACAGCATACAACATATTTTGGAATAGTGGAACAACATGTAACTTATTCGGAATCTTAATAAATTTCCGACCTTCGGTACTGTGAAAGGGGATGAGATACTAAAAAATAAAAAATGAACTATCTAAGGAACTGATATGACTGTATCGTTAATCACGGACCAGCAGAAATGTTAACACTTGGCATCCAACTATTTGAACAATCAAATTCATCTACGTCTTGGTGCGAAGATTTATGGCAAAATTTCTTTTATAATAGTAACTCATTGAGTTCAAATACCGTCGAACAAACTGCTATCTTACGTCAAATTTATTTTCCTAAGTTTTTACGAAGGACAGCTATAATAATTATAGAAAGGCCGAAAGTAAGTTTAAAATTAAGCTAATTCCTATTTCATTTAAATCATTGCGCAGGTATTGAAATAAAGAAGAGTAGAAATGGAAAACGGCAAATCTGAAATTTGTCAGGTGAATAGAAAAACAACGTGCCTCTATTTCCACTTCAGAAAACCAACCTAAAAATAGACTTCAGTGCACACAACACATTGCAATCACAGATTTGTCGTAACACAGAACGATGTGGTAAATTTGCTCATTCAAGCGTTTATAAGTTAAACTGCAATAACTCTGATAAAATATATATATATATATATATATATATATATATATATATATATATATATATAGTAATGTTTACCTATGCAGCAAAGTCAGCTGCTCATATTTTTGTAAAAAGTAACTTATTTTGGTTTCATATATGTACAAATATAAATCATATAATCGTATTATTACGGGATTATTACGAAATATCGTCATTGGCGTACGCTAAAAGCATTACGTTTAAGGCAAATCACACTATAACGGTAAGAAAAATGGCGTACCCATAAAACACTATTATATATGCTCCTAATGAAAGAAATATATTTCTTTTGTAATATATATACCGCCCATGATTCGCAAACGCCCAGAACTAACCCAGTAAATAAACTACTTCCGACAAGCAGTTTACGTCAAATAATTCATTAGTGATATGATTAATTACACTCTCTACAAACTGCAGAGTGTCAGATGTACGAGACGTACAAAAGGAAGAATAAGTTAACACGGTACAGTCCGCTTCTATTGGATATGGTCTTTCAAAATACATTAATTTATATTTTATTAATTACCAATCCCCGCACCCTACCCTTTCCACACAATACGATCTTTACAGAACGTCTTCGCCAGAGATACTTTCTGCCACCTTCGATTGTAAGTTGAAAAAATGCATCAACATACTGACTTGTCTTCTTATTGCAATTCGACAAGATAACTACCAT
This sequence comes from Schistocerca nitens, assembly GCF_023898315.1. Classification (NCBI taxonomy): domain Eukaryota; kingdom Metazoa; phylum Arthropoda; class Insecta; order Orthoptera; family Acrididae; genus Schistocerca; species Schistocerca nitens. Next base: position 52,477,971 of record NC_064616.1, read on the forward strand.
GACCAGAACATCAACTGCCGCTTTCAGGCTGTGCGGAGCACAGAATACATTGCATACTACCATTCGAAATATCAGCCCATTACAATATGTGGTCTAAAAATGCGTAGTGAATAACATACATCGTTTCTAGGTGCAGTTTTCCACTTTCACAAGTTCAAATGGTTCAAATGGCTCTGAGCACTATGGGACTTAACATCTATGGTCATTAGTCCCCTAGAACTTAGAACTACTTAAACCTAACTAACCTAAGGACAGCACACAACACCCAGTCATCACGAGGCAGAGAAAATCCCTGACCCCGCCGGGAATCGAACCCGGGAACCCGAGCGCGGGAAGCGAGAACGCTACCGCACGACCACGAGCTGCGGACCCACTTTCACAAGTGATTTTCGCTCCCATGTAAACGCACAACTGTTTTTGAAATGTGCTTTGTTTGTCAGGTTACGTCTTATTTTCAAAATATTCGACTTATTGAGTTGTGAATGGGAAGCAGAAATATTAGACTGAGCGTAAAACTGTGTACGTCCAAACTTAAGTAAAGAGAAATAGCGCTTGTGCTGACTAAATCAGAAACTGTAACAGCTGTTTTCCAGGCGCCATGTTTAACTAGGCTAGCAAATCCGCTACAGACCTTAACATCTAAAAACGAGACAGAGAAAAACGGTTTCCGAAATTAGGATTTTGTCTTTCAAAAGATGTGTGTGTGGCAGTCCCTCAGCCACTCCATCACACACACACACACACACACACACACATTCTCTCTCTCTCTCTCTCTGTCTCTTCCCTCGTAGACAGCTAACGCCATCGGTGTCTTATCGAGATTTTCCCTAAAACGCGATTGCACTTAATATTGAAAGTCTCTGGCTGAAGTATTTCTCGAATGAGAGATAAACTGCTGCCTTTCGCCGTTGGTCTTAGCCGAATATCATTACACTACATATGCTGGGCTGGGAACATGGCAGCTGTTTCATCTTACAAAAGAATGCGTCGTGCTCAGGAAATTAGTTGGCGTCTATGTTTGCCAGTAACATTCCGAAGAAGAGAAACCAATAGTGATAAGCATTTCCTTATTAATATAAGAAATAAAATTAATGTTAAGATTGACATAGTCTCTTTTTACGGCTATATTAATTATAGAGATATCGCTATCAAGGTTGTTGTTTCAAGTAGAACATGAGTAATATTTCTTACCACAATCGTAATTTTAAAAGAGGCGAATTCAACAGAGTTTCACTCTTCAAGCTCTGATTACTTGTTTCAGAATGCCCTCCGCCACACACCATTAGGTGGCTTGTTGAGTATGATGATGATGTACATGTAGATGAAGTGAATGAAATTGTAAGGAAATGTATACAACCAAATCCTTTTGTGATTTCCTTTTTGTTGCTGACAATTTTGAAACGTTACTGTGTGTCTTGGCATTAAACGCAGGACGTGAAGTTATTATTTAAAAAATTTATATCTCAGTTTCCTGTTTTATAAATCCGTTTTAGTTTTGATGTGCACGCTCCTATCAAAGCTCTGTCAGGAACGAAAGTAGATTTGTTACCGTAGTTAACTGATGTATGAGCCTTAGATACCACGTCCTTTGCCTTCCAGTTGATATTGTATCAGTACAACATGTAGCCAAGTGTGATTAGTATCAGTCTTAAATGAAACTTTTCTCCACTACCCCGCGTTTGCCGGTAAACTTTGTTGTAATTCCTGCTGCAGACACCCTAGTTGTATGGAACTGTCGCGCCAGCTTGATAGGGAGCTTTAGCTAAGTTTACCGGCAAACGCGGGGTAGTGGAGAAAAGTTTCATTTAAGACTGATACTAATCACACTTGGCTACATGTTGTACTGATACAATATCAACTGGAAGGCAAAGGACGTGGTATCTAAGGCTCATACATCAGTTAACTACGGTAACAAATTTACTTTCGTTCCTGACAGAGCTTTGGAAATAACGAAGCAGCTACTGACATCCCTGTAATTAACATAGCTATGAAAAAAGACTATTAGTCGTTTAGTGAGGACTTTTTCACAATTCATTTGTTTGAAAAGAGAACAACGATATCTCAAACGGTTAAGGGAATTCTGAAGTGAATAGCTTTGCTGAATCACGCTGTACAGGGTAGCCAGAAACAGTCTGAAAAGCTTGTAAGACTGCAGCAAGGTAGGTTATGCCGAGCCGGCCATCGTCAGCTATTTTGCTGCCAAAATAGAAAAGCTCATCTACACCTTTTTGTGTCTTATTTATTAATACAGGGTGTTTCAAAAATATTTTCACAAACTTTGGGAACAGATTCTTACACAAAAACAAGAGAAAAAGTTCATGTGGGCATATGTCTGAAAAATCAGTCGTTTTCGAGTTAATAATGAAAGGCAACGTTAAATGGTTTTCCGTGCACAACCCAACAGCTTTACATGTCTATTCGCACGTTTGTCTCAATATATGCAAGATGTCGTTGTGTTGCCAGGAAGTTAACTGAAAGTGCTCTGTTTAAACATGGCAGCAGTTTCACTTCGTGAAAGGCAGACATGATTTTTATGTACGGCCACGCGAACGGTAATGGGAACGAGGCTGCACGGCTGTTTCAGACAGCGTTTCCAAGTCGAACAGCAGAGTCGTCCAACCTTTGGCGCTGTGTGTGGTTGCACTGCCGAGACTGGATCTGTAGCACCACAGACTATTGACCGAGGACGACCACGTGCTGCTCGTACGCCTGACCAGGAATAGCACGTTCAACGGCTGTCGAAGAAGAGTCGGGTATCAGCGCAAGACAAATGGCCCTGGCATGTGGTGCATCTCCAAGTTCAGTATGGAAGATACTCCACGAGCAACTCATGTATCCATATCACCTTTAACGTGTGCCGGGCATAATGTCTGCCGATCATCGACCACAGAAGAACTTTGGCCACTGTTTTGTTGCACAAACTGCCAGTCCGTTTTCTGTCTCTTCCGTTTTGTTTACAAACTAGGTAAGGTTTGGAAGAGATGGAATAACAAATTTCCACAACCAACACATATGGGCCGATTGCATTCCTCATGCTACAGTTCAAGTATCAGTTTAAGAATAATGTGTGGGTTGGAATTGTAAGTGACTGTCTGATAGTGCCATGCATTCTCCAAGCACGTCTAACAGGTGCTGTCTACAGGGACTTTACTCAGAACAACATCCAGGACGTACTAGAAGATGTGCCCCAGCGAATAAGAAACAGCATGTGGTTTATTCCTGATGGAGCTCCAGTATATTTCAGTCTCCCTGCTGGAGATGCACTTGCTGGTACCTACCAGGACAGATGGATAGGAAGAGGAGCACCAGTTCCGTGACCTACTTTCCGCCAACATCAGTACTTTGGATTATCTGGGAACACCTTAAACAACTGGTCTATGCTGCACACCACCCGCATGCAAAAGTTCCTTATCGACAGTTTATGAAAGCCTGCGAAACCATTCGAAACCGTCGGGGAGTATGTGAAAGCGTACGGCAGCACGTGATTCGACAAGTGCATGCGTCCTTAGAAGGGGGAGGGAAACATATCGAACATTTATTATTAGTTTGTATTTTGAGATCCAATCACCTACACTGTAAACTTTCATTAATGATTCGAGCACTAAGGATTTTCGGGCATACGTTTATAAGAGCTTTTACTCTTGTTTGGTGTAAGGAACCTGTCCCCATAATTTGTAAAAGTATTTTTGAAACACCCTATATAGTTCCCTCAGTATCACCTAATTTAATACGACTCCTTCCCAATATCTTTGTTTCACTTTGCTTGATATGCTTCTAATAACCTCTTTTCACGACGCTATCTAGTCCATTCTACTGATCTTCAAATTTGTTTTCCCTCTTTCGTAGAATTATAGTGTCATCGGCAACGCTCTAAGCTGTCATTTATTCTCTCTCAACTCTAATTCACTTTCCGAATTTCTTCTTGGTTTCCTTTCTGATCGTTCATTCTGCAGACTTAAAAAAAGTACCAGGGAGAGGCTACAAGCCTGTCTCGGTCCCTTCTTAACTACCGCTTTTCTATCATATTATTCGAGTCTTTTAACTGCAGTTTGGTATCTCTAAAAGTTGTCCATAAAATGCCACCCACTCGTGCGTTACCCGTGCTACTTTCCGAATTTAATGAATGCAGGAAAGGATATAATACATACTGCAAGATAGTAGACAGTGGTTGTGTTATACACTCCTGGAAATGGAAAAAAGAACACATTGACACCGGTGTGTCAGACCCACCATACTTGCTCCGGACACTGCGAGAGGGCTGTACAAGCAATGATCACACGCACGGCACAGCGGACACACCAGGAACCGCGGTGTTGGCCGTCGAATGGCGCTAGCTGCACAGCATTTGTGCACCGCCGCCGTCAGTGTCAGCCAGTTTGCCGTGGCATACGGAGCTCCATCGCAGTCTTTAACACTGGTAGCATGCCGCGACAGCGTGGACGTGAACCGTATGTGCAGTTGACGGACTTTGAGCGAGGGCGTATAGTGGGCATGCGGGAGGCCGGGTGGACGTACCGCCGAATTGCTCAACACGTGGGGCGTGAGGTCTCCACAGTACATCGATGTTGTCGCCAGTGGTCGGCGGAAGGTGCACGTGCCCGTCGACCTGGGACCGGACCGCAGCGACGCACGGATGCACGCCAAGACCGTAGGATCCTACGCAGTGCCGTAGGGGTCCGCACCGCCACTTCCCAGCAAATTAGGGACACTGTTGCTCCTGGGGTATCGGCGAGGACCATTCGCAACCGTCTCCATGAAGCTGGGCTACGGTCCCGCACACCGTTAGGCCGTCTTCCGCTCACGCCCCAACATCGTGCAGCCCGCCTCCAGTGGTGTCGCGACAGGCGTGAATGGAGGGACGAATGGAGACGTGTCGTCTTCAGCGATGAGAGTCGCTTCTGCCTTGGTGCCAATGATGGTCGTATGCGTGTTTGGCGCCGTGCAGGTGAGCGCCACAATCAGGACTGCATACGACCGAGGCACACAGGGCCAACACCCGGCATCATGGTGTGGGGAGCGATCTCCTACACTGGCCGTACACCACTGGTGATCGTCGAGGGGACACTGAATAGTGCACGGTACATCCAAACCGTCATCGAACCCATCGTTCTACCATTCCTAGACCGGCAAGGGAACTTGCTGTTCCAACAGGACAATGCACGTCCGCATGTATCCCGTGCCACCCAACGTGCTCTAGAAGGTGTAAGTCAACTACCCTGGCCAGCAAGATCTCCGGATCTGTCCCCCATTGAGCATGTTTGGGACTGGATGAAGCGTCGTCTCACGCGGTCTGCACGTCCAGCACGAACGCTGGTCCAACTGAGGCGCCAGGTGGAAATGGCATGGCAAGCCGTTCCACAGGACTACATCCAGCATCTCTACGATCGTCTCCATGGGAGAATAGCAGCCTGCATTGCTGCGAAAGGTGGATATACACTGTACTAGTGCCGACATTGTGCATGCTCTGTTGCCTGTGTCTATGTGCCTGTGGTTCTGTCAGTGTGATCATGTGATGTATCTGACCCCAGGAATGTGTCAATAAAGTTTCCCCTTCCTGGGACAATGAATTCACGGTGTTCATATTTCAATTTCCAGGAGTGTAGAAAGAGCGAAGGAAACAATGGCAGGGTGAGAGAAAGAGATGGTGATAGTGGCAGGGGAACATAACGGCAGTGATAGAACAGTGCTAGTAAAAGAGTGAAGGAGATAGTGGCAGGAGAGATGGGTAGAAATAAAGAGAAAGAGGAAGTGGGTGGGAGCCAGTAATAATGAGAGACGGAGTATGTGGCAATGACAACGAGGTAGAGAGAGATATAGTGACAGTGAGAAGAGGGAGCAGCAATAGGAATGAAGGGATAAGATATTAGCAGTAAGAGAGAGAGCAAGAAGGAGACACTGGCAGTAAGAGGAGACTAATAGTAGGACTGAACGAAGGGGACCGCGGCTGTGATAGAGAAGACAATGAGAGAGACACACACAAAGAGATCATGACAACGAGATGGGCTGAATGAGTTAGAGAGAAAAGGCAATTGGGAGTGGACGGGCCCGGTTGACAGTGCGTGTGAGTGAGTTACAGTTAGGGGAGATTGTGGGAGTCTGAGGTGAGTTGCATGTTAAAAAAGGCACAAATATGTTCGCATTCCAAAATTTTTGGAAAATTTTTTAAAGGAGCTGAGGAAGGTACAATGAGGTAAGTGGTACTCCACTTTTCAGGCGGCGTCTTTTAATTAAACAGGATCACAGTCGCATTTTTTGTGCTCCGATAGGAGCATTTTTCCGCTGGTGTAAGTTTGCCTGTCTTCATTCTTATCTCACTGTATTGCCTCGCGTCTTCCGAAATTTCTCCGAAACCCAAACTGATACTCTCGAGGTCGGCTTCTATCAATCTTTCTTCTGTACATAATTTTTGTTATTTGCAACCAAGACTTATTAAACTGTTTCGGTAATATTCAGATGATGGCTCAGATGGCTCTGAGCACTTTGGGACTTAACATCTGAGGTCATCAGTCCCCTAGAACTTAGAACTACTTAAACCTAACTAACCTAAGGACATCACACACATCCACGTCCGAGGCAGGATTCGAACCTGCGACCGTAGCAATCGCACGGTTCCGGACTGAAGCGCCTAGAACCGCTCGGCCACCTCGGTAATATTCACACCTGTCTATTTTCGAAGTTGGGTTATTATCTCCTACTTGAAAGCTGAGGGTATTTATCACCTCATATTTTGTATATCAGTTGGAATAGTTTTGCCATGATGTGTTCTACCAAGGATCTCTATCATTCTAACGGAAAGTCATCTGCTCCAATTTCCTTGTTTCGATTTTGGTTTCTCAGTGCTCTGTCAAATTACTCTCACAGTATCATTTCTCCTCTTCCTTTTCCATAGTACTGTCTTATCTTCTTTTCGTTCACATAGTTATTCTATACTCTCAGTTTTCAGCCTTCCCTGTTGTACCTGACATCTGAGCCCTTTATTTTCATACTACGTTTCTCTTTTCTATAAAGTTATATTCATTTGTCCTGTATGCGTCATCTGTCTTCCGCTTCTGCAGCTTTGTGTGTCTTCTCGAGCTATTCTTGCTTTGCTACTTTGCGTTTTCTGACAGTATCGTTTATTAGACGATAATATTCCCCTTCCACTCTTTCATTTGCTGCAGTTTTATATTTTCTCCTTTAGTCAGTTGAAGTCAGTATCTCGTGTGCTATCCGAGGATTTCTACTGGGACTTACATTCTTGCATATTCGAGCCTCTGCTGTTTCATTATTTCTTCCACGAAACTCACTCTTTCGTTTTCTGTTGTATTCCTTTCCCTTGGTCCGTCAATTTTTATCTAACGCTCGCTTTGAGACTCTCCGTAACCACTGGTTATTCCAATTTATGCAGGTCCAGTCTCCTTAATTCCCCTCTTTTCTGCAATTTCTTCATTTCTGAAATGTAGTCATAAACAATAACTTGTGGCCAGAGACCCAATCTGCTCCTGGAGACGTGTTTCTGCTTATACTCTGGTTTCGGAATCTCTGTGTTATCATTACGTATTCTATCTGAAAGTTTTCGATGTCGCCAGGTCTCTTCCACGTATAAAATCTTCTTTATGATACTTAAACTGGTAGCAAGAAATATGTTAAAAGTACCCTCTACTATGCCCCTTCCAGTGGTTTAGAGTGTTGGTGCAGTTGTAGTCGATGGGTGATGTTGTTACTGCATGGACGAGTGCTGACAACGCACAATGAGCCTAGGTATATCGACATATTAGTACAGATTTGCAAAGAATTGCTTCCTTCATCACGAAGCAGTTATTTCCGTGGGATGACTAACATTTACACCCGCAGAGCGTTATATTGAAAACAACAATAAGCTACAAGCGAACGAGCAACCCCTCCTGAATGGGGGATCAGCACCAGAATTTAATGACCTTTCAGATATCTGCTAATGAAACTGAGATAATTTCTAAATGCTGCTTCTTTTAGACACAATGTCGGTGATGGCCTGAAAGGCAGCCTCACGATTAATGGAATAGATTCATCTACAATCTTGTTAGAAAATACCCCAAGTTATAAACTCAAACTGCACAGTAACGATGATAAATAGGAATTATTCCCATTTATTCACACATATACAAAATGGCTGCGTAGAATAACGTATTCGATAGAAGATCTACACAACTAGCTATAAGATTGGAACACTAGAATGGAGTGAGAAAAGTCATAGGATACCTCCTACTATCGTGTCGGACCTCCTTTTGCCCAGCGTAGAGCAGCAACTGAACTTGGAATGGACTGAATAAATAGAAACCCCCTGTAGAAATACGGAAACATGCTACCTCTACAGCAGTCCATAATAGCGAAAGTATTGCCGGCGCAGGAGTTTGCGCATGAACTGAGCTCTCGATTATGTCCCATAAATGTTCGATGGGATTCATATCGGGCGATCTGGGTGGCCAAATCATTCGCTCGAACTGTCCAGCATGTTCTTCGAACCAGTCGCGAAGAATTGAGGCCGGGTGACATGGAGCATTGTCATTCATAAAAATTCCATCGTTGTTTCGGAATATGAAGACCATGAATGGCTGCAAATAATTTACAAGTAGCCATTTCCAGTCAATGATCGGTTCAGTTAGACCGAAGGGCCAATTCCATTCTATATAAACATAACCCACACCAATATTGAGCCACCAGCTTCTTGCACAGTGCCTTGTTGACAACTTTGGTCCACGGCTGTGTGGGGTCTGCGCCATACTCGAACCCTTCTATCAGCTCTTACAAATTGAAATCGGGGCTCATCTGACCAGGCCACGGTTTTCCAGTCGTCTAGAGTCCAATGCCTAAAATTCACTATTCTCGGTAAATTTTTGACACTGTGGATCTTGGAATATGGGATTCCCTAGCGATTTCCGAAATGGAATGTCCCATGTGTCTAGCTCTAACTAATAGTCCGCGTTCAATCTCTGTTAATTCTCGTCTTGCGGCCATAATCACGTCGAAAATCTTTTCACGTGAATTACCTGAGTACAAATGACAGCCCCGCCTTTTATGCCTCATGTACGCGATACTACCGCCATCTGTATATGTGCATATCGCTATCACATGAAATTTGTCACCTCAGTGTATATCACCTTATGCTGATTCTGCATTTAACATTTGACGATACCACTATGGCTGCAATACATTAGGATCTGATGATGGTCATTATAGACCGAAACTGGTAATCTGTGAACAAAGCGTTTGTGACCATAGACGTAAAGTAAAGGAAACTCAGTGTATAAAGACGTCCTGCAACAAATGTCTTATAGTATGGAATGGATGGGCAAATATGTAGCATTTCAGTGCAACCGCACAAAGTTGCTGCAAGTAACGCCACCCACATTTTTATATAAGGGAACATTACGCAAAGGGTTTCTCATTCAGAAATGGTATCTGAAAGTTAATTGCTTGTGAAAAAAAATCGTGTAATTCCTCGTGTGAGAAGAGGAACAGCTACCATCACAAGTCGGAATTCGACAGCGAAACCATCGCTGCTCCATCGAGACTGCTGTTTATTGTTTCGCGATAGTACTCTCTCTCTCTGGTCGGGATTCCACGAGTGTCGCGACAGTCAATCCAGGAGCGCCACACTCACCTCCATTCGGGGTCTCAATGACTCCACGTGACCTGCACCCAAGAGGACAAACGTATTGTTCACTCGGCCCTGCAGGATTGCCGAGGCATTTCATGTACTTTATGTCGTAGAATGGGCTCGTTCGCAGCAAGACAAGTATCCACACGGACAGTGCAACGACGTCTGGAACAGCACGAACTCATAGGACGGCAACAATATTGTTACGACTTCCTGTAAGTCGTCTCACGGGACGAGGCAGCTAACATTGACTTGCACGCAGGCCGGATATCCACCATCACGTGACACAGCGCTTTCGGCACACGGGACGATCTGGTAAGAGACTTGGCGTTCTCGGCGCTCTCTAGCGGCAGTTATCGGCTTTACTTGGCACGCAAACAGTACAATTGGTTCACGAGAACGGACCATCATAAAATTCCTACGCTAGCTCTACTAAAACGCACACTTCCTCTCTTGTCTATATCCTAGTCACGGTGTTCTGTCTATGGTATGCATAAATAAAAATTTCAATGTCTGTGAACAAGTAATAAATGGTTCAAATGGCTCTGAGCACTATGCGACTTAAAATCTGAGGTCATTAGTCCCCTAGAACTTAGAACTACTTAAATCTAACTAACCTAAGAACATCACACACATCCATGCCCGAGGCAGGATTCGAACCTGCGACCGTAGCGGTCGCGCGGTTCCTGACTAGCGCCTAGAGCCGCTCGGCCACCCCGGGGGGCAACAAGTAATAAGACAAAAAGGAAATATACATATCCAGTCAGTAAGGGTATCAGCTTATTAAAGTTCACGAAATCGAATAAACTCACTCCTGACAGAGAAAGTGCTTTTATTCACATAATATCAAGTATTAAAGAAATATTTTTTATTAATTTCGTAAGAAAGTACCACAACCTTTTACAAAACGGAAAGGTGAAAGAAATTAGTGTCGTCAAGATTTAAGCTCTCTACCGATCTCACTACTGTTTTCTATCGTTGTGCCTCTACCCACTACGCTAGATTACAGCTTCAGGATGTGCTGCCTTTGAATTTTATCTTATATGATTCAATAGGACTTAATTGTCGAAATGTTACTAATTTACGTTTATTTGTAACAAATCCTAACAAGAATGGCATGTTTATTGTGAATCTTCACCGCTGCCTTAAAACGGCTTACTTTTACACCACGAACATATTTAGCCAGCAATATGACGTTTCCCGTGGGTTTATTACAACAAATCGTACTAATAACGATTCTTTCTATAGGAATTCAATGTGCTGGTGCTTAGAAACACCATACAACATAAAACCCACCGTAAATGGGCTTCTACTCAACGTGGCAAATACAATATGGCGTCTTGCTTCTGAGGGCCTCAACCATTCTGTTTGTGACGTAGGGACGTTCTTGCTTCCTATTAGTTCCACTTTACGTGACACGTCGCCGAAATATTGCTGAACTTGTTTTGTGTTTCATTAGATTAGATTAGATATAATTTTCGTTCCAGTTGATCCTTAGTAAGGAGATTTTCTGGGATGTGGAACATGTCAGAAAACAAGAAAACACAATTAATATTTGCAAAATAAGAACAGTTATGCTAATTTACTTTCCACAGATCCTAAATGAAATCACCCTTGTGGATGTGGAATCGGTTACAAGAATCCTTAGCACATTTAAATTTAAAAGGATATGAAACTTGTCACCAAATATTAAATGTTCGTACACTTAAGTGTGTACGATAATTCTTAAGCTGTTGTAGCCACGCATCACCAAATAAAAATAAAATGAATAAAAAACATTTTACAATGATCGTATTATTGCACAAAAATCGTACAGAAGTCAGATTATATGCAACATTCACGTCATGGAATATTATTAATAATAAACACGTATCAATCAGTTCTGCTAAGAGCCGGCCGTTGGTGGCCGAGCGGTTCTAGGCGCTTCAGTCTGGAACCGCACGACCGCTACGGTCGCAGGTTCGAATCCTGCCTCGGGCATGGATGTGTGTATTGTCCTTAGGTTAGCTAGGTTTAATTAGTTCTAAGTTCTAGGGGACTGATGACCTGAGAAGTTAAGTCCCATAGTGCTCAGATCCATTTGAACCATTTAGTTCTGCTAAGAATTTCATCAAAGGAGTAGACTCTTCTCAAAGTGAACTTTATTTTTAGTTAAATTATTTGTGGCTGCTGGCATGTTATTGAAATTGTGTATTGCTGAACAGTGGACACCGTTGACACCCTTTTGAACAAAGTTATTTTAAATTTTGTGACAGTTATTCTTATTTTTAGTACTGATTCCATGAACTGAGCTGTTGGTTTGTACAAAAGATATATTTTTAATGACGAATTTGATGAAGGAATAAATATATTGCGAAGCAGTAGTAAGTGTCCCCAGTTCCTTTAACAGCCCTCTGCAGAACATTCTTCAGTTCAGTTCACCCCACTAATAGTTCGTATGGCACGTTTTTGGGCTTGGAAAGCTCTAGTTTTGCTTGATGAGTTACGTCAAAAATTATACCGTATGACATTATGGAATGAACGTAAGCATAGTACCCTAGTTCCTTTTGTTTTTATATCTTCTATGTCCGGCAACATTCGCATACCATATAGAGATTTGATTAGGCGCTTCAGCAGCTCAGTTGTATGCTCCTTCCTGTTAAATTTAGTATCAAGCTGTAATCTAAGAATTCAACACTGTCACCTTGTTCCATTTTCTTGTCGCCGTATTTTAGACTTATACTGGCAGGAGTATAAGATGAACATCAACAAAAGCAAAACGAGGATAATGGAATGTAGTCAAATTAAGCCGGATGATGCTGAGGGAATTAGATTAGGAAATGAGACACTTAAAGTAGTAAAGGAATTTTGCTATTTGGGGAGCAAAATAACTGATGGTCGAAGTAGAGAGGATATAAAATGTAGACTGGCAATGGCAAGGAAAGCGTTTCTGAAGAAGAGAAATTTGTTAACAGCGAGTATAGGTTTAAGTGTCAGGAAGTCGTTTCTGAAAGTATTTGTATGGAGTGTAGCCAAGTATGGAAGTGAAACATGGACGATAAATAGTTTGGACAAGAAGAGAATAGAAGCTTTTGAAATGTGGTGCTACAGAAGAATGCTGAATATTAGATGGGTAGATCACATAACTAATGAGGAAGTATTGAATAGGATTTAGAGAAGAGAAGTTTGTGGCACAACTTGACTAGAAGAAGGGATCGGTTGGTAGGACATGTGTTGAGGCATCAAGGGATCACCAATTTAGTATTGGAGGGCAGTGTGGAGGGTAAAAATCGTAGAGGGAGACCAAGAGATGAATACACTAAGCAAATTCAGAAGGATGTAGGTTGCAGTAGGTACTGGGAGATGAAGCTTGCACAGGGTAGATTAGCATGGAGAGCTGCATCAAACCAGTCTCAGGACTGAAAACAACAACAACAACAACAACAACAACAAAAAACTGGCAGGAGACCTTTTACAGGTTCTGAAATGCATACAGTATGTTTCTTCAAAGTTTTGTGATAGAGAATTGGCTAGGAACCATTTATTAATGTCCATGAAAATTTCATTAGCCGGCATTTCTAAGGCTATACTTGATTTACTATTTATTGCAATGTTTGTATCACCTGCAAACAAAACTAATCTGGCATCTGGTAATGTTACTGAAAAAGGTGATTGATATACACAAGAAAAAATAAGGGCAGTAAGATGGAACCTTGGCGGACACAACATGTTACTGGTTCGCAGTTAGATGTCTGATAGCTTAATGCACGTGACACTGTTTTCTGTCAAAGATATAGAATTTGAACCATTTTGTAGCATTTCCTGTTGCACCGTAATGTTCTAATTTACTTAAAAGGATATTGTGATTTACACAGTCAAATGCCTTTGACAGATCACCAAATATAACAGTAGCCTGTAATTTACTGCCTACTGAATGAAGTAAATTCTCACTGTATATGTGGATAGTCTTTATCAGTATGGGACCCGCATAGGAATCCGATTTGTAAGTTGGCTAATATTTTATTTGTCGTCATATTGTTAAGAAGTCGACTGTATAGTATCTTTATAAAATTTTTGAGAATGCGGGAAAAAGTAAAATTGGACGGAAGTTTGATGGTATTTCTTTATCTCCTTTCTTATACAAAGGCTTAACTTCAACATATTTCAGCCATGCAACAAATGTTGCACTGATAAAAGACTTTTTACAGAAATAACTTAAAATGTCATTGAACTCAGAGCCACTCGGTTAAATCAACTGTATATTCTCAGAACTTTTTAATTTTGAGGATTTTGATTTAAAGACATTTGCTGTTGTTTTGAGGGTCACACTCATATTATTGTAGTTATTTGTAGCGACTGGTCTGAGATATTCCACGGCAACATCTACTGAACCTGACAACCCCACCTTTCAGTGACAGATATGAAGTGACGTGAAACAGCAGGAAGTGACGTCACAACACTCGTAGAGCGCCACGTCAAACATGACTAATATATCCCTTGTGCCGATGGCTTTAGCGCGACAACTGAAAAAGGCTCACCGTCCGTGGTGCGATCAACGACAGCATTAGATACAGGAATGCCACCACGTCATCTTTTCAGGCGAGTCCAGAGTCTTTTGAGGTATGGAAGCAGGGATAGTAGAGTTTAGTTTCTCGTTGATAGCCGTGTTATTAAAGATGGAATATTTGGTCACTGGCTTGACTGTGAAGAAATAAGTTTCCTGGAGACCCCTTCAAGTGCATCAGGAAAACTACGGAAAACCAAATTCACAATAGCCACATGGACCTCGGTTCCATCTTACCGGAAAACGGTAAACCTGTATACGGAAATCCAGAATAAATTGTCACTTTGCAGTGGTGTGTGCGCTGACTTAAAACTTCTTGGCAGATTTCAACTGTGTATCGGACCCAGGTTCTAGTCCCGGTACGACACACAGTTTTTGTTTACGGGAAAGTTTTATAGTTATATTTTTCCTGCTGTATTTTTAACTTTGTTACTTATGCATACTAGTAATTCCAGCTTATCCTCTAAGTGACATCAACAGATGTGGTAGTGACCTCTGTAATGAAGTTTATGATTTTGCAAATATGTACTTGTATTGAACTGGGGATCTAGGAACGACGGAGAGGCTTCGTCCCCGCCGTAGCCCTCAGTGGTGCACAACCCCACAACAGGCTAAAGCAGTCCACTCACCCCACCGCCGCCCCACACCGAACCTAGGGTTATTCTGCGGTTCGGCCCCCAGTGGATCCCCCAGGGAACGTCTCACACCAGACGAGTGTAGCCCCAGTGTTTGCGTGGTAGAGTAATTATCGTGTACGAGTACGTGAAGAAAGTGTTTGCTTGGCAATCACCGACATAGTGTAACTGAGACGTAATAAGGGGAACCAGCCCGCATTCGGCGAGGCAGATGGATAACCGCCTTAAAAACCATCCACAGACTGGCCGGCACACCAGACCTCGATACTAATCCGCCGGGTGCGTTCGTGCCGGGGACCGGCACGCCTTCCCCTCCGGAAAGCAGTGCGCTAGACCGCACGGATTATCGAGCGCGGAACGATTAAAAAATGTTTAAATGATGTACATGTTCGTGAAGCAAAATCTTTGAAATTGCTAAAGGTTCTGGCTTCACAATAACATTCGTATCTTTTGTCTTGTCCAGAAACACCTTCCTGTTACTTTTCGCTTAAGTGTCCAGAAGTAATCACTGTTACAGTCATAGTCACACATAGGTGCATGTAGTTTATAATACGACCGCTATGTCACATTCCATAAAATGCAAGTTCTGATGCGAGTAAGTGAGTTTTTCCCTAGTTTACTTTAAAGAGATGATGATGAACTGCGTTGTGGGATCCTACATTTATTTGATGTAGCGTCGCCGTTACTGTGTTCTTTGATTTCGAATTGTTCTTTGTGTATCAAATGTCTGGCAATTTTTTTTCCTGTTGAAGCTTTCTAATATTGTATCCCGCTCTTCTACGCTTATTATTTCATACTTCACAGCCGAATTATTCTTTCTGCATCTCATGTGTTACAGTTTCTTTTGTAGAGAACCTAATATTTTGTATTATTTTATATTTCATCATGTTCAAAAGGATTCTGTTCACTGGGGTGAACAGTTGGTACGCCAAAATGTAATGTAAAACGCTGTGGCAAATGATAATGAGATTTTAATATAAGAAATTCAATATAACGAGTCAAGTGACACGTTCCTCCTCCTCTTCGACAATTTCAGGCATCTTATGACGATAGGGAAGTGGCTCATCAAATTACGCTTGTTAGTTACACACATCACTTGCCTTCAATCCGTAATTTTGTTCATATCTGACATTTCAAAGACAGAAATGTATTAGCAGATGCAATAAGACAGACTTTTCATTATGGTGGTAGCATAATAAAGAGGTTCAGTTTATGTAGCTGTTGGTGTATTTTGCAACATTACTTTCACAAAATACGCTCAGGCTCTGAAGCACTGCCTGTCAAAACTATTTCAGTTCATTCACTGTCGAAATACTGTCATTCCCATTGTAATTATTAGGTTCTTTTAGTAAGGCTAGAAGTGTTACATTAAGAACTGACAGTAAAGTGCCGGCTTTCCGCTTTCCATTTAGATGTAGGGAGCATAAACTCTGAATTGTGTCACTGTTTCATTGTGTAAACAGAACACTAAGAAAGAGTGTTCTATTTTTCAAATAAAAGGTGAGAATGCCTTAAACCGTGAAGACCTGACCACATGATGATATTTGCCTTTTCTGGAACACTGTGCTACGAATTTCTCGCAAACAAAATAAAAAAGGAAGTTATTTACTTTTATGCCGTAAGTTATACATGAATGTCTTTGTTACTTGCTATTTTCGATCGCAAAGTATAACAGTATATTACGATGAAGCCTTGAATTAAATAACATAAAACATCACATAACGTGAATTTTTCTTTATTTCGCCCAACATGCTGGAGGAGGAGAGGCAAAATGTTGCGGCAGAATAAATTTATTGCACTACAGCTGAAATAAATTCCATTTAAGTAATTTCTTGTGGACATCTGGGGTCATAATTCAAAGAATAAAAGGAAAGCTTTGCACGGAGTGTAAAGAATGTTAAAACGGCAAACTAATGTAAACTCTTATATCTAATAAAGACTAAAGAATTGTCTCAGGTTTCGTTTGATGCTCTTGGGAGATGTTAAGAGATGAGGCGAAAGCGCCTCTCCACTGTAGACCGTTTCCCCTTCTTATCATTTTCCCGCTTATCTCGCGTCTGCTTCTGCGGGTCTTGGAAAACGCCTTTTCCTGATCTTTAGTATTCGTTGGGATTAGGGGAATAATCTTTTCGTCTTTCACTATGACGTCCTGCCATCTCTGTTAGACCTTCCATGAGGTCCTCTACCGACATTTTCCAGGTTTTACTCAGTTTCTGCTATAATGGGAGATGCTGATCACGGAAACGTACATAAAAATAAAGTCGGTGTTATCCTGAGTTTCTCTGTACTAACAAATATACCAAAACTCTGCCGTATACTATCACTGACGATATCATCCATTAGTGATTAAAGCCTTTTATCATAGCGCCTGCCCATGCGGTGGTACGAAGAAATGTTTGGTGGTCAATAATGTTGCATAAATTTCGGTGGTACCTCGTTGCAACATAATACATTCATAGTACAGTGAATGCAGTCACTGTACATTGCATGCTGGGAGGTACTTCAATTCAATGTTAATACATCCCCGTACAAGTCGATTCTCGTTTGGAGAAAGGATAAACTGCTCGTGCGCCTCATAATTCGTCCTCTACTCTCTTATCATGATGGCGTCATGAAGGCATAATAAATATTAAAAAACTCGCATTCATTAACGATTCTATAAGTTTACCAGTGTGGATTCGCAAGGAAAAATTCACACTTCTTGCAGAGCTCTAATCTCTGACATTATGCGACCAAAGGTTAATATTGCACTGCTTACTTGTCAACGTTACCAAGAAAACTGAGTGGAAACTGCTGAGGAAATGTTATATTTTCTATTTTTTCCAGTAGATTTCTTGGTTTTCATTTACGATAGTATTGTTGGACGTCACTAAGAAATATTTTATGAATACGTTTGTCAGTTAATATGTTTTTCTTTGTAATCTAAAGATGTTCTTATTTGTTGACCGATAACTTACCGGTGTAAATGTAAATCATGAAGTTGTTGAAGTATTCCAAAGCTGTCCAGCATTGCCTACACCAAATGCTACTTATTTTTTACGTTTTCCATTCGAGGTTAAAACCACATTGCTGGGTCTTTAAAGTTCAAATCTATGAAGGTGCCATTCAACAAACGTAAAACCGATATGAATTGCTTGGACATGAAAATTATCATCATTTCAGTGTTTCTCGGTCTGAAATTGCATTTTGTTGTTTGGGAGAAGAGCGTTTTACTCTCGTGTACGAAGGGGAAACTGCTACTAGCACGTGTCGGAATTTTACAGCGGCAAAACAGTGGCACATGCAGACCGCGGTCTATCGTTCCGCGTTATCCGTGATCCCACGACTGATATGCCAATACAGAATCTGTTGGTGCAGAAGAGCCATACTCAGCGCCATGCTGTATCTCAGCGGTCCCATGTCGTTAGCGCCAGAGAGGGCATCCAAACTGTTCATTCAGCTGTGGAGGTTCGTACAGCCAGGTCACGTGCGTTCAGTCAGGACATGGTTTTTTTTTTTTTTTTTTTTTTTTTTTTTTTTTTTTTGCAGCAAGCAAGTGCGGCGTTACCTGGAGCACCACAGACTGTCAGCGCGGCGACCATTGTTGTAGCTTCTTTGACGCTGCAGCAGCAGCGGTGCACCCAACGGCAACACTGGACAAATGTGTGGGACTACGTCGCCGTTTTAGACCTTCCGGTTCTGCGTAGAGCATCGAGATGGGTACACACTGATGAACCAAAACGTTATCACCACCTTCTTTATAGCTTGTTTCTCCGTCTACGTATCAGGGATCCGACAGTTTATGGAGGTATGTGGCATTACATGTCTACGCACGGATCATGTAATTCGTGTAAATAACGCGCCGCTCATTTGCGTACACGGTGATGACGCCCGATAGCGACCCAGATGGGCTCCATAGTATTTGCATAACGCAAATTTGGTAGTCGAGACATCAACGAGAGTCCACTACAATGTTCCCCAAATCACTGTAGCACTGTTCTGGCTCCGTGACATGGACATGCTGAAATATGACATCGCCGTCAGGGAATATATCAAGCATGAAGGGATGCAGGTGGTTCGCAGCCGTAGCCTGTCTTCGATTACTACCACAGCTCCCATGAAAGCTCAGGACAATGTATCCCATAGCATAATACTACTCCCACCAGCCTATTTCCATGGCACACTCCATGTTTCGAGCTACCGTTCACCTCGATGATGCCGTTTGTGGTGACGACTATCGATCTAGTGTATTAAAAACGTACCCAATTACATTGGTCAATGGTCGAATCCCAGTGGTCCAGTGTCCACTGTTTTCACTGAAATCTTAACTGACGATGTCTCTGGATCAACACGTGAACACGTAGGGGTCTGCTGCGGAGATCCATGTTCAACAATGTATGATGAATGATGTGTTCTGAAACAGTTGTGCATGCATCAGCATTGTGCTCTTTCGGCAGGGATGCCACAGATCACTATCTATCCTACTTTACAGAGCAGACGAGCTTCGGAACCCCACTGTCTGCGGAGAGTCGTGTATGTCCATCCATTTAGCGCCTAGTGGTAATTTCACTATCTTAACTCTTTTCCCAGATGTTCACGACAGTAGCACGCGAACAATCGACCAGCTCCGCCGTTCTCGAGATACTCGTTCACAGGCTCTGCGTAATAATCTGCGCTTCGTCAAAGTCGCTTAGCTCAATGGATTTCTCAATTTGCAGCCAATATCTTCGCTAGTGCAATCCTCTATCCGTGTCTGCTCCGCTTACATACTTTCTTTACCGCGCCACGTGCCCGCAACGATCACAGGCGGCATCCAACGTCACGGTGGGCAGTGGTCATAATGTTTTGGCTTATCAGTGTATCTGCGTGTGGAGGCTTCGAGGAGAGCCGGCCGTTGTGGCCGAGCGACTATAGGCGCTTCAGTCTGGAACCGTGCGACCGCTACGGTCGCAGGTTCGAATCCTGCCTCGGGCATGGATGTGATGTCTTTAGGTTGGTTAGGTTTAAGTAGTTCTAAGTTCTAGGGGACTGATGACTTCAGATGTTAAGTCCTATAGAGCTCAGCCATTTGAACCATTTTTTTGCTTCGAGGAGAACGAAGGTTGCGAGATTGCATTCGTAATTGCCCTCGTGATACGAGCCCTGCATGTGGCGTGATCTTATGGGCTGCAGTAGAGTACATGTGACATGATGACCTCTGGTCCACGCAACTTGTAGTCTGGACATGGGGATTACTGTTTTGACATGTCATGGTCGGTGGTTGTGGCCTGTCTTGGAGGTCTCCGTGTCGTTACCTATCAATGCAAGTTAGCACGTTATCCAGATCACTCATATATTGAAGATATCTGCTGAGAGACTGGCACGCCACCAGTCTCCAGTCATTACGATTGATGAGTTCTGGCGTGGAGTAGTAGTATCGTTGGACCAAGTACCTGTATCTGCCATCCAAGCTCAGTTGCACTCGATGCCGAGCTTGGGTAGAGCCATCGTTGCTGCCTGATGTGGCAGAGCTATGTACAAAATTTCGTACCCTGTATACCACCAAATCGCCAACTAATTTAATTGTGTTTCCTTCCTATGTGTTGCGACGAGACGAAACTCTAATGTAAGGCACAATTTTCGGTTCTTTGATTGTCCTGCGAGAAGGCTCATCACATTAGAACTCATGGAATGTTTGTTTACCTTATTAAAAGAATGAATAAATAATTCACTTAGTTTGCCACAGATCTTTGCCACAAGAGTAATGGATAATTTAGAACTCTCATGGAATAGCAAAGCATCACATGATGCACAGATTAACAAACTGTAGTACAACGTGCCACATTTAAATGAACGTGAGCAACAGAAACTTTAACTATCACGTTGGTCCCATACTATGATGTTGACTCCTTCAGATGAGGTCATAGACTGGCCTGACATCTAGCATGCTCAACAGTATCCTGACCTCAGCGTGAGGGCGCTGCTGTGTGGGAAGTGGAGGCGTGGTCTTCAGGAGCACGTCCCATACATAAATGAGGATTGCGATGGCCCTCACTACTGTCAATGGTATTGATTCACGTTGCCAACAGTATGCTACCAAACTACTGAATTATATAACCAGGAAACGAAAAACTATGGTACTTTTTATCCTTTGTGGTGCTAAACTTTTAGTGGCTAGCACTGTATTTTCAAAGGAAATTCTTACAGGAAGAGTCTCAATGCTTTCAGCCACAATGAAGTGCTGTCTGAGGAGAGTAATGTCTTCAGTTCCTTATGAAAGTTTGTATTATTTTTCATTTACTTTTTAATTTAGAACCACCTACTTTGCGCGTTTCCTTACAAGCCTCTGACTCCACAGCAGTGTTGTTCTCGCCAGAGTCCTTTGATCGTTTATGCATAAGAGAACCCAAGAAGATGAGCGATGAGTTATAGGCGAACCAAGACGACTCATAGGACTCATGTTATTACTATTCTTCAGTCTTGCAACTTCGTTTTATTTTTTGAAGAAACTCCATC
Source organism: Schistocerca nitens (assembly GCF_023898315.1). Lineage (NCBI taxonomy): Eukaryota > Metazoa > Arthropoda > Insecta > Orthoptera > Acrididae > Schistocerca > Schistocerca nitens. Next base: position 52,499,239 of record NC_064616.1, read on the forward strand.
GTATGCTTTTAAACGTATTTTCAAAGTCCTATATTTAAATGACACACGCTACCTAATTCACTTTAGGCATCACTTCCCACTTATCTAATGTTTTAAAACGTATTATTAAAGTTCTACGAAGCATATTTTTTAGCGCAACAAAAAGCGAATTTTTGTTAATGAAAATTAAATGAGAATTCAAGTGAATGGATACATCACCGCTTGGCGAGGTGTAACTGCGAAATGGCGTATACAGCTCCGCAGAAGGATCCAAAGGGACTACATCTCGTATTTAAATATACTAATGGCGTACTGAAATTAAAGAGGAAGACGAACAGACGCAATACTTGGCGTATTTTAGTTATAAGTGTACGCTTGCCACTAGTTTGAACACCAACTTGCCAGACACAGCATCATTGCCTGTTGGACGACATAGTTCTTTCCTTTATTCCTAAGCGTTCTGTATATTACCATTTCGCTGTGACGCATGTCCACTAGACAAGTGCTTTCGCTTTCAGTAATGGGCATATTACTCTCAGGCCTCAACAAATATAACAGTGAACCACACCAGCTTTTTTTTTTTCTTTATTGTATTTCAATTCCCCACCGCGGCGGGCTCGCAGCAGAATATGCGCTGGGACCAATGACCTTTGCAGTCTGGTCCCTTTAATCCCACAAACCAACCAGAATATGCGCTGCTCTTCAGCCGAAAGACATAGAACAAACAATAGAAGACAGTTAAAAATATACGAAGGAGAGAATATGGTGAACATAGATATAAAAAAGGGGGAACATCATGGAAGGCAATAGACAAAAAAAAAAAGGGGCGACTGTAAAATGGAGATAAAAACCGTAAGAAATTAGAACACACACAATCCACACACTGGGACAATTAAAAGAACACAAGGCACAGTATGACTGGAGCATAAAAGTATCGACGGATGGCGTAGCACATAACACACTGACAGCGAACCTCAAGGCAGCACACAATGAAAATCACACCTCTTGACGCACAGGAGAAACAGCACTAAACACAACACTGACGTGGCACACTGACGATAAAATGAAGGATCTGCCAGGCACAAGGAGATGAGGAGGACCGGAAGGAGGGAGGGAGGGGAAGAGAGGGGGGAGATGGGCGGGGAGCGCGCTGAAGAGGGCCAGGGAGGGAGGGATGGATGTGGGAAGGAAAGAGGAAGGATGGGGTTCATGGTCTCAGGGGGGGGGAGGAGGAAAATCCTCTCTGGGAGAAGGAGGGGAGAGGAAAAAGGAAGCCCTGGGGAGGGGAGGGGGGGAACAAGGCCAGGTTATAGTTGGAAGGAAGGGTAGATGTCGTAGCGAAGTTCATCATGTGGGAGGGGGAGGCGGTGGAAATTGCCCTGACGAAGGAGATGGAGGGTGTGGAGGTGGAGAGAGGGACGGATACAGCGATAGAGGCGAAGCAAGGGGCAGGGGGTGGAGAGGAAGGAGGAAACCAGAGGGTGGGGGGGATCAAGCCTGCGGACAATGTAAAGGATGCGGAGATGTTGAAGGAACAGGAGGAGGTGGGGGAAGGGGATCAGTTCATACAGTGCGAGAAGGAAGGCGGATACGGAAGGCAACGCGGAGCGCATGGCGTTCGGGGATTTGGAGGGCCTTGTAAAAGCGGGTGGGTGTGGAGATCCAGGCAACACTGGCATAACAGAGGATAGGATGGATGAGGGATTTGTAGGTGTGGAGGATGGTAGAAGGATGCAATTCCCATGTCCGGCCAGACAGGAGTTTGAGAAGGCGGAGGCGGGAATGGGCTTTCTGCTGGATGGTTTGGAGATGAGGGGTCCAGGTGAGGTGTCGGTCGAGGGTGAGGCCAAGGTATCTCAAGGTGGGGGTGAGCTGGATGGGACGACCATAGAGGTAGAAATCATGGAGACGAAAGGAGCGGGTGGTGCGGCCTATGGTGATTGCCTGAGTTTTGGAGGGGTTGAGACGGAGGAAACTCTAGTTACACCAAGTGGTGAACTGGTTAAGGTGGGCATGGAGGGTGCATTGGGACCGTTGAAGGGTAGGATAGAGAGCCAGGAAGGCGGTGTCATTAGCATACTGGAGAAGGTGGACTGGTGGGGGTGGCTTGGGCATATCAGTCGTATACAAGAGATAAAGGAGAGGGGAGAGGACAGAGCCCTGGGGGACGCCAGCAGTGGGATAAAGCATACAGGAGTTGGTGTTGTGGAGGGTGACATAGGAAGGTCAGTGTGAGAGGAAGGAGGCGACCAGATGGACAAAATTGATAGGCAGGGCGTAGGTTTGGAGTTTAAAGAGGAGACTGGGATGCCATACACGGTCATAGGCATTTTGGAGGTCGAGGGAAACAAAAATGGCGGAGCGACAGGAGTTGAGCTGGAGGAACAGAAGGTGAATGAGGTTAAGGAGTTGGTCTTCAGCGGAGTAGGGGGGTCGGAGGCCACACTGGTTATGGGGGAGGAGGTGGTGTTGAGTAAGATGTTGATGGATACAGTGGGAGAGGATGGATTCGAAGACCTTACTGAAGACGGAGGTGACCACACCAGCGTCCATCATATCCTTTATCATATTCCTGTAGTAACTCGGGATTGTGTCCCGCACCATCTCCTATGTTTTCCATAGGTGAACACATTCTCAGATCTCCTGCCTCTACTGACATGTTTATCTCAGATCGTATACAGGATGGTCCATTGATCGTGACCGGGCCAAATATCTCTCGAAATAAGCGTAAAACGAAAAAACTACAAAGAACTAAACTTGTCTAGCTTGAAGGAGGAAACCAGATGGCGCCATGGTTGGCCCGCTAGACGGCGCTGCCATAGGTCAAACGGATATCACCTGCGTTTTTTAAAATTTGAACCCCTATTTGTTATTACATATTCGTGTAGTACGTAAATAAATATGAATGTATGTTTGGACCACTTTTTTCGCTTTGTGGCAGATGGTGCTGTAATAGTCACAAACATATGGCACACAATTTTAGACAAACAGATGGTAACAGGTAGGTTTTTTAAATTAAAATCCAGAACGTAAGTCCGTTTGAACATTTTATTTCGGTTGTCCCAATGTGATACATGTACCTTTGTGAACTTATCGTTTCTGAGAACGCATGCTGTTAGAGCGTGATTACCTATAAATACCACATTAATGCAATAAATGCTCAAAATTATGTCCGTCAACCTCAATGCATTTGGCAATACGTGTAACGACATTCTTCTCAACAGCGAGTAGTTCGCCTTCCGTAATGTTCGCACATGCATTGACAATGCGCTGACATGTTGTCAGGCGTTGTCGGTGGATCACGATAGCAAATATCATTCAACTTTCCCCACACAAAGAAATCCTGGGACGTCAGATCCGGTGAACGTGCGGGCCATGGTATGGTGCTTCGACGACCAATCCACCCATCATGAAATATGCTATTCAATACCGCTTCAACTGCACGTGAGATATGTGCCGGACATCCATCATGTTGGAAGCACATCGCCATCCTGTCATGCAGTGAAACATCTTGTAGTAACATCGGTAGAACATTACGTAGGAAATCAGCATACACTGCACCATTTAGATTGCCATCGGTAAAATCGGGGCCAATTATCCTTCCTCCCATAATGCCGCACCATACATTAACCCGCCGAGGTCGCTGATGTTCCACTTGTCGCAGCCATCGTGGATTTTTCGTTGCCCAATAGTGCATATTATGCCGGTTTACGTTACCGCTGTTGGTGAATGACGCTTCATCGCTAAATAGAACGCGTGAAAAAATCTGTCATCGCCCCGTAATTTCTCTTACGGGTGCAATCGATGTTGATGTAGCATTCTCAACATCGACTTTTTTGAGATTCCCGATTCTCGCGCAGTTTGTCTGCTACTGATGTGCGGATTAGCCGCGACAGCAGCTGAAACACCTACTTGGGAATCATCATTTGTTGCAGGTCTTGGTTGACGTTTCACATGTGGCTGAACACTTCCTGTTTCCTTAAAAAACATAACTATCCGGACACTTGGATGATGCGTCCAGGATACCGAGCAGAATACATAGCACACGCCCGTTGGGCATTTTGATCACAATAGCCATACATCAGCACGGTATCGACCTTTTCAGCAATTGGTAAACGGTCCATTTTAACACGTGTAATGTATCATGAAGCAAATACTGTCCGCACTGGCGGAATGTCACGTGACACCACGTACTTACACGTTTGTGACTATTACAGCGCCATCTATCACAAAGCGAAAAAAGTGGTCCAACTAAAACATTCCTATTTCTTTACGTACATCACGAATATGTAATAAAAAATGGGGGTTCCTATTTTTAAAAAACGCATTTGATACCCGTTTGACCTATGGCAGCGCCATCTAACGGGCCAACCATAGCGCCATATGGTTGCCCCCTTCAAGCTATACAAGTTTCGTTCTTAGTAGTTTTTTCGTTTGAATCTTATTTCGTGAGATATTTGGCCATGTGACTATCAGTGGACCACCCTGTATATTCACGCACAACACTGTCCAACTTCTCCATCGGTCCATTCATTTCCGCCTATATCTTCCAGGAAAGTGTCATCACATGTGGATTATACGAATTAACAAATAGAAGAACAAAATCTCCGTATTTGATATCATTACTCGGTTAGTTCGCCGTCGATATTTGTGCTTCAAAAGCTACTATCAATTTACATCTGTTGCTAACACTGTACAGTGTTTAGGGTTTTACTGACTGGAAACTATCCTGCGTATTATATTGTAGGGAAGCAGCCTACTCACGCCTTATAAAATTCTCATCAGTCTTTCCATTGTGCGCCAGCCAGTCCGCTATAACTAGCTCTGACGTCATAAATGTTGCGCAATACTTTAAAAATCAAGTAAATAACCTGAAACGTTTCTAGCATGTCAGGAGTAATACTAAATCAATATGTGTTGAATATCAGTTCAATAACTTTAACCATTTTCGAAATTTGGACGTTTTTCTGTAAAAATCATTGGCGCAACAGAAAAGAGCTACAAACTTAAAAATTTATATTTAGATTACTTTTTTATAATAATTTAGTAGAAACAGTATTCTGGATCTCACAAATTAAAATTTTAGTTGAAATTCATGATTTTCTGGTTTTTGTCTTAAAAATTAAGGAAGCAAGATAGATTAAGTAGGCGAATAAATAAAGCTAGGATGTTAAATTTAAGTAGAAGGGAGATCCGCTATAATCATAAAGATGTGAGAAGTTTCAACTGAATAACTATAAAACTATAGCAAGTTCAGAGCTCGTCTACTGCGTGTAGTGCAATTAAATTCTCTCGCCCAAATTATTGACTTAGCCACGTCAGACTTTCATTATGATTACTTACTTGGGTTCTGATTGCTCGTTTAAATTGAGAGCTTCATCGGCCATCAGCAAAGGAAGCAATGATTTATTCGATAACTTAAAGTGGTGCATTACTAGCCCAGCGGCTAGTCGGGAGAGCGGATTTGATCAGGCGTTCTCTTAGCCGTCCGCACCGCGGCTTTATATGTAAGAACGCTGCGTGAGAGAGAAAGGCCCCAGTTCTCTCCAGACCTGATTAGCGCACCACCTGTGCGTCGCGTCAGTATCATTGCTACAAACAGCCTCGGATGCCGTAATAAGTTACTCGGGATACGCGTAACAATGAAATCGTTTTCGAGTGAAGTGTTTATTCTGGGATGACTTTAATGATCTATCTTCAGTTTGCGTATGTCGTATTTGCACGTGCCGCTGTGGGACAGACATTCTACCATTATTTAGCGTGGCGTTTGATTAACATTATCATCAAATTATGGCGAGCATTCACTTAAACATTTAATTTGAACAGTTATAGTTGCATCAGCGGATTAGACTCTGAACTGCTCTGGTAGTTGGGTTGTGTGGATTCTTTTTTTGGTCTGTGACTTTCGAATATAGTGAACATTTTAGAGAGAATAGTTTTTGATTACGAATCCCAGACAATCTCCTAATTCCTCAGAGCTATAAGCTGTAGCTATAGGTGTATTTCTCAGATAAAGTGGGCACTAGGAATTCTAATTACAGGCTTCAAGTTTTGCTAATCACTTTCTGGTTGCCAATATTGTAGTTAGAGAGCCAGTGTTGAGAACGGCAAACAACAGCAATAAATAAATAAATAGTAGGAATATTTAATAATAACAAATAATTCCACCCACCGCCCCACAATACCTTTTCAGACCTTTTCACCACTCAACAATAAACTTAAACAAAAGTGATTTTCTGTTGGACTGTGAAATAATGTACATGGTGCAGCAAGTAAAAATTCAAACACCTTCCCTGCCAATGCAGGTAGCAGAGGAAACTAGTTGAAGCCATAACTGCTGGGTATAATTTCAACAAGGGAAGTCTGCTGATTGCAGGTGCCCACAAGCTGGTTATCTCAGATCATAGCCAAGCTTAGCAGACCAGGTTCCAAATTATGGGCGCAGCAAAAAGGTGGATCAGCTACAATTCGGATACCCTGATTTGCCCATGTTTAGGCCAAAGCTACATTATGAATTGGGCCAAATATAGAAGGATGGTTGCATAACAAGCAGGGATCAGTCTCATACGATTATTGCTTATTATTCAGTAGAGATACCTTAGTCTGCAGCCGACCAGCCTCGTAGAGGGACCTATGTCAGTCTGCAAACTACTCACCTACATATCTACAAGCTTCTAATGGAACAGCAAGACCCTCCCTAGGCACTTAGTGTTAGCTAGAGTGCCACCATCCATGCTGTATCTCGCTTAGTGTGATGCCTCAACGACCACACTTTCCAAATCAACAAGGGAAAGGTTTACTATAACACAAAAAGATATTAACAAAACATAAACTACTTTTTTAAAAAACTAAATGCCAAACTCTCTCAGTCTTCTATTAGCTGTTCACCTGGAAATAACAATATTAATTAAGATGACAGGATGTAGAGACTAAGCCAATGAAGTTTCCCACTGCAAGGAAGGAGAGTGTAATCGACTGCAGCTGGCTGAAAATACTTCTCACAGATAGCATTGGAGTGGTCTAAAGTCCTGTAGCAGTGACTACAACTGGGCTCTGATTGAAGGGCTAAGATTAGGTGGCATTTGAGTTGACGTAGAATATTGGCGGAGAACAGCCAATGAGTGGAGATACGCCACTATAAGTAGCCAGTGTGCAGAGGTATACTTGTGGATCTACTTCTGTGCATGTGACTGTGGGAGGAAGTAGATCTCAAGGATGAGGACCTCTGGAGGCGCTTGCCCACCATCTCTTGGTTGCGATATGAGACTCACTAGCGGCCAAAATCCTGGGTGGCGACGCCTTGGTGGTATAAATTTATGCTGTGACCTTCCATCCACCAAGCTGCCAGTCCATCAGGTGTACTGCTGGTGTATGTCATCTCCCCTCCACAAAAAGAGGATAGAGATGGTAGCTGGCCTGAAAATCAGGATCGGCCTCCATGGCAGATCACCTCAGCATGTGTTGGTCCAGGGTTCTCTGGTTGATACCCATTGGAGATGACCATAGAGGTGGGTAGTGGATAGTTGCCATTTGCTGTCTAAGCATTAGGGCCCACTCTAGATAATGCTTGGGTGACACCTTCAGACTGTGCATCAGACGAATCTCAAACCGAAAAAAAGGTGCTGCGCCCACATCAGGATCCAAGGGTGAGTGCCTGGAGTGTACTTGATTCAGATGTTTGCAGCTATAGAAACCATCTGAGAATTGGACATCCATCACTGCCCGTGCCTATAGTCATGTTAATACCACCGGAATCCAATGGTGACCCTGTCAGGAGATCATCAGGACCCAGATGTTATCAGAAATGAAAAAAAAACTCTGCCAACGACCAAGTGAAGGAAGCTCTGTTGGCTGACGTGTGTAGAAGAGAGACGTGTGATCGATTGGTCACCTCAGAGTCGTACAGCTGGACTGGCCACCTCCTGGGGGGTTGCCCAATAAGATGCCAGGAAGGTGGAGATCGCATTGTCCAGTGAGTGGTGACAGAGGCGTTTCAACAGTTGATCCGTAGATGTTCAGACAAGCCACTCTGCCAGACCATTGTATGTAGAGTCGAATGGCGCCATGTTATTGAGATTAATTCCACAGGAAACAAGGAGAATGTTAACTCTGTGGACGTAAATTGAGGCCTGTTGCCCATGACAATTGTTTTGGGGAGACTTTCAATTATGAAGGTCCATATCAAGGCTTGGATCGAATGCATATACACTCCTGGAAATGGAAAAAAGGACACATTGACACCGGTGTGTCAGACCCACCATACTTGCTCCGGACACTGCGAGAGGGCTGTACAAGCAATGATCACACGCACGGCACAGCGGACACACCAGGAACCGCGGTGTTGGCCGTCGAATGGCGCTAGCTGCGCAGCATTTCTGCACCGCCGCCGTCAGTGTCAGCTAGTTTGCCGTGGCATACGGAGCTCCATCGCAGTCTTTAACACTGGTAGCATGCCGCGACAGCGTGGACGTGAACCGTATGTGCAGTTGACGGACTTTGAGCGAGGGCGTATAGTGGGCATGCGGGAGGCCGGGTGGACGTACCGCCGAATTGCTCAACACGTGGGGCGTGAGGTCTCCACAGTACATCGAGGTTGTCGCCAGTGGTCGGCGGAAGGTGCACGTGCCCGTCGACCTGGGACCGGACCGCAGCGACGCACGGATGCACGCCAAGACCGTAGGATCCTACGCAGTGCCGTAGGGGACCGCACCGCCACTTCCCAGCAAATTAGGGACACTGTTGCTCCTGGGGTATCGGCGAGGACTATTCGCAACCGTCTCCATGAAGCTGGGCTACGGTCCCGCACACCGTTAGGCCGTCTTCCGCTCACGCCCCAACATCGTGCAGCCCGCCTCCAGTGGTGTCGCGACAGGCGTGAATGGAGGGACGAATGGAGACGTGTCGTCTTCAGCGATGAGAGTCGCTTCTGCCTTGGTGCCAATGATGGTCGTATGCGTGTTTGGCGCCGCGCAGGTGAGCGCCACAATCAGGACTGCATACGACCGAGGCACACAGGGCCAACACCCGGCATCATGGTGTGGGGAGCGATCTCCTACACTGGCCGTACACCACTGGTGATCGTCGAGGGGACACTGAATAGTGCACGGTACATCCAAACCGTCATCGAACCCATCGCTCTACCATTCCTAGACCGGCAAGGGAACTTGCTGTTCCAACAGGACAATGCACGTCCGCATGTATCCCGTGCCACCCAACGTGCTCTAGAAGGTGTAAGTCAACTACCCTGGCCAGCAAGATCTCCGGATCTGTCCCCCATTGAGCATGTTTGGGACTGGATGAAGCGTCGTCTCACGCGGTCTGCACGTCCAGCACGAACGCTGGTCCAACTGAGGCGCCAGGTGGAAATGGCATGGCAAGCCGTTCCACAGGACTACATCCAGCATCTCTACGATCGTCTCCATGGGAGAATAGCAGCCTGCATTGCTGCGAAAGGTGGATATACACTGTACTAGTGCCGACATTGTGCATGCTCTGTTGCCTGTGTCTATGTGCCTGTGGTTCTGTCAGTGTGATCATGTGATGTATCTGACCCCAGGAATGTGTCAATAAAGTTTCCCCTTCCTGGGACAATGAATTCACGGTGTTCTTATTTCAATTTCCAGGAGTGTAGGATGTAGAAGCCATCTGGGAGATGTAGGGAAAACCAGATCTGGCATTAACCATGATGATCCATGTACGGCCCAGGAAAGGGACCACAAAATTCAGATGGAGGTGCGACCTTGGTGACAGTGCCTCCAGACGTGGGAAACAGTAACATGCTTGCCTGCTTTGATAGGATGGGCAGGCTACCACCATAGCAGCAATGTCAGTGTCAATCCCTTTCCATTCACATGTTGACATGCCAGGTATTTAATTAGCATGATGCCCCAATGACTGCAGTGACACAGGGGTAGGACCTGGTGGTAGACTGACGACCCTATTCTGGCCATTTTCGTTCAGGAGCAGTAGTACAGCATTGAGGGCAGAGTTCATGCCCGTGATGTCAATAACTTTGAACGTCTGGGTTGAGGAACTTCCAGTGATCTGATGTCCATCCCCACTGGACCAAAAGGAACAGCTTATGAAGAGTCAGGTCTTCTGCTGAACGCTGGACCACCAGTTTGGCATTGATAGGAAGCAAGGCTATGACTTCTTCATTACCAGAGACCAAAAGGCAGCATACTTCCACATCGGAGTCAAACGAGGAGTCCTGCCCCACAAGTAATCTTGTAGGTAAGTCAGTGTTGGCATGGTGAGAGGTAGAATGGTACTGGATATTGTAAGAATAACTGACAAGAAACAAAGCTCATCGTTGAAATCGGTGACCTGATTTTGTGGAAATTTTCACATAATATGAAAATAAGAGCAGCAATGGTTTCTGGTCTGTTGACAGCGTAAAATGGCGCCTGTACACGTAGTCACAGAATTTTTTTCTTAAATAGAAATTATGGCCACAGCCTCCTTTTCGATCTGTTCATAGTTACAATGGGTCGATGTCAATGTTTCCGAGACGAAAGCGAGCAGCCGTTCCATGCTATCGACGATGTGAGTGAGGACAGCTCCTAAATCATAACAGAATGCATCTCCTTCAGCAACCACAGGGAGTGAGAGGTCGTAAGCCATCAGACATGTGGGCAGAAGCGACATGTGTTTAAGGTCCAGGAAGGTGCCCAGTTCCATGCCATGTTTTATGTAAGAGATGATACAGCACTTTCACGATTGAGGAAACATGGGGAATGAACTTAAAATAGCAATTCAGTTGGCATAATACAGACGCAAGTCGCTTCACATTCTTTAGTGATGGCAAATTCTGCATAGCCTGGACATGTGTCATTAGCCAGATACCTTTGGCACTGAGGGTAGGCCCCAAATATTCGACTTTAGGAACGAAAAACTGGCAATTCTCCAAACTACAACGAAGATTTTCTGCTTGTAGGACGGAAAAGAGGGCATCCAGCCAGGTTTTCGGCAGACTATCCTGCCACGATGATTTTCATGTAATTGGCCATGCCCGGAATTTCCCTGCAAGGTGTTCCAAGTACCTCTGAAATATCGCCGGGGCGCTCGCAATTCCAAAGATCAGTTGATTGTAGCAGAAGGAACTCTAGGGCCTGTTGATCACCAGTAAGTTTCGCAACGCCTCATCCAACGGAAGCTATAAATATGTGTCCTAGAGATCAATTTTCGTGAAGATTTTGCCCAGAATAAGGATGTCATCCAACTCTGGGTTAGGGTAAGAATCAACAATGGACTGTGTGTTAATTGTGTTCTTGAAGTCGCCATATATGTACAGGAAGCCGTCTGGCTAGTCGAAGAGCATGATGGCTATTGCCCACTGATTGTTGTGAACAGCCATCGAGATGCCAGCATCCTACAAACATTGCACTTCCCCACTTAACATACCTCGCAGGGTGTATGGAACATTCCATCCCTTGAAAAAGTGGGGTGTGGTCGTCGGTAGGACGGTGATTTGGGTTTTCAAATCCCACTATGCCTGTAGCTGAGTGTTCAAAAACTGACCAATACTTCGAGTGAAGAGCTTGGAAGTAAGAACAGTCCCAGCTGGGCAGGAAGCTATTGGTAGCATGGTGCACATCTAGCCCCAAAGTGTCAAAGAGATCAAGTCCCAATAAGTCCGTCGCCCCTGGTTTATCAGCGAAAAGGTGGCACATTCTGCATGTTTTGGCACCATTCAGAACGAGGGCTGTAAGCTGTACTTTGACCACCACCGCATCATTGATGTAACTATGAAGGAGCTGGGTGAATCTCTGGAGTGGAAGAGAGCCCAAATGTCAGCAGTTGAAGACGATTCACAATGTGGAATCTGCATCCACCTGGATGTCGACTGGGTGACCATTGATGTAAACCTGCAGGGCCACTTGTCGACCCCAGATGAGGAGTACCAGTCTAGGTCTACGATGTCAGGTTTCTCTACTGACAAGGGGTCCACTTGAGCATAACCCACTTGGATCCTAGTTACAGTTCAGACTTTATGAGCTGAAGAAGGCAGTAGATCGTTGGTCCAACATAGGTGCGGAAATGCTCGAAGATGGGCATCGCAGGAGATACCATAAGGCAGAAAATACTGCTTGAGATGGGCCATGTAGTTTGCTCGATGTCCCACTTCCCTGCAAAAGGCCGGAAATAGTGAAGGGGTTGTGTGGAGGTCTTTAGCCATGGAGTCCATTAGAGAAGATTGTTGCAATCCATCAGCAGATGCTGCAGTAATATCAGCCATTGTGATTGCCATCCCCTGCATGAGGTGCTGCATATACTGCAGGAAGAGCAACATCTGTTGTATCACATTAAGGGGTTAAGGGACCAGGTGTTCCACCATAAGAGAGCAAGAATATTTGATCTGTCTCTTAACCTGTAGATTGTGAAGAACAAAACAATGCAGATGTGACCACCTGGGCCCAAAAAAACTTTGTTCCCACTACTATATCTCACATAGTGAGATGTCAGACACCACATGTTCCAAATGAACAAGAAAACTGTTTATTATTACGCAACAAAACATTGACGAAACAAAAATTTCTTCTTACAAAACTAAATACCAAATTCTCTCAAACCAACTGACATTCATCTGGAAACTACAAAATGAATTAAGATTATAGGATGTGGAGACTAATTGAACAGAGTTTCCTCCTGGGAGGGAGAAGAGTACTGGGCGGCACCTAGCCGAAGATACTTCTCAGAGGTGACGTTGGAGACGTCCAAAGTCTTACAGCCGTAGCTCCACCAAGATTTTGACGAAGGGCTAGGATTAGCAGGCAGCTGAGATGGCCCAGAGCCTCTGTGGAGAACTGCCAATGAGTGAAGCTGTGCCGCTATAAATAGCTGGAGCTAAAAGTATACTTGTGGATCTTTTCCCACGCAAAGGGAAGTAGATACCAAGTGAAGAAGACCTCTGGGGGCATTTGTCCCGACCTCTATTGGTTGCAATATGACACTCGCCAACAGTCCTGGGAGGCTACGGGAGGAATGCATGTATGCTATGTTTCTTCATCTGCTGGGTTGCTAGCCCGTCAGGTGTACTGGTGTTATACGACACATGTCAAGGCCAAAGGAAAGGACTGCGAAACCTTCATTCAATGGGCCACTTGGTGGCCTAACTTACTGGCCCAGAAGTACTGCCACTCTTCAGTCACTACAGGCGGATGCATGCTCCACTGCCGTTCTCCTGCTCCTGTGAGCAAATTCCATTACTACTGGCTGCTCTTCTGTCTGCAATCCACAGCGTAGCTCACCAAGACTGCATACACATCTTGCGCAGCTGCCAGCTACTGCTGGGGGCATGGATGACATCCAGATCCGTCTCGCTACTCATTGCCATTACGCTGTCACTGTTATCACTTGCCACCCACACGGACTGCATGGTGGTGTCAGCAACTTCCTAGTGGGGTGTTTGCTGTTTTTGCTCTGCTTCCATGGGCAGCCTGAAACGTCCTCACCACATTTGTGTATTGTTGAATTCATTCTTTAATACTGTATTACTAATGCTCACTGGGTGTCAGACAAGCATCCTCTCTCTAAATTGCTATTTACCCATATCCTGGGATGGTAGTCCTCGGCATCCTTACATCAGCTGACCCTCAGTCGCCATCCATGGTTGAAATCTGACACCCGGGCGTACATATGGCTTTAGAAGTGTAGGTGGGGCCAGCATCGTAACTTCAGCAAGAGTTTGCAGTCAAGTGCTATGGATTGTTGTTCACTCTTTTCTTTTGACACTTTGTTTTCTGTGTAACGGCAATGATTAGTTAACAGAATATACATAGGCATTTAAAACTGACACTTGCGGAGGAGCATAAATCTGCGGATCTCTTTCAGTTCAGTGGTAACTGAAGGGAGTGTTATTTGCGACCAGTGCCAGTACTGTAACTCAGCTGGGGGTTAGTTTACGTCTATGAAGGCAATCTCAGATACGTGTAGCACATCCAGAAGGTTTGGCCATAAAGCACATCACTGCTCTGAATCACGCTTTGCCATGATACATCGTTAGGATTAGTCTAATTGTTTCCCTGGCTGTATGTTTACTGTAGTTGTCCCTTCTACTTTTTGTATTGTCAGATGGAGATTGCACAAGCGCCGAAAACAAGAACAGAAACGATGTTGGAGGTGAGTGAAGCTTTGAGCGAGCAAGAAGCCGAATTGACGGAAAGCACTGCCATACTGCAAAGAGAAGTAGGCACTCTACAAGCCCTTAAAAAGCGTGGACAGGCCGAGTCGGTGGAGGCAAACCTTTTGTTAATGTGCCTATTTCTTCTATGGATTCTGTTGCAGCTAACCTGGTAAATCCTTTCTTGGGTTATTCGCTGTAGGATGTGTCAGTGCTCATTAGTGACCTGAAAGTTGCCATTAAATTACGTATTTTGTCAGGTGAGACGTGCTTACATATGACCAAGCTTCTATTTGTTGGTGACGTGAAAACGGTACATCAAGAATCATGGGCGATTAAATAAAGCACATACATTTGAACAGCTTACAAAGGGGCTTTATTAACTTTAACACAAGCAGAACAGTGCGAGATTTCTTTAGAGAACAGCTTAAAGGTTTATCGCGGAAATGTAATGAGTCGGCTGAAGCATTTTTGTACAGAATTAGGAAAGCTGATACTCAAACCTAAGAGTTAGTTTAAAACGTGGAAATTGACAGAATTATTCTGCAGGAGGCAGAGAACTGGGCGCTGGATGTGTTTTAAGGAGCCTTCTAGTGGATATGTTGAGAAGGATAAGAACGGAAAACCTAAGGGACTTAGCTGCCACTATTTGGTTGCTATGCAGCTTCAAGAAGCCGACCTTGTAATCCGAGGACAAGTTAAATGAAATGTGTTTCTCTCTGAGGTGAAATGCTATAGGTGTGGTCACACGGGCCACATTAGGAAACAATGCCGTCACCCTCAGTCTTACGAATGCGGAAGGTGGGGTATCTGCCATGTGACTGTCGGAATAAGAAGCAGAATGGACAGCGGCGGACTGGTATCCCACCCCAGTGCGTTTGAACATCTATGACAGCCAATAGGATGCACTGCTGCAACTGGTGGCGCTGCGGTCGCCAATGTAATCGTCATCCTAAGCCACGCCTGTCTGTGGCCAGTCTATCAGGGCTTGCGAGCGCCTTTTAAAGCCAGCAGCTCAGCCTGTTGGTTGTAATTTCTCTGTATTGTCATACTGATATTGCTAAATATCGTTGTCTTGTTTCTAAATTCGCTAAGTCTCACTGTCCAAGCTCGGTTTGCCCTTTGGACTCGTTATTCTGCCATTCTGTCTCGGCTGTGTCGTTTTGTTGTGTTGTCCACTTATTGTTCTCTGGGGACTTGCTGTCGACACTCTGGGACACTCGGCCTGCCACTGTTGGTGCTGAAGTCGTTGCCAGACTCGTCCGATTCTGGTCACTAGAGTTAGGACAAGCGTTCGTTCAATGGCAATGAGAATCCCTCAACCGGCACATGGCATGCCCAGAAAAATGAAAAATGGAGTACTGAAAAACATATACAGAAACAGAATCCTGCTTGTTGGAAATAGTAAATGATTTTCCGTAGACACAGGGACTCTTGTAGCTAGTCTTGACTTTCTAGGCAGGAAGAGACAGACGTCTATACGATATATTTTACTCTGGGTAGGGATCAATCACGTGGCATCACTGGGGTGAGTGCTGTTCAGTTTCATTGCTGGAGCAAGACATTTACAGGAGCATATGGAAGTGTTGCCATTTGTTGGTGAGGGTACACCGCGATCCTATGGCCTGACTTTCTGGATTAACGTCACGCGAAAACAAATCTTTTACAGCACACTATCCAATTCAGTGGGATATTTTTTCAGCTAAACCACCGCAACAAGTGTAACCCCGCCACAAGCTTCACCAGCCATGAAGGTAATACCAGGTGCGTGCACTAAAGCTCAGTTGACATGATTAAGTACCAATAGTTACTGATCTGAGATATAATGTGTGTTAGTGCCATTGTAATGCAATGTCTGATTGGATACGTTGCTTCGTTTTGTGCATAGGAGTAGTATGTGTAGGAGAAACTGACGCGGATTATATGGTCCTGGTAACTGCGGAGAATTTTGTCTCAGATGAGGTGAGTTTGCCAAAGGATTTACTGATTGCCAGCTTGGATATCCTGGATGAGGATCATCTGGATACGTCGAGTAGAGACCATTTCCATAAGCAAGCCATCAATGCATCTGCATTACATGGAAAGTTGAAGCACTTAGAGGGAACAGACAAGACATTAATGGTAGCTTTGTTACTATGAGTCACAAATCTGTTTAATCCTGATGGACTATTACCAGCAACACGAGTGCTGCAACACAGAATACCAACTGTTAATAACACTCCACTCTACAAGATGCTGTACAGAATTCTGAAGCACCTACGGCCAACGGCCAATAATGGCAGAATTTATCGATCAGCAGTTGGCTGATAGCATTATTGTGCAAAGTTATAGTCCATGGGAAGCAGCAATCGTAACTCGTCTGAAAAATCATTAGGTGGTATAGAAAAGAGTAGATTTTGTTGAGACTACAGATACCTGAACGCTACAACTATTACTGATGCATATCATATAACGAATGTAATGAAAACTGTGGCCAATTTGGATCATTATAAATATTATTTACAGTGGATTTAAAAGTGGTTGTCGTCAGTTAATAGTAGTTCTGGAAGACTAACCAAATACCACATTTACTGTTGCATTGGGTCACTATCAAAAGCATCGCCGGCCGGTGTGGCCGTGCGGTTAAAGGCGCTTCAGTCTGGAACCGCGTGACCGCTGCGGTCGCAGGTTCGAATCCTGCCTCGGGCATGGATGTGTGTGATGTCCTTAGGTTAGTTAGGTTTAATTAGTTCTAAGTTCTAGGCGACTGATGACCTCCGAAGTTAAGTCGCATAGTGCTCAGAGCCATTTGAACCAAAATCATCAGATGCCACTTGGTCTCAAAAATGCACCAGCTACTTTTGAAAGGCTATTACAGGGACTGCTCACAGGACTGACACTGAAACAGTCAATTGTTTATCATAATGATACAACTGTATTTTCTCAGGACATGGAGGAGCACGTAAAATGACGGGAGGAGGTGTTCATAATTGTGGTGTCACCGCCAGACACCACACTTGCTAGGTGGTAGCTTAAATCGGCCGCGGTCCATTAGTACATGTCGGACCCGCGTGTCGCCACTGTCAGGATCGCAGACCGAGCGCCACCACAAGGCAGGTCTCGAGAGACTTACGAGCACTCGCCCAGTTGTACGGACGACATTGCTAGCGACTACACGTACGAAGCCTTTCTCTCAATTGCCGAGAGACAGTTAGAATAGCCTTCAGCTAAGTCCATGGCTACGACCTAGCAAGGCGCCATTAACCATATCTGGAGAGAGTCTCAGTTGTATTATCAAGAGAAATGTACCATAATTAATTAAAGTTAAGTATACGAGAAGCTCCGTTCTTTTCTTTGTAGCATTCATAAAGTATCCTGTTTCAGACTTAACGCAAGACGGCGTGAGTTGGCGCGTGCCCTTTCGGCTACTTCAGTGTGGCGTAGCTAGCTTGTTACGCCACAACAATAATGTTTAACACTGGGTATTGATAAATATCACTTCACAACAACACAGCCGGCCGGAGTGGCCGTGCGCTTCTAGGCGCTACAGTCTGGAACCGAGCGACCGCTACGGCCGCAGGTTCGAATCCTGCCTCGGGCATGGATGTGTGTGACGTCCTTAGGTTAGTTAGGTTTAATTAGTTCTAAGTTCTAGGCGATTGATGACCTCAGAAGTTGTCGCATAGTGCTCAGAGCCATTTGAACCATTTGAACCACAACAACAGGGACGAATTATCTGAGGCATGTAACTAGTGAGCAAGATGTGAAAACCGATCCACATTTGATTTCTGCAGGATGTGATCTCTTACCACCATACACCGCAAAGCAGCTTCAGTCATTCCTAGTACTCCGTAATTATTACAGAAAATTTGTTAAGGGGTTTGCCGATATCGCTGAGCCGTTAATTCGTTTGACAGGGAAAGATGCGAAATTTTAATGGTCTGCTGACTGTCAGACGGTGTTTCAGAATTTAAAGCAAGCATTGATGTTGAGACCGGTATTGGAGCTTCCAAATTTTTGAAAGAGTTTATTTTATCTTGCCATGCAAGCAGTCTGTTGACTGGATGTATTCTCAGTCAAAATGTGGATGGCAAGGCACACTCATTCGCATAGACATTGATAGGAATGATTCGAGAACAGAGAAAGAGGTGTTGGCTGTCCCCTATTCTGTTACGTATTTTCATTGTTACCTGCATGGGAGAAAATTTAAAGTTGTGACATATCACTTCGCATTGAACTGGTTGCTGGGATTAAAGGATCCTTAAAGCAGACTAACGCGATGAGATCTGCAGTTAAGTGAATTACATTATTCAGCAGTACCTAAACCAGGAAAAAGACATGGCAATGCCAATGGCTTGAGTGAAAAGTGAGCGTTGCAAGACTGGGTAAGAGCACTGCTGAGTGGCAGCAAACAAAGTCTACTGATGCTGACTGCCAAGTATTTAGAACACAGACAACTTACAACACCCGAGGACTTTTAGTTTAGATCAACAAAATATGGTCCACACGTCATGATATCTGCAGCTTTCAAGGATGTAAGAACATGGCCATTTTTTAGTGGCTCACAGAGGTAAGACAATAACTGATCGATGGATAGCAAGAAGTTTTAGTAGAGAACAAGGAGACAAAACATTGAGCACTATGTCAAAAATTGCATACCATGTGCACAATGTGCTGATCTTAACCATCAATGGGTGCCATTTCAAAGGTCGCCTGAAGCATCCAAACCATTTGAAATGCCGGAAATGGACACTCTATCGCTGTTCAACTGATCACAGGTAGGTACTGATTACATATTGGCCACGACAGATAATTTTTGACGTTTTGTCACAATCCTGAATAAATAATCGAGTATAGTGGCTAGTGGCTCAGCCCATGATGAATATTTGGCACCTGAAGTTTGGAATTCCTGACAGTACTCACAGATCAGGGCACCAATTCTACATTTGGTCTGATGAAACAGTTATTCCATTTCCTACCAATTCGGAAGCTTGGAACTGGCCCTTTTCACCCTCAGTCAAACGGAAGATCAGAAAGTGCCCATCATGCAATTGTCAGAATGCTGAATTATTATGTAAACACCCGTCACAAAAATTGGAAGTACAGCTTCCGTACATAGCGTCAGCGTAAAACTGTAAAGTATACAGCAGTGTTGGTCTCTCACCGTATGAGGTAGTATATGGTAGAAAGATGTCTCCACCTTTTGAGTTAGTTAAGCATAAGCACGGGAAAAATGGTGACTTAGTAAAGAAGTTACCAAAAAAATTATGGGATGAGTAGCAGAAGGTGAAAAAAGAAATTAAGAAGCGCTCGAGCGACAGGGACAGACGCAACAGCGTACTGGAAAGTTACTTCAGTATAAAATCAAGCAATGAATTTTGCTGGTGAAATCCTACACACCTTACGGTAAAACAAATTTCTGATCCTATGCCAATGGCCTTATCAGGTCAGAGAGATGGCATCAGCTGCCAAAGTTAAGTTGCAGTTGTCAACAAAACTCCGATTGTGCATGTGGCACGAGTTAAAGGGGCTGGGGACGCATTTCTGCAAGTACCACTATCACCACCAATACGGGATGTTGAATCTGAGCAGAAGTTGATGATTAAGGAAACATGAAGTACCTTACGTGCTTAGATCGTCTGGTAAACCGCGATATGACAATTTCTTAATTTTTTTTGGATTAGTATCTGAGGTTGTTTTCCACTGTTTTGTGTATTCGAGTATGTTATCAGTTTGCTTTTGTTGTTGTTATATGTTCATCTTTTAAGGGCTTTTCGATAATGTGTCTATAGATTGTAAGTGAACAGGATATGGGATACGGTCAATGCATTAATTATTTATGCACATTGTTTGAAAGAGAGAGAAAATTATGCAAATTTATTTCTCGCAGGTGGCATACTCCGAGAACATCTACGCTGAGTATTGTAATTATGGTGATTTTACACCTCTTCAGGGCAGAAGTAGTGGATGCTCTATGAAATCAGATGCTCGAAGCAGAAGTGTTATTTTGAAAACAGACGTCTTACTTACTAATCACCTGTTGACCTATACCATGTGGTGAGAAATGATATACGAAGATTGCAGGAACCATTTGCGAACTTGCGTAAGGAAGAAGGGAAAGGGCGAGTGTTAAAAGTGCAAGCAGAATATCAAGGGTTACGACTTTTGTACGAGAAGTTGAGAGAGCAGTTACGTCAAGTAGTCGACTGGACACACTGATAAAGGTGGAAAGGGGATACTTACAAGCGAAGAACCCCAACTCCAACGGCTAAAACCGAGTACAAATGCGTTTAGAATAGCAATCTGTGCCTATTGTACAACCTATCAGCGTTATTTATCCGTAAAACCCCACAGCTGTGTAAAATCGGTGTTTGAAGGCTAACCAATCTACACACCATAGACGCACAAGTCACTGAGTAAATAATACCATGTAACTAACGGTTATGACTAGCAGATCCACAAAAGATGTAAATGAGGTCCTACCTGACAAAAAGCTACACGAAATTTGGTGTAAACGATATTATGTATTAACAGATCCATTACATACCTATCCGTATTTTCCAAACTAGTACATGGTGTGTTGTGGAACTTTCTCCCTTTATTCGTCATAAAAGCGCAAATGTGGAGTTACACTGGAATGATTTAAACACGACGGAATGGAACTGTACGCACACTTGACAAGGGCGACATGTGGACATGCTACATTGTCTTCAGTACATTCTCACTGCAATATTCCAATATCAAAAGCCACAGTGACCAAACAATCAAATGTTGCGACAGGAAAATCAACACCATATCCGCAACTTTTCCACGCATATGTTAACGTAGATCTATACCTTGGTGCAGAAAACTGGATCTAGAAAACACAGTGAAGGTGAATGATGAAATAACGGTCATGTATGTGACTTGTAGCTTGTCAATCTGCAAGCGTACAAAATCAACACGTCTGCAGTAAAGTTTTTACTGTCTAAAGAAACATACATCCAAAGGTTGGCAGTATGGCAGTATTAGGTTATCTTTGGTGGCAGAATGTGTAACATAATATTCTTGTTGGAAAAAGAATTCTTCTATCAGACTGTAATCTTTGTGCCCTGACCATGAATCACAAAGCAATAGACCATTCTCACCAACATGTTCACAAAGGACCGAATTGAAAAAGTTTTCGTGTGTTATTTTGTCATTTTCCATTCTTACTCGGTTCAGTATGGATGTTCCGTGGGCACACTGATGTTAGTTTCTTTGGAATCTGTGGTCATTAGTCCCTTAGACTTTAGAACTACTTAAACCTAACTAACCTAAGGCCATCACACACATCTATGCCCGAGGCAGGATTCGAACCTGCGACCGTAGCAGTCGCGCGGTTCCGGACTGAGCGCCTAGAACCGCTAGACCACCGCGGCCGGCCTTCCAGAACTGTTGGAGCTCTCATGCCCATGTACAGTTTCTTCTCCGCCATCAGACTCACAATCAGTATGTCCAATGTTCGACATCAATACACTGTAGCACATCGGTCGTGATATTTTTGCGGGTGGAGGTGAGTGTTCTCTTTGACTTGCACTTCCTTGATTTGCTGGCCAGGACGTTCCAGAGCATTTGGAAGTCTCATACTCATCTGCAGTTCCTTTTCCGTCGTCAGATTCACGACAAATATTCCTACCCAGTGCGTCAATATGAATTTCTGCTAAATCCCCACAGTATTTTAGCCTCCTGATGTCACATAACATGCTTGAAAACTGCTAATTTTCCACTCCAATTACATCTGCATTATCTGGTATGTTCGACGTATCTTTCCGCACAGCAGGGTCACAACGTCCACAGGATTATCTGGCTTCAGCCTGCTCACGTATGACGTCAGTACGTGCACTTCCCTGCTGCACACTACAACGCTCACGCCCGTACTGTCTATAGAGCTACGGCACAGAGGGACTAGTACCCTGACTTTCAGATGGCGCCAGCTGCCGCACACGTAGTTTTACAGGTGAATGACGTTGATAGCTATTCGAACAGGTACAGAAATATTTTCAAACGCGTTTCTAGTCGGTTTTAGCTGTCCGAACTGTGGTATTCCCTTGTTAGATGTCAGCAGAAGAGGTGTGATGCTGCCAGAGAGAGAGGATTACGGTATGTCCGACTAAGGTAGTGCAGAGTACATTTGTTTCTGAGTAAGACGCAAGCAGTCGAATATCAAAGGGAAGTGGTATCACAACACCTTTGATTTCAGAAAGTGGATTTTTATGTGTAAGGAAGCCAAAGATCATAACAAGGACGGTGTCGCAGGATATAGGAATACTAATCATTGGTACGACCTGTGATACAACGGGAACGACATTCCATCTCCTAGTTTATCACTGGAACAGTTGCTGTAAATGTAACACAGTCTTCGTTGTACTGACTTGAAAAGCCACGAGATGTCTTGCCAACCCAGAACCTAACATTTTAAATGATACTCTCAAACCATACTTCCTAGGTTCATAAACAAATTCATAGCGAATCAAAACGGACGGATAACAGCGGAATAATGTTTCAGCATGTACAGGAATACGGCGAAAACCAACGACATGGCGTGGGTCACCCTACCACACCGAACTGGTGGTATATTATACACCAGTTAATTGGATAACCAGTAGTAAGCAAATATTACTTAAGAATAAGAACAATAGACTACTTGATGAGTGAGTGAAATTGTGAATTTCACAACTGTGTTGTGAAAAAATTATTGAACTATTGTATAAGTAATGGCTTAGAGAAAATACACTCCAGGAAATGGAAAAAAGAACACATTGACACCGGTGTGTCAGACCCACCATACTTGCTCCGGACACTGCGAGAGGGCTGTACAAGCAATGATCACACGCACGGCACAGCGGACACACCAGGAACCGCGGTGTTGGCCGTCGAATGGCGCTAGCTGCGCAGCATTTCTGCACCGCCGCCGTCAGTGTCAGCCAGTTTGCCGTGGCATACGGAGCTCCATCGCAGTCTTTAACACTGGTAGCATGCCGCGACAGCGTGGACGTGAACCGTATGTGCAGTTGACGGACTTTGAGCGAGGGCGTATAGTGGGCATGCGGGAGGCCGGGTGGACGTACCGCCGAATTGCTCAACACGCGGGGCGTGAGGTCTCCACAGTACATCGATGTTGTCGCCAGTGGTCGGCGGAAGGTGCACGTGCCCGTCGACCTGGGACCGGACCGCAGCGACGCACGGATGCACGCCAAGACCGTAGGATCCTACGCAGTGCCGTAGGGGACCGCACCGCCACTTCCCAGCAAATTAGGGACACTGTTGCTCCTGGGGTATCGGCGAGGACCATTCGCAACCGTCTCCATGAAGCTGGGCTACGGTCCCGCACACCGTTAGGCCGTCTTCCGCTCACGCCCCAACATCGTGCAGCCCGCCTCCAGTGGTGTCGCGACAGGCGTGAATGGAGGGACGAATGGAGACGTGTCGTCTTCAGCGATGAGAGTCGCTTCTGCCTTGGTGCCAATGATGGTCGTATGCGTGTTTGGCGCCGTGCAGGTGAGCGCCACAATCAGGACTGCATACGACCGAGGCACACAGGGCCAACACCCGGCATCATGGTGTGGGGAGCGATCTCCTACACTGGCCGTACACCACTGGTGATCGTCGAGGGGACACTGAATAGTGCACGGTACATCCAAACCGTCATCGAACCCATCGTTCTACCATTCCTAGACCGGCAAGGGAACTTGCTGTTCCAACAGGACAATGCACGTCCGCATGTATCCCGTGCCACCCAACGTGCTCTAGAAGGTGTAAGTCAACTACCCTGGCCAGCAAGATCTCCGGATCTGTCCCCCATTGAGCATGTTTGGGACTGGATGAAGCGTCGTCTCACGCGGTCTGCACGTCCAGCACGAACGCTGGTCCAACTGAGGCGCCAGGTGGAAATGGCATGGCAAGCCGTTCCACTGGACTACATCCAGCATCTCTACGATCGTCTCCATGGGAGAATAGCAGCCTGCATTGCTGCGAAAGGTGGATATACACTGTACTAGTGCCGACATTGTGCATGCTCTGTTGCCTGTGTCTATGTGCCTGTGGTTCTGTCAGTGTGATCATGTGATGTATCTGACCCCAGGAATGTGTCAATAGAGTTTCCCCTTCCTGGGACAATGAATTCACGGTGTTCTTATTTCAATTTCCAGGAGTGTATGTTCTGCAGGGAGAAGAGTCCGGTGGATCGAAAGGAGAAGATAATGATTTAGGATTTAGAGCATTGATGATGATCCACGTAGGTCATGCTAGACTACAATGCGGAAGAAATCAAGAGCGTTCTATATAATTATTGAATTGTTGTCTATGTCATGTCTTTTCCGGTGATAACCCAAGCAAAATACGAGATGGATTTTTGAGAGCGAGAGGAATGTTGCACCGCGAAATGATATACTTGGTGGAAGCAAGTAAAAATTCAGACACGTTCTCTGTCAATGCATGAAGCTGAGGTAAGATGGTCAAACCTTAACAGCCGAGTGGAATTTCAACATCGGAAGCCTGCTAAATGGCAATGAGCTGGTGACCTCACCCCGTAGCCACGCTAGGGCAATCCAAGTGCCAAAGTATCGATGCAGCAGAAGGACGGAGCAGCTTCCACTTGGATAGCCTGATTTGCCCATATCCAGGCTGCAGGAATACAGTGCGCTGGGGCGAAGATTCCAGCACGGTAGCATAACAATCACAGTTCATTCATGTGTAAATGTTGCCCATTAATCAGTGGAAATATCTTAGTTTGCAGCCTACACGCCTGCAGGAGGGACCGGTCTACTATCCACTCATCTATCTGTCTACAAGCCTCTATAGAAGAGCAAGACACTGCCTACGGACTTAGGTTATGTTAGCTGCGGTGTGTCCTTCGTTGTTGAATCTGTTGCGAAAGGCACAGGTGAATTCCAGCAGCGAGCCACTTGGCGGCCTACCTTACGGGCCCATATGTGCAGCCGCTCTTCCGTCAGGTCAACCAAGGTGTCGTTAGAGGGGAACGGCGGGATCACAGTAGGAAACTACCCTTGTTTCCTTATTTC
Source organism: Schistocerca nitens (assembly GCF_023898315.1). Classification (NCBI taxonomy): domain Eukaryota; kingdom Metazoa; phylum Arthropoda; class Insecta; order Orthoptera; family Acrididae; genus Schistocerca; species Schistocerca nitens. Next base: position 52,524,361 of record NC_064616.1, read on the forward strand.
CTTTTTTTTTCTTATTTCGTCATGGAAAAATTCACTGCACAATCCAGAAGTTATCACTTTCAAATGGTTTCTCTGTAGAGTGTTCACTGAACGAATGCTGCGGCTCCACTCGAATGAGTTAATAAAATCTCATGAGAGAGATTATGTAAAACGATGTCAAAGTTAGAATTTAGAGGGTATAGAACAAACATCTGTAAATTTATTGTGAACTCACGCCGCTTTTATGAACAAACAGTGTTCTTTGTACACATGTGATGCCACAGGATTTCAATGTGTGAAAACAAGCTTCCATGTTTCAGTACCAATAACAGACGGGTTTATTCTTACACTGAACGCAGTGGTACACAGTTTCTCGACTGGGTATTTTATATAGCACTTTACTAAAAACCTTTTCCTCTGTCATCAAGCTTACTAAATTACAAGTTGCAGTCTGATATTATGGTCGTTCTGTGCCAGCAAAATTTATTTTCCGCCACGTTCTGCGCCACATAATCTGAATATTGTGCTTTATTGCAGTTAATCGACAATCTGCACTCTGTAAGTGAAGAGGCTGACGTTACCCACTACGCTATTTGCAAAATCATTTACATTTAATATCCAGGCGGAATATTTTGTGAATCAGCTTTCATGTTCAGTGGCAGATAACAGATATTGTAAACGCCGGCTGACAAAATAGTGTATCACTCAGATTACATGGTCGGCCGTCTATGTAACTTTGTAAATGTACAGACCATCGGCGGTTATGCAGATGATAAGAGTTGCAATTCTCAGTGACAGGTATAACGGCGGCAAGAGCACACTAGTGTTCGTATTTAGTGTTGTTAGCAGGCCTGGTGGGGTATATATGGGCGTCAACAGCGTCAGATGAGTGTTCACTGTGAAGACCACGGAGATGTCGCGAACTTGTGCGAGACTGGGTTATCAGCACCTCACAGAATTTGAACGGAGCATCACTGTGGGTCTCCATTTGACTGGTTGGTCGAATCGTTCAGTAGTCAGATTTGTGGGGCGTTAGAATGTGGCAGTGAACTGCACCGGCACATGAAGGCAGGTATACTCTTCGCCAAGGTTCTGGCCTACCACCTATGGCCACCACAAAGGGAGATTGCCATATTGTGCACAAAGCACACCTTAGCTACTTCACATCTGCACCTGCAATCCGAGAAGAAGCAATGGACTCCCTGCAGATTTCTGTCTCATCCCACACCATCGCTCAGCAGTAGCCGGACTAGGGGATTAGGCTGATGTTAACACAACACAAACGCCTGCTTTTGGAGCGGTGCCGTGACTGGAAAACATAGAATTCTCGTGAAGGGCGTCACTCTGTGCTCAGCTATGAATGCTCCTCCTCATATTGCACATCTCGCTATGATCTCTCTGCGTGATGTTTTGGTACTCCAGTGGCCAGCAATGTCCCCAGGTCAGTAGGGGATAGAACATGCCTGGGACCTGCTCAAACGTCACTACGTTACAGTTCCTGTATCCGGTATATCGAGGACCAGTTACAAGAGTTGCTTGCGTCAGGAGAACATGCAACGGCTTTCTAACACGCTTCCCAACCGAATCTGTGTATAAATCCAGGCTACAGAGGGTGCAACGTCATTCTGATAGATTGGCTTATATTTAGAAGGTCCTTGTACATTTGAATCTATTTTGTAATCAGTGAAATATCACATACCCTGTAAACCTGTGAAGTTTCATTTCGTTTCCTCCTTCCCTTCTCGGTGGTTCACTTTCCCTGACAGGCAGTGTATTAACAAAGCCAATGGCATTGCCGCAGTGGTAACACAGGTCCCCTTCAGATTACAGAAGTTAAGCACTGTCGGGCATGACTAACACTTGGGTAGGTTACCGTCCGGGTCCGCCGAGTGCTGTTGGCAAGTGGGCTGCACTCAACCCGTTGTGAGGCCAGCTCAGCAGCTACTTGATTGAGAAGTAGCGACACCGGTCACGAAAAACTGACCGAGTGCAGTGTGCTGACTAAATGACCCTCCGTATCCGCATTCGGTGACGCCTAAGGGTTGAGGCTGACACGGCGGCCCGTCAGTAGTGTTTTTTTTTGTATTAAGAAAAGCGCTTGTCATGTTACAGAACGCTGTAGCAGTCCCGGCTACACAGAACCACAGTCAAATTCAAATCTGTACCCCATTTACTGACACTGAACATTTTAGGTACGCAAAGGAAACACTGGTGAGCTATATAATGCTACAACGTACTTAATAGTGTAACATAGGCAATATAATCAAATGTTTTTGTTATCTAGACGCCTGCAGTCATCATACTACATTGTAGCTCTTTATGTGCCCACACAGGCAAGAATAAATTGCATTTTCTGTTCATTCTCCTTTCCTGAAGGTAAACTGCGAGTCTGACAGCAAATTGTGTGTGCTGCGGTGTGAAATTATTCTTTTGTATGTAAGCATCTTAAAAATCTTATAAATGCTAATAGTAAGAGAATTGGTCTGTAATAATCTACATTATCTTTCTCCGTTCTAGGAAAGTGTATTTCTTGACGAGTATTTTAATGTGCCTGGTAACTGACTACGCCTCAGAATCATATTCTTCAGGACAGCTGTGATGAATGGTGAACAACTCTTCATAAGCCTACTTTATATGTCATTGTAGCCATGTAAGGCTTTACTCTGTACTGGTATAATAACAGATTCAGTTTTCATCTTCCTTGTTTCTCGTCACTTTACAAAACGTAACTGTCTCAGGACATCACCTTGTAAAAGAGCTGTACATATTAGTAAGTACCGATAAAAGTGTCATTTAAGCTGTAAACAGTTGTCCAGAAGTGGTTATTAAATATTTTGGTGGAGAATGGCTAAGATGTTGTTTCACAACAGACAATATAGATACACAGCTTTGCTTGTGAAATCCACATTTAATTATAGGTGTAGTGGACTGACAAGACAGCCAGTCCACAGTGACGGGTAGCCGAAAGGGCACGCGTACACACACGCCGACTGGCGCGAAGTCTGGAACAGGATTCGTAATGAATGTGATAAAGAAAAGAACGTAGCTACTAGAACACTTAACTTTTATATCGTCCTTTGGTATACAGCATTCTTGATGATACAAGTGAGACTATCTTGAGATACATGCAATGGTACAAATGGCGCCTTGCTAGGTCGTAGCCATGGACTTAGCTGAAGGCTATTCTAACTGTCTCTCGGCAAATGCGAGAAAGGCTTCGTCAGTGTAGTCGCTAGCAAAGTCGTCGTACAACTGGGGCGAGTGCTAGTACGTCTCTCGAGACCTGCCTTGTGGTGGCGCTCGGTCTGCGATCCTGACAGTGGCGACACGCGGGTCCGACATGTACTAATGGACCGCGGCCGATTTAAGCTACCACCTAGCAAGTGTGGTGTCTGACGGTGACACCACAATAGGCATCGATGGTTTTATGCAGTGGGATGTCAATATTCAGTACTTTCCAGTACTGTCTGTAGTGAATTTCTGTAAGTGGGTAGTGCTGTGTTTCACTTGATGACACAGCTCTCGTGGCTTCTGACATCATATTCCAATGCCATTCGCTATTAAAACTCGTTGTTTAGTAATAATACACTTTTTATATTCATTATAGAACAATAGCTGTCAAAGAGTGTAATGAAGGTCTGTAGAACCTAGTCATGTAGATTGTCTGTTCACCTTCAACTCATGGGCTATAAATAATTTTTCTCACTGTGTGCTTTTTAATTATAAAAAAATGTGAAGATATTAATTACGACTGTGCTATTGTTTCACTGTACTCTAGTTGAAAAGTGCACTGTTTTCAACAGGTTGTAGGTGTCAAGTGGAGCCATTAAAATTATTTTTCCTTTCAAATCTGTAAAGTAATTTATATTAAGACCTGCGCACAAAATTAACTTTATATCAGTTCTTTTAGCACAGTACTAAGTCTGAAGACGATTTCACTGTCCTTTGAGCTGTGTCATCCATAGAGTCCTAGTTGTTTTCCCTTGGAACTTCAAACACTTCTCGACATTTGTTCCTCATAATGTGTTAATACTTCTGAATGAAACACTAAATTTTGCAAAAATTGACCCCCCCCCCCATTTGCAAGGAACTCTTTGCATAGAATTAAGATGAGATACGCCCGTTCCATAGGAGACAACTTTAGTATTTCTTTTCTAAGTATAGATGCTCTGATGCACAGAGTATGTCAAACCCATGGTCTATCAACAGTCCGTCAACTTCTCTAATCAGGCTGACTACGCCTGCTGATCTGCAGTCCCTGTTAGCTTGACAAGTTCCTGCCAAACTAACACACGCAGAAGCACACAGAGCTACACCCTTACAAAGGTCTTGTCCTTCTACTTGTTATAAAGGTGAATTTGGCGTTGAGTGAACCTAGAAATACGTCTCACATTATCATATATATACTGTGACAACCACCTTTTCCTTCGTGTGTTCAGGCGTAGACCGTATGTAGTGTAACCTGACCCACTTATACTCTCAACTCGCACTGAATATGTAGTTTGTTAGCAGTCATCATTGGTGCTTCAAGTTCCATATTAACCAGAAGTACACTGCTTTCAAAAATCATGATGATGGAACAACCGCACAGAGTAAACAATAGTGGTACAATTTTGAGCAGCGAACCTGTTCAAGCCACTGCCTGTATCATAAGCTTAGTCTCTCCGAAGATTATTCCGAATCTTCCAACAATCAATACCGGATCTTCCTTCTTCCACAGTGCCACAAACCTCCTGTCACCTCACATGGTATGGAAATGCATATTTCATCTGTTCTACAGATTCTTCCACCTCTTAATGTTCCTAGTTATCTTAGACTTCCTAACGAAGTCGAAGACATACTGTTTCCTCTGCTGTAGCCCTCTTCGCATGTCATACTGTACTTCGACTAGTCGATGGCGGCCAGAAACGTTTTTAGATTATTATTCCTCTTTTCGATCTCTCGACAAGCACTCGAGGCATTCTGATAGCGCGCGTGGTTCACTTACAGGAAACATCTGTACCTTTAATACCGGACCGCCCTTTCGACCTGCAGTTTTCGGCGTAACGCTTCTCCGAAAACGGTTGCGATATGAATATAAATTAGCTCGTTTTCTTGGCTAATGAGCCGAGATTGGAGATAGGCTGGCGCGGCACAGAACTGGCGCGCGTGACCGCTGCTGAAATTGCTCAGCACCTCCGTGACACCACGCACACCACGCGCTGTGCCGCCGCAATCGCTATGGAAGAGCGCATATGCTCACCTGCTAGCCGCAGTTAGGAATTAAGATTACAGCAGTTCAACGTCTCATCAGGCTCCACATCACACCCGGACCGAGTGCTAGCTCAGTTAGCCAATGGCAGAAATTTGACAGTTCCCATGTTGAAAGTACCATTCCGCAGTTCTATGGTGATTTAGGGCAAAAATTTATACTAGGATGACGGGACGGGAATTAATCCTCTACCCTCACCTCCCAGTACCTCCAATTCCGATTCACCACTTGGTGCAACTAGGGGCTCCACCAAAAACAAATACCTGTAGGACGAACCACACAGAACGTCCACAATCGTGACTTTCACCTAACCACTTAGGATCAGCCTACCAAATAACTAACACAAAAATAGTTGGGACTCGCGCTCGACTGGAACTAACAGGTAAATCCTACCTCCTAACTATCCAAAAGAAAGCCACAATTGTTTGGCCGAACACGGTGATTGCACCCCTCTAATATTCTTCACTCGTACAATATCTTGATGCGACTAATCCTCTCCATCAAAGTTCAATCACTTTCTCCAAGTTCGGTCCCTATTGTATTATTAATACGTTTCTCTTCTCCCACGAGACTCCTTTCCCATACTAAACACATCTGTATATTCTTCATTATCTGGAAACGCAACTCCAAATACCCTACTGTAGCCACATTAATTTGTATACTCGGAATGTTTACAGCAACAGACCCAATTAACCCTCCGACTAAACAAACTCCACACTTTCTGCCAACGAAACTTCAATTGTCTCCCTCTCCTAGGAAGTGAAGTCCACCCGAGCTGTCTCTTACCCTACATCAGGGCTCCTACTTCCCCCTCCATTTGTCGCAATACCTTTCCTCATACCTTGTTTTGGCGTATTCTTGCCAACCTGTGTTTAGCGTGGAGAGTCTAAAGAATGCTGTTAACCATGTTAACGACGTGGTCGGTGTCTACCGGTCACGTGGTTCCGAAAACGAAAATTGATCCCCAGTGGGCGAAACTGGCTGTGCTCAACGGGAGCCTACATACAGAAAGAGCGTGACCAACGCCACAACGGTGACTATATTTCGTCCAAACTGTGACTTAACGTAATTACGGACGATAGCGCTGCTATAACGCTGTAAGACGGAAACGTAAGATGAAATTGAGAAAAATACCCCATTCAAAGTTTTTTGAACTGATAGATGCTTGCCCGCATCTCGTGGTCGTGCGGTAGCGTTCTCGCTTCCCACGCCCGGGTTCCCGGGTTCGATTCCCGGCGGGGTCAGGGATTTTCTCTGCCTCGTGATGGCTGGGTGTTGTGTGCTGTCCTTAGGTTAGTTAGGTTTAAGTAGTTCTAAGTTCTAGGGGACTTATGACCACAGCAGTTGAGTCTCATAGTGCTCAGAGCCATTTGAACCATTTTTTTTATAGATGCTTACTGAACCAACAATAAATTTTTCTAACGCTATTTACGCTTATAGTACATGGTGTTCTTACGCTGACTGTAAGACTGTTTAGACACCTACTTATTTCTGCTTTCACGCTTGTTCTAGAGGCAAATTACTACACTAACAAGAAGACAGACTACAATTTAATTGCTGTAAGATTTCTTTCTCCGTTTCTAGTGCATGACTTTAAAAAGAAAACACTTTTTACACAAGATTGGATAACATTATAAGCAGTCATCCGTTTCTGGCAACAAGTATTAGAAGGCATAGCTAAAATTAATAAGATATTTTTGCAGAATTATTCACGGATCTAGGTTGAATGCATTCTGAGATCCCATACTTAACTGAACACTGAAATAAAAGGGGCGGCAGTCAAACAGGCAGTTTGGAAACACTGGAAATTGCACGTTATATTAGCAATCAGAAAACGGGAATGCTGTCATCTGCACAACAAGCCTCTGCCATTGACCACGATATTGGTGATCAGTCGAGATGGCGTCGTGGAATGGTAAATAACGTGCCGTTGCCGAGATGACGTTTTACAAAAACGACAGCTACGAGGCCGCGCATCGTGTGTTTCGTATTCATTACAATCTCGCAAGTAATGGCCCAGTCCCGTCGGCACACGCTGTCAAAATGTGGGTGACACGGTTCGAAAGAGGGGTGGAAGTCCACATCAGAGAATGTTGCAAGAGTGGAAGAAGTCTTCGACCAAAGTCACAGGCATTCTGCACTCAATCATGCGACGCAACTTGACATAAAACGAATCGCAGTACACGGCGAATATTGCACAAGGAACTACAATACCACACATAGAGAATTCAGATAGCCCAAAAACTGGATGTGGACGTCCTCCCAAAGAAATTACACTTTTGCCGGCATTGGTGGTACTTGTGAACGACAATCCAGACCTGTGCGACAATCTGCTAATGAGCGATGAAGCCAATTTTTATGCGTCAGGCTTGGTTAAGAAGAAAAATGTCAGATTACGGTCAGGTGAAAATCATGAAATGCTTCATTGAACACCACTTCAAAGTCAGAAAGTGGTAGTATGGTGCGGGGTACCATCGTTCGGAATCATAGAGCTTTATTTTTTCAATATAATCGCGGAAATGCTGTTACTGTGAATACAGGACGTTATGTTCACATGGTGACTCGTTCCCTAGTGCAGCAGCCCGCTGATCTTCCTGTAACTGCAACCACATTCTTCCAACAATACTGGGACATGTGCCATACGTCGCGGCATTCCATTAACGTGCTGCAAATATATTTCCTCGTCATCTCATCTTCAAGAACGGCAACATTTCCTGGCCGCCAAGATCTCGTGACCTTTCAGTGTGTGATTTCTTTCTTTGGGCTCATATGAAATCTCAGATCTTCCGTTGTGACCCGCCGCACACCATCTAGGGCCCGAAGGAACGTAGTCTGGAGGAAATTAATCAAATTCTAGTGCCAATCCTGTGAGATGCGATGTCTAATTTCCGTAAAACACTTTAAAGGTGTGTGAAGAAAAATGGCGGCCGTCTAAGTGATGTCATTTTCAAGTGACGGGCATTAAAATTGCAAGCATCGTTCATTCTTTATGTTTTTCTACTTACAAGGAGCGAATTGTATAATTTCATCTGTGTGCTTTGATACTTTAGTTTCATGAGATTTTGCATGTTAATTTAATATCAAATAGCAACAGTTCTCGCGTTTTCTTTTTTGTCGGAAAATAAACGCATTTTGTGACATATTACAAGACCCTAATCAGGAGCGAATTATTTAGTCTCACCCGAGTGTTTCGGTAGTCCGGTTTTTTAATCTCTGCGTATTAATCAAATTTATTAGACAATTCCTGCATCTATAGTAGAGTTCTGCAGAACGTGCCGATAGTCCATTTATCTGGATAGTGTAGTGTTCTACAGCCTTTAGTATGGATAGGGACTGTGATTTTTGTGTGTGGATGCGAGCCACTTCTCTCTCAGCTCCAGGCTGCGATGGCTTTGCTTACACAGTTTGAAGCTGCAGTGGATGGGCACTATTGCTGTTGGCTAGCCGTGGGGATGCAACGGACGTATAGCACGTCCGAATCCTCCGATCGGTCCTCACTGGTGGCCATCCCAGTTACTGCTTTCACTGAGGTTGACCCCTCAGCAGTGGTCGAGTGGGAGTTCGCCTTTTCGCCTTGGGGCGTGGCAGGCGACGAAAGACTTCCCAGGTGGCCTCATGTAAGGCCTTCCCCGTTAGTCTGACAAACAGGTACCAGGTGCTGCCTGTGGCTGACTCTGTCGCTCAGCCAGATGCAGTGGCCTGTCCTGTTTCAGAGGAAATCTCTCAGCCTGCAAGATCAGAGCAATCACAGAGGGTGGGATTAGAGAGTTGGGAGCTCCAACATTAGTTGCGTTATGGGGCCCATTAGGGACATGGCTGCACACTCCGTGTGCACACTGAGTGGAGTCATTCCAGATGTGGAACGGATCCTTCCGGATGCCATGAAGACTCAACTGCAGGTGGTGGCTCTCGTTGGTACCGGTGATGTGTGTCACTTTGGATCGGAAGAGATTCTATCTGGTTTCGAGCGGCTAACAGAAGTAGTAAAGGTTGCCAGTCTTGCTTGCGAGATGAAAGCAGAGCTCACCGTTTGAAGCATAGTCTACAGGACCGATTGTGGACCTCTGGTACAGAGCCGACTGGAGGGTCTGAATCAGAGGTTCAGACGGTTCTGCGACAGTGATTCCTCGACTCGCACCATAGAGTGATAGGGTTTCTGGTTCCGCTGAATAGGTCAGGAGTCCACTATACGGGTAGTAGGGGCTGTGTGGAGGGGACTGGGCGGTTTTTTCAGGTTAGAGGGTCTCGAGAAAACACAAAAACGGCTTCATTCACAAAGGATGGAGGTCGAACACAGGAAGAACGTAGAGACAGGAACCATCGGTACAACAGTTTTAAACTGACACTCCAAGTGCTAATAGAAAGCTCTGATGCTCAAGTCGTTATAGGCACTGAAAGCTGGCTAAAGTCTGAGATAAGTTGGACCGAAATTTTTGTGAAGAACATAACGGTGTTCCGAAAGGATAGCCTAAACACAATTGGCGGTGGTGTGTTTGTTGCTTTTAGAAGTAGTTTACCTTGTCGCGAAATTAAAGTAGATAGTTGCTGTGAGCTAGTATGGACAGAGGTCATTCTTGGCAAGGCAATCTGTATAATATAATAATGTTTCCTTTTACCGGCCTCCCAGTTCAGATGATACAATTGCTGAAAGGTTCAAAGAAAACTTGAGTTTGATTTCAAACACGTACCCAACCCATACTATTATAATTGGTAGTGACTTTAGTTTACCCTCGATATGTTGGTGAAAATACGTGTTCATTCCCGGAGGTACGCATAAGACATCATCCGAAATGCTGATAAACGTGTTCTCTGAAAATTATTAGTTCATGACCCCACGTGAATGGTAAACGGTTGTTAAAACATACTTGAACTCTTAGCAACAAATAATCCTAAGCTAATAACGAGCCTCAAAACGGTAACAGGGATTAGTGAACACAGGGCTGTCGTAGGGAGATTGAATATTGTATCCCCCAAATCCTCCAAAAATAAACGAAAGATATACCTATTCAAAAAACAGATAAAAATTCACTTGACGCCTTCCTGAGAGACAACCTCCACTCCTTCCAAATTAACAATGAAAGTGCAGACCAGATGTGGCTTGAATTCAGAGATATAGTATTGGCAGAAATTGTGAGATATATACCAAATATATTAACAAACGATGGAGCTGCTCCTCCTTGGTACGTAAAATTGGTCTGAACACTGTTGTAGAAGCAACAAAAGAAAGATGCAAAATTTAAACGTACGAAAAATCTCCAACATTGGCAATTTTTTTACAGAAGCTAGAAATTTAGCGCGGACTTCAATACGAGATGCTTATGATAGTTTCCACAACGAAACTTTGCCTCAAAACCTGGTAGAAAATCGAAAGAGATTCTGGTCTATGTGAAGCATGCTAGCGGCAATGCCTTCTCTGCGCGATAGCAATGGATATACTTCAGGCTTTCCCGGCGATCTAATGACATCTTGGGTTGTCGGGTGTTCTGCCGGATATCAGCGTCGTACTTGCACGATATTTCGGTCACGTAGCTCGTGACCTTCATCAGGTGCGACCTGAGACTGCTCCTCGAGTGGACCTGGTCCAGTATTTATGCCATGGCCTTCCCCCTCCACCAACGGCTGCAGGCGCTTCCTCGGGGTCCGCGGCCATTCCCTGCGACCTGCTGGAGCGTTGCTGCTCCGTTTTCCGTTCGCTGCGGTTCTAGGTGTTCCCTCTGCGGTCCGCGCCCACCAAACCCGCTCCTGGAGCAGTCTCAGGTCGCACCTGATGAAGGTTACGAGCTACGTGACCGAAATATCGTGCAAGTACGACGCTGATATCCGGCAGAACACCCGACAACCCAAGATGTCAATGGATATACTATCGAAGACAGCGCTGCCAAAACAGAGTTACTACACACAGCCTTCCGAAATTCCTTCACCATAGAAGACGAAGTAAATATTCCAGAGTTCGAATCAGGAATAGCTGCAAACATAAGTAACGTAGAAGTAAATATCATCGGATTAGTGAAGCAACTTGAATCACCTAAACGCAAGTCTTCCGGTCCAGATGGTATACCAGTTAGGTTCCTTTTAGCATATGCTCATACAATGTCTCCATACTTAATAATCATATACAACCGTTCGCTAGACAAAAGATCCGTACCCAAAGACTGGAAAGTTTCACAAGTCACACCAATATTCAAGAAAGGTAGTTCGAGTAATCCACTAAATTGCAGGCCCATATCACTAACGTAGATATGCAGCAGGGTTTTGAAAGATATATTGTGTTCGAACATTATGAATTACCTCGAAGAAAACTGTCTATTGACACGCAGCCAACACGGACTTAAACATCGTTCTTGTGAAACACAACTAACTCTTTACTCGCATTAAGTGCCGAGTGCTGCTGACAAGGGATTTCAAATTGATTCCGTATTTCTGGATTTCCAGAAGGCTTTTGACACTGTACCTCACAAGCGGCTTGTAGTGAAAATGCGTGCTTTTGGAATATTATCTCAGTTACGTGACTGGATTCATGATTTTCTATCAGAGAGGCATAGTTCGCAGTAATTGACGGAAAGTTATCGAGTAAAACAGAAGTGATTTCTAGCGTCCCCGAAGGTAGTGCTATAGGTACTTTGCTGTTTCTTATCTATATAAACGACTTGGGACAAAATCTGAGCATCCGTCTTAGGTTGTTTGCAGATGACGCTGTCGTTTGTCGACTAGTAAAATCATCATAAGATCAAAACAAATTGCAAAACGATTTAGAAAAGATATGGTGCGAAAATGGGCAATTGACCCTAAATAACGAAAAGTGTGAGGTCATCCACATGAGTGCTAAAAGGAATCCGTTAAACTTCGATTACACGATAAATCTATCACATCTAAAGGCCGTAAATTCAACTAAATATATACGAATTACAATTACAAACAACTTAAATTGAAAAGAGCACATAAAAAATTTTGTGGGGAGCGCGATCCAAAGACTGCGTTTTATTGGCAGGACACTTAGAAAATGTAACAGATCTACTAAAGAAACTGCCTACACTACGCTTGTCCGTCCTCTTTTAGAATACTGTTGCGCAGTGTGGCATCTTTACCAGATAGGATTGACGGAGTACATCGAAAAATTTCAAAGCACGGCAGCACGTTTTGTATTATCGCGAAATAGGGGACAGAGTGTCACTGAAATGATACAGGATTTGGGGTGGACTTCATTAAAACAAAGACGTGTATCGTTGCGGCGGAATCTTCTCACGAAGTTTAAATCACTGGCTTTCTCATCCGAATGTGAAAATGTTTTGTTGGCGCCGACCTTCATAGTGAGAAACGACCACCATAGTAAAATAAGGGAATCAGAGCTCGCCCGGAAAGATATAGGTTTTCGTTTTTCTCCACTCTCTATACGAGATTGGAATAATAGAGAATTGTGAAGGTGGTTCGATGAACCCACGGCACATAAATGTGATTGGCAGAGTATCAATGTAGATGCAGAGGTAGATATAGCTGTGAATAAATCTGTATCTCGAGTGGAGGTCTCAAAACCGCCCGTTGCACTGCCGCATCTGTTACATTGCAAGTAGAATCGCCCATTTTACACTATCATTGTCATAAGATTTCAGTCTTAACGGTCTTCCTCTCGAGACAAAACAAGACCCATGGAACGTCCTTTAACATGCGGATTTATCTAAGATAAATTTAATATAATCAATACTGGCGAACCATTTGCATTGTCTCCCTGAAGAAGTGTACCAAATTAACTGCAAACTCAAACAGAATTATTCTAACCGAATGGTTTGTCCCTGATATTAGAACAGTGCTTGCAGAAGCGTGTCCATAACTTACTAGGTGACCTTGTTAGGAGGTGCGTTTATTCCGCGCTAGTGGTTGGGGAAAGAACCGATGCCAATTAGCCATCTGTACCTCGCAAACCGCGACAGCGACCCTCCGTTACTGACCAGCGTGTCTGATTTTAGCGCAACGTTGCCACCTCAAAGCTATGACAATATGAAAGACTCTGGACACGCTGGAGCACATTTAAGACTACTGGTATCCTCCCATTTACACACAACCCCCCTCCCCCCCACACACACACAGAAACAGGCGGGAAAGAAAGTGGATTATATAAAAGAAAACATATGAACGCACACACGGTCTCCTTCTCCAGAGGTTGCATCTTGATGTGGCAACGAAAATACTCCTGTGCTCTGCTTCCGAACACACAGTTGACCAAAGAGAACGGTAAATTAAATGATCAGTCCAGTAACAGATGACTTCATTCGAACCAAAAAATACACTGACTTTTCTCGCTCTCCACAGCTGTGGCAGAATGAACAGACGCGGAACTGTACATTGACGAAAAAAAATCAACACCAAGAAAGAGTTGTAGGCATGTTTCTACATCTGAGAGATGATGTCTATTGAAATTTTTCACCAGTCGCATAAGAGTGGCGTTAGTAGCGACACTACTAGGATGCAAATCGGCTTTGAGTTAAATAGATACTCCCGCCATGAACCATAGAACTTGCCTTTGGTGGGGAGGCTTGGGTGCCGCAGCGGCACAGATCGCCGTACCGTAGGTGCAGCCACAACGGAGGGTATCTTTTGAGAGGCCAGACAAACGTGTGATTCCTGAAGAAGGGCAGCAGCCTTTTCAGTAGTTGCAGGGGCAACGGTCTGGATGATTGACTGATCTGGCCTTGTAACACTAACCAAAAGGCCTTGCTGTGCTGGTACTGCGAACGGCTGAAAGTTGGGGGAAATTACAGCCGTAACTCTTCCCGAGGGTATACAGCTTTACTGTATGGTTTAATGATGATGGCATCCTCTTGGGTCAAATATTCCGGAGGTAAAATAATCCCCCATTCGGATCTCCGGGCCGGGGCTACTCAGGAGAAAGAAACCTGGCGTCCGCAGCTCGTGGTCGTGCGGTAGCGTTCTCGCTTCCCCCGCCCGGGTTCCCGGGTTCGATTCCCGGCGGGGTCAGGAATTTTCTCTGCCTCGTGATGACTGGGTGTTGTGTGATGTCCTTAGGTTAGTTAGGTTTAAGTTGTTCTAAGTTCTAGGGGACTGATGACCATAGATGTTAAGTCCCATAGTGCTCAGAGCCATTTGAACCAAAGAAACCTGGCGTTCTACGGATCTGAGCGTAGAATGTCAGATCCCTTAATCGGGCAAGTAGGTTAGAAAATTTAAAAAGGGAAGTGGATAGGTTAAATTTAGATATAGTGGGAATTAGAGAAGTTCGGTGGCAGGAGGAACAAGACTTCTGGTCAGGTGAATACAGGGTTATAAATACAAAATCAAATAGGGGTAATGCAGGAGTAGGTTTAATAATGAATAAAACAATAGGAGTGCGGGTAAGCTACTACAAACAGCATAGTGCACGCATTATTGTGGCCAAGATAGACACGAAGCCCAGTCCTACCACAGTAGTACAAGTTTATATGCCAACTACCTCCGCAGATGACGAAGACATCGGTGAAATGTATGATGAGATAAAAGAAATTATTCAGATAGTGAAGGAAGACGAACATTTAATAGTCATGGGTGACTGGAATTCGAGAGTAGGAAAAGGAAGAGAAGAAAACGTAGTAGGTGAGTATAGAATGAGGGAAATGAAGACTTAGAGAAAGCTTTTGACAATGTTGACTGGAATAATCTCTTTAAAATTCTGAAGGTGGCAGGGGTAAAATGCAGAGAGTGAAAGGCTATTTACAATTTGTACAGAAACCAGATGGCAGTTATAGGAGTCGAGGGACATGAAAGGGAAGCAGTGTTTGGGAAGGGAGTGAGACAGGATTGTAGCCTCCCCCCGATGTTATTCAATCTGTATATTGAGCAAGCAGTAAAGGAAACAAAAGAAAAATTTGGAGTAGGAATTAAAATCCATGGAGAAGAAATAAAAACTTTGAGGTTCGCCGATGACATTGTAAGTATGTCAGAGACATCAAAGGACTTGGAAGAGCAGCTGAACGGAATGGACAGGTTCCTGAAAGGATGATATAATATGAACATCAAGAGCAAAACGAGAGTAATGGAAAGTAGTCGAATTATATCAGATAATGCTGAGGGAATTAGATTAGGAAATGAGACGCTTAAAGTAGTAAATGAGTTTTGCTATTTGGCGAGCAAAATAACTGATGGTGGTCGAAGTAGAGAGGATATAAAATGTAGACCGGCAATGGCAAGGAAAGTATTTCTGAAGAAGAGAAATTTGTTAACATCGAGTATACATTTAAGTGTTAGGAAGTAGTTTCTGTAAGTATTTGTCTTGAGTGTAGCCTTGTATGGAAGTGAAATGTGGACGATAAATAGTTTACACAAGAAGAGAATAGAAGCTTTCGAAATGTGGTGCTACAGAAGAATGCTGAAAATCAGATGGGTAGATCACATAACTAATGAGGAGGTATTGAATAGAATTGGGGAGAAGAGGAGCTTGTGGCACAACATGACTAGAAGAAGGGATCGGTTGGTAGGGCATATTCTGAGGCATCAAGGGATCACCAATTTAGTATTGGAGGGCAGCGTGGAGGGTAAAAATCGTAGAGGGAGACCAAGATATGAATACACTAAGCAGATTCAGAAGGATGTAGGTTGCAGTAGGTACTTGGAGATGAAGAAGCTTGCACAGGATAAAGTAACATGGGGAGCTGCAACAAACCAGTCTCTGGACTGAAGACCACAGCAACAACAACAGATACTGTAATGGTCGTGAGCGTTAGTTACCTTTGAGATTGGACTGATGAATTCATGTCAGTCAAGAATGCCTCCAAGCCAACGAAGACGCCTTTATTAACACCTCACTTAGTTTGAATGAGGTTGTATGAGGTTGTATAATAGGGCAACGTGAGGCTGGATGTTCCATCTGCCTGCAACCAGCCTTTCTGTGTGCTAGACACACTAGGCGTTCACCTGGAGCTATGATGTGGGGTGCGATTTGGTATGACAGCAAGAGCACTCTCGTGGTTACGCTACGCACCCTGACTGCAAAATCTTACGTGAAGCTAGTGATTCGAGCCTTCTGGTGCCACTGATGAACAGAATTCCAAGAGGCGTTTTCCAACAGGCTAACGCCTGCCCCCTTACCGCTATTATGACACAATGTGCTCTACAAAGTGTCGACATGTTGTCTTGGCCTGCTCGATCACCAGATCTGTCTGTGATCGAGCACATATGGGACACCATCGGATGACAGTTCCAGCGTCATCCACAACCAGCATTAACCATCCCAGTATTGATCGACCAAGTCCAACAAGCATGGAATTCCATCCAACGAACTGACATCCAGCACCTGTACAAACAATGCGTACACGTTTGCATGCTTGCATTCAACCGTCTGGCGGTTACACCGGTTATTAATATACCAGAATTTCACATTGCAATGACTTATCTCGCGCTTACATTAACCTGTGTGTGAATCACTTAAATATGTTGCCCATACGAATGTATTCCCGAAATTTCGTTGCTCTACGTGAACTATTTTTTGGTGTTGCGATTTTTTTCCCTCAATGTATATGCAATTCAATGTCCTGAGGTCCAAATACAAGAAGCAGCCTAAGGCAATGAGCTGGGTGACATAACTCGTCTGTAGAGAACGAGCTCTGAATGTCTACTTCAGTTACTATAACTCATGTCCATTGACGACGCTAACACTCTTTACATTGGAGGCTGATAATCGTGCAGTGGTGCGACGATACAACGCCTGTCCACTGGAGGCGGAAGTAGGTCTTCACTCGTGATGGTCGTCAAAGCAGAACAGCCGCTCTCGTCCCAGACGGCCGTGTATCAGGTCTACGGAGCTCCGGCAGCGCCTCTCAACTCCAGGGAAGTGTGGCGATTTCCTCTTCCTGACTGCAGCGCTGTGATTCTGCGTGAACATGTCATCTTTTCAGTGGTCGACAGCTGATGTGCCGTTATCGGTTATCGTCGCCACCGCAAATACAAGCAAGAAAAATAGCCGCTGACACCATGCAAAGGCAAAAGTTGCACTTAATATTTATGAAATGGATCTTATTGACCTCTTTCACTTCCATAACAAGATAGAACAAGAAATATAAAAGAATTGGATTGAAAATATAAAAGATTGGATTGAAGAGTTCCTAGATAACAGAACGCAGAATGTCATTCTCAATGAAGAGAAGCCTTCCGAAGTAAGAGTGATTTCAGGTGTGCCGCAGGGGAGTGTCGTAGGACCGTTGCTATTCACAATATACATAAATGACCTTGTGGATAACATCGGAAGTTCACTGAGGCTTTTTGCGTATGATGCTGTGGTATATCGAGAGGTTGTAACAATGGAAAATTGTACTGAAATGCAGGAGGATCTGCAGCGAATTGACGCATGGTGCAGGGAATGGCAATTGAATCTCAATGTAGACAAGTGTAATGTGCTGCGAATACATAGAAAGAAAGATCCCTTATCATTTAGCTGCAATATAGCAGGTCAGCAACTGAAAGCAGTTAATTCCATAAATGATCTGGGAGTACGCATTAGGAGTGATTTAAAATGGAATGATCATATAAAGTTGACCGTCGGTAAAGCAGATGCCAGACAGATTCATTGGAAGAATCCTAAGGAAATGCAATCCGAAAACAAAGGAAGTAGGTTACAGTACACTTGTTCGCCCACTGCTTGAATACTGCTCACCAGTGGGGGTTCCGTACCAGATAGGGTTCATAGAAGAGATAGAGAAGATACAACGGAGAGCAGCGCACTTTGTTACAGGATCATTTAGTAATCGCGAAAGCGTTACGGAGATGATAGATAAACTCCAGAGGAAGACTCTGCAGGAGAGACGCTCAGTAGCTCGGTACGGGCTTTTGTTGAAGTCTCGAGAACATACCTTCACCGAGGAGTCAAGCAGTATATTGCTCCCTCCTACGTATATCTCGCGAAGAGACCATGAGGATAAAATCTGAGAGATTAGAGCCCACACAGAGGCATACCGACAATCCTTTCCACGAACAATACGAGACTGGAACAGAAGGGAGAACCGATAGAGGTACTCAAGGTACCCTCCGCCACAAAGTCAGGTGGCTTGGGGAGTATGGATGTAGATGAAGAAATTTTCTGTACCCCACAGTAAAGAGTAATCTCTTAATTGAGACAGTAAATCACTGAATATGCTCACAATTTGTCCACGCCAACAGCCAACGGTAACACCGAGACTGAAAAAATATTCTGTTCTGGACCGTAATAAAACTGAGATTGAATATTTACGACTGGAAAATGTAGGGTTTATAAATCCTGGTGGTCGATGTACAATATTTTTAAGAAATATAGTGCATAAAATATCAGTGCATTCCAGTACTTGGTGGAGCGAAAGTGTATTACGAGAACAGACTAAAACAGCCACTTAAAATTTTAAGAGTAGCTGTGAGTAAAGAAGCAAACAATTTTTATGACAGGCATCCCTCACAGGAATCATCTGATAAATTCTTCTTGTGAAAAAGTGATTAGCAACAGGACAGTATCTACAGAAAGATCCGCTAGTCAGGTGCAAATGCATATTCTTCCTGAGAATTTTGTATCTCTTCTGTTTACTGCAAATATCGACTGATTTCTTTTTTCCTCGTTACTTGATAATACGGGCGTTCGAAATCCACTAATATCGTTGACGTGTACGTCATTCGGCATGTCATTTGACCAACAATTAAAAATAAAAAGCGGTTATTTTCATATTAGAATTAAGATTCAGTATTTATTTATAATCATTTCCGTTCGACAATAAATAGAGAACTTAAAAAAAATAATAGGTAGTTACTACTAACACGATTCCAACCACAGACTCTTCAATCAGCAGATTTCAACGCTACTGCTTCTAAATAAATATGCGCGAAATGTGTTGCAGTGAACAGCGCTCGGAAATCTTCTGATCTTTGAAGGCAATTTTTCGAGTCTTTTAGGATTGCATCGCGGTGATTTAGGAAATTGTTGACTAGTGTACTGCCCCCAGCTATGCCCTGTAGCTCTCTAGTTTAATTTTTCCTTTGTGACAACACACAAATATTCATTTAGTCTAAACAGTCTGTACGTAATAGTCAATTGGTCATAACAGCCTGTGACTATTTGATTTTCTTTACATGAGAATCCTTGTACTGTTCTTTGTTAAATGGACCAACTCACAGCTTACCTACTTTTTCACTTCATACACAGTCGTATTACAAAATTTTATTTCACACGCATACATTGTTTTATTGCATGGCGTAAACAAATTGAAATCAGATCGCTCGTAATTACGGCAAGCTAGTACTAATATTTAACTTAGCTGCTGTGGAAAAACTAATATACCTGTAGGTTTGTGCTTAGCCTTACCCCATTTAATAGTACATTAAATACAGTATGGCTCTGTAGTGAGAACTAAGCCTTCCTTTTAGAAATCTTAACATAGAAACTTTACGTAAAGACTTTTTGAAAATATTCCTACCATTGTTTTCAGAAATAGCAAGATAACAGAGAGATTAATTCGCTGGTAACAGATTCTAGCACTAGGATAAGGTCAGTTTTTTACAATACTCCTCTAATATAGTGACAAATCTATGTTTATATGTTAATATTGTTCTTAGAAATTTTCCATCTTTCTTTCTGCAATAATGCCGAACTAGTGACCGACTGCGAACTATTTTTTTATTATTTAGTTAAGGTCTTGCTGCTAGCTGCTGAAATTACTTTCATCAGTGAAATAACTAGTATTTCTTTCCACGTCTTTTCCTTGAAAAGTGCGTTTATATTCTCTCACCAGAACTAGATTCTATCCGCTCATGTCAGGTCAAACCATAAACAAAAATATTAGATCTTTGTTTTGATTCCACAAGGCAGGTTGAATTTTTTTATCTGTTCACTCACTGCAGTCAAGTTCCAGTGCACCTACAATCCTAAGTTGGCCTTTCCTATAAAAGATATTAGTGCCACAGCCACTTAATTCCAGACAATTAGTAAAGACGTAACAGTTCTCAACCACTTCAGGCGTTTGATTCTAGCTAAATTACTTCCCCCAATTATACGTTACAACCCGATCCAGCTTATGAAACAAGTGACTAATAACGATGTATTCTGGGTTTTGAAGGTTCTGTAAGACCACAAGTATAACGGTGATGACTCAACTCAGTAATAATTTTAGATGAGGTATAAACTATCCATAAGAAACACATTGCCCAGTGACTCAAAAGTAGTTCCTGCTACAATATACGTTTGGGTCTATCACAAGCACTCGAGACAAATTATCAAGATCCTTCCCACATTAACCTGCATGGCAGACACCACTCCCAGTAGATATGGCTCTGCACAAGCGTACTACTTCGAACTGGTAATCATCTGGAGATCGTTCCAACCAAAGCCTCTCTTCTGTATTCAACTATTAATTCAGAATTGAGTTGCTCAACTTAAATCTTCATTCCTTGTACAAGATTCTCAAACTACCATACCAGTTAAATTCGGTTCATGCAAAAATCCATAAATTAACCAAACATACTAAGTACCGGAACAGCGTTAACTTTATAGTCTTGGGTGCTTCACTGACCTGACATGATCAATTCTCGATTACGACTTTTAGTAACACTATATAGTCGATTCACCAATCTGGTACCCAAATATCCGTTCCTCTCCGGTACCAAATCTTCTACATAACTGCCATTAACGCCGCTGTATAAACTGGGGAACCATTAAAGACCGACAAACGAGCAGCGTTATTAGCACATTCTAACACTAAGTATGTTGTAGCTTAACACCGATGGAGAACAGTGTAACGGCCTGCTTCGATGCTGCGGTAGTCGATTTACTGCCATGGAACATACGAACTGCTGGTACCATCATCAGCGTCGGTATTTTTGAGCTTCTTCTTTACATCTACAACACATTTTATACAAAAGAGTTACATCAGAATCCAGAAATACATAAATCAATATAAGTGCTGTGTCGCCCCGATGTGTCGTGCAAGTGAGTTGCTATTGTGACTGTTCCTGTAATAGGCGATTACGATATTACTGCACTTGGCCTGTCGTGGCCAGTATCGGGAACACGCGGTGACGTTACACTAAACAAGCACAGTGATGACTAAAGAAAATGCATCGCACTGTGAGTGATTTAAAGACAGTCGTGCGTATACTATCAAGTGACTCGGGGTGTTCTTGTGAAATATCGCGAGAGAAACTTACTATAAGCCGACCGAAGCGTTCTCACTCCCAGGTGCAATAATATTGTGGTCTACTAATACTGATCAGAAGGTCACCCCTGACGTTGTTTGTAAACATACACATAGCTACCATGAGGTTTTTTTTTTTTTTTTTTTTTTTTTTAGGGCCCAAAACTGCTATGGTCATTAGCGCCCGGTCCGTGACTTAGGAAACAGTAAAAAACGAAAATGGAAACCAGCAGCAATGGGAACGAAACTCAAAAAATTGGAGAGCAGAAGGAAAGATTAAAAATCCACTACAGAAAGGGGTTGGTTGTCCCCAAAAAAAGCTTCAAATGAATGACGTCATCTCACTAGCACTAATAAACTCGAGAACGCGATCGGCCGAGCGCGTGTCATCTGCTAAAATGGACGATATATCAGGCGACAGCTGTAGACGGGCGCGTAACGGAGTAAAATAGGGGCACTCAATTAAAATGTGTCTTACCGTCCACAGCTGAGAGCAGTGGGGACAGAGTGGGGGAGGATCGCCGCTTAAAAGATGTCGATGGCTAAAAAGACAATTCCCTATCCGGAGTCCAGTTAAAATTACCTCCTCCCGACGACGCGTTCGGGAGGAATAGGTCCAAGCACAAGGAAGAGCTTTCACGTCCCGCAATTTATTATGGGGAAGCGACGACCAATGTGCGTGCCATAAAGGAACAACACGACGACATAAAACGCTCCGTAGATCGGCGAAGGGAATCGATTGAATAGCTGGCCGAAGAAGAGAGACTGCAGCCTTGGCCACTATATCGGCCACCTCATTTCCACAGATACCAACGTGTCCCGGGAGCCAGAGGAACGCCACCGAGACGCCCCCCAGGTGGAGCAAGCGCAGACAGCCCTGAATCCGGTGGACCAGAGGGTGGACAGGGTAAAGAGCTTGGAGACTGAGGAGAGAGCTGAGAGAATCTGAACAGATAACATACTGTATCCGCTGATGGCGGCGGATGTGTTGGACAGCCTGGGGAACAGCATAAAGCTCCGCAGTATACACCGAACACTGGTCGGGAAGCCGAAATTGATTTGGGGTGTCGCCAACAATATAGGCACTCCCTACACCTAACGATGTTTTCGAGCCATCAGTGTAAATAAATGTGGCTTCCTTCATTTGTGCACATAGAGCAGCAAATGCCCGACGATAAACAAGTGAAGGGGTACCATCCTTGGGAAATTGACAAAGGTCACGGAGCTGGCAGATCCGGGGACGGAGCCAAGGCGGTGCTGTACCCCAAGTTGTCAAGAAGGTTTTAGGAAAGCGGAAGGAAAGAGAATGGAGTAGTTGACGGAAGCGGACTCCCGGTGGTAGTAGGGAGGAAGGGCGGCCTGCATACCCTACATCCAAGGAGGTGTCGAAAAAAATGTCATGGGCTGGATTAGCAGGCATGGAAGACAGATAACGACTCAGAAGGACTGCTCGCCGATTGGACAGCGGAGGTTCAGCAGTCTCAGCATAAACGCTTTCCACAGGGCTGGTGTAAAAAGCTCCAGCACTAAACGTAATCCACGGTGGTGGATAGAGTCGAGACGACGAAGAATAGACGGCCGAGCAGAGGAGTAAACTATGCTTCCATAGTCCAATTTCGAGCGCACTAAGGCGCGATAGAGGCGGAGAAGGACCACTCGGTCCGCTCCCCAGGAGGTACCATTCAGGACACGGAGGGTGTTGAGGGATCGCAGACAGCGAGCCGAAAGATAGGAAACGTGGGAAGACCAGCAGAGTTTTCTGTCAAACATTAGACCCAAGAATTTAGCGACGTCCAAAAACGGAAGGTTGACAGGTCCTAGATGTAAGGAGGGTGGAAGAAACTCCTTACGTCGCCAAAAATTAACACAAACGGTCTTACTGGGAGAAAAACGAAAGCCGGTTTCGATGCTCCAAGAGTGGAGGCGATCGAGACATCCTTGAAGACGTCGTTCAAGAAGGCTGGTCCGTTGAGAGCTGTAGTACATCGCAAAATCGTCCACAAAGAGGGAGCCCGAGACATCAGGAAGGAGACAATCCATAATTGGATTTATGGCAATGGCAAACAGTACAACACTTAGCACGGAGCCCTGGGGTACCCCCTTTTCTTGGGAGAAAGTACGGGAGAGAGTGGTGTTCACCCGCACTCTAAATGTGCGCTCTGACATAAATTCGCGAAGAAAAAGGGGCAGCCGGCCTCGAAAGCCCCAAGGGAACAGTGTGCGGAGGATGCCTGTCCTCCAACAGGTATCGTATGCTCTCTCCAGATCAAAAAATATTGCTACTGTTTGGCGTTTCCGGAGAAAATTGTTCATGATATAAGTGGAGAGGGCAACAAGATGGTCAATTGCAGAACGATGCTTTCGGAAACCGCATTGGGCAGGTGTTAAAAGACTGCGGGACTCCAGCCACCAAGCTAAACGGCAATTCACCATACGCTCCAAAACCTTACATACACTACTCGTGAGAGCAATGGGGCGATAGCTAGAGGGGAGATGTTTGTCCTTTCCAGGTTTCGGAACAGGAACGACGATAGCTTCCCGCCATCTTCTGGTAAAAGTACTGTCAGTCCAAATTCGATTATAAAAGCGAAGGAGGTAACGCAGACTATGGTATGATAAATGCAGCAACATTTGGATGTGGATACCATCCGGTCCTGGGGCGGAGGAGCGAGAAGAAGGGAGTGCATGTTGGAGTTCCCGCATGGAGAAAACAGTATAGTAGCTTTCGCGATTTTGAGAGGAGAAAGCAAGAGGTCGCACTTCCGCTGCACGCTTCTTCGGGAGTAACGCTGGCGGGTAATTTGAAGAGCTCGAAATCTCAGCAAAGTGTTGACCCAATGAGTTAGAAATTGTGACGGGGTCCACTAATGTATCATGCGCGACAATGAGCCCAGAGACCGGGGAGAAACTAGGCGCGCCTGATAACCGTCGAATCCGACTCCTAACTTCCGAGGATGGAGTGAAGGTGTTAAATGAGCTAATAAAGAAGTTCCAGCTTGCCTTCTTGCTGTCGCGGATGACGCGACGGCATCGCGCACGGAACTGCTTGTATCGGATACAGTTGGCCAAAGTAGGATGGTGGCGGAAAACACGAAGAGCACGTCGCCGCTCACGTATTGCGTCACGGCATGCCTCGTTCCACCAAGGAACTGGGGGGCGCCGGGGCAATTCGGAGGAGCGTGGTATTGAACGTTCCGCAGCTGTAAGAATAACGTCTGTAATATGTGTGACCTCATCGTCGACGCTAGGAAAGAGACGGTCATCGAATGTCGCTAGAGACGAAAAAAGTGTCCAGTCGGCTTGGGAAAACTTCCAGCGTCGCGGGCGCATATATGGCAGTTGAGGCTGCAGTCTAAGGACACATGGAAAGTGGTCACTCGAGTGTGTATCATCAAGGGCGAACCATTCGAAGCGCCGAGCTACCGGAACAGTACCGACCGAAAGGTCCAAATGAGAGAAATTTGTCGTGGAGGCAGACAAAAATGTAGGGACTCCAGTGTTGAGGCAAACTAGATCCGCTTGGTGGAAGACGTCTAGCAATAGTGAGCCACGTGGACAAGGATGTGGAGATGCCCAAAGCGGGTGGTGGGCATTGAAGTCCCCAACCAGCAAATAGGGGGGCGGAAGCTGACCAACAAGATGAAGGAGATCAGCTCGTGCCATTGGTGTGGACGATTGAATGTATACAGTACAAAGAGAAAAGGTTTATCCAGAAAGGGAAAGACGGACAGCGACAGCTTAGAAGGAAGTGTTTAAGGGGATTGGGTGATAATGGAGAGTATCATGGAGAAGAATCATGAGTCCTCCATGGGCTGGAGTGCCTTCAACAGAGGGGAGATCAAATCAAAAAAATGGTTCAAATGGCTCTGAGCACTATGGGACTCAACTACTGAGGTTATTAGTCCCCTAGAACTTAGAACTAGTTAAACCTAACTAACCTAAGGACATCACAAACATCCATGCCCGAGGCAGGATTCGAACCTGCGACCGTAGCGGTCTTGCGGTTCCAGACTGCAGCGCCTTTAACCGCACGGCCACTTCGGCCGGCGGAGATCAAATCGGACGGACTGAAAATGGGGGAGGACAAAGCGGTCATCGGGACGCAGCTTTGTCTCCTGAAGACAGAAGATGACCGGCGAGTAGGATCGTAAGAGGATCGGCAATTCATCCCGATTGGCTCGAATGCCGCGGATATTCCAGTGGATAATGGACATAGGGTTGTAAGTAGGCTGTTAAGATTTTTTTATTGGTAACGCCACCTCTGTATGAAAATCACTGGCTTTGCTGTGTACAGTCTGTGTCTAGTTTGCATTGTTGTCTGCCATTGTAGTGTTGGGCAGCGGCAGCTGGATGTGAACAGCGCGTAGCGTTGCGCAGTTGGAGGTGAGCCGCCAGCAGTGGTGGATGTGGGGAGAGAAATGGCGGAGTTTTGAAATTTGTAAAACTGGATGTCATGAACTGCTATATATATTATGACTATTAAGGTAAATACATTGTTTGTTCTCTATTAAAATCTTTCATTTGCTAACTATGCCTATCAGTAGTTAGTGCCTTCCGTAGTTTGAATCTTTTATTTAGCTGGCAGTAGTGGCGCTCGCTGTATTGCAGTAGTTCGAGTAACGAAGATTTTCGTGAGGTAAGTGATTTGTGAAACGTATAGGTTAGTCAGGGCCATTCTTTTGTAGTGATTTTTGAAAGTCAGATTGCGTTGCGCTAAAAATATTGTGTGTCAGTTTAAGCACAGTCATGTATAATTGTTCAAAGGGGACGTTTCATATGTCGACCCTTAGCCGAGGATACCTCACTGAAATCTTCTGATTTTTCTCTTGTAGTTTGTGTAATTAGTGTAGCTTTTGTTTATTGCTAGCGCGTAATTGTAGAGAAAATCTCCTTTGTAGTTGCAGTCTTTCATTGTTGTACAGTAAAACAGTTGTGGCATGCATGTAGATTTGCACCAAGTATTTCGCAGCTGCAATTAACTAGATATTATTTTCAGTGTTATGTTAATGTGTTCTCTTATTTTTGCTCTTCAAATTGTGCTTTTCTGTGTTATCGTGTGAGATATTGTGACAATAATGGCGTGTGAAAACGTAACACTAGGCTCCAAAGTACACTGAGAAATAATAGTGACGACGAGCGTAGCTTATCAGCACCGCTGTGTAATGAATTAACAGACATGCAAAGTAGTAATTTGCTAACTGTGCATAGGGAAATGGATCGGGCGGCGAATAATGGTGTAGACAGAGAAACAAGTAGTGAACAGGGAAGCATTATCGCTCGATCGGTCGGCAACAGCTCGCCTCAGGAATCCGAAATGACAGAACACAATATTGCAAATACTGTAGACTTAGGTTTTGGGTCCTCACCGTTTTCTCAAATGAGTCAAGACATTTTCTGCTTGTCAAAATGTGAATGTTGCCGGTGAAAATGCTCTGCCAAAAAGCATAGAGAAACAGATTCCAGACACTAATACATTATTATTGCAATTAATGCAACAAATGGAACAAAATCAGAGACAAATGGGACAAAAGCTTCAAACGTTAGACACAATGGAACAACACCAGAGACAAACACAGCAACAGTTAGACACAATGGAACAAAATCTTCAAAAGTTAGACACAATGGAACAACACCAGAGACAAACACAGCAACAGTTAGACTCAATGGAAAGTTAGACTCAGTGGAACATACGCTTGAACAAACACGTGAAGATTTAACTACTGAGTTACACAACATTGAATCGAAATGTCAAAAAGTCTCTAATGACGTAAAAACACAAATTTGTGAGCATTTTCAACCTATTTTTTCGTGGCATGAAAATGCATTACAGAATCACGAAGCAGCCATAAAAGAACTGCAAATTATTGTTCATGAAAATCATGAGACCTTGCAAGCTAAATTTGACTCAGTTGCATCTACCGATTCGGTTACGCAACTTGCAAAAACTCAGGAAAACTTAAAGGACACAGTAGATACTCTGAAACTTGGTTCAGAAAAACACACTGAGGAAATAAGTACACTATCGGAGAAAGTAGCCGAACTTTCGGATCAGTTCACTAATTTATCTACGAAGGTAGATGATAATCTGAATGACACAAAACCGGTAGTCTTTAATGACACAGAAGAGTGCGAACAAATTAGGAAACTGAAACAAAATCTGAATCAAATTAATACGCAACACCAAAGAGAAATCCGGGAAGTACAAGATCAGCTGACACAGGTAATACAAGAATTACGTATTTCAGAGGACACTCGCGCTCCAATACGGGAAGAGGGACATAAAAATACGGAACAGCCACAAAATAATAACACAGCGCATTTCGGAAGTTATGAAAGAAATTGGCAAGGTGCACCGAATTTTGAAATGGAACCGCCGACACGACGTAACAATGACCGATATGCTACTCGCCGACACGATGATTTTGTCTATAAGCTGTTCATTACTACACGTAAATTCAAAACATTTATGAATTCTGGCAACGACATTCATCCACAAGCGTGGCTCCATCAATTCTCTCATTGTTTTCCTCCCAACTGGTCGTTAGAACACAGATTAGAATTTATGTGTGGCTACTTAGAGAATGAACCAGCTGTAAGAATGCGATCGGTCATTCACGATTGTCACAGTGAAGGAGAATTTTATCATGCCTTCCTCTCAGCGTATTGGTCTCAAGCTACACAAGACCGAGTAAAACATAGCATCATAATGACGAAACATTTCGAACAATCTGAATTCTCCAGTCTTGTGAAATATTTTGAAGACATGTTGCACAAGAATCAGTACGTGTCAAACCCATACAGCCCCTCAGAACTCATCCGCATTTGCTTAATCAAATTACCTGAACATTTACGACATATTATTTTGGCAGGACGTTGCAAAGACGACATTGAAGCTTTTCAGGGACTCTTACAAGAATTAGAAATTGACACTGACAATCGCGGAACGCAAAAACAGGAACACAACAATTACAGGTCACATCTGTCACAATTCCACGATGAAAGAAATAATAACTGGACACGACAAGGCTATTCTCACAACACATATCGTGACCAAAACAGACACCACCCGTATGACAACCGTTGGCAGAGTAGTAATAATTACAGGGAAAGATCACCTCTCCGCGGTAGTGACTATCACAGAGACAATCAGAGAAACAGACAATATGGGAACCAAAATAATTATTATCAAGGGAGACAGAATAACTTTAGACGCAACGGTCCAGCGCGCGGTTACGATTCAGGGAGAAATTCTCCACCACGTGACCGACAAGAAAGAAACTATGGCATCTACCGACATGACGACAGACGATATGATCGTAACGACAGACCTGAATTGCATCAGAACTGGCGGGATTCAAACAGAGCAGGGCCCTCTCGAGGAGGTGAATTTGTAGAAGTTTGGTCTCCAAATCCCAATAACGACGCGCGCCAACAAAGAGACAATAGGCAATGACTCATACCGCTGGCAGCCACGAAACGTACGTATGAAACTGACGACGCAGCTGCCGTAGCTAGTAATTACGTAAAAATGGAAGACATTAGGGACATCTTACTCCAGGAACACGACGTAAAACATAACAACATTGCATATCCTGTGATTCACATTACAGTAAATGACGTAAAATTTACGGCAGTACTTGACTCTGGCAGTCCCATTTCAGTAATTAGTGAAACAGCCTTTAGCAAATGTAACAAATCGAACGATTTCCCCACACTTCCGTTACGTAAGATTAAATTACAAGGTGCAATCTTTGGAAAAAGTGTAGATGTACGCCAACAAACCAACTTAGAATTCTTTTGTCAAAGCCACAGCTTCTCTATGAGCTTTCTTATTGTTCCATTATTGTCGACGGAAATTATATTGGGAGTAGACTTTTTGAATGAATACAAAGCAATCTTAAACTTTCACGATGCTGAAATAAGTTTAGAGAAAGAAGGTAAGTCAATAGCTTTGAAATTTGAAGATTGGCTCTCAAACCATGACGAGGAAATTAATCGGCTTTACCTTCTGTTAGACAACAGTTCGGAGTTTTCTACGGAACTAGACACTAACAATCACTCTGCAAGTACTGACAGGGATGATATCGACGACATATTTGATACTAATGAGTTAATTCAAAATAAAATTCAAACAATTGAGAACTGTAATGACATTGATAGGCAGGACCTTTTTGAGATTTTACAAGCACATTCCACAGTTTTTACTCACAAAACAGGAACAATCAAGGGATTTCAATACCAATTTCGTGTTCGTGAGCATACTAAATTTTGTGTTAGACCAAACGTAATTCCAGCACATTATAGGGACCGTGTTAGAACAGAAATACAATCTATGCTTAATGAGGGCATTATTGAGCCTGCAGTAAGCTCATACAACAATCCAATACATGTTGTCGAGAAGAAAAATGGATCGATCAGGCTTGTCTTAGATTCGAGACAAATCAATACTATCATCATTCCTGAAACAGACAGGCCGCAAACGTTGGAAGAACTTCTTCAAAATTTTAATGGCGTAAAAGTGTTGTCTTCTATTGATCTCAGATCCAGCTTTTATCAGATCGAACTTCATCCAGAATGTAGAAAATACACAGCTTTCCTTTGTTTCGGCGTTTGTTATCAGTTTCGGAAACTTCCTTTTGGTTTGAACATTTCTTCGGCAGCATTCATTCGCGGGCTAAATTCCATATTACCTGAGTTCTTAAAACGTCACATCACCTTATATGTGGACGATATTCTAATAGCGGAAGCTTCATGGGAACAACATAATCGCATCCTCAACAGTTTGTACGTATTTTTGCAGAATCTGGAATTACAGTTAACTTGGAAAAGTCTGAATTCGGTAGGTCAAAGGTGAAGTTTTTGGGACATATTATTTCTTCTGAAGGCATTCAGCCGGATCCTGAAAAGTTAGAAGAAATCAGAGCCATTCCAGTTCCATCCACAAAAAACAAGTCCGCAGTTTTCTAGGTCTCGTAAATTTTTACCGTCGTTTTCTGAATATGCAAATTCTTGTTACACCAAAACTTTGTTCTCTCACTGGAAAAAATACTATTTGGAACTGGGACGAACAATCACAGTTGGAATTCAATTCTTTGAAAGAAGCGTTACTTAACGCGCCAATACTAGCTCATCCAGATCTGTCACAAGATTTCTGCCTTAGCACGGATTCTTCTAAAGTCGGTCTTGGTGCCCAATTATTTCAAGAAGCCATAGAAAATGACACTACCGTTCAGAAAACCATTGCCTTTGCTAGCCGAGTGCTAACAAAATCTGAAAAAAATTATTCCGTTACTGAATTAGAAGCTTTAGCTATCGTTTGGGCATTTAACAAATTCCGTTTCTTTCTTTCTGGTAAGCACGTAAAAGTATACAGTGATCATCGTGCATTACAATTTCTTATGTCTTCAAAATTAAATCATGACAGGTTAAAACGTTGGGCATTGTTTCTGCAAGAATTCCGCTTCACAATAGTCTACATTCCCGGCAAGGAGAACATTGTTGCGGACGCACTGTCACGCGCACCGGCTGGGCTTGAGAAAAGTAACACAGAAGGCAACCTCGAGAAAAATTTCAGTATTCTTTACATTCAGAAAGTCGCCTTTGAAAACATCATCACCACATCTTTAAAGGACATTGCTCATGAACAAGATAAAGATCCGATTTGGAAAGACATCAAGAGCAAATGGCATGGAAAGACACACACACAGATTCGGCATTATTACCTGGTTAGAAACAACATACTCTTCAAACGCTGCACTGTTGATGACAAGCTATGGGTACTTTGCATTCCAGACGATTTTGTTAATAAGCTCATTTGGTACATTCATTTCAGCTACGCACATTTTGGTCCACGAAAATGTTATCATATTCTTCGAACGACTTGTTATTTTAACAATATGGAGAAAAGAATTCGAAGAGTCTTGTCTATTTGTAAACTTTGTCAAAAGGCGAAACCATCTACTGTCTCACATCGTGCTCCGTTGTTTCCTATTATTCCTTCTAAATTAAAAGAATTTGCTGCTGTTGATCTCTTGGGACCGCTTGTCAGAACATCTAATGGATTTTCGTACGTTCTAGTCGCTGTTGAACTTACTTCAAAATTTGTTTCTTTCACTCCGTTACGTAAAGCCACTGGACGGTCTGTATCCAACGCCTTTGTTAAAAATTTCTTACGTGAAGTTGGACACGTTAGTAAAGTCATTTCAGATAATGGACCGCAATTCAGATCTGCTGTTTGGTCACGCACGCTTCGGAATCATAAAATCAAACCTGTTTTTATTTCATTGTACTCACCACATTGTAACCCGTCTGAACGGATTATGAAAGAAATCAATAAGCTTTGCAGACTTTATTGTCACAGAAAGCATCAGCATTGGGACAGATATTTACACTTATTTCAAAACGTGCTGAATGAAATGCCTCACGACTCCACTGCTTTACCACCTACTCTTGTACTAAAGAATGAAGAACCACCGAACAGAATCAGAGAGCTTGTACCCTTCCCGAATACACGTAAACTGCGACACAAAGACATAATTGATTTGGCTATTAAAAATATAAAATCTGCAGCAGACAAAAGGAGAAAACTACACGGTAAAGCAAATGCAAAGAAATTATACATTGGTCAGAAAGTTCTCATTAAAGCTCATTCATTGTCACATAAGAAGAAACACTTGAGTCACAAATTCTTTCTAGTTTACAATGGACCATACAGAATCCGACGTATACCACATGATAATTGCGTTGAAGTTGAAACTCTGCGTACTAGGAAGAGTAAAGGTTTACAC
Organism: Schistocerca nitens; assembly: GCF_023898315.1. NCBI lineage: Eukaryota > Metazoa > Arthropoda > Insecta > Orthoptera > Acrididae > Schistocerca > Schistocerca nitens. The sequence continues at coordinate 52,556,505 of NC_064616.1, forward strand.
CACATTTCACATGTAAAACCATTTATTGAGAGATAATCTGCTTTTTAACTTTGTCTTTGCCATAAAACTTTTCACTTCACATTTCTAGTATGCTTTGTCAGACTTAAGAAACTGTTAACATGCAACAATGTTTGAAGTTAAATATCCAGTCTAGAACCTAGGGAACATTTTTAAACAGAAATTACGATTGCATTGTTATAGTGAACAGACGACACAGTGTTGTATTTGTACATTCTTGCTTATTAGTTGCACGATTACGTAACAACTATCAGGCTCACATACTTAGAACATATACTGGCACTGCTAATGAAATTTTCATGTAACATTTTGGTTTACTTGAAAAGACATTCTTTATTTGAAGTACTTTCTGTGGGATTAAAGATGACTTAGCACTTGGTTTCTTTGACAGCTACACAATTATATCACGACGCTACTAATGTGTGACACAATTTACATTGTTGCTTTTGTGCTGTATCTGCTTTATATCTGCACAGATTTTCTGAATTCTTCTGGAAAGTAAAACATGTTTTAGTAGTAACTTTTGTGGTATAGCTACAATGAGACTTCCTTTCCCGTAGCACAACAATACGTTACAGCACAGTACTTTCTTCATCATGGCAATAAGCGTAATAACTAAGATATCTATACGCAAAGCGTTTCACTTTTGTTTATCATGAGGTAAGTACATTGACTTCTGCAGAACTTAGCTTTCGGAGGACGACAACTACGACACTTCCACAGAGATTATCTTACAACAAGACGCACAGTTTAGCGCTACAGTACATGTATTTGAGTGATTAATTTTATACTTAAAACATTTATTTTTAAAGGTTTTTGAATTACAAAGAAAGTTTTCCGTGATACATTTTATTCCATTGCAATAATCTGTAACACCTGAGGGTATAATTACATTAATCCTCAGGGGGGTACATGCCTACTTTGTGTACCATGTGTTTGGCAAGCACAAGAAGCCCTAGCTAATATGGTATTTGCTTATACAACTTTACACATCGGTACCTTATTTCTCTAACACAGAATTACACAGCTATCTGATTATTTGACAGAGAAACAAACATTCTTTTTACTACGTCAGTGACAGATGTTTACACAATTACACAGTTGGATAACTTCACACTTATGAAACTGTATTTTGTCTGTACTTTGTGAACTGTTCATATTTTTTCGGAACCATTGTGATACTATGAGAGCTTTGAATGATATATTTGGTATGGGATCATGATTTTTGAAGTGCGTTTGAGGCAGATGACACTTTTGACATGAGCAGAGAATTTTTTAGGTTTTGAAATTATTGGAGGAAGCTACGACGTTTTTGAGATTTGACTGAGGTGTTATGATGTTATTATTACGATGACAATGTGTATTATGCTGTTGAGGTATGTTTATGATCAATAAGCTGATGCTATATGAGGAATTTGATTATGCTATGCATTTATTATGATGAAATATTGAAGTGTCGTCGCAAGATTGACGTGTCGACGAATATGTTTATGTGTAATGAGGTAAGGAGTAATGAATAGTAGTTAGGGACTCTGACTTGTGAAAAAGGATGTTGGAAACAAATAATCATACTTTAAGAGTTATGAAATGTGTGTAAATGCGTTAATGTATCACAATGCCAGCGAAAATTTTTTGGACACTGTTATATTCATAAGATTTTGTTTCTACACATTTGTAACGCAAATTTTCGACCTGTGAAATTTTTATATGAGACTGCCACTGTAGCGGAAACTGCTGTCGTAAATATTTCAGTAAGAAAGGTAAGTGACCTTGGCGTAATGCGTTTTGGGCGCCCAGCTGAGAGGTAGACGTCTGACAAAAGAAAGCCATTAGGTGCAAAAAAAAAAAAGGAGGCCATTATCCTCGCTATTGACATTCCTTTGTAGAAAGCATCGTAAATACGACACGCTCGAACTTGAAAACATATGATTACACTGTGGAGCTCTTAATTTATGATATTTACTGAAATGCCTAATGAAATGACGAGCAATATTTTTATGTCTATACACCTGATTATGACTACTGTCTCTCTAGTTGAGAGATTTTTCTACTAACTTATGAAATGCCTCATGACTACTGAATGATGTTTTTATGCTTTACTTTGTACATAGTTGCTTATTTCATTTGATATCTGGTTTCCAGCTCTGTTGCAGCATTAGTTTTATAAAATAAACTTAGATGCATTTGCTAATGTGAACACTTTCTGTCAACAGATCTATTAAATAACTATTTTATGATCCACATTCTTCGAAAAAGGAGCTCTTGGAATGGAAAGAACAATAAGAAGGGACTGATAACAATAACTGCATATATAATTTTCTTTTCAAGTACTTGGTAATTTTTTGTAGAATTAGTTTTTGTGGTGCACCACTTTAATGACATAGATATTAAGATGTGAATAGACATTTCCCTTTTTCTGCATTGTTGTCTTTAGTGTAATATTTTTTCTGCTTGAACTTTGCCATGCTTAGGTATTAGTTATAGCATTTGCTGCTGCTGTTTGCCAGGCATAGTGTTACTGAATTTGACTTTGTGTTACTCTGCTAAGTCAGTTTACTACTGATTTATTTTTCTTGTTTGCTGCTCATTGCCTTGTATTAGTTGTAATATTGTTGCTTACTTTGCCAAGTTGAATTTTTTGTCATTGCTGTTCGTGTTAATTGTTTTGTGCTGCTGCATTGCCTCGTCCCTTAGTTTAGCATCTGAGCTCAGTAGAGTTAAGTTAGCTTAAGAGGGGGTAGCCTATAAGAGAATGAGTTGTGATGAATTTGAAGAAATGCACTGCGAGGTTATACGAGAAAAATACAGAAAGTATGCTTGGATAGGATTTTTTTGGCTGGAGCAAATACCGAAATAAGACGAAAGATCTATGGAATGAAGTTTTGGGCTGGACTGCAGTACCAAATGTTACACTGAAAGCGAACCCTGTCCTTTCCTTTTGAGTTATCCCACTATGTGTTTTTGTACAATTGTGTATTTGTTTTCTTCCTGTCTCTGTGTAGTTTCATAGAATTTTTTCTTCTTCTAATACTAAGCTACATTCACTATGATGAGGAATTTTGTTATCCTCAAATATAATTGGCATTAATAATATGTTATTTACCTTGTATATATGCTTAGACATTATTTATTCTGTTTTGTTTTAATGCTCATGTGTAAAGTTGATGTTCCAAAAGTTATTCTGATGTTTTATGTATTTATTTATGTCATAATTCCTGTAACACTGATGTATATGTTAGTTCGATTCTTTTGTAAAGCCTGTACCACAAATGTTATCTGTATCATTATGTTCTTTAATGATGTATTTTGTACCTTTGTAATTGTATTCTTACGTTATAATATTGTAATTGACACCAGTTCATCAAATTAAGTAATTTGTAAGTTACATTTCACTGCACACGTTTCTGTTGGTCATAGTATATGGACAATATGTGAGAAGTAGGGACTGATAGTGTTTGCACATGTGTTAATAATTCAGCAAGGGACTGGATAACAGCATTGCTGGTTCTAAGGACAATTCCAAAAACTTTGTGAGTGCACAAGTGGTGGTTATGGACTTGCTATATTATCCACAAGACTCTTCAATGGTGATTGTGCACCTGCACAGTCACAACAGATGGCTGCTGGCCATTTCTACAAGGACTGCAGTGGGTCTGCACCTCTCGTGGCCCACCAATACCGTAATCTCTACAAGGACTACAGTGGATCTGCATCTTTGATGACCCACCAATACCATTATTTCTACCAGGACTATAGTGGGTCTGCACCTCTGGTGGCCCACCAATACCGTAATCTCTACCAGGACTACAGGGGGTCTGCTCTGTGATGACCTACCTACCAATACTGTTCAAAATTTCGACTGACTCTGCTGTGGGTTTGCTCTGTTGTGGACCATTACCTGTCTGCATGTCAAGAGTCAGCACCGTCTTTTCGTTGGAAGGACAACACTACTTCTTCAAGACTGCATGGAAATCCACTACTTCCGTGTGCATTTTCTTTTACTGCTCAGACTTTGAGAAAAACACTGCTATTTTACTGTGATGAACGATTAGGACTGTCTTTATGGACAGTGAGAAAGTTTAGCTTTTGACCAACAATGTATCAATAAGTCTGCATTTGATATCTTTGTTATTGTAATTATAAAAAATTTTATCAAATCATTATTGGCCACTGCCCAAAACAATTTGTAAAATTTTTTGTGGGGAGCATGGGGGCTATGTAAGTAGGTTGTTTAGGTTTTTTATTGGTAACGCCACCTCAGTATAAAAATCACTGGCTGTGCTGTGTGCAGTCTGTGTCTAGTTTGCATTGTTGTCTGCCATTGTAGTGTTGGGCAGCGGCAGCTGGATGTGAACAGCGCGTAGCGTTGCGCAGTTGGAGGTGAGCCGCCAGCAGTGGTGGATGTGGGGAGAGAAATGGCGGAGTTTTGAAATTTGTAAAACTGGATGTCATGAACTGCTATATATATTATGACTATTAAGGTAAATACATTGTTCTCTATTAAAATCTTTCATTTGCTAACTATGCCTATCAGTAGTTAGTGCCTTCCGTAGTTTGAATCTTTTATTTAGCTGGCAGTAGTGGCGCTCGCTGTATTGAAGTAGTTCGCGTAACGAAGATTTTTGTGAGGTAAGTGATTTGTGAAACGTATAGGTTAATGTTAGTCAGGGCCATTCTTTTGTAGTGATTTTTGAAAGTCAGATTGCGTTGCGCTAAAAATATTGTGTGTCAGTTTAAGCACAGTCATGTATAATTGTTCAAAGGGGACGTTTCAGGGTGAACAGAAAATGGAGGAATGTGACCAAGGTTGCCGTCAACTCAACGACTGCTCAGAGCTTGCGACCGACAGCATGGAATGGCATTCAGCCGAAGGCAGAAGATCCTGATAAATAGGTTGTTCAGGAGCAGCTCCTGCCACCAGCGATCGGCCGATTGATCGGCCGCCAGCAGTGCGCCTCGGCGACACAGAAGACGGCCGAGGGCGATTTCCGCCAGGTGGTGCTGTAGATGAGACACGCCTTGGCGGAGGAGGAGATGAACTGGGTTTCTTATTAGCCTTCTTGGAAACATGATGTCTAGATGAAGGAGGAACCGATGGTTGTGAAGTTGGTGTACGTAAAAAGTCTTCACGAGTATGCTCTTTTTTCGAAGTCTATGTGTCTGACTTTTGGGCTCGAGATTTAGCAGAACCCGATGAAGGGTGAGCCATAAAGTGAGCAGGCGAAGGTGGGGAGGTTGAACGGGCGATCTTTGCACTGGCCGATCTGACAACCATGGTACTAAAGGTGAGGTCGCAAGTCTGCGTGGCCGCCTCCTTTGTTGGCCGAGGAGAAGCAAGGACAGTGCTGTATATTCCTGTCTGAGGCACAGTGGGCTGTCGACTTGCGAATAATTTTAGAGCAGCAAAGGTCGACACCTTTTCCTTCACTCTGATTTCCTGAATGAGCTTTTCGTCTTTAAAAATGGGACAATCTCGAGAGGAAGCAGTGTGGTCACCCATACAGTTGATGCAACGAGGGGATGGAGGTGGACAAGCACCCTCATGGGAATCCTTGCAACACGTAACACATTTGGCCGGATTGGAACAGGACTGGCTGGTGTGATTGAACCGCTGACACCGATAGCAACGCGTAGGGTTTGGGACGTAAGGGCGAACGGAAATTCTCATAGCCTGCTTTGATTTTCGATGGGAGTTGAACTTTGTCAAATGTCAAGAAGACAGTGTGGGTTGGAATGATGTTCGTGTCAACCCTTCTCATAACTATGAACAGCCCTTACGCCCTGGTCAGACAGGTAGTGCTGAATTTCCTTGTCAGACAATCCGTCGAGGGAGTGTGTATAAACGACTCCACGTGAGGAATTTAAAGTGTGGTGTGGTTCAACCCGGACAGGGAAGGTGTGGAGCAGTGAAGTACACAGCAATTTTTGTGCTTGGAGGGCACTGACTGTTTCTAACAACAAAGTGCCATTCCGTAATCTGGAACAAGACGAAGCATAGCATCACAGCTGGTGAGATAAACATGTGTGACTTCACCTATAGCCCCCCACCCCCCGTCTCTCTATCTCTATCTCTATCTCTCTCTCTCTCTCTATCTCTATGTCTCTCTCTCTCTCTCTATCTCTATGTCTCTCCGTATATAGGATTTCCAAAGCTGCTGAGAGGTAATCAGTGCATACGGAAAGAATCACGACGAAGGGTAGAAATCCTTGTAACAGCAATATACTATAACATGGTAGTTCATTCTAAGAAGTTAGTAAAAGAGTCGCATATTGCAGATAACTGAGGTAGTATAGCAGGTTGCCCATAGTAGATCATAGTTTTGAAGACAATCCTTGCGCTAGCGAAGAATAGTTTCTACGCAAATAACGCACTGGGCGTAAGATATGTACACTCCTGGAAATGGAAAAAAGAACACATTGACACCGGTGTGTCAGACCCACCATACTTGCTCCGGACACTGCGGGAGGGCTGTACAAGCAATGATCACACGCACGGCACAGCGGACACACCAGGAACCGCGGTGTTGGCCGTCGAATGGCGCTAGCTGCGCAGCATTTGTGCACCGCCGCCGTCAGTGTCAGCCAGTTTGCCGTGGCATACGGAGCTCCATCGCAGTCTTTAACACTGGTAGCATGCCGCGACAGCGTGGACGTGAACCGTATGTACAGTTGACGGACTTTGAGCGAGGGCGTATAGTGGGCATGCGGGAGGCCGGGTGGACGTACCGCCGAATTGCTCAACACGTGGGGCGTGAGGTCTCCACAGTACATCGATGTTGTCGCCGGTGGTCGGCGGAAGGTGCACGTGCCCGTCGACCTGGGACCGGACCGCAGCGACGCACGGATGCACGCCAAGACCGTAGGATCCTACGCAGTGCCGTAGGGGACCGCACCGCCACTTCCCAGCAAATTAGGGACACTGTTGCTCCTGGGGTATCGGCGAGGACCATTCGCAACCGTCTCCATGAAGCTGGGCTACGGTCCCGCACACCGTTAGGCCGTCTTCCGCTCACGCCCCAACATCGTGCAGCCCGCCTCCAGTGGTGTCGCGACAGGCGTGAATGGAGGGACGAATGGAGACGTGTCGTCTTCAGCGATGAGAGTCGCTTCTGCCTTGGTGCCAATGATGGTCGTATGCGTGTTTGGCGCCGTGCAGGTGAGCGCCACAATCAGGACTGCATACGGCCGAGGCACACAGGGCCAACACCCGGCATCATGGTGTGGGGAGCGATCTCCTACACTGGCCGTACACCACTGGTGATCGTCGAGGGGACACTGAATAGTGCACGGTACATCCAAACCGTCATCGAACCCATCGTTCTACCATTCCTAGACCGGCAAGGGAACTTGCTGTTCCAACAGGACAGTGCACGTCCGCATGTATCCCGTGCCACCCAACGTGCTCTAGAAGGTGTAAGTCAACTACCCTGGCCAGCAAGATCTCCGGATCTGTCCCCCATTGAGCATGTTTGGGACTGGATGAAGCGTCGTCTCACGCGGTCGGCACGTCCAGCACGAACGCTGGTCCAACTGAGGCGCCAGGTGGAAATGGCATGGCAAGCCGTTCCACAGGACTACATCCAGCATCTCTACGATCGTCTCCATGGGAGAATAGCAGCCTGCATTGCTGCGAAAGGTGGATATACACTGTACTAGTGCTGACATTGTGCATGCTCTGTTGCCTGTGTCTATGTGCCTGTGGTTCTGTCAGTGTGATCATGTGATGTATCTGACCCCAGGAATGTGTCAATAAAGTTTCCCCTTCCTGGGACAATGAATTCACGGTGTTCGTATTTCAATTTCCAGGAGTGTATGTCCTTGCGGACTGGCGGCTTTTTCTAGCGCGGATTATACAAAACCTCTATCTCTATATATCATAAAATGTATGTATGCATGTCCCACATATCGGCCTAAACAACTACACCGGTATCAACCAAACGTGGTACACAAATCACTATCTGGAAAGAAGACTTTTGGAGGTAAAAACTATTACTCTTTCAAAGGGATGGGGGTGAGGGCGGGTGTGAAAAAAGAGCGCGGTTCACTACGTGAAAAACCGAAGATATTTTCATCCTGTACATGATAATGAGTGTAGTTAGCGACTAGCAAAGCTTAAACCTGATTTCAGACGTTTATTAAACTTTTTGACGCTATCACGGATACAGGAGAGAAGAAGAAATGGACTAATAGGAGTCTGGAATAAAAAAAAAACTGGCAATGACAGGTTTCTCAGCTTGTCTTACGATAAAATCGTATCTTAAATACACACCTCTTGGCCATTGTGACCTGCGATGGCACTAAGCAAGCCCCATACAGTACATTAGACAAACAAATAAGTTCAACTCTATTAAACGTAGACACATTTCGCTTGACATGATGCAGAATTACGTCACATCTGCCGAAGTGTGAGACTAAACGTTACACTTGCTGACGCGGAACACAACTAGCTAAACATGTGTCAAGAAAGATACCTTACTGGATCATATTGATATAAAGTTTGAGTAAAAATCATTTTCTCATAGTTCGAGCGTGTGAGCTAATAGCGCTGTACGACACATCTTATCAGCGTCACAGGAAAGGGAAAAACATGTTTTTTTTTTTTGTCATCAGTCTACTGACTGGTTTGATGCGGCCCGCCACGAATTCCTTTCCTGTGCTAACCTCTTCATCCCAGAGTAGCACTTGCAACCTACGTCCTCAATTATTTGCTTGACGTATTCCAATCTCTGTCTTCCTCTACAGTTTTTGCCCTCTACAGCTCCCTCTAGTACCATGGAAGTCATTCCCTCATGTCTTAGCAGATGTCCTATCATCCTGTCCCTTCTCCTTATCAGTGTTTTCCACATATTACTTTCCTCTCCGATTCTGCGTAGAACCTCCTCATTCCTTACCTTATCAGGCCACCTAATTTTCAACATTTGTCTATAGCACCACATCTCAAATGCTTTGATTCTCTTCTGTTCCGGTTTTCCCACAGTCCATGTTTCACTACCATACAATGCTGTACTCCAGACGTACATCCTCAGAAATTTCTTCCTCAAATTAAGGCCGGTATTTGATATTAGTAGACTTCTGTTGGCCAGAAATGCCTTTTTTGCCATAGCGAGTCTGCTTTTGATGTCCTCCTTGCTCCGTCCGTCATTGGTTATTTTACTGCCTAGGTAGCAGAATTCCTCAACTTCATTGACTTCCTGACCATCAATCCTGATAAGTTTCTCGCTGTTTCTCATTTCTACTACTTCTCATTACCTTCGTCTTTCTCCGACTTACTCTCAAACCATACTATGTACTCATTAGACTGTTCATTCCGTTCAGCAGATCATTTAATTCTTCTTCACTTTCACTCAGGATTGCAATGTCATCAGCGGATCGTATCATTGATACCCTTTCACCTTGTATTTTAATTCCACTCCTGAACCTTTCTTTTATTTCCATCATTGCTTCCTCGGTGTACAGATTGAAGAGTAGGTGCGAAAGGCTACAGCCTTGTCTTACACCCTTCTTAATACGAGCACTTCGTTCTTGATCTTCCACTCTTATTATTCCCTCTTGGTTGTTGTACATATTGTATATGACCCGTCTCTCCCTATAGCTTACCCCTACTTTTTTCAGAATCTCGAACAGCTTGCACAATTTTATATTGTCGAACGCTTTTTCTAGGTCGACAAATCCTATGAAAGTGTCTTGATTTTTCTTTAGCCTTGCTTCCATTATTAGCCGTAACGTCAGAATTGCCTCTCTCGTCCCTTTACTTTTCCTAAAGCCAAACTGATCGTCACCTAGCGCATTCTCAATTTTCTTTTCCATTCTTCTGTATATTATTCTTGTAAGCAGCTTCGATGCATGAGCTGTTAAGCTGATTGTGCGATAATTCTCGCACTTGTCAGCTCTTGCCGTCTTCGGAATTGTGTGGATGATGCTTTTCCGAAAGTCAGATGGTATGTCGCCAGACTCATATATTCTACACACCAACGTGAATAGTCGTTTTGTTGCCACTTCCCCCAATGATTTTAGAAATTCTGATGGAATGTTATGTATCCCTTCTGCCTTATTTGACCGTAAGTCCTCCAAAGCTCTTTTAAATTCCGATTCTAATACTGGATCCCATATCTCTTCTAAATCGACTCCTGTTTCTTCTTCTATCACATCAGACAAATCTTCACCCTCATAGAGGCTTTCAATGTATTCTTTCCACCTATCTGCTCTCTCCTCTGCGTTTAACAGTGGAATTCCCGTTGCACTCTTAATGTTACCACCGTTACTTTTAATGTCACCAAAGGTTGTTTTGACTTTCCTGTATGCTGAGTCTGTCCTTCCGACAATCATATCTTTTTCGATGTCTTCACATTTTTCCTGCAGCCATTTCGTCTTAGCTTCCATTCACTTCCTATTTATTTAATTCCTCAGCGACTTTTATTTCTGTATTCCTGATTTTCCCGGAACATGTTTGTACTTCCTCCTTTCATCAATCAACTGAAGTATTTATTCTGTTACCCATGGTTTCTTCGCAGCTACCTTCTTTGTACCTATGTTTTCCTTCCCAACTTCTGTGATGGCCCTTTTTAGAGATGCCCATTCCTCTTCAACTGTACTGCCTACTGCGCTATTCCTTATTGCTGTATCTATAGCGTTAGAGAACTTCAAACGTATCTCGTCATTCCTTAATACTTCCGTATCCCACTTCTTTGTGTATTGATTCTTCCTGACTAATGTATTTAACTTCAGCCTACTCTTCATCACTACTATATTGTGATCTGAGTCTATCTGCTCCTGGGTACGCCTTACAATCCAGTATCTGATTTCGGAATCTCTGTCTGACCATGATGTAATCTAATTGAAATCTTCCCGTATCTCCCGGCCTTTTCCAAGTATACCTCCTCCTCTTGTGATTCTTGAACAGGGTATTCGCTATTACAAGCTGAAACTTGTTACAGAACTCAATTAGTCTTTCTCCTCTTTCATTCCTTGTCCCATGCCCATATTCTCCTGTAATCTTTTATTCTACTCCTTCCCCTACAACTGCATTCCAGTCGCCCATGACTATTAGATTTTCGTCCCCCTTTACATACTGCATTACCCTTTCAATATCCTCATACACTTTCTCTATCTGTTCATCTTCAGCTTGCGACGTCGGCATGTATACCTGAACTATCGTTGTCGGTGTTGGTCTGCTGTCGATTCTGATTAGATCAACCCAGTCACCGAACAGTTCACAGTAACACACCCTCTGCCCTACCTTCCTATTCAAAACGAATCCTACACCTGTTATACCATTTTCTGCTGCTGTTGATATTACCCGATACTCATCTGACCAGAAATCCTTGTCTTCCTTCCACTTCACTGACCCCTACAATATCTAGATTGAGCCTTTGCATTTCCCTTTTCAGATTTTCTAGTTTCCCTACCACGTTCAAGCTTCTGACATGTATGATTCCCAAAAAATAGGAATGAAGCATTTGCCTACCAACAAATTCCTAATTGTTGTACACTTTCCATCACAAAAATTGGCCAGCAGAAATCCCAGCCAGAATGCAAGTCCCGTACAGCACTAACGTGAATGAAATGCAAAATGTCATATTTATTTACCTTGGGAACATGCTGAGGAGAAAATATTACTTCAAAAAATACAGGATATTGACCTTGTGAGTATTCCGGATCTATTCCAAGATGGCACGAAACATTTTCTGCAAATGGAACATGTCGGTTTTATAAATAGATTTAGCGCATGTTAACTGAATGGCTATCACTTGCTAAGTTGTCGCTCTAGCTGGGTAAACAACATGCGCTCTTTATGTGTAAAGCGTCTCATGTTCGAATACATGTGAATTTTCTTTTTTTCGTTAATACACACACACACACACACACATTCTTCTGGATCAATATTTTTTGTCCGTGAATACCATCGTTGTATTATATAAAATACGTTTCGATAATGTGCAGCTAACTTCCCACAGAAGATGTGACTAGTGTGACGAGACGTCCAGATAAATCCGGACGTGTCCTTTTTATGTCTTTGTCCAGGGTCCGGGAGGAGTTTTACGTTTTCCTTTTTTGTAAAGTTGACCGTAATAAAATTATATTTGCGATTATTTCCGTTCTATTGCTCTTTTCTTAAATAGATTATCTACATATGGCAGCAGGATAATCGATTTTATCGATTTTCCACTACTGATCATGAATATATCCATAAGCAATGCAAACGTCGATTATTTAAAATTTTCGTTGCGTATTTTCAGTTCCGGATTCACCTTGTCTTGGCTTGGCATTATAGGTTTCATGTCATGTAATCAGTACTCATGAGTGACTGATTTGCTGTTAATTGTAACAGTGACTTTTATAAAATACCTGGCAATGTCTAAACGCAAGTGCACATTCTGAAATGTTCTTTCTTAGAAATCTCTTGCCTTCGAGAAAGGGATAACTGAGTTCTAAGCAGAATCTAAAATATGTAGAGCTGGAACTTACGTCTCAGTGGACAATAAACGTAAGAAATACTTCCAAGATTGTTTTATTGTCGTAGTTTTATTTCGTGGTTTCTTAGTCATTCAGTTTATTTAAAATCGGAAACTGTGTGTGAAAAATTGGAAATAAAATTCTCCAGTTCTGGAGAGCATGCACAAACATCATTTAATTTATTTAAACGTAAAACTAAATGCATGCCAATGTATCACTCAAATATTTTAAAATCCTTGCACTAGATGTCCAAGAGCTCTAACATCATATTACCACTCAGAAGCATAAGAAAAATATTCAGGGTAGCAGTTAAATGTCTAGGATAGAGTCATTATTTCAGCTACAGCCATCTACTACTGCTTTAATAATGATGATGATTACTTATGGCGGAGGGCACTAAACAGCTAAGTCATCAGCGCGCGTGCATTAATAGTATACCGATGAACATTGTGAAAATGTATGGAAAAAGTTCGATAAAACGGAAAGCCAAGTTTCATCCCCTCAAAATAATCGTAAGGCAACCCCACTAAGGTGAGATTCAGAAAAGCCCGTAATAAAATCCCAACGAGAGACAGCAGGATAACTAGATAGATTCATAGATAAAATACCTATAGAGACAAAGTTAAAGAAAGGACAGATAACCGCGGCTGGAAGACTACATATAAATAAAATAATAAGTGACCCAGCCACTCTGTGACACATTAAGATCTTACATCCAATATTTTGGAAAGAATTCCGGACACCACACAAAATCTTAAAACACGAACAACATTGGCCTCGATACCAGTTAAAGTAGATGGCAGATCCTGCGGGAAACCCAGTTCAACCCTCAAGCCGACATATAAAACAAACTCAGTTAAAACATGTTGCACTGACAGCTGTGTCCCGCATATCTGACATACTGGGAACTCCTCCCGAAAGAAGAGGAAGCCGTGTGTCAGTAAGCAATGCCCCACTCTAAGCCGTGTAAGGGTTACTTCAGTTTTTTGAGTTTATCCATACTGGATGAGAGGTCGTGGCTGTGAATGTCAATGTTAAAAAATATATCGGCTCAACCACTTGTTTATAGTGTAAAATACTAAGATTGACGCGTTTCGGAAGTCAAGCTTCCATCATCAGAATAATAAAAAGTAAAAGAACCTGTTAAAACTCGCTAAAATGGAACATGCACCAGGCACAATAAAACTGATAATAAAATTAAAACATATTGGCTACTTCCCCTGTTGCAGCCGTATCTTTCAAGGTGCATCTCCACATAGTCGTCAAAATATAAAAAAGTCTAAAATGGTGTCACGTATGGTGTTCAACATATAACCACGTAGCTCTCTCCTCTATCGTCGTAAACCGCCCGTGCGTCTTCGTTGATACCACACACCACGTAGCCAAACACGACACTGCAACGCGAGTGAGCTCACGCGCAAGTAAACAAGGAAGTCACAGAGATGTCTATACAAACAGATAACGTATACATGTTCCAAGGACCTCATGAAATGATGGTATCCTACCAATTGCTAAAAATGTAGTTACTAAAAGAAACCAGTGAAATGTTTGAAAATGTATTTGTATCACCAGTTAGCTGTTCATTCAGTGTGTTCTGATTATCCACGCTATGTATCGTAATTTCCAGCTGTTCCAGTAGATCCAGCGTTTTGTCTTTGTCCTGTCTATGTAAAATAAAGAGATCCTGATCTATTCCCAACATGGGGTGTCCAGTTTCCCAAGTATGCGTGGCTACAGCTGACTTTTCGAAATTACTAAGCCGGAAAGCATCGCTATGTTCTTTGTAACGTACTTTAAAGGACCTACCCGTTTGGCCTACATAGCTTGCCTTGCACGTGTTACACTGAATTTTATAGACCCCAGCTCTCTCATATTTATCGCTTTCCTACTGCAAATTATTTCTTAGTTTAAACTGCAGCGTATTATTGGTTTGAAAAACGGTATTAACTTTAAAAGATTTGAAAATGTTAGCCACTTTTTGCGAAATATCACCGAAGAATGGTATTGTGACTCTCGTAATATTATTTGCGGTATTCTTCCTTGCATTCGCACGCTGTTTCTGTCGTATTAATTTGTGGACAACGTTTTGGTCATATCCGTTAGCTCTGGCTAGCTGTTTTACGACGTTCAGGTCAGTCACTCTGTCTTCTTCATTCATAGGGACTCTAAAGGCTCTATCTATCAAAGATCTAAAAGCAGAAAGTTTCTGGCTATTATAAATCATTTGGAAAAAATACTGCTCCTTAACCCGCAACATCCCGTGTATAAAGTTGTATATTACATACGCTATGTAGATGATACGCTGCTTCTTATTGATGGACAAGAAAAAGAAGTTGCAGAAATAGTAAATAAATTTAACGAGTTACACGGTAAAATTGAATTCACTGTGGAAGAAGAGAAAAATGGTGAACTGCAATTTCTCGACCTAAGTATTAGGAAACAAAATGGTGGGCATGTTTTTAAAATATTTAGGAAACCAACCACAACTGATGTGTTGAAACAAAATAATTCCTGCCATCCTGATAGCCAGAAACTTTCTGCTTTTAGATCTTTGATAGGTAGAGCCTTTAGAGTCCCTATGAATGAAGAAGACAGAATGACTGAGCTGAACATCGTGAAACAACCCGCCAGAGCTAACGTTGTTGTTGTGGTCTTCAGTCCTGAGACTGGTTTGATGCAGCTCTCCATGCTACTCTATCCTGTGCAAGCTTCTTCATCTCCCAGAACTTACTGCAACCTACGTCCTTCTGAATCTGCTTAGTGTATTCATCTCTTGGTCTCCCTCTGTGATTTTTACCCTCCACACTGCCCTCCAATCCTAAATTTGTGATCCCTGGATGCCACAGAACATGTCCTACAAACCGGTCCCTTCTTCTTGTCAAGTTGTGCCACAAACTCCTCTTCTCCCCAATTCTGTTCAATACCTCCTCATTAGTTATGTGATCTACCCGTCTAATCTTCAGCATTCTTCTGTAGCACCATATTTTGAAAGCTTCTATTCTCTTCTTGTCCAAACTACTGTATTTATCGTCCATGTTTCACTTCCATACATGGCTACACTCCATACAAATACTTTCATAAACGACTTCCTGACATTTACATCTATACTCGATGTTAACAAATTTCTCTTCTTCAGAAACGCTTTTCTTGCCATTGCCAGTCTACATTTTATATCCTCTCTATTTCGACCATCATCAGTTATTTTGCTCCTCAAATAGCAAAACCCCTTTACTACATTAATTGTCTCATTTCCTAATCTAATTTCCTCAGCATCACCCGACTTGATTCGGCTACATTCATTATCCTCGTTTTGCTTTTGTTGATGGCTACAACCCTGTCTCACTCCCTTCCTAACCGCTGCTTCCCTTTCATGTCCCTCGACCCTTATTACTGCTATCTGGTTTCTGTACAAATTGTAAATAGCCTTTCGCTCCCTGTATTTTACCCCTGCCACCTTTAGAGTATTCCAGTCAACATTGTCAAAAGCTTTCTCTAAGTCTACAAATGCTAGAAACGTAGGTTTGCCTTTCCTTAATCTTTCTTCTAAGATAAGTCGTAAGGTCAGTATTGCCTCACGTGTTCCAATATTTCTACGAAATCCAAACTGCTCTTCCCCAAGGTTGGCTTCAACTAGTTTTTCCATTCGTCTGTAAAGAATTCGCGTTAGTATTTTGCAGCTGTGGCTTATTAAACTGATTGTTCGGTAATTTTCACATCTGTCAACACCTGCTTTCTTTGGGATTGGAATTATTATATTTTTCTTGAAGTCTGAGGATATTTCGCCTGTCTCATACATCTTGGTCACCAGATGGTAGAGTTTTGTCAGGACTGGCTCTCCCAAGGCCGTCAGTAGTTCTAATGGAATGTTGTCTACTCCCGGGGCCTTGTTTCGACTCAGGTCTTTCAGTGCTCTGTCAAACTCTTCACGCAGTATTGTATCTCCCATTTCGTCTTCGTCTACATTCTCTTCCATTTCCAGAATACTGTCCTCAAGTACATCGCCCTTGTATAGACCCTCTTTATACCCCTTCCACCTTTCTGCTTTCCCTTCTTTGCTTAGAACTGGGTTTCCATCTGAGCTCTTGATATTCATACAAGTGGTTCTCTTTTCTCCAAAGGTCTCTTTAATTTTCCTGTAGGCAGTATCTATCTTACCCCTAGTGAGATAAGCCTCTACATCCTTACATTTGTCCTCTAGCCATCCCTGCTTAGCCATTTTGCACTTCCTGTCGATCTCATTTTTGAGACGTTTGTATTCCTTTTTACCTGCTTCATTTACTGAATTTTTATATATTCTCCTTTTATCAATTACATTCAATATTTCTTCTGTTACCCAAGGATTTCTACTAGCCCTCGTCTGTTTACCTACTTGATCCTCTGCTGCCTTCACTACTTCATCCCTCAAAGCTACCCATTCTTCTTCTACTGTATTTCTCTTCCCCATTTGTGACAATTGCTTCCTTATGCTCTCCCTGAAACTCTGTACAACCTGTGGTTTAATCAGTTTGTCCAGATCCCATCTCCTTAAATTCTCACCTTTTTGCAGTTTCTTCAGTTTTAATCTACAGCTCATAACCAATAGATTGTGGTCAGAGTCCACATCTGCCCCTGGAAATGTCTTACAATTTAATACCTGATTCCTAAATCTCTGTCATACCATTATATAATCTATTTGATACCTTCTAGCCGGCCGCGGTGGTCTTGCGGTTCTAGGCGCTGCAGTCCGGAACCGCGGGACTGCTACGGTCGCGGGTTCGAATCCTGCCTCGGGCATGGATGTGTGTGATGTCCTTAGGTTAGTTAGGTTTAAGTAGTTCTAAGTTCTAGGGGACTGATGACCTAAGATGTTAAGTCCCATAGTGCTCAGAGCCATTTGATACCTTCTAGTATTTCCAGGATTCTTCCATGTATACAACCTTCTTTTATGATTCTTGAACCAAGAGTTAGCTATGATTAAGTTGTGCTCTGTGCAAAATTCTGCCAGACGGCTTCCTCTTTCATTTATGTCCCCCAATCCATATTCACCTACTATGTTTCCTTCTCTCCCTTTGCATACTCTCGAATTCCAATCACCCATGACTACTAAATTTTCGTCTCCCTTCACTACCTAAATAATTTCTTTTATCTCATCATACACTTCATCAATTTCTTCATCATCTGCAGAGCTAGTTGGCATATAAACTTGTACTATTGTAGTACGTGTGGGCGTCGTGTCTCTCTTGGCCACAATAATGCGTTCACTATGCTGTTTGTAGTAGCTTATCCGCACTCCTATGTTTTTATTCATTATTAAACCTACTCCTGCATTATCCCTATTTGATTTTGTATTTATAACCCTATATTCACCTGATCAAAAGTCTTGTTCCTCCTGCCACCGAACTTCACTAATTCCCACTATATCTAATTTTAACCTATCCATTTCCCTTTTTAAGTTTTCTAACCTACCTGCCCGATTAAGGGATCTGACATTCCACGCTCCGATCCGCAGAACGAGAACGCCAGTTTTCTTTCTCCTGATAAAGACGTCCTCTTGAGTAGTCACCGCCTGGACATCCGAATGGGGGACTATTTTACCTACGGAATATTTTACCCAAGAGGACGCCGTAATCATTTAACCGTACAGTAAAGCTGCATGCCCGCGGGAAAAATTACGGCTGTAGTTTCCCCTTGCTTTCAGCCGTTCGCAGTACCAGCACAGCAAGGCCGTTTTGGTTAGTGTTACAAGGTCAGATCAGTCAATCATCCAGACTGTTGCCCCTGCAACTACTGAAAAGGCTGCTGCCCCTCTTCAGGAAGCACGCGTTTGTCTGGCGTCTCAACAGATACCCCTCCGTTGTGGTTGCACCTACGGTACGGCCATCTGTATCGCTGAGGCACGCAAGCCTCCCCACCAACGGCAAGGTCCATGGTTCATGGGGGGGGGGGGGGGGGGGGGGCAGAGCTAGCGGATATCACCAAAACGTTGTCAATAACTTAATACGACAGAAACAGCGCGCGATTGCAAGGAAGAATACCGCAAATAACATTACGAGAGTCACAATACCATACTTCGGTGATATTTCGCAAAAAGTGGCTAACATTGTTGTGGATTGGCCAGAGCACCAACCCACAATAAGAGGAAGCCGAAAGGCACGCGTTTAAGCTCACGCAGGATGGCGTGAGGTCTGGAACAGGACAAGTAATGAAGACTAGCAAATAAAGTACGTAGCTTCTGGAATACTTAACTTTAATCCATAATTGGTGAACATCGGTCTGACGGTACATGCATCACAAGATAAATAGCAAATGATAATGGCGCCTTGCTAGGTCGTAGCAAATGACGTAGCTGAGGGCTATGCTAACTATCGTCTCGGCAATTGAGAGCGTAATTTGTCAGTGAACCATCGCTAGCAAAGTCAGCTGTACAACTGGGCGAGTGCTAGGACGTCTCTCTAGACCTGCCGTGTGGCGGCGCTCGGTCTGCAATCACTGATAGTGGCGACACGCGCGTCCGACGTATACTACCGGACCGCGGCCGATTTAAAGGCTACCACCTAGCAAGTGTGGTGTCTGGCGGTGACACCACAAACATTTTCAAACCTTTTAAAGTTAATACCGCTTTTCAGACCAATAATACGCTGCGGTTTAAACTAAGAAATAATTTGCAGCAAGAAAGCGATGAATATGAGAGAGCTGGGGTCTATAAAATTCAGTGTAACACGTGTAAGGCAAGCTATGTAGGCCAAACGGGTAGGTCCTTTAAAGTACGTTACAAAGAACATAGCGATGCTTTCCGGCTTAATAATTTCGGAAAGTCAGCTGTAGCCACGCATACTTGGGAAACGGGACACCCCATGTTCATAGGCGACACCATTTTAGAGTTTTTTTATATTTTGACGATTATGTGGAGATGCACCTTGGAAGACACGGCTGCAACACGGGAAGTAGCCACGATGTTTTAATTTTATTATCAATTTTATTGTGCCTGGTGCATGTTCCATTTTAACGAGTTTTAACAGGTTCTTTTAGTTTTTAATATTCTGATGATGGAAGCTTGACTTCCAAAACGCGTCTATCTCAGTGTTTTACACTATAAACAAGTGGTTGAGCCGATATATCTTTTAACATTTACTTCTTCAGACCGTCGTGGGCGGAAGGAGGTAAACCACGGTCGCACTGAACGTCTTATGGAAAGTAGTTTATTATTCTTTACTTCCAGTCACTGAGCTTCCAACCAACACTTGGCCGTCCTGATGACAAGTGAAGTGACTGCTTGCTGGCGGACTGGACAGCGAGCAGGAGGGAGAGGGTAGCAAGCCTCCTCGGCAGCCGCCTTAGCGAGCTCGTTCCCTGAATCACTGTGTGCACTGGAGCCCAGCACAAAATGGTTTCACTGTCTTGCCTTTGCAAGAGAAAGAGAGCGTCCTGCACTTGTTGCACCATCCGATCTGCTGGATGCATCCGACCAATAGCGAGAAGGGCACTTTGAGAATCTAATCTTCTCGTGACGCCGTCTCATCTGCTCCATTGCCCTCAGGACAGCAAACAATTCCCCGTAATAAACTGCCCTGCGAGCCACGTCCTGAGGAAAATGTAGGGAAACACGACAGAACAACCGAGAAAATTTTCCTGCTTCGAACCATTTGTGTAGTCCGGTACAAAATCTGGGTGGCTACCTAATATCTCGTTAAATTGAAATTTAAAACTATAGTCTGGGGTACAATGCTTCTTGTAAGCAGTCAGTTCTAAAAGCAATCTGGGCCTTAGTAGTAGCCACGGTGATGCCCTACTCCACCCCTGACTTTGGGCGGCCGGCCGGAGTCGCCGTGCGGTTCTAGGAGCTACAGTCTGGAACCGAGCGACCGCTACGGTCGCAGGTTCGAATCCTGCCTCGGGCATGGATGTGTGTGATGTCCTTAGGTTAGTTAGGTTTAATTAGTTCTAAGTTCTAGGCGACTGATGACCTCAGCAATTAAGTCGCATAGTGCTCAGAGCCATTTGAACCAAGGCTCTCCCTTGCACGGATCCGAAATTGGCTTGTTGCTTGTCGCCGTTGATCGAACAGCCGTTCCAGTGGCGGCTGTAAAACGTAGCTGGATGCTGGCGATGTAGGAACGGACAAGACGTCGAATAGACAGCGGAGGCTGAACAGCCTCCTCTCACAAGCGAACAACTGGGCTCCTGTTGGCAGCCTAATACCCTCGTGGTGAACCGCATCCAGAATTTTGGGGTACGAAGGCCTTGCTGACGCATAAATCTGGCATCCGTATTCGAGCCGGGGTCGCACAAAGGTCTTATAAAGTCGGAGCAGACGTGCCCTGTCGGCTCACCAAGACCTATGACTGACACATGTAGGGATGTTTAAGGCCGTGAAACATCTCAGCTTCAGTTCTTTAAGGTATGGCAGCCATGTTCACTTCTCATCAAAAGTAAGGCCCAGGTACTTCACTTTTTCCTTAAAAGTGGGAACGGTGTCCCCCAGTTTTAAAAAGGGTAAATTAAACAGACAGCGGGTTCGATTAAAATGAACGCAAACTGTTTCTCCAAAGAGAATTTAAAACCTTTGGGGTAAGACCATTCCTCCAGCCGACTGATCGTCAGTAGTAATTGCCGAGTAGCCGTTGCGAGGCCGGAGGATGCACAGAAGATGGATTAGTTGTCCACAAAAAAGGAACATTGTACAGGACGTCGTCCTGTGGACATAATACTGTCTATTGCAATGGCGAATGCTGTGACACTTAAAACACTCCAGTAAGTCACTTTTAAATCACCAAGCTCTTGCTGGAGAAGGAGCACTACCATTCCATAATGTTAGGCATCATTTTACTTAGCTATAGTGTAGGTCAATGGATTGCACGCCAAAATTAAATGAAGTCATTTATTTTGATCTTCTCGGCAAGAAAAAAAACTCAATCCATAATCAATAACGTAACTGCTCCTTATGCCATGAATGTAACCATGGAAGCTTTGAATGGGATATCTTGTTTTGGTGTCTCGACAGATGAAAGTGTCCACGACAATATAAAAAAAATGTTTTGACTACAAAACTTGGTGGTTTAGAGGATCAAACCAGTCTCAGGACTGAAGACCACAACAACAACAACAACAAAATTCAGAAAGTTCATAGTTACTTTTCTATTTACATTGTTAGAACGGTACAGCTACACCCTTTCTGTGAATTTGTTGAGGTAAATTTTATACAAGTTCTGTCTCATGTGAAAACTAGGTGGTTGGCTCTTTTTCCCAACCGTGCAAAGAGTACTGGAAATATATCCTGACGTGAATTCTTTCTTTGCCTGAAAGCATGCCACCAGAGGTTTTGTTTCAGTTTTTTGAGAATAGGTTAAGTGAAGCATGCATATGGCACTTATAAATCACTGATGTCTGTGTTTACAAATATTCTGCAACTAGAAACGGAGAACAGGTCCGTGCTTGAAATGATTTTAGATCCTATGTGTATGGTCCTTGAGGACCGATCAAATGAAAAATTAATTTGCCTGAAGGTTAAGCAGAAGCTGATAATTGCAACAGAAGAAGGCTTTGATAAAGAAATTAAACTTTTTATGCAGGAAGCTATGTTGCTCTGTCAATCGTGATAGGAATATTTAAAACAATGGCCCTTTATGCTTCACGACTTTCTCTGTTTCAAATGGATGTCTCTTAAAAAACATATTAACTACAATGATGTTGAAGAAAGCCTTTTGTATTTGAAAGAGAAATGTAAAGCTTTTGAAGTTGAAGAAGTAAAATGTTTTGAGCAATTTTGTAATTTTAGGCAATTTCTGAAACAGAATGGCAATGATCCTGAATTTAGTGTGTTATCTTGTAGTAAAAGTAGTAAAATATGGGCCAAGTATTTTTGTGAAAGTAAGTCTGTTGATTTTCATTCATAGTTGTTAAAACTCTTTCAGTATATCAGAGCACAACATAAGTGTAGAAAAAACATTTTCGCTCATTACAGCACAATGGAATAGGTTCAAAATGGCTCTGAGCTCTATGGGACTTAACAGCTGAGGTCATCAGTCCCCTAGAACTTAGAACTACTTAAACCTAACGAACCTAAGGACATCACACACATCTATGCCCGAGGCAGGATTCGAACCTGCGACCGTAGCGGTCGCGCGGTTCCAGACTGAAGCGCCTAGAACCGCTCGGCCACCACGGCCGGCGACAGGAATAGGTTTAACCTTCAATCTGTTGAAGGTATGATGATGGTCCAGTATAATTTAAAAGAGTTTTCCTGTGTATCTGTTTACAACTATCTGCTAAGCACGCCTGCGCTTCTACAGAAAGTTGCGTCTTCAGAGAAATACCAATAAAAGTTAAGGGATGTACGAATGTTGGAACTTAAACATTGGCAATTACTTATTCATAACCGATATAAGAGAGTTATATGTTTACACCTATACTGTCCTTCAAAGTAGTCACCAGCGTTGTATAGAACCAGTTGCCAGCGATGTGGAAGGTGTTAGTATACCGTTAGCAGAGCCTGTTCTGTTGATGGTGCGAATGGAGCGGTCTACTGCCTGTCGAATCTCTGGAACAGTTCTGCAGCGAATGCCACGAAGTGATTCCTTCATCTCCAGAATCAAATCAAAGTCACCATCACCTGCGACCAGCTTTGCGAAGAAGCGGCGACACTTTCTGCGCAACCAGCCCATCATTTTGCACGACATTGCGCGGGCGTATACAGCGCAAGCTGTGGCTGCTCTGTTCGGTCGATGGGACTGGGAAGTACAGTACCATCCACCATACTCCCCGGACTTAAGTTCTCGTGACTTTGATTTGATTCCAAAGATGAAGGAACCACTTCGTGGCATTTGCTTCAGAACTGTTCCAGATATTCGAGAGGCAGTAGACCGCTCCATTCGCACCATCAACAGAGCAAGCTCTGCTGACGATATACTACGCCTTCCACATCGCTGGCAACGGGTTCTACACAACGCTAGTGACTGCTTTGAAGGACAGTAACAGGTGCAAACATGTAACTCTTTTGTATCGGTTGTGAATAAATAGTTGCCACTATTTAAGTTCCAACCCTCGTATGTTATGTCTGTTAATTTCTTTATTAAATTTGAAAGTATGTTTCCGTATGTTTTTTCTAACATTGTCCTTTTTGAAGCTGTTTGTCCTGTTTTTTTATACGTCTGCATCTAGTCGCCCCAGATGTGACGGATTTTTGGCTATGAATCAACGAGAGTCGCGTCTGGTGGAGACCACATTGGAATCGAAAACAAAAATTTACTACCTGTATATGACAGAATATGTGAGAATTATCCTCACAATTTCATAGAACTTCTACAATATTAGAATGACAGTCTGTCGTGGAGAGTGAGATCTACAAGCCCACCATTCCTTCTACAATGAAGCACCAAAGAACCTGGTATAGGCATGCATTTTCAACTAGAGAGATATGTAATGAGGCACGATACGGCGCAGCGGTCGGCAAGGTCTATAGAGGGTAACAAGTGTCTAATTCAATTGTTAGACCGGTTACTGCTGCTACAATGGCAGGTTATCAAGATTTAAATGAGTTTGAACGTCGTGTTGTAGTCGGCGCATGAGCGATGGGACACAGAACCTCCGAGATAGCGATGAAGTGAGGATTTTCCCGTACGACCATTTCATAAGTGTATCGTGAATATCACCGGTAAAACATCACATCTCCGTCATCGCTGCGGCCAGAAAAAGATCCTGCAAGAACGGGACCAACGACGACTGAAGAGAATCGTTCACCGTGCCAGAAGTGCAACTCTTCCGTAAATTGCTGCAGATTTCAATGCTGGGCCATCAACAAGTGCCCGCGTGCGAACCATTCAACGAAACATCATCGATATGGGCTTTCGGAGCCGAAGGCCCACTCGTGTACCCTTGATGACTGCACGACACAAAGCTTTACGCCTCGCCTGGGCCCGTCAACACCGACATTGGACTGTTGATGACTGGAAACATGTTGTCTGATCGGACGAGCCTCGCTTCAAATTGTATCGAGCGGATGGACGTGTACGGGTATGGAGACAACCTCAAGAACTCATGGGCCCTGCATGTCTACAGGGGACTGTTCAAGCCGGTGGAGGCTCTGTAATGGTGTGAGGCGTGTGCAGTTGGAGCGATTTTGGTCCCCTGATGCGTTTAGATACGACTCTGACAGGTAACATTCACCTAAGCGTCCTGTCTGATCACCTGCATCCGTTCATGTTCATTGTGCATTCTGACAGACTTGGGCAATTCCAGCAGGACAATGATACACCTCACACGTCCAGAATTGCTACAGAGTGGCTCCAGGAACACTCTTCTGAGTTTAAACACTTCCGCTGGCCACCAAACTCCCCAGCCGTGAACATTATTAAGGATATCTGGGATGCCTTGCAATGTGCTTTTCAGAAGAGATCTCCATCCCCACATACTCTTACGGATTTATGGACAGCGCTGCAGGATTCATTGTGTCAGTTTCCATCACTACTTCAGACATTAGTCGAGTCCATGCAACATCCTGCTGCGGCATTTCTACGTGCTCACGGCGGCTCTGTACGATATTAGCCAGGTGTACCAGTTTCTTTGGCGCTGCAGTGTATAATTGCAGTACGCAAGCGAGATCAAATACCTGCACCATATCAGTTTCAGTCGAGTCACATTATTTATGGGCCTTGCCTCATGATCAACAGCTATTCGTGACCGTGTAATTTCTCTAGTGAAGGAGGGCTCTTTGATCCTATCTGAGGCCAGGGCACGGTATGGCGTACCTGAGCTCACTGCGCAACGACGAATAAAATTATCGAGATACTGGAGAATGCAGTACGCCTGGGGAACTGGACACTGGCGTGTAACAGAACCTGCCAAGGATAATGAACTTGTCAACACGTCACCGCAAAGTCCTTTTTTAAATGCGGTGCGGTTGAAACATACCACTGCGTTTCCCGAGGCGGTGGATACGTTTCAGCGCCGGCTTTAGGAGGCCGGACTACTTACAAGTGTGGTGTCACCGCCAGACACCACACTTGCTAGGTGGTAGCCTTTAAATTGGCCGCGGTCCGCTAGTATACGTCGGACCCGCGTGTCGCCACCGTCAGTGATTGCAGACCGAGCGCCGCCACACGGCAGGTCTAGAGAGACTTCCTAGCACTCGTCCCAGTTGTACAGCAGACTTTGCCAGAGATGGATCACTGACAAATACGCTCTCATTTGCCGAGACGATAGTTAGCATAGCCTTCACCTACGCCATTTGCTACGACCTAGCAAGGCGCCATTACCAGTTTATATTGAGATTGTAATTAATGTATCATCAAGAGCGATGTTCTCCAATTATGGATTAAAGTTAAGTATTCCAGGAGCTATGTACTATTTTTGGCTACTATAACTCCTTTAACTGTTTCAGACCTCACGCCAGTCTGCGTGAGCTTAAACGCGTGCATTTCGGCCTCGTCTAGCAACACCGTGTTGGCTCTTCTGCCAACACATCACTCCCCACCGCACATCCCACAGATTTAGTAACAAGATGGCCCAGCGAATAACCCGCCAGAAACTGATCACCAGAAGGAGTACTGAAATGCGGGAAAAAAAGCAAACTAGAAACAGTGAACGGTCCAAGCATAAGATGTGCAATCTAGAGCGAATTGGAAGAATCATGCGTCGTGGTTGTGTCGTTACGGTGTTGGGCCGAAAAACAGGAGATCCCTGTCAAAACCTCCCTCGTGCTCGATTTTTTTTTTTTTTTTTTTTTTTTTGCAAAATTATGAACTGTCATTCCGGGTACTGACGTGTCTGTGCTCCTTCTGTCGTCTTGTCAAAATATGCATTGGTTATAGAATGAGTCATGTGGTAAGAATATATCACCGTCGCAAGTAAATGTGATGAATAGTGAGAGCAGGCGAGATGCTGCAAAGACCACTCACTGAAACATATAAACAGGTGTAAAGTATGTAACAACAAAGGAATTTAAGAGTCAAAACTTCCAAAACGGAACGCAAAGTCATGGCATGTGGTACTTGTGTAGAGAAAAAAAAACGAGGTACGTATGTCTGGAGGTGCCTTCCTACACCTTGCTGCTGCAAACGGACGCTACACCATTTGAATACAGCAAACGCACACGTCAATGACCGGACGGACAGTTGATAATTTTGTGAGAAAAAACGGAGCATGAAGGCGATTCGAACACGGGTCTCTCAGTGCGCAGTCAAACACCGTGACCACATAACCACGACGCAGTGGCCTGCAAACACGCTCGATGTTGCTTATCGTGTGCTTGGACCGTTCACTATTTTTATTTTCCTTTGTTTCACAATTCGGTACAGCATCTTCCTGATTCCATGCTTAATCTTTTGACGGGCTACCCAGTGGGCCACCTTACCACGAAATCTGAGGAAGGTGCGATGGGGAGGTAGCAAACGTGCGCTCATCAAGAAGAGAGGCCCAGTGGTGTTCATCGACTCTACCGATTAGTGTTTGCCGAAGACCATGTCAAACGTGAATGGCGGAAAATTATATTTCACGACGAATCGTTACTGCCCTCAGCGGATTAAGTTCCGCTACTTGTATGCAGGCCACAAGGTGCCCATTTCGACTCCAAATGCATCCATGACTCATCTCCCAGTGGCTGTGTGTCTGTGGCAGGTAGAGACTGGATGTGTTCCCGTGGACTTGGAAATGGTCGGCTTGATGCCGTCCAGTACACCCAAATTACGCGCCGTTCATACTAAGGTGACATAAGAGATATATAGCAAGAAATATATTGCGACGATATATTGCTAGGAATGTTCACGGCAGGGAACGATAAATCGGCGCGGTATGGACGTTAAAAATGTGGTGTAAACACAAGTCTCACTACTTCAGTTATATGAACTCAAGGGAGAAAGTCGTTGTAGTGGCTTACTGGTTCAGGCGTAGGATGAGAAAAAGGAAACACTGGGTACATCCCTACAATCTTACCAACGTGCACCACAGCTCGGCTGTTGTTTCTCGAGAGCTGTCTCAACATCAGTCGAAATTTAGGGAGTTTTATCGAATGAATCCTGAAAATTTCCATTCTCTGAAGCGCCTAATATCACAAACACTTCAAAAAAGATACACACTTCAGGAAGGCTATTTCTCCAGGCGAAAAACTTCTGATTACCACACGGTAAATAGAAATAAATGGAAACAGTAGTATTAACGAAATTGAGCAGTTTTATTTTTATAATGGTTTATAAGATTTTACAAATTGCACCAATTAGTTTCACTTTTTTGCGGCAGTGGGGTAATCGGATTGAATCCCGAAGACGTTGCAATATTGCTTATGTTAGACTGCGTTTGTAAGATGTCGTGATGGGATGACGAAATCCAAGTAGAAGGACTGGAACCAACTGAAACACTGTATTCCACATTCTCTCGTTCATCCTCCTCCAACAACTTATGTAAAAGAGACACTGTATTTTGAAAAATCCTCCTCCGATGGGTGCTAATGTTTTTTTCAGATCAGACAAAAGAAAAGATGGAAACGCTGTTCAGCGTCTTGGTCACTTTTATTAGCAGATCTTTTTCATGTTCATCCATTCTATAAAAGCATCGTCGACTTGGTCTTTTCCCTTTCGTTTTTTGTGTGTTTCATTCGAGCTTTTACGAGCGGGTTTTTCAAGTAATTGCACGGAAGCAGCTTCGTCAGGCATTTCCTCTTCAACAAACGTGTCGCTTTCATCGTTTTGAGTGATATAAGACTCCTCTACTGCTGTATCTTCAACGCTAAGATTGCCGGACGTATTTCCTCCTTTCAAATACGGTTGCAGAAAAGCTAAATGCTCAGTCAAATAATCAGTTTTCTTTGAATTCTGGCCAGCATCGGGCTTCGGTGATCTCAGCGAACGCACGTATGCTGTTCTGATATTCTTCCATCGCTCTCGACAGTTCTTTTCTGAAACAAGATTTAAAAAGGAAGACATCAATAGGGTTTATTTAAAAATGTTGTTAAATAAAACGAAAACACATTGTTCTTTATAGTATGAAAACACAGTGAGACTTATGCAACTATTTACGATTTAAAATCATCAATTTAGTTAATATACTGTATATGTTATACACTCCTGGAAATTGAAATAAGAACACCGTGAATTCATTGTCCCAGGAAGGGGAAACTTTATTGACACATTCCTGGGGTCAGATACATCACATGATCACACTGACAGAACCACAGGCACATAGACACAGGCAACAGAGCATGCACAATGTCGGCACTAGTACAGTGTATATCCACCTTTCGCAGCAATGCAGGCTGCTATTCTCCCATGGAGACGATCGTAGAGATGCTGGATGTAGTCCTGTGGAACGGCTTGCCATGCCATTTCCACCTGGCGCCTCAGTTGGACCAGCGTTCGTGCTGGACGTGCAGACCGCGTGAGACGACGCTTCATCCAGTCCCAAACATGCTCAATGGGGGACAGATCCGGAGATCTTGCTGGCCAGGGTAGTTGACTTACACCTTCTAGAGCACGTTGGGTGGCACGGGATACATGCGGACGTGCACTGTCCTGTTGGAACAGCAAGTTCCCTTGCCGGTCTAGGAATGGTAGAACGATGGGTTCGATGACGGTTTGGATGTACCGTGCACTATTCAGTGTCCCCTCGACGATCACCAGTGGTGTACGGCCAGTGTAGGAGATCGCTTCCCACACCATGATGCCGGGTGTTGGCCCTGTGTGCCTCGGTCGTATGCAGTCCTGATTGTGGCGCTCACCTGCACGGCGCCAAACACGCATACGAGCATCATTGGCACCAAGGCAGAAGCGACTCTCATCGCTGAAGACGATACGTCTCCATTCGTCCCTCCATTCACGCCTGTCGCGACACCACTGGAGGCGGGCTGCACGATGTTGGGGCGTGAGCGGAAGATGGCCTAACGGTGTGCGGGACCGTAGCCCAGCTTCATGGAGACGGTTGCGAATGGTCCTCGCCGATACCCCAGGAGCAACAGTGTCCCTAATTTGCTGGGAAGTGGCGGTGCGGTCCCCTACGGCACTGCGTAGGATCCTACGGTCTTGGCGTGCATCCGTGCGTCGCTGCGGTCCGGTCCCAGGTCGACGGGCACGTGCACCTTCCGCCGACCACTGGCGACAACATCGATGTACTGTGGAGACCTCACGCCCTACGTGTTGAGCAATTCGGCGGTACGTCCACCCGGCCTCCCGCATGCCCACTATACGCCCTCGCTCAAAGTCCGTCAACTGCACATACGGTTCACGTCCACGCTGTCGCGGCATGCTACCAGTGTTAAAGACTGCGATGGAGCTCCGTATGCCACGGCAAACTGGCTGACACTGACGGCGGCGGTGCACAAATGCTGCGCAGCTATCGCCATTCGACGGCCAACACCGCGGTTCCTGGTGTGTCCGCTGTGCCGTGCGTGTGATCATTGCTTGTACAGCCCTCTCGCAGTGTCCGGAGCAAGTATGGTGGGTCTGACACACCGGTGTCAATGTGTTCTTTTTTCCATTTCCAGGAGTGTAGTTCTTATATTTTTATTGTAGTGTCAAACTTGTTGAAAACGAAGACACAAAATTTTTGTAACTTTTTCAGGTATGTAGCTACTGGAAGCAGTTTTCAGGATCTTTCTTTGCAATTTTACAGAGGTAAATCAATTGTCAGTTACATTGTTCATTCGACTTGTTCTGATATCTGGTCTCACTTACAACCACTGTATATGCCACATCCAACGGAGGAAACTTGTAGGCAAATATCAAAACGTTATTATGAGTTATGGAATTTACCTAAATGTATTGGTTCTCTCGATGGCAAACATTTTCGCATTCAGTGCTCCACAAATACCGGGTCCACAGACTATAATTATAAAGGATTTTTTCAATGGTTCTAATGGCTTTGTCTGACGCAGATGGAATGTTCACCGCAATAGAGATTGGAGACAACGGACGGAACAGTGACGGGGCTGTGTTCCGCAAAGCAACACTCGGAGAATTATTGCACAGTAATAAATTGAGAATACCCGAAGAATGACAATTTTCCTTTTTATTTTGTGGCAGATGAAGCATTCCCTCTCCAGCATAATATAATACGGCCCTTCCCAAAAAGAGTTTTAAATGATGCCAGAAGAGTATTCAACTTTCGACTATCAAGAGGCAGAAAAAGTGTCGAACGCAGCTTTGAAATGCTAACTTCAAAATTTCGTTTATTTGACCGACCGATTTATACCAACAGAAGTAACGCTGTTCAGACTATTAAGGCAGCATGCGTGCTTCATAATTTTATACGCAGACGAGAAGACCAACCGTGTGTTCCACAACAGGTTAATAAGTGTTCTGTGATACCGCTTTACCAGATAACAGTGCGTTCAGTCAAAGCAACAATTTGAACGAAGCAAATCGCTTACGAAATAAACTAGGTGAATACTTTCTGAAACTAACTGGTGCAATTCCTACGCAATGGATATGGGTAGATTTACAAGACCCAGCCATTTAGTACAACAAATTCTTTATATACAGTTCAAATTAAAATTAAAAAAACGAAACTTTAAAATAAAACAGTTGGGCATACTTCATTATACAGCACCATTTGTTAATTTAAAATAACGTGAAGTTCCTAAATTTATCGCGTTAATGAAATTTTAATTTGAAGCAACGTTTTTGTAAAAGACAATTTTGTTAAATTGGAATATAGTTGAATTGCTTATTTCCTGTGAGGATTTCAAAATATTTACACTATAAGTTAATAGTATTACAATTTAATTATTTACTTGTCTTTTACGTAATAAATAAATAAATAATGCACTTACCTGTGTGTTTTATTTCTGATGAAATTACCCTCCATGTGGCAATCGTCACATCTGTCTTATTGTATGTGGCAATGGAATAATTCCAGATGCACTGATGAGCTTTCACTAAATTAATGAAACGAAATACAGAGTTGTCTTCTCTTCTTCCAGTCATATTCATCTCGAAATATCGTACGCTACTAATCGCTGCAGAGACCGGCAATCGGCACAAGGGGAGATATGTCACTTACGACATGTTGCGCAATCGCGCCGCTGTGAACCTTTTCTATCGCCTCCCTTTAGATTTCAAGTATCTGTCCGTGTGTGTGTGTGGTTCATCTGTGAATGAGATCACATAGAGGACACTACTGCTTTAGTGTTCGGGACCTTCACCAGGTCGGATTAAAGAATCATCGAAGACATTCACGGGCATGCTGCTACATTAGTCATGGGTGGCTTCGCACAACATCCAAGTATTACGGAGATGATTCGGCAAGTCAAATGGGAATCACTGGTGGGAAGACGACGTTCCTTTCGACGAACAGTATTGAGAAAATTTAGAGAACCGTCAATTCAAGCTGGTTGTAGAACTTACATTTCTCACGAAGGCCTGCGGACAACCGTTTTTCCCTTGCTCTATTTGTGAGTGAAAGAAGATGGGAAATGACTGGTAGTGGTACTACATACCCTCGGCCACACACAGTATGGTGGCTTGTGGAGCATATATGAAAATGTAGATGTAGAACTGTTAGTTCTATTAATTTCGTGATTTCTACGGATTAAACCTATTAAAAGCGTAACGCATTATGCTACAGCAGCGGGCATTTAAATACTTCTAACTGCTCTTGACTCCACATAGAGAACTGAAGTTCCTTTGCTAGGTCTGCAATACTACGAATGATGGTGGCATTGTTTTCTTGCATGTTTTTAGAGGGTGCGTCCTTGTACTAAGCGCCAAATAATAACAAATGTTCTGTACTTTAATGAACAAATCTGTACACCCCGAAATGTGACTGGCTCCTGCGTAACATGGCGGGCAATTCGTGTTTCAGCCATTTTTTGTGCTGCAACGTGTACACATTCCTGATATAAAATTGTTGTACTGGAACTGATAGAGGAGTCGAAAAATGGTTTTTGTAATTTTTTCTTTCTTTATGGTGGAATATATCTATACAGCCTTAGATATAAAGCGTTATTCCATATCACGATTTTTTTGCTTGTCATTGTAATATCCATTACTGGTAGGTTTCTCACTGCAGCTTTATTAAACCAACATGAAAAAAGTGTAATCGTTTGTTTAACGTAAGATAACTTATAATTGTGCCTTAACGCAGCAGGAACAGGACAGTTCACAAAAGTTTCGCCACATCTGTTTGCAAAATAATGAAATCACTTTGAAACTTCATAGTCATTTGTCACATTGCAAATTTTCATAAAATTGCTAGTATTTTTGGTATCTTTTTGCTATGGTGGATGATATGGTATCAAGTAGATTCAAAGACGAAGCCCTTCGGAAACTGATCTTGTCCTTTCCGATTACAGTCGAGGCTCTGATATATCTCTTCCGCAATCGACACGTATACTGCGTGGGTCACCGCTAAATAATATTTCAGAGCCTCTGTTTATTTTAAAAGTTTGTTCAATGCAACAAATGTCAGTGAAATCTTCGTTTCACATTTCCTCAGTCACAAGGATTGAGAAATCCACAGAAATATTTTCAGGTACTTCCGTCCTTCCGAACGGAACCATGATTCCTAGATACTTTCTTTCTTTTCTGTAATAATTTGAAATCCCGGTTAAAGGGTGGAAGCTGTGCCTAGAACATAAGAACTTTTAATAGGTTTCGATGAAATACTTATAATGTACAGCGCCAGGACCCACCAGATGTTACTTTTCCCGATGCAACTGTCAGATCAAATAATAAGCTAACTCAATGTATCTTCAGTCAAGGACTTTCAGCTTTTTGCAAGCGAACTTACTACACAACAGTTGCTCGAACGACTTCATGCAAGATGCACCATAAATTACTGAAGATCAACTCCTGCCACACGTATTTGTACCCTTTAACTCTGTGAGTCATATTTCAGAGCTTTCTAAACCTGTCTGTTGTGGAATGATGCAGCTCATTCTCAGTTTAGATTCTATGTAACTCTTTTTCCAATTATTTGAAACAGTCGATCCACCGTGGAGGTATTTAGTCCAGGGCTGAGACACTCTGTTGTGGGCTTACTCTTAGACTAAAAGGTCGTTTGCTTAGGAAAACTGGAATTGTTCTCTCCGATTAGTTTTTTATCCACATGTGAAGTGGTATGAGGCCTATTTAGATCCTTACCTCCGCATTTCTTTGGAAAGGTTATTTCTCATTACAGATGACCTGCACAGTCGACATTCGTAATTCCACCGATGAGTTTTATTTTCTACTTTCGCTCGTGTTGGTCAACAAATTACTAAACAATACTGTTTCAGAAGTTAACGTTTCCCATATGGCAGAAACTTCCTTGGAGTCCTCGAAACTGTAACTATAATAGTTTGCTGATGGCTTTTCGCGTAACTTAGGTTATTTCTGATTTCATCTAAGTAATGTGTTTCAGATATGTAACAAGTCCTGTTCAAATTGCGACATGGTTCTGTATCCTTAGTGACTTAGTAATTTCGTTATATTATCACAACGTATCTTTTCCGTTCCAATACAGCGTCTAACAGAAAGATAGAGCCAAACATTCACGAAACATTCCTCACACATAGAGGAAGAAAATTTGTTTATTGACATAGGTTCGGAAACGTTTCGTTTCAGTGTCAGAGCTCATTTTCTACTTCTCTTTATGATCATGTTATTCGTGGAAAACACGCAGAAACAAAACGAACCAACGTAAGATGAGACGTTTTATTGCTTTAAATTCTAACACCAAAGTAATTTTAATGAAGCAGTGTAAAAGCGAGTTTCCCAAAGTTTCAAATACGAACAGATAATTCTTCAGTATAATGATAACACTGAGCACATGTTTTACGCATTTTTGATGATTTAGGAGAGAAGGACGAAAGACTTGATTGCGACCTGATTACTGAAAGCTTCTAGCTACTTATTTGGAACAACTTTCAACAGAATTGTCGAAAGCGAGTAAGTGAATAATGGTGCCTATGATCAACTACTGTTTTCTTCGCAACAGATTTGCTGTCTGTAATATTTCACTGTTCATTCGAGTAGTATCTCGAAGTTCTACTGTTGATAGAATTGTGAGGTCTTCGGAATTACGGGAAGTGTTACAGAGTTGGTCAGCTTCTCATAGAAAAAAAGGTTAACTTCTCAGTGACGTTTTTGTTATGCGGTCTTACTTAACAATTTACGAAGTTCAAACACTTTACCCAAAACAGATTATATACGTATCTACCGTCAAGGATATGCTGGGTGCAACAAAAAGTTATGGCTAGGCTTTTAGGAAACATCTCCCCCACATAGACGGAGAAAGAATGTTATTTACCCATGGGTCCGGAAACGCTTTATTTCCATGTCAGAGCGTGTAGACAACACACTTGGCGTAGCCAAACAAAATGAAGTAGTGTTCGCAAACAACAGGCCTTCCAAGAATAGCCTCCAAGTTTAGTATGACCTACGGCATCATATCATAACATACAGAAATTAGAATTTTGGTTGCATTTTAAAGAAGCTGTCATCTCAGACCAAGTATGACTTACCACTGTGGCCTCCTTTTAGATGTCTTGCAACTTCTCAACCGCAGTAGTTCTGTAAAGCCAATTATTTAGTGGAAGAAAAAAATTACCAGGGAAAGATTCGAAATACCAGGAATTAATCACATGATAGGCAGACGTGGTGACCACTTTTTTAATGCTTTTTTTTACTAAACAGACTCAAAAAGTAATTTTCTTCTAGTATTTATTGTATTCGTTTGTATCAATAAAGAGGAAGTAAAATAATTAAATGTGCTTCATGTTTAGGTAATCACTCAGCTACGGAGGCAGACACTAAACTAGCACATGAATAGTAGTCATTCCACCACACATCTGTCAGACAAACTGTAAAAGGAGTGAGTATTGTAAAGAATAGAAAGATTTATGGAAGTCTGGTTACCTTAATCGTTGTCTTTGGGTACCATATCAGAAGAAAGTGTATAGAGCTTTACACAGTCATAGTTTTTATAATCCCCGTGGTGATAATTTTTTACTGGATAGGTCATTATATCAGAACTTAGAAAGAATGTTTTCTAGAATTGAGTGATGTGACTTGGTACGTCTGTAGAGCTCTTTTCCTTTTCCTTTTCCTTTCTCTCTCTCTGGTCAGGGCGTCTACAGCCACTATCCTACCATCCAAACAAGAAAAGAAAAAAGCTTTAGTCATTGTTCATTATGTCACAAAACACGCAGAGGAGCTGAGAAACTGCAAAAATCCAAACAACCGCCTACGCGTAATACGCTATACGTTCGACTCACACTACCGAAACTGAATTTGTTACCGAGAATCAGTCACTCAACGAATTACAACAATGCTTGAAAGTGTATTCTGTAATGTGAAAACTATCAAGTTAAGAAGGTATCTATGGATCCACAACGTACATTCGATGAATTATACACAAAAAAATGAAAAATTCTTATTTCATTCTCAATTTGACACAGTTGTCTCATAATGATCACCAGTTGTGCTTGTTACGAAGAGCTTCTGAGTCCGCAGCGTCGGGCAGGTCAGAGGACAGGGTAGCTTGCAGGCTTGCTTACTGAAGAAGTGGTGTCTCGTTCGCAGAGACTGAATGGCTCAATTCCCCGGGAACAGGCTCCGTCCGGAGCTCGTAAACCTGCGCGGGCATCCAGCCGAAAGAGCACCATCAAACGCTCCTCACACTGAATCGCTGTACTGTTCTCGTCTCGCTTCGCACAACTCCACCAATTCCGAGTTTGGCTCAGACGAAAGAAATAAAATAAACAGTGTGCTCTGTTCCAGCAGTAAGCTTTTCGTAAATGCTCCAGACCACTATCATTTTGTTTTTCTTTTTGATTTCAGCGTATTGCTAGGTGACGATGAAAGATACATCAAAAATTGTTTTGAGAAGAAAACTTTATATACATAGATAAAAGAATAGTTCATCAGCATAAAAAGACAGATGCTGCTATTAAAAATTCACGTATTTTAACTAGGACAGTTCAAGATATTTCCTTTATGAATGCTGCATCTGCTGGCAGTTGTGTAGATTTTGAATGCTAAGACCATTAATGGAACTGTTTATTTAGTTTGTTTCTACATGAAGATGACGACGATTGCCGTTTCAAATCGTTATGGAATTTTCGAAATGCCAGACGTGATTCACGGTAATCGAGACATTACCTATCACAATGTTCGAAATATAATGCAGTTGTAATTTTAATTAGATTTCTAAGTTCCTGATACTTCTGCTAATTAGAATCTTAAGAACCCGAACATTATTTTCGATAGGCCTTCGACTGATCACGTGGTTCTAAACAACGGCGAATTTTCTTCTTATTTTATCGCTACTTCATGCTAGCACAAAGAATTTTTTTTCTGATGTTCGTTCCACTCCTTCTCCAGGCGAAGTTTTTAGCTTTTAGTGACTGGAGAACGTCGGATGTTAGTTCTGTACTTATCTTTGATGAGACTGTGCTTATCTTAGGTGAGAATGCACTTATTTTTTGTTAGAATGTAACTTGGAGCGACGTGTTAGAGTTCTAATGATTTACAGTTAATTATCTATGCTTTGCGATGGTCGCTTGCCCTCTGGAGTCATAAATAAATATTCTTTAGGTATATGTTAATTCTAATTATAATATCATGGAAAATGAGTCTCCTCTTTCACGTAACTGTTTCCGCGTTTCATTCAGACTATAGTTCTTCGGTGAGTCTAATATTGTACCTAGCTCCTGCATTATTGGAACCCATAATTTTCACCAGGATCTTCAAGTTTATTTCTTGAGATGTTCCTTCCTTGCCATGGTTACGTACAGAATACGTATTGCGTTTACTCCTCTACACTTTGGCGGCTACGCTGAAATACTAACCATTTTAATATCCTAGCAAGTAGCACGCTTTGTGACATTTTGTCGTTTTTTGCATGCTCCCTTCATGGTTTTCCAATTGTAATAGCCAACAGTGCGGATGCTCTTAAAGAGGTAGTATACTCTTGCTACGTGAAATATTCTCTGATGATTAAAAATTCTTTGCTGAAGGTCGAGGTCGTTTTTCTCCAAAGTGTTTAAAGAAATTGCCTTTCGTATCGCCTTGCCTGTAACGAATCTACGACAGATAGTTCTCTTATTCAGTCAGGATTTGCAAGCTCCCTGTCTAGTAATGTAAATGTTTTACTACAAAAGTAAGCCCGATTTATGCTCTGAATTGAAATTCCCTCCGATATATATATAAATTAAGATATTTAGACAACAGCAC
The DNA here is from genome assembly GCF_023898315.1 of Schistocerca nitens. Classification (NCBI taxonomy): domain Eukaryota; kingdom Metazoa; phylum Arthropoda; class Insecta; order Orthoptera; family Acrididae; genus Schistocerca; species Schistocerca nitens. Next base: position 52,594,091 of record NC_064616.1, read on the forward strand.
ACAGAACAGGAGAGGCTTACTTCACGTAACGCAAGATAATGGACTAAGAAGTAGTTCATTGATTTACTTGGACCTGATTAGTCTTAGCAACCATCAGATTTACCTGAAAAATGCGTTAACAACGGTGCTTGTGCCACTGTGTGCAACAGGCAGGACGTACACACTTTGTTAGTGTAACTAACAAATACCTGAAATTAAACAGCCACGCCTGATAGGATGAAAAACAGCAATTCTGCCAGCTCCGGCAAACTATATCATCTACCATCAAGTCTGAAACGGCGTGCATAGAACAACGATCCGTGATGTTCACGGGGAATGGTGGAAGACCGGAGATTAACTTTAGAATGATTTTTCTGGAGTGCTGTCTTTCCTGATGGCAATGTAGTGTACCCTGCATCGAGTGGTATTGTGCTAACTGCAAAGTGCAGCTTGTCGTGTATTTATTTATGTAGGAAGGTAATAGTTAGGAGCTCAAAATGATTTAAAAACTGGTTATGTAGAACAGTATATAAATTTCTCCAAAATCTGTTTAAATCACTATGGCACATACACAACATTAGTGCTCAGACCACGCGGTACAAAAGGCTTCAACACGTAAGAACTTTAATCGAAAGGAAACTTACATACGACGGGAAACTTTGAATAACGCTCATTGGAAGAAAGTATATTGAATGTACCTGATCCACCAATCAGATGGGTTAGTAGGAAACCGATTCTGTACCATGCGCCAAAGTCAATGCACTTCAAAAAAACAGTATCGCGAGAGATACGCTTTACAGTCGTGAAAGATTTGTCGCAATTCTTCACTTCTAACCTCCTAATGCGAACCAAGAATGTAAGTATGCATAAAACACCTGATATTAGTAACTGACTAACAGACTCATTCCAAATGTGCTCCACCCCTACACAACCAGACAGCATATTACCAAACTGTGTCAGGACACAGATCTGATCATGCTCCTCTATAGTAGGGGAAATACGCGCCTGCAAGGGCTCAGTGACCTGACAGCCTTATGTCATCAAACGACACCTGTCACTTTCAAGATCACCTGTCATCCGTCCTTTCTCCCCACACCCTTCCTCCTCTGCCAGTAGGGTCGTATGCCTATGGCTGGCTGGAGGTCCAGTCTGTGGAACAACTTTTATAGCCAAGGCAGCAGCACTGAGCGGGAAGCGTTGGGCAGCACATGCATAAACAAATTCTCCCCCATCCCATACTACGTCAGGACCAGACATGCATCACAGCCCCACCTAGTCCTGCAGCTTATGGCTTCACGGTTATAATGAAGTCAGCGGCCACCAGCCTTACACTTAAACACTGTATAATTTTATAATTGTCCTCTTAGTCACCTGGAGTATTTCCAGGAATGAGATGTTATTATTAACACTTCATCATCCTGACATACCATTCATAGCAAGGTCCTCCTGTATAGAGCTCTAACCACAATTTGGTCGCAAACTTTAAGAGAATGAAAGTCCTGTACAATAAACACATAGGGTCTGCAACAACCAAGTAACAATTCTTTGACGTATGATAGACCTTTGCCACCATCCTACATTATTTTGTCTTTTCTCTATTACACTACACGTCCATGGTGTCATCCACCTCAGATATCTAGTGTTTCCATTAAAGCCCAACAGCTTATATTCCAAACTTTGATTAATTACTATGTGTAATGCTTTTTCTAAGTGTATCTATAAATCAATGTAATACTACTAATGTGGGAATGATGCTGGCCTCTGATCTATCTGTGGAATATGTACACATATTAAAACGATTCTGGAAGGTTTTTCATTCTTCTGTTAAGTCATAAGTACATGCTGTTATCTATCTCTTACATATTGTAGCATAATCTTCTTTGGTAGCATCTGCTTACATCTTTTACTCGACATATTCACGAGTACAATTTGATGCGAATTTCTGTTAACAGGAACAGAGAAAATGTCTTGTGTCACTATGAACCCCACAGCCTAAGTTACGTGAAGTTGGCCACCTCTTTCACCTGGTTGTTAATTGCAGAGAAAGTTCTGAATATTTACTTAGTAAAAAGCTAAATAAAATTATTAACCAGCATTACACCTATTTCAAAACAGTCCTTCAACATATAAAAACTACGATGCGCTGAAATTGTACAACTATTGCGCTACTGAAATGTGTACTGCTGTATAATTACTTCTCTTTCGATAACAATATATACAAACAGAGTAAAGATCTAGCGATAGTTTGTTGCCTAGCAGGCACACTAGTCTACATATTTTAGAAAATTTAGAAAATAATTTTTTAAGGGGTAGTCACAAGTTGCAAAGAAGGTAGTATACTACGTGAGGTACATAGGCGATGACATAAATCTCATAAACAGAAATATAAAAGAAATTAGTGGCTTCCACAACATCTTCTGTGATGTGTGTAACAACATAAAATGTACAATTAAAATTAGGGAATACAATGTAATTAACCTTTTAGCTGTGAGAATAACTACAGCTCATAGTAAACAGGAATTCAATATGTTCCACAATGGGACACCACAGATGCTATCATACATCTTTCTTTCTTCCACCCTGAAAGACCTATACATGCCTTTTTTCAATTTAATGATTGAACAAGAAATTAAGCTATCTCTTTCAGAGGGAAACAGGCGAAACGAAATAGATTGGTTACGATTTGTAGCAATATGTAATGGGTACACTTCAGACATTGTACATAGATTATTTAACAGGAAGTTGAAGCCTAACGAAAATCTAAAATGAAAGAAAAGTACTAATAAATATCGAGAACAAAAAAAAACATACACGGGGAAAGTATCTGATAAAATTGAATACATTTTTCGTAATAGTAGTGTCACAGTAGCTTTTCATACTAACAACACTATCAAAATTAATATAGTGCTAGTACACAGCGTAGGTTAGTTAAGTTAGTTAGACGAGTCTGGAATATACAGAGTTGAGTGCAGTGACTGTAATAAAGTTTACACAGGACAAACTCAGTGGAAAACATGTGTCATGTACGAAGAACATATTTGCAAAAGTGAGAACGATCAGTCCACTTTCTCTCTACACCTGAAAAATGAAATCCATTCCATTTGTAAAGCAGAGGACAACATAAAATTACTGCAAAAAATTGACGATGGCTGTGATACAGATATTATAGAGCAACTGGAAATTTACAAATATTTTCAAAAAACTATATTAATTTAAAAGAAAAAAACTGACCTGAGAAACAGTAATTTCATCGAAAATTTTAACGACGTACTTCATCCCATGTAACTGCTCCAATAGAGATATCAATTTGTCTTGACTTGATCTGATATTAGTATCGCATTGCCCAACTATTTTTTCAGACTGCATGTACAGTGATCTGTTTTGTTTGTGTTACAACGTCTTTATATAGCTGCCGACATCTGCTAAACAGCTGAAGTATTGTTTTTATTCTTTTTAAACGTCTTTAAACACAGCTGTTGTATATGTATCACTGTATACAAGTTAAACATAGCTAGGCTTAGACACTTATTGTCTATGCAAGATTAAATTCTACATATTTTAATATGGACAGTTAGTAAACTTACATTAACTCTACATTTCACACAACATGATTTTATTGCAACATACATCTCTGTTTCTGTGAAAAGCTGGTTACATCTGTTATACTGTAATATATTCAGACAATTCCAGTAGGCATACATTTTATGTGTCTGTATGGCCTGTTTCATAAACGTTACAGTGCTATGGAAGCATGAACATGTGAGTATGATTGTAGATTACTTCACACTACTGCCTTGGAGTGCATGTAAGCAGTCACCTCTATGTATTTTGTCTTCTGTCACCGTAGCTGTGACTGTAACATGAGTAAGTTGCTATTAGGTACAGGATATAGAATATGTGTTATGATTATAATACATATTTATCATAGCAGACGACACACAGCTTGCTAATCGCCAGGTACTAGTCACTATTGATGTATGAACAACTTTAAGACCATCTTGGGTTCTACCAGTGAACAGTGTTCAACTGTGCAGTTGGCTCTATGTCGTATGGATCTGTTCACAGTGGTAACACTGATTGTAGTTATAACATCAATAAGTGCACTACCTTGCATGGTTATTATAGATTGTGTGTTGTTTGTATTGAGTCGCATCACTGTGCAATGGCATACTTTTATTTTCAGTGTTGAATTCATGGTATTATAACCTGACATTAACGATTTTATATTCAAGTATCATGGCACTGTCGATACTTTTATGTATGTGACATTTAATTACACATATGTTGTCATTATCCTTCACATCACCTAAGATATTAGTGATGGTTTAAGCCTTTGAAGTTCCTTGTCTACTACTTTAATTGGTATTCAGGAAATAATGATGGTTATTCGACTAAATGAGTATATGTATTGCTATATGTCACAGTATCACCTTGCTCTATTACTGGACCACTTAGAATATGTAACAAATCTACTTCAGAGACTGCATACACTATACCTGCTAGTAGCCAAGAGCATTTGGGTATTTCAGTTTTACTTTCTCTTTCCTGAATGTCTTGAGCAGATTCAACTAGGAATAGAGGTTTATAAACAGATTATTTTGAAATACACTGAAATATAGCAAACACCTTTAAACTAATAGATTCATTGATCACCCTTCAATAACATTTACAGAAAATGCTGATACCTTGTATTCTCCATTTATATCCAGATTTAGCAATATTACATATTGGCAATGACTGCTCCTTTTTGTGTAGCAGTTTATAGTTTTCCTTCATAATAACTGTTTTTGCCAAATACCTCTGTTTTCGTTTTTTTAATCTCAATCTCTTCCATTCTCAGTTTTCCCCAAAATTGCCCTTTAAGTAGTAATTTCTTTAAAACGTTCCAAATTCAGTCTATAACATACATTGCCTTTTTCCTTTAAGAACTGTGGGATAAAAAGTATTTCTAAGAACAGTATTGGTTTATGATACTTTTTCCTTAAGATCTGTCAAGTATATAAAAGCTCAATGTCCAGTCCATCACATGCTGATACGAGGCAACCATCCTTTCTTTAAGCAGAGTCGAATAGGAATGGAGGATTATAAATAGATCTTTGATATAGCCTATAATGTAGTAAAAACCCTCTCTGGAAGTCTTCCACATTCTACATCTAAATGTATATGTAACAATTAGTGAAGGTTATTGTACAATGATAACTGTGTTCTTCTTAGTTAACCAACCAGTCTTGCTTGGGTCTTTGAACATCCAACAGGGATTCAGACTCTCCCACTCAACCAGAGAATCTACAAAGCTTTTGCAAGTGTATTTAATTTTCCGCTTCCAAATTTCTATGCAGAAAAACTCCTATTAATGCAATGGTAGCTCTGAAAGCCACCTCTTATATAGGCTAAAAACATGGATTGTGGCTCAAATGGCTCAGAGCACTATGGGACTTAACATCATGGATTGTGGTGGGTGTGGAGTGTATTACAAATGTAGTGCATCATAAGCAGATGCGCTGACTTCAGCTGTCTTCAATAGAGATTAAAGTTTATTGAGTTTTTAAAAATCGAGCTCAATGGCGACCTAATAATAGTGACAGCGATTTCTACTTTCTTGTATGTTAATACAACAGAAGAAAATGAAGATTGCTGTAACAACCCCACCACTGGGGCCAGGTGGCACTTTTCATGTACTACAGCTGATCTTTCTTCCCATCCAAACCAAACCTTCCACCCTCCTTTAAAACATAAATTAGCCAAATACAATAAACAAAATAACTACAAATCACAAAAATTATAAAGTTAACCAAATATAAAATGATCTGATAATCATTTAACCATAAAATTTTAGCCTAACATAAAACTGATTCACCATCAGTTAAATACAAATTCTAGCTGAATCATAAAATCTGACATACATAACAAATTTAAAATTTTGAGAATAAGGAGACAAAATAATTACAAATATGTAATTTTTTCTATATACAATTGGATTCATTTGTTAAGAAACTTAATAATTCTACTTCTTTTAAAAAATTGAATGAGTTACAACAACATTTTTTGTATAATATTATTGGCTGTGAATATTTAAATACCAGGTATGGAAAAAATTCCATGGAGGTTAATAACGAATTTAAAATTATTTTGCCAGATACATGTAATAAATTAATTAATAATATGATTTTAATTATTCTGAAGAAGGAAATATTAAAGTTAAATAAACAGGAACAAAGAAACAGAATAATAATGAGCTTAACAATATAGAATTTAAACTAAAATATGAGCCTTTTTAATTTTTGAATATCTAATACATTTTTGTATTATAAATTAGCTCTTCTAAAAATCTAGTTGTGAAATATTCTAAATTTACATCAACTTCTTTTACATTTTTACTTTAATCCATTAAATTTTTTATTTTTCATTTTTATTTTAGCAAGCAATTTTTATGTATTATTTATAAAAATATAGTAAATTATATAAATTAATAATTAATTTATATAAATTAATAATTAAATAAGGAATTAAAGATCTCACATTAGCTCCTGCATTTGCCTTTGTAAAATTAATAAATTAATGGAATATTATAAATTACAAAAAGGTAATTTAATTAATTTTTTAATTAAGAGAAGAATTGAAAGAGAAGTTGGAAATAATTATCTTATTATTTTATTGAAAACAGTGATTAAGTTTTTAAAAATGGGGAAGCTAAACCAATAAAAGAAATATTTCCGTTTTCCAATAATATATTTTTGGCAAAGCCAAAGATATAAGAATTGGTCATAATATTTTCTTGAAAAATCATTTAAAAAACACGAAAAACTATAAGCTCTGAAAATGATATAAACATGCTTGTTCGAAACTTCGTATTGAATGCATCAACTATGAAAATTGTGATGAAACATAATTTAAAATTTTTAAAATAAAATTTGTAAGTTGATGTAAGTAAAAAAATAAAGACACCAGATTAAGCTATGGAACTTAAGCATGAAACATAAAATTACAGGATTACTAGGGAAAATTTAAACATATATATCTAGTTTCAAGCTCTTGGAACTGTTTGGACATTAAAAAGAATTATTAGTTTACAATTAGCACCATTCTGAGGTAACCGTTATACTGAACTATCAGGAAAAATTGAAAGAAAAAATGCTTGTATTGATATTAAAAATGAGAATCAAAAATGATTTCTATGGTCTATAGAAGAAGAAATTATAAAACATTAGTCACAGAGCATCCTGTTGAAATTGATGATATTTCAAAAATTGAAACCAAATTACATTTACAAGAAGCAATAACATTAGTTTCTATATGAACATATTAATCGTTTTGGACATATATCCTATCAGCTGAATTAAAATTTATATTTACTAATTCAAAAGTTATAATGTTTGGCAAAATATTAGCAACAGTTTTCTAACTTAGCTGTAAATAATTTTACAGTAAATCCTCAAATTTCTCCAATAGTATGAGTTATATCAAAAAGTAATTTAATGATTGTCTATCTAGTAGATTTTTTAAAATTTTTATCTTCCTTTATATACATATATAGTTTTTCCAGCAACATTTAATTTTTCATGTAATATTTGGCGTTAAAGAAGTTGTATTAAAACCAACTACACCACTATTTTTCTAAGTGACTGATTTGAAACAGATAATCTTTTTGTAAGTTAATGAATTGCTTTTTAATGAGGAGCTTATTAATAAGGAGCTCATTTAATATTAATAAAATAATTAATCAAAAGAAAACTGATTGAGAAACAAAAATAAGAATTCCAGAAAAGAAATTAAAAAGTAGGCATGGCAAACTCTTGCTTGACTCTATTCGATTTTCTGTAGTCTGAACAGGGATTAGTTTTAAAACAATATTAAAGACTGATAATTATATTTTATATCCATGATGGATCAACTGGAATAAAATTATTCATATATATATATATATATATATATATATATATATATATATATATATATATATATATATATAAATTCTAGAAGTACATCAACCAAAACATTAAAAATGAACAAAAAGATGAAGATGAAGATACTGAAAAAATTGCTACTTTCATTGAAAATACTGATGAAACTATACTATAAGATAATGTGAAGATAATTCAGTTGATATATTTGATGATTTAATTCTTAAAATAACAGGAAGTAGTTACAGAAAAATTTATGAGAGGTCGACATTAAGGAACAGATTTCATTTTGGAAAAAATTAAAAAAAGAACAACAAAACAATCAATTAAAAATTTTCCCATTTTTTAAATATTTGTAGAGAAGATGATACAACTTTCAATCATATTTTTAATGAGTTTGTCTGTTTGGATATAAAAGTTAACGATTTTAGAGTAATGTGTAGTAATCATTGGAATAATGATAAATTTGGATTTATTACAACAAACATGACAAAGAGAGCAAAGAAGGAAAAAATAAAGAGCTGTCATCACTTAAAAATTAATAAAAATATTAAATTATAAAATCATAAACAATAAAACATAAAACACTTAAAAAATTATTTATTAATCTTTTTATTTTGGTTAAATGTGTGTAAAACATGAATGTCTGAAAGGACTCACTACACTTTCAATGTATGAATACGAATTTTTTTTTAAAAAAAAGCTAAATGAAATCGAAGGAAAAAGAAGGATATATAACACAGAAGAAGCAACCCAGAAAAGAATTTAAAACAGAAGAGCAACTAGTTAATAATGCAATAGAAAAAGTTAATCAAGGCGTTGAAGGTGCAGATTATGATGTACTGAAAACCATAGAAGAAAATAGAAAGTAGAAGAAGCAGTGGTCCTTTCTGTTCCTTATCACCATTACTTACAAGTATTTAACAACAAAACAACAATTAAAAAATATGATAGTGATAATAGAGGTTTGGCATTAAGTGACTCAGAATCTCTAGTTTATTGATGAAATATGAAAAGAAGTAAAAAATAGAAAAGAGTTGTAGCTGAAGAACAAAGTATAAAAGAAGTTAGAAGATGAAGAACAATATATTAAAAATGTAAACATAAGGGAATGAATCTCGAAATATACCAATCATTGTGAAGATGAAGTTTTTGCAATAAGACTTGCTGCCACATTTAAATTTGTTGGGAAACTACCAATAAAATTTGATGGAGATAAATTAAGTTGGTGTTATGAATCTTTTAACTAAAAAACATTACTATGGATAATATGGGTAAAAAATTTCTTCTACTAATTTATCAAATTATGCAGACATATTATTTCATTGTGGAGCAAAACATCTGATAAAATCCACATAAAGTAAATTCAAGTAGAGACATTAAATGCAATAATTTCATAAAAGAAATTGTCATAGTTTATTTTTTTAAATTATCAGTTGATTTAGACTCTAGTTTAGATGATATAACTGGTGAAGCTTTAATAGCAGAAACAGAGATGAACCAATTCAATATATATTTTGATGAATGATATTGGAGATTTAACAGATTAACTAGCACCAAGCCATGGTAAAGAATTAGATGGAAATATAAATTATTATAATGAAAATGTTAGAGTAACAAAAATGTTAACAAATAAATTTAATGATTTTATTATTAATAGTTGAATAGGTGTACCTTACTTAATTAGATTTTCCAATAATTTGCCTCATACATTTTAGAAATGTTAAATATTTAGTAAATACATGAATAAATATATTAGTTTCTGAAATGCATCGTCCTGATTGTAATTATTGTGGGACAGGAACAAAATTAGGAGAAAGGTGAGCCAGATGTGATCTAGGAATAAGTAAAATACAAAATACTTGTATGAAAGATAGCAATTTTATAAAGATAATAAATAATTAAGAAAACGACATGAACCAAATAAAGAACTACAAGAAATAGCTGATAAATGAGTGTATGCCAAAGATGTTTCAATAGGAGAAAAATAAGCGGTGACAGCTGTAAGAGAAATGATGTTTGGCAAACGAAAATTGTATATGGACCTTGGTCAAAATGATTGGGGATTACAATTTCTTTCAAGTAAGATAATTCTGTAAGGTTTCTAAATATTAATTTTATTAAGTCTTTATCAATTTCCTTTAATCTCTGTAAAGTACTATTAAATATCCTATGTTGGGAAATGGCAAAATCGAACCCATTGATATTGTAACCAAGCCAAGTAGTGAACAATTAAATAGTAAAGATAATTTATAACATACTCAAAATGGAAAGAGAAATAAAAAACTTTATGGTATCTGCTCATAACACTAGATATAGTTGTTGTGGACAAGATTACTGAAAGTATAACAAAATCGGAAGGTTCAGAGGTAACAAAAAGAACATGGCAGACTTCTACCATTTATAATTTTTTAAATAAATAATTTCATTAATTTATCATTTAAGGTAATTTTATAATTTTTAAATAACCTAGTTTTACAGTTATCAAATATTCATATTATTAAATCTTTATGGACATTTAATCTATACTAATGAATAAATTTCTGATTATACTTCGCTACCTAATGGAAAAATTAAAGCTAACCGAATTTACATTGAACTACATTATCAACAGTTACATTACCGTTTGATACTGGTGTTGTATTTGAAATTACTGAACATGTTATAGAAAAAAGAAAAGAGGCCTCTGAATTAACAAAACATGAAAAGGGAATTCTTCCTTTATTACTGGCTGCGTTATTATATTTAGTTGCTGCCAGTACAGCGGTTGGAGGAGTATCTACTTAGGTGAAACCATCATAGGCAAGAAAAAGAAGAATCAATATAAGAAAAATGCATCATTTGGCAATGGAGAAGAAAGGGATTATAGTACAAATATTGAAAGTAAAAAATTCAAAAAAATAATAAAGTACAACCTTATCAAATTTGGATAAAGAAAATATTATTTAGCAGTTATAAATTAAATATGTTTGAGGCATTTTTATGAGTGATAAATCACATAATTATTAAAAAATTTTGGAATATTGTAAAGTTAATTTAGCTATGTCTGATGATGTTGGTGCTCATTGGGTTTGTTAGTATAAAGCAAAAAATACAAAATTTGTATTGATACATTGGTGGTAATATACCAAAAGAATTTATAAATTATTTGGAGAAAAATTAATTATGCTATAATTCTGCAAGAATACAAAATTTTAATGGATTTATTTTTAGTTATTTGTGTTTATTACTACTAACTACTATTAAAACAATTTTCAAATAATTATAAATCTAGTTATACCTTTAATCAAATAAATGAACATTTCTGGCAGAAAATTAAAATAAGAAGACTTAGAAAAATCTTAGACTCAAAAATTGTTAAACATGAACTACAATAGATTTAAGAGAAATTGAATCAAAGGAAATAAACAATAATTTATAAGGGATTACAATATAAAATTAATAAAAAATAAATATAGGAGAAACAGAATCACAATGTAACGAATATGAATTAGAGGCAAAAAGTGCATAATGGTGTAAACATTTCAGTTACTTAGACATTTTTAAACTAAGGTTTAAACCGACTTTAATAATAAAAGATTAGCAGATACAAATGACCCAATTCATAAAAAAGATGAAATGAACAAAGGATATTCAGAAAAAGATTTAAATTACCTTGTTACGAAAGCTGAATGTACAAACATGTTATCACAATTGGATACTCTTGTTACTAAAAATTATCTAGAAAAATGAAAAGGTTTGTTAGAATAATTGAATACAAAAATATTCTAATAGAATATATAAAAGAAACGAAATTTATGAAATTCCTACAGAAGAGCACCATAGAAAATTTTGATGAACTTAATGGATTAGAAAATAAGGGTTATCATGAACAATTCATTGAATTCACTTTTATGTCTGGTGATGTACGAAAAAACACAAATTTTTGATTTTTCATTACATATTTTTGAAAATCTTCATAGAATAACTCTTGCTAACTTATCAATAAAAATATCGCATAAATCAAATTTTGTAACTCTAAATTTAAAAGATAAAGTTGAAAAACTTCCAGTGGATATAAAACAATTTAGTTTGTTGTAATTTAATCTTATACAAATGGATAACCCTAAACATAAAAAGCATGTCCTTTTGCTGACTGAAATGTAAAAAATTTTACTGACACATATCATCCAATATAAGAACAACAAAAAATGAAAGACAAGAATTTATGATTTTTCCACGGTATTTAAAACTAAAAAGTAAATTCAATACTAAGCTCTATACTATTTTTTTCATATTATCTAGTATTTAAATATTTACATATTGTAATATTAGACAAAAAATTTAAATGTAACTCATTAGTTTTTTAAGGAATTAGAATTGTGGAACTTCATAAGAAATTATTTCATTTATAAACAGCAAATTTTGTAAATTTATGAATACTTTTATCCTTTATACCCAAAATTTTAAATATTTAATGTGTGGGAGATTTTAATTAACTTACAAATTTGTATTAACTGATTTTAAATCATTTGTATATTGGCTTAAAATTTTATAGTTAAATAATTTTCAAGTCAATTTATATTGGATTAAATTTATAATTTTTCTGATTTTTTATTTACTTTTGTTCATTATAGTCTGTTAAATTTATATTTTTAATGGAGGTTGGAAGGGTTTCTTTGGGTGGGATAGAAGATTACCAGTAGTAGTTGAAAACTGCTGGCCAGTCCCAGGGTTGGGGCAGTGGTGGCAATTTTCGTCTACTTGCAGAATACTAATTAACTGCTGCTGTCAAAGCTGCTTATGTGCTGTAAAGGTACAAGCTATATGTAACAGATCAAAAGACTGATCCAAATACTGATAAAATCCAGCTATTAAAGCTTCATATATATTCCAGACATCCAAGATGTATGCAACAGATGGAGGGAATATTCGAGGAACCATACAAAATGTTTGTGTGATTAAGGGAGACTGCCCTCACAAGTATCATCCTATTCCATGCCTCATAAACCCACTATCACACATTTGTACTGTACTATAATACACCATCCAGGTATTTCATCAGGTTACAGCACTATACTATACCATCTGGGGAATGTACTATAATATTCAGGGTGCCATTGCCAAGGGGTAAGCTCCTCCCATCCTAAAGAAATGTTGTGTGATTCCTTGAACATTAGTTCCATTGGTTACAAAGATCTTGGATTTTTAGATTCTATAACAAGCCTCTGTAGATGTAGTTGATCACCATTTCAATCATTATTCCAGCTGATTTATACATCTCGGATCTTTAGAGTATATATGAAGCTTTGACTGCTACAGTTGATCAGTATTTTTAGTTATCAATATACAACGAAGTAAAAATGGGTCTCTCTGCTGTTACATGATCATGCAGCTAGATTTTTTTCAGAATCGGACAGTGCACAGCTGCATTTAAGTTTTCTATAGTCAACACAAATCACTACAATGCGCTAGCTAAATTTGTAATATACTTCACCTCCACTATAGTCAGTGTGGTTTTGTGTATTGTTTCTAACAGAAATGTATTACAGACAAATGCAAAAATTTTCTCAAAGTCCTCTTCAGCCAGCACCAATCCAGGGCAACCCAGCCCAATGCCCTATGTCGCAATAAAAACGACAGATAGGCACAATGCAGACATTACGAAAATAGAACAAAGTTGGAAGAGATTGCCTCACCTCACACGAACGAGAAGCTTGAATTGCAAACTCAGTAACATGTCTTAAATGAGCAGAAACCATCATGTCACTGTAGCAGCTCAGCTTTACTTCGTAAGGGAGCGTAAAATTTCACAAGGACGCCTATCAACCTGCTGATATGGTGGAAAAGCAAAGATTCCTAAAAGCCACTTTTGCGAAATCGAGAGTGGTGAAGCCCACTGATAAGCCCAGAAAAGTAGGCCACATTGCTCGTCATTGTGGTAGTAATAAAGACTCAGGCTTCAGAGTCTTTGTGTTGAATCCTTACGTTGCAGTACACCAGCTACAAACCTAAGCCTGTGATGTAATGCTACCATTCGTCATCATGACTTCCGCTTCTGAGACTGCTACCTATCTGGTCTACCAGACTCTGTCGCTGTGAACTACCGACCTCACAAACACTGATGGGAGGACTGGAAGGTACTACCTACAGCTTGCTAAACCGAACTGGTGGTGCTAGGCCCACAAAACACCTGCCGCGGTACTCGGGATGCGCGCTAACCACTGCTGACCCGACTGGTACTTGTACACACTCATCGACATCCCCGGCCGTTCGTGCCTCAGGGGTTATGCTGTGGACCATCTCCAAATCATGGTTGGAGTTGGGTTGTTTGGGGGAAAAGGCCAAAGAGCGAGGTCATCGGTCTCATCGAATTAGGGAAGGGTGGGGAAGGAGGTCGGCCGTGCCCATTCGGAGGAACCACCCCGGCATCACGGGAAACCTAAATCAGGATGGCCGGACGCGTGATTGAACTGTCGTCCTCCCGAATGCGAGTCCAGTGTGCTAACTACTGCGGCACCTCGCTCGGCCCCAAATCATGCAGAGCTGCTGAGAGATTATCCGGGCACAACCCGTTTTACGCCAACGACAGTGCTCTCTGGTAATTCGCAATCTCTGTTTTGGTCTGTCGTACGGGCTATGCCATTCGCCTCTGAGGCCTGCCACCCGCACGACACTTGATTGTGTATGCAGCACACCGAGGATGAAGCCTGCTGGAGTTCACTGAGACAGCACCAGCAACTTCTCATTCTGCGATGCTGTACCACCGCCGGCCTAGGTGCCAACACAGAGAAGAATATACGATTGTCAACTTTAATGAATAAATTCTATTTCCGCTAAAGTTGTCATTAGCGCCCAGTGCTCCAACTGGCCTGCTTCCCCACATTTTTGATCTCTGTCTCCCTGACAACGGTAGAGATCTCATCCCATAACACTACAAAAATAGTGTCAGAAGTGTCTACGTCAGCTGCCGCCGCCATAGTTGCACCACTTTTGCAGTATTGTCGTCGTCCCATCGGAATGCTATCGGGTGAGTGAATATTTTTCTGTCGGCCCTCCTGATTGTGTTCTTGGTTATGACCATGTCAAAGCACAAGGACATTCGTTCCATTCTCGGATTGTCGTTTGTTAAACTGCAGGAACAAACAGACTTACCACTGTTTAGAGGTGAATATCAGAGAAATGTATTTAACGCCAGTGTGGTGCGAATTTTTTTAATTTATCGAGCCATAAGTTGCCATGCACTAAATCACTTACAAGTAACGTTTGAAGAAGACTTGGACATTTGATGCATTGCATTCCAGATTCACATTGAGTTATGATCCGGCATAGCAATTACTTTGTTGTATTGTTGGGTGTAGTACAAGTGTACTTTTCCCATGTATTTCTTTTGTAATGGCAGTAGTAGAACCCGCGAACAGGTGAAACAGTCTCTGCTCTAACAGAGCCAGTTCAAACGTATGAGCAGAGAAATGAGGACCTAAATAAAGGAGTTGAAACGTTACAAGCTGCAGTACAGCAAATTTAGTCAGGGACAGCAGAAGCTAAGATCGTGTTAAGGCCACCCTCACCTCCTCTCGATCCATCTCGGCAGGTTTAATAACGCCTTTTGCCGGAAAAATAGCCGAAGATGTCACTGTGTTCATTACGGATTTAGTAGCTATCTCTGAGTTGTGCAGTTGGACGAATGAAACGTTTTCATTTGGTTAACTTGTAGTTAATGCGAGAAGTTAAAGCACATGTAACGTACCATGAAGTATTTAGCAAGGCATCAGCATTCCAGGAGTTAGCTGATGGTTTTGTCAGCACTACCGGAAGTGGTAGTGGTGCTACAGAAGAATGCTGAAGATTATATGGGTAGATCACGTAACTAATGAGGAGGTACTGAAGAGAAATGAGGAGAGGAAATTGTGGCACAACTTGAATAGAAAAAGGGATCGGTTGGTAGGACATGTTCTGAGTTATCAAGGGATCACCAGTTTCGTATTGGAGGGCAGCGTGGAGGGTACAAACCATAGAAGGAGACCAAGAGATGAATACACCAAGCAGATTCAGAAGGATGTAGGATGCAGTAGTTACTTCGAGATGAAGAAGCTTGCTCAGGATAGAGTAGCATGGAGAGTCTGACGACCAGTCTCTGGACTGAAGACCACAACAATAACAACCGGAAGTAACAAAACGAACATTTGTTAGAGAGGAACTGAGTGACTCAGTGCAGGAAACAAAGGAGTCTGTGGAATCTTTTTCGCTTAGAATGCGGAAGATTAATTCACAAACATACGAGCTGACACAAAGGGCAGAAGCTAATGCTGTTACCTTGCGTGAAGCTGCCAGAGGGGCTCTCGATGTTTTATTCAGGGATGTCTCCGCAAATATGTCATGCAGAGTCAGGATCGAGAACACATCTGACCTTGCTGAAGCAATTCGTAGAGCCACATTCTTGAAGAGAATAGATAAAACGACGAAAGGGCCTAATGACCGTCCGTTCTTAGGTTCTGAACTGAAGTGCTACAGATGTGGATGTAAGGGCCAGCAGCGTCACCAGCCAGTTTGTTATGAGTGTAGTCAAGTCAGTCATAAAGCTCGAGATTGCAGGAATGAAAAACAAGAGAAAAATACTGGAAATGCGTTTGTTAAAGAGAAACGGGAACGCATATGCCATCGTAAGGCATCCCAGTGGAACGGAACAGTGCACAGATGTATGCAGAGACAGAAAGTTGGTTTTTGCGCATAGTAGAGGGAAAAGAACATAAGGTTTTAGCAGACACACGTCCACACGTGTCAGTCGTTAGTATGGACCGCTTAGGCAGGAAAAAGAATTAGATCTCCAAGTCATTGGAGAGGGATATGCACACATACAGATGACGGTAGTACCACGTACAGAAGGTATTAAATGACAGTACGTTGGCAGAGCTGGCATTTGTATTTACGTGATTCATGTGAAAAGCTTTCCTACGTAGTTCTGGCCACATGACGGGAATTAACAGATTTTGAACGTGGAATGGCAGTTGGAACTAGACGCATGGGGCATTTCACTTTGGAAATCGAGAGGGAATTCAGTATTGCGAGATCCGCTGTGTCAAGAGTGTGCCGAAAATGTCAAATTTCAGGCAGTACCTCTCACCACGGACAACACAGTGGCCCACGGCCTTCACTTAGCGACAAAGAGCGGCGGCTTTTGCGTAGAGTTGCTAGTGCTAACGAAGGAGCATCACTGCGTTAAATAGCCGCAGATATCAATTTTGGATGTACTATAAAAGTATCCGTTAGCACTGTGCGGCGACATTTGGCCGTAATGGGTTATAGCAGGAGACGACCTACAGTAGGTAGTGCTTTTGCTAACAGCGCATTATCGCCTGTAGTGCCTCTCCTGAGCTGGTGACCAAATCTGTTGGACCCTAGACGACTGGAAGACCGTAGCCTGGTCAGATGAGTCCTGACTGCAATAGGTAAAAGCTGATGTTAGTGTTAGAGAGGGGCGCCAACCTCACGAAACCATAGACCCAAGTTGTCAACAAGGCACTGTGCAAGCTGGTAGTGGCTCCATAATGGTGTGGATTGCGTTTCCATGGAATGGACCTGGTCCTCTAGTCCAATTGAACCCATCATTGACTAGAAACGGTTATGTTCGGTTATTTGGAGACCCTTTGCACTCATTCATGGACTTCATGTTCCCAAACAACGATGTCATCTTATCGGGCCACAGCTGTTTGCGATTGGTTTTAAGGGCATTCGGGACAATTCGTGCCAATTATTTGGCCACCCAGATCGATCGAAATGAATCCCATCTAACATTTATGGGACATAATCGACATTCGTGCCAAAATCCTGCACCGGCAACACTTTAGCAGTTACGGACGGCTAGAAAACTGCACTACACCGGGCAAAAGGAAGGAGGTGTCCCATGACTTTTGTCGCCTCTGTGTAGGTTATGCGGAGTAGGTGACAATGATGTGAAGTTCATAGGGGCAACAATGCTGGAGTTTTGGTGAGAGGTATTCTGCGATTCTCAGGCTAGACTTTCTGGATAAATATCATGGCAAAATCGATCTTTTGTGATCTATACCTGAACTCAGTGGAACTTTGTTTCCACTAGGTACAACAACTGCAAGCGAGAGAATTTCTCAAAGTACACCTATAATGAAGGTGTTACCAACTGAAATGGAAATGCGTACGTTAAATATTGGTTCCCGTGGTAAAGTACCACCAGGTACAGGAAAGTTGCTTTGAATTTCCATAGCTGCCAATATACCCCAAGACGTTTTGTGTACTGTAGAGCCACTACAAAGCAACGATGAATTAGATAAAAAGCGTTGTTTTGCACGCATTAGCAACATAAATGGAAAGATTATGGTTATTCCTAGCCTTGACAATTTTGGTATTGACGAGTTCTGTCTGCCAAAGGGCTTGATGACTTCCGATTTAGATGTTGTAGATGATGAAGTGTTGATTCGTCGCACGACTACCAGAGCAGAAAGCAAGCTATTGTTGCCTCAACATTATGTAAGAGAATGAATCACTTGCAAGGAAGTGACTGACAAGCGATGGAAACTTTGTTACTAAGAGCTTTAGATGCAACACAAACGGTCCTTTATCAGCGACGCCTGTTACGCTACATCATATACCCATAGGTAATAGTATTCAAGTCTACGTGAAATCATACCGTGTTCCCAAGCGTTTCTTATTATTAATGGAAAAATTTATTGAGCAGCAACTGGCAGAGGGAATAACATAACATGGTGATGGGCTGTGGAATGTAAATTTCATCATAATCCCTAAGAAGACACTGCATAGCATTAAGAAGTGCGGAATCTGCTGCAATTACAGTTTCTTGAACGGCAAAACTGTCAATGATGCATATCCTATTAGTACAGAATGTGTAAACACTGATCCCCGGCTATTTTCAATGCTCTGTAACTTCAGAACACTCCAAACAACAAAATAACTTCAGTTATTTCTAGGCACATGCAACTGTTATGGGAAATTCACTAAAAGCCATTGAACTGATTGTTGAAAAAGGTGTAGAATTCGAATGGAGAACGGATTGCCAAACAGCATTTGAGACGTTGAAGAAAATACTGGCATCTGGTGTTCCCAAATTCCGAAATAGAATTCATTCTTTTCTGTAATGCTATTAATAGTGTGCTAGGGTGCTATCTCAGCGTGCATTCTCAGCCAAAATTTAGATGGTTCAGAAAATATTGTGGCCTATGAATTTAGACAACTTAATAAAGTAGGCGGTAATTATTCTACAACAGAAGTGAAGTTGCTAGCAGTAATTTATGGAATTACGCACTTTTGTTGTTATTTGTATGGGCAAAAGATCGAAGTCGGAAAAGACCACTCATCACTAAAATGGTTATTGTGATTAAAGGTTTCTTCTAGTCTTTTAACAAAGTGGGCACTCAAACTGAGTGAACTAGATTACAATGTAGTCCATAAACCAGGAGATATGCTCCCTGATGTGGACATATCAATCAGAAAAATTTGTATACTGTAGACAATAGCTAAAAGTCTAGCTGAATGGCAGAAGGCACAAGCGAGTGACGTAGGGTGCCAGACATTTAAACTGCAGCTACAGTTCGTGATGCACAACGACTCACTCTGCAGATCGACAAAGTGTGCACTATGCAAAGTAGTTCCAGCAGTGTTCAGGGATGAAGTTGGAAACCAAGTGCATGACAACATGTTAGTAGTTCACGGTGGTCACAGAACTACGGATGGGAGAATTGCCGGAAAATGCTGGCGGAAAGCTGAAAAACATGTTGTGGAATGGGATGTAAAAAATTTTACAACTTGTGCACAAAGGGCTGATTTTAGGCGACGAAAAGTTCCATTGCAACGATTGCCAGGAGCAAACAAACCTTTTGAAACAACTGGATTGGAAATTTTAGGACATTTTAATAAAAACCTGCAAGAAAAAAGGACTTATTAACAAAAATAGATCAATTTTCCTGATACATCAGAATTATAGGAATCCAAGACCAACAAGCTAACACAGTGGCATCAGCCTTAGAAAACAATTGGATCCTCAAGTTCAGAGTATCAGACCAAGGTACAAATTTCATATCAGAGTTAATGAAACAGTTGTGACGTTTGGTTCACTTCTGAGAGATAAGAGAGTCCATTCCATCCACAAGCAAATGGACGAACAGTAGGAGTTCACGGGGCGATTTCCAAAACGGTGAGCCATTATATCAACAGCCAACACGATAATTGGGACACATACCTAGTATTCATAATTTCTTCATACAGTTCTAAAATTCACAACAATACGAATCATTCACCATATGAGGTGGTATACGGCAGAAAAATACCATCCCCCTCTGACATGATAATATTCAAGCTTGGAGCTAACAGCCAGACAGCAACAGAATTCGCCAAACGTTTACATAAAGTTTGGCAAACGGTAGGGAGTGCCAACAAAAAAGTATGAGAACGTCAGGAACAGACAGGGCAATGGATAGGGAAACTGCCACAATATGCAGTTGGTTGCTGGATACTATTAACCAAAGCACATACACCAGAAGACAAAACCAAAAATTTTTAACTTGGTACCACGGACAGTACCATGTAGGATGGTGTATTATAGTACTGTACAAAAATGTGATAGTTAGTTTATGAGGCATGGAATAGGATGATACTTGTGAGGGCAGTCTCCCTTAATCACACAAACATTTTGTGTGGTTCCTCGAATATTCCCTCCATCTGTTGCATACATCTTGGATGTCTGGAATATATATGAAACTTTAATAGCTGCATTCGAAGGAGCTGTTGATGCTTCACCGCAAGTTCCATCATTTGTACCAGTCTCGAGAAAATTGTCCAGATCCGTAGGAAACATGTATGTATTGACGAGCAGAAGATACAAAATATGCGTTATGCACTCAGATTGAGAAATAAGTAATCATTTTGAAAACTGTTTTAAGGCTTATTGTACATTCGTTATCTAAGTGTTGCTATGCATTTATTGGTGTCTCATGTGGGCTGAAGTTCAGATGCCTGTATTGGGAGAAAATAGAGATTATTTTCTTTTCTTTACGTGTGGGAGATGAAGAAGATTGCACAAGGTAGAGTAGCATGGAGAGCTGCATCAAACCAGTCTCAGGACTGAAGACCACAACACAACAACGACGTGTGCACATTTTCAGAATGAGATGGAGAGGATGAGTCGTTCTTTTCTCTTAGCTTGGCGCAGCGTTATGAACGCACAAGAAGATAATCGCAGTCCTGTTAATGTTCACTTCGTCGAAGGAGTACCGAATATAGTTCGGAACCAACCGCACAATTCTGGGATATTGTTTCCAGACAACTACGTGTACTATAAATTAGTCGTCAATGGACGCTAAGATTAGCCTTCGACATATGGGAAATACGCAATGAGGCATGCAGGTTACAGGAGGTATTCACGGAATTTAAATAACACACCAGAAAACATGGTAAATGGCGGATAACACTAGAATTACAGTGGAATGGCATACTACGCTGCTGACAAACATGAAACGGAATGCGCTTACTAACAGGAGAACGATAAGAGAATTTCCTACTGAACTAATGCAGTATACAAGAGGTATCGTGCGGACAATGAATTACAATTTGGGAAGAATTCAGACACGATTCAATACCTTAGAATGAGGAATGAACATAGGCAGACGGTTGTGTGTATTCGCAGATAGCTTGAAGGACGCGAGGCCAGAAGCAGCAATGATGCAAGAGGCGGTTTACCATGCCATGCATTGACATCTGAATTCCACATTATTGCCTCCATTACAATTCCTAATAGGTTCACGTCAAGCCAAAAAACAATTCCCCATAGAACTACAACAAGTAGTAACCCAAGTCGAGATATAGTTATCCTTATTCTACTACGTAGCACCCGTCAAGTTAGCTCAGATAGAGTGAAACCCCATGCATCCACTCAGTTTGCGATAGTGCGCATGAATGTACAGTACCACCGTTTTACAGTTCACCTTTATCCGATAAAATGGCAAACTCCAAACGAGTGGATACAATTACAAACGCAGTAAGTATTACTAACTGTAGAACAAAGAGAATCTTACGTTCTCACCTCATTAGCAGAATTACAAGACTGTATAAGAGAAAACATCACGATTTGTCCAGTTAGTGCGACAAAAACTAAAGTACAGGCAAGTAAAGTATAGTTGTTATTAGCGAAAACAGAAGTATCAGAGTGTGAAAAGGAGTGCTGAGAATGGGAGCACACTGTGTTTGTTTTCTCACCAGAAGTTGTCATCATAAGTTGTTACCGAAGTGGGAAAGCCGTGAGCATAAACAAAGTAGGACTATAAAACAGAGATATATTAATAAATGCTACAACTTACGATATAGCAGGAACATAATTTCGTCTTCCAGCTACTATCACGGATAGAATTAGGATCCAGTTCCCGCAACCTTTCGGGATGTTACCCACACAAAACATAACATTCCTCAACAACACTACTAACATTTTGTGCATTCTATTTTTGCTTTATGTGTAAAGCCAGTCATCCAAGTTTCTAAATAGTAGCAATAAAGATTAATAAAGTGTAGCGTAGAGTAAGAATATATGGCTCTGAGCACTATGGGACTCAACTGCTGTGGTTATCAGTCCCCTAGAACTTAGAACTACTTAAACCTAACTAAACTAAGGACATCACACACATCCATGCCCGAGGCAGGATTCGAACCTGCGACCGTAGCAGTCGCACGGCTCCGGACTGCGCGCCTAGAACCGCGAGACCACCGCGGCCGGCAGAGTAAGAATATAAACATGGATAAAAAATTAAGTACTTAAGTGACAATACAAGACTAAGAACAGACGAAAAAACTTCGTGAATAAGCTTTCCAAACGTGTAAACAACAGAAATTTGTACATAGTGTAATCACTTATGTAATATGCATTTTATGTGGTTTTTTTCAGAAGCAAATTCAGAAAAGTTCAGGACAAACGTATTAAACAAGAGGCGACTGTTACACAGCAGAAATATGTTACAAACAAATACAAAACTTTTCTCAAAGCCCTCTCCAGCTAGCACTAAGCCAGGGGGAACCACACCAACGCCTGTGTCACAATTAAAACGACAGAGAGGAACAAAGCAGACATTGCAGAAAACAGAACAAACCCGGACGACATTGCCTCACTCCGTGCGAGTGAGAAGCTTGATTCTAAACTCAGCAACTTGACCTAAGTGAGTAGAATTCACCACGTCACGGCAACAGCCCGCTTAATTTCGTAAGAGAGTAAGTTTCACAAAGCACCTATCAGCCTGCTGATATGGTGGAAAAGCAACAATTTGAAGCCCTGAAATCCATTCCTGCGAAGTAGAGTGGTGAAGACCACCGATGAAGCCGGAAAAATAGGCTACATTTGCTCATCGCTGACCCGACAAAAACTCACCGCCTCAGACCAGTAGTAATCAGTGCTCAGACTTCCTAGCCTTTGTGGTCAATCTCTACCTCGCGTTACTGTCCTAACGACTTTTTTTCTTTTCTCCAGTTCAGATGTCAGACTGTGTATAATAACCAGAAATGTATTCACCAATAAATTTTACTTCTCTCCAAAATTAGTATCATGCTCGGCTGTTTCCTTCGTTTTCAGTTTTCTTCACCGTTTCCTTTTCGTGCCTGTTTAGCACATTTTTACCTTAATCTTTTCGATACCAGCATTTTCATATGTGTCATACGCAGAACGATTCTCTCGAACATATTCAAGTACAGAATCGTACAACTTTATTACAGTTCCAAATCGGTATCAACACTTTGCAACGGTTTATTTGTGGCACTGATTCTCTTCAATATCGCTGACAAAACAGTTATCATAGCAATTTCCAGATATCTCAGACTGCTCAGTATTTCAGTCGTCTCGCATTTCAGTAAAGCCTTTTGAGTTTCATCAAACTGAATAACTTCTACAGCTGGTACCACTTTTACACTGTAACATTCAGGCTATAGCAGGCATCGTGACGCCCCGACCAGTGTGTTTTGTAAGGTCGTTTTACTGAGATTAAACTACTTAATTTTGACTGCAACATATTCCAACGGCTCGTCGAAACAGAGAAGAGAGTGTAAATTTGTTGCAACAAGCGGAGAAATGAAGCCGCTTGAGGACAATACTCTGCTGCACACGGTGCTGCTAAGTTAAAGAAATGAGCTTTACGATGAATATACACGGTAAGAGGGTTGATTTGTTTAATTCCATCTTGGAGACCAGAGTAAGTACCAGCCATTAGAAAAGGAAGATATGTGCTCCTTTTTCCCCTGTTTCCATAACGTTCTGGGCGTTTAATTAGAAAAGTATGGTATTCTGCTATTATCTGTATTGCCACCTCGAAATTTCGGTAATGTGTTGACCCAAACCCATAGTTTAGATCCCTGGAAGATAGGCCTGGCATGCAAAAATTTTTGCCCACTACAAAAACTACTTTTTAATACGTCCCTTCAATACTGAATTCTGTCTCAGGCTGAGATGTTATGTTTTTACCTTCTTTCTCTGTGATTTTTCCTCTAGCTTTTAATGTTAACACACATTTCTTATGTTCAGATGAATTAATCTGGACTGACAGTTTTTGATGGACTTTTCGACAAACTATCTATGTGAACGACTCTTTTCAAGTATATTTTTTTGAAAAGCAAGTACAGGAATTAATTCTATGTAGATAGTGATTTATGGCTAAAATTAATCTGTCTCAATTCAGATAATGGTTCTCTTGTGGGTGACAAACAATGTCAAAAATTCGACTATGTTCTTTTAACCATTCACTACTCGATTTTGAGTTTTCCAACAGTTGTGACAGCTAAGCGAATATAATAAAAATGTTTTATTTATAAAAGAATACAAATATTTTCCAATCGTTCTGGTAAAACATGTTTTATTAATTGGGTATATATATATATATATATATATATATATATATATATATATATATGTGTGTGTGTGTGTGTGTGTGTGTGTGTACTCGGGTATGTTTATTTTTTAGCTGTATATTTTTTAGTTGCTGAGTCTCTAAGCCATGTTTTTTACAAAATATGTAGTCCACACAGCTAAAAATGTTGGGTACCGTTGGTCTACATGATGCCTCCTACGTGGGGGACATGGAAGATACATAGTTATTTTACATTATCTACATAGTTTACATCGCATTAGAAATACACTGTTACAAATACTAAGGTAGAGTTAGCAAAATGCCGTATAATCACATATGCCCAAACGTTGCAGTTGTTTTTTCTATTAAAGTGAAAGTCTACACTTTAGTATTCTACATCAAGACCATCTTTTAATGGGATACAGATGGTTACATCGCAGTCTTAACACCGCCTTTGAAAAACTGGCCAGCGTTAAAGAACCATTGTTTTAGTGCCAAAACAATAAATTACCTGTCAAGAGTCTGCACAGTACCACCATTTGTCGACGTAGACAGTCTTCCACAGTGTTTGAAAACAGCATTTTACTCCCTGCAGAGCACTATTCTTAAGGCATTTAGACCTGTACTGCACAGCCCCATACTGTCAGTTAAAAAGTGCTTTGCGATGTGGGAATACCACGTAAGAGGCAACTTATACACTTATATACTTTTTTTATCAGTTGCTGACCCTCGAATCATGAAACGACACAGTCATGTTTTCGATTCATCAGGGTCAGCAACTGATAAAAAAATGGGGCCCCCCGGGGTCCCAAGGTCGCGATGGCGGCGTCACTGTCCCGCCGAGATAATTTGTCCTTTTAGGACAATTATCTGAGCAAGCACCTACGCCAGCAAAAGGTTGCCCGACACGTGTCGATAACAGGATTTGTTTTAACCGGCTCTACTCGAATTTTAGTATATAAGGAGGGTGATTTGGAGCACAGCACATCATGTCCTCTGAACCGATAACGTCGACATCTACGAGCAGCAGCAGCAACACCACATTTGTAAGTACATTTCTGAATAATGGAGACGCTATATAATTTGGCCAAAGTAGCAGTATGTGGCCAACTGGAAAATGCATTAGATGCTTCAAAATTAGAATTGACATCTACTGTTGAAGATGATATACTGTTAACATATAGAGTATCAAAAATGAATTATATCCTTACCAATTATAGATTGCCAGAGTGTTATATTTTTGCTAGTAGTATAAATGTTCCAATGATACCTGATACTGTAGCCGACGCTATTCAAGCAGCTGGTAAAATTAAAAATGGTGTACCAATTCCATGGTCTATATTATGCTTAATGACACTTGCCAACTTTGGTAAATGCAATGTCTGGCAATCAAGATTTAAAATTAAAGTGTGTTTTTATGAAATAGAATACAAACACTTAATATTTCATATTTGTGAAAATTGTTTAACGTCAATGATGTCTAGATGGAGAACATCAAAACTGTCTGATATTATTGCAAACGTGAAAATTCATTTAGTTACTAACAGACCAAATTTTGTAAATGGGGTAGTTTGCCCACCGCATATGGCCATTGGTGTATGTTTTGCGTTAATACGCCATTATTCAGAAGTGTACGTTGTGGTGGAGCATTAGATTCTGTAAGTGATTCAGAGGAGGAAGATGTTGATTTGGCTGATATGTTGCTTGCAGACCTCTGATGGAAACCCTGGCCGACATCTTCCAAACGATCTTCACCCTGGTTCAAGCACATGTGACGAGTCCAACGTTGAAAATCTTCATCTGGATAACTACGAGATTACACTGCCAGTTGGGAGCCACCGATGGACCCTTAGGGACATACATATTCACCATTTTGAAGTGTTTGACGAACTTCGAAGATTCCTGTTCACAATTATCGTTTGGTTGCCAGAACTTTTGCGATTATCTGAAATCTCAGAAAGATGGTATTACACTGATGTCATTGTCATCAGAGGACCGGACGAGGTTGATGAATTTAGTAGACGAATTGCTTCTATCGCATCAGTCTACCCTGGAGAAATTATCCTATGGAAACATGATGACGACCACATCCACCTCGTCCACGCTTGCATCTATTCCTCTAGACGATGTAGATGCCGATTTATGGTTGACCCCTTTATTGCCAGCAGAATTAAGGAATGTCCCCGACGAAGGCGAGCAATCACAGCCATGTCGGACCTCGACTGGTTCAATATACTACTATATTTCTTCCTGCAAAAAAGGCCAAGTCGGGGACAAGTTTGGATTAGAGGAACCCATAAGAGAATGCCTGGTGAGTCTGAAATTATACAATGGGTCAGTTTCATCGAGGGATCCCTCTCAGTATTGGAAAGGGAAAACCCTCGAATTAATGATCAGTTGCAAAAGAGCTCACCAGAGATGGCTCACGTAAATGGCCTCTTACAAAGCGCAGGCCAATCTCTGACTACCAAAGGGGCAACCCTGAAACGATGGCAAAAAAGGTACTTTCCATATTAATGTCATACAATTGTATACCCCCAGAAAATATAGTCAGTGTAATACCATCTGGACACCATTATTATATTAATTTCATTGATCCTAAATTCAAGCGTTTTTTTGACATGGGCCTTGAGTTATACAAAAAAAACTATAAATGAATTAGAACTCAAAGGTTTGGAGAATCTTTTGTGTTCTGGCTCAGAAGACAGTATATTTTACAGCCACTCTACAAATGTTTTTGAGTATTATTATACTTTAGCAGATTCTCTTGCATGGCTAAATAAACTTCTGTTATTTCAATTTGATGATGACACAGATGAAGTGTCTAATTTTTTGTTAAATTTGGTATCATGGTTTAATAGACAGGGCCTTTACCAATGGCAGGATGATAATTATGTACAAAATAAAAAATTAAACACTCTTTGTATTGTTGGCCCACCGAACTCTGGAAAAAATTGGTTTTTTGATTGTTTCATTTCACTTGGACTTAATGTAGGCCACATTGGCCGATGCAATAATAAGACGAATCAGTTTGCTCTTCAAGACACCGTAAATAGGCGTATAATCATTGGAAATGAAATTTCACTAGAAGAAGGTGCTATAGAAGATTTCAAAAAAGTTTGTGAAGGAAATTGCATGCAACATTCGTGTAAAATATAAAGAAGATGCTATTTTAAGACTTACTCCATTACTGTTAATTTCTAATTCTCAGCCTATTGTATGTAGTCATCCAGATTTCAACAATGTCCATGTGAGAAATATTAGGTGGAAAAATATTGATGAATTGAAAAATGCAATAAAAAAGCCTTATCCTTTAGCTTTTTTTTCATTATTGCAGATGTATAATATTCCTTATTAAATAAAAGACAAGAATTTGTTCAATGTATAATTTTTATTCTCAATTGGTACAACAAATAAAAATAAATTACAATTGTTACATTTCAATTACAATTGTTTAATTTCATATTGCCCCTTACAAACAGATGATTCCTCATTCCTTTTTACATTAGACATATAAATAATATCTGATACTTGAACATTTGATACAGTTGCTCTAAGGTAATGTGTCTCTAGACCATCTGCATACACTGAACATTCTGCAATAACTTCAAACAACATTTGAGTATCAGTATATTTTGTAACATCACTATTTAAACTGCTTGTGCTTAAAGCATATGTAGGATTAATGCCTACATGAAGGCTCGGTTGAACATTTGTATCATGAAGTCTAATATTATACCCTGCAGAAGCAATATCAGCTTTTTCTATTAAATTATTATATCCAGATGCTTCTGCATTTGTCACTGGAGTAACAGCTCCAACTAATTGTTCTTCCATTCTTGCTGGTTCAAAATGGGTTAAAGAAAAACTATCACATGACATAAAAGGATTACAGTGCTTATCAGCATTAATATTATACCTTTGAATTACATTTTGAGCAGTACTTGTAATAGGAAAAATATCAACATTGGCTACTGTTGGAATTTTGAGAAAACCCAATGTTGGTGTATATGTATAGTCAACAATAACACTTCCTGTTCATGCATCTGCATCTACTTCAGAAACACAAGACTGTACACATTTCCAACCACAATTATGTAAACCCTTATCTTTTGAGCTAGAAACACACGCATTATAATATTTCAAATTAATGGGTTGTCCAAATTGATGAGCAGACACTTATGGAAAATATCCGATTCCATTAGCCTGCAAGCACTCCCCAACATAATTTGTTACCTACATCCGTATGTTAGAATCCTTCACAATGCCCAATTTAGTAATATTAGATTGATTCATAGACACTGTTAGAAAAAACATAGAGGAAGTAATCGGAATTTGCAACAAAACCTGTAAGACTTTAATGTACACACAAGTTATAATAGAGAGATGGCACAACATTTGTTTATTTTAATAGAGGAAAGATGAAACATTCTACGTTCTACATTAAATTACATAGTTGATGTGTCGAATAAACGTTGTGAGCACATGTTGTCAGATTAGGTTATGCAACAGTATAACTGGGAGATGACACTGCAATATATAATTTAATAAATGAATAACATTAAAAATACTCTGTAAAAGTGTACAACTGAACTTGAAAGCGGCAAACTATTAAGACATCAGAATTAAGTGTTAGTAAAAATATACAGAACGTATTTATCAGATACTCTGTAATAATGAATACAAGCTATAAAATCACATTCCTGCAGTGGTGCGGGTTTGCAAATTTCAGTTGTGTCACTGTACGCTCCACGAAACTACATAACAATGGTAAACGCATGATTTAAAACAAAACAGCCAGTGACACCTGTTTCTTTAAAAAATTGAGTCATTTCTGCTTTTATAAGCTAAGGAATCAGTGACATGATTAAGCACTTTTGGCTGTGGCAAGTACTTGGATGGGTGCCCGTCTGGGTACACCACGTGTTGTTGATAATTTTACCCCTTTTCCTTTACGGCAAATGAGACAGGTGTGAAGTCCGTGGCCACCAGTTTTTTGCACTTTATGTCGTGAATTAAATTCCAAACCCTTCCACAATGACTTATGAAGTGAGGGCAAGCGACACTGTTGATGGAGATCCGTCCGTCCGTCCGTCAGATTTGAGAGGATGTAACAACAACGACGCTGTACTACTGACATATAAGTAATTTTTTCCATCTGATTTTTCGATAGACTTGTGTAATTGATGTTCTGATTTCAATTTTTTTGTTTCACGCCACTGTGTTAAGAAAACTGTAAATATGTTTCAAGGTGAATATTAATGTTGATGTCAAATGTCAAGTAATAATGTAACAAATGTTGAAACTGTTGTAAGATTTTTAAAATTGTAACTGTGCGTCTGGTCCATACGTAGGCAATGTGTTAGGATATGTAGAATGCAAAACCTCGGGTGAATACCCGGTCTGTCAGGGAGCGGTAAAAGGTGGGTGGCAGGCGAGCGCGGGAAAACGCGCGCGGGCACTGCACGGCACAACGGGCACAGTTGTAGTTGGAGTTTGGCATTTGTTTGAGCGAGGCTGTCCTGGAAGACATAGCTTCACTGACCCTCGGGTATGCTGTTCCAACGCCCACACGGCATGGCAAAATTCCATAGGCACTAAATGGAAAAGTATTGCGACGCTAAGAAGAATTAAAGTGTCGATACATCAAGAGCCATAGCTGTGGTTGTATGTGTGCACTGTGCCTCGCCATCTCGCCGCCCGCCAACCGCCGCATCCATACTAGCAGGTTGAAACTTTTAGTACTGTATTCGTGTGGATCAGAGAGTGAACTCTGTTTGTTTGGTGCAATAATAAGCTAAATTTTACAAGAACTTTCCCATCATTTAATTATCCTCACAACTTACCTAGACAGGGTCCTTTCCAAATGTTGTGCAATCCGAGTGTCCCGAAATGAAAATTAAAATTTGTGTTAATAATAATTATTTGCAAAACTAGCTGTGTTAGAATGGTGTTTAAAGAAATGTTTTGTTAATGAACCAGTAAATGAATAACGAAGGTCTAACGAAGTTGAAAGATAACTTTAGTATTGATATAGTAATGAAGTTTATTATTTCGAGACAGATTTAAAGGCATTTAAATGAGCAGTAAATAAGATGAAAAGAGTAGTAACTTATATAGTGGAAACTTTGAACGCATAATAAGCTCAGTACTCAATTTTTTAAATACAGTGATCATAACAGTTTCAGGGTCCCCGCTCATTAATTTGAATTCTGAAGTGTTCTAAATTGGTTTGACCAACAAAAGTTAAAGTTAATATAAAAGTGAAAATTTATCAGTGTTTTATCTTTATAAAAATTGACATTTTGTGTGTGGCACGAAAGTGCAATTTCTAGGGTAACCTATGCCCGATTTTAATCAGATTAATAGACAGTATAAAGTTTTGTAGTATACATTATAGTGTAGTGTTATGTATTCATCCATATCAGTACAGAACGTGAAACTATCAGTTCAATAGATTTTCTGGTTCTAAAATTCGACAATATTTTGCAGTGATACAACTTGTTGTTTTGCATGAATATATTCCAACTTGTATAGGGAAGAAACTCAGTTAATGCCTAATTAGGCTGGCGACCGTATTATTATCTAATTGGTAGCATCTTCTGGGTTGCTTTTGATCCATCCTGACGTGTAATTGCATTTCGAACTTACTTGACGGATCATTGTTATTACAGAGTGGATGCAAGTCTGATTTGCCACCATTCAGGTACACGCGGTTGATAACTATATGAAAATCCTTTCTCATAAGGTGAATCCCGCTCACTTACCATAGCACAGGCTTTAACGAGTACTTTGTCAGGGATTAAAAGGAGTAGACTATGTGCTGGCACCAGGTTTCACACACTCGCCCCTCTCATCATCTACCAAGCGGACCAGCGCAGTGGTTACTGCACTGGAGTCGCATTCGGGAGGACGAAGGTTCAAACCTGCTTCCGGCTGTGCTGGTTTAGTTTCCCTCGATTTCTCTAAATTGCATAAGGAAATCCTGGGATGATTCCTTCGAAAGGGCAGGGCCGTTTTCCTTCTCCTTTCCTTCCTAATCCGAGTTTGTGCTCCGTCTGTAATGACGGTAAATGCTAATCTCCTCCTCCTCCTTCCAGCATGAACACGACACTGCGCTACACGTACACATTACACTCATCTACACTTAACAGATACACTTACGCACATAGCTCTTTTACGATGACCATTTTTCCCTATGTAGGAGAGGGCACCTACAATAATTTTGCGTTGCCACACTGATTATCATTCCACGTACAGATGTTATTTATACACCAGCAGGTTAATTATCATCATTCGCAGATATGAATACAGATTTCAGAGAGTGGATCACCATCATTAAAGACGTCTCAAACGGTCTATGGCTTCACAGGACGTACCGCTTTACTAATGAAAGATGCAATACAGCTGTCGAGCTACTGCTATGAACCATGTAGTGCTGATGTGGTACATAAATAGATTTATGAAAATGTTATTGTATGTTAACATTATTGATGGCAAATCACTAGGATCAGTAACAACTGCATCACTGTATGTTGTATGGAAACTACATAGCAATGATAAAACCAAAATATTAAAAAATAGGTAAGCATCGCCGTCTTTCTGTCATTACCGCTTTTGCAAGCAAAGGAATCAGTAGCATGGCGGCACTATTCCATAAATAATGAAATGGGGAATAGCTTACTTGAGGTGACACACTTTGAAATGCATATATAATTCCATTTATAATGCTGGAATGAGAAGCCTGCCTGGGAATTGCAAATGTAGATGTCCAAACAACTCTTAGGCTCATCTGTTTATCTGACAAATGTTCTGAAATTCCTCACACATGTCTCAGCCTAGGCAGTCACAATTTATTTTATCAGTGTGCATGCGCAAACTTGCTACCCCTAGCCGAAAACCTATATCAAGGTCACCAATATCAATCATTCAACTCTCCGCTAGCATGTGGAAAAAATGGACAGTGCATGTATCAAACAAAAAATAAGTCATCATTATCCTCATCCTTTACAAAGGATTCAGCGGTAAGGTGCAAAGTAACTCTTTTTCCAATGCCAGTATGTTTCTCTAAACAGCAATGGCAGATGCGTTATACATCAAATGTTATGCATTCAGTGAAAGATGTAAGCACATGTCATCAAAGTAGATTACACTACAACATATGAGAGAGATGACAGCATATATGTATACTTTAACAGAGGAGTCAGGAAACATTCTAGAATCTTTGTTATGTGTATGTATATTCCAGAGAGCGATCAGAAGTCCTTAGAGTTCTCATTTAAGTAATAGTATACTGTTTTATATGTACACTTAGAAAAAGTATAATACAGAGGAATTAATCGGAATTTGCATAAGAAGCTGTAAGGCTCTAACGTAAACACTAGGGGCAAGACAACACATACATATATAGAGGAAAGGGAAAACATTGTACATTAATTGCTTAGCACCAGTTTCTTCGCTCGTGTGGTCTACATGGTCTGCACAGATTTTCTTTGTTTCCCTCATCATCATCATCATCATCATCATCATCATCATCATTTAAGACTGATTATGTCTTTCAGCGTTCAGTCTGGAGCATAGTCCCCCTTATAAAATTCCTCCATGATCCCCGATTCAGTGCTAACATTGGTGCCTCTTCTGATGTTAAACCTATTACTTCAAAATAATTCTTAACCGAATCCAGGTACCTTCTCCTTGGTCTACTCCAACTACTCCTACCCTCTACTGCAGAACCCATGTCTCTTGGGTAACCTTGCTTCTCCCATGCGTGTAACATGACCC
Source organism: Schistocerca nitens (assembly GCF_023898315.1). Taxonomy (NCBI): domain Eukaryota; kingdom Metazoa; phylum Arthropoda; class Insecta; order Orthoptera; family Acrididae; genus Schistocerca; species Schistocerca nitens. Next base: position 52,627,593 of record NC_064616.1, read on the forward strand.
CACCATCTAAGCCTGTTCGCCCTGACTGCTACATCTATAGAGTTCATTCCCAGTTTTTCTTTGATTTCCTCATTGTGGACGCCCTCCTGCCATTGTTTCCATCTATTAGTACCTGCAATCATCCTAGCTACTTTCATATCCGTAACCTCAACCTTATTGATAAGGTAACCTGAATCCAGCCAACTTTCGCTCCCATACAACAAAGTTGGTCGAAAGATTGAAAGGTGCACAGATAACTTAGTCTCGGTACTGACTTCCTTCTTGCAGAAGAGAGTAGACCGGAGCGGAGCGCTCACTGCATTAGCTTTGCTACACCTCGCTTCCAGTTCTTTCACTATGTTGCCATCCTGTGAGAATATGCATCCTAAGTACTTGAAACCGTCCACCTGTTCTAACTTTGTTCCTCCTATTTGGCACTCAATCCGTTTATATTTCTTTCCCACTGACATTATTTTCGTTTGGAGATGCTAATCTTCATATCATAGTCCTTAAATTTCTGATCTAGCTCTGAAATATTACTTTGCAAACTTTCAATCGAATCTGCCATCACAACTAAGTCATCCGCATATGCGAGACTGCTTATTTTGTGTCCACATATCTTAATCTCACACAGTCAGTCTATTGTTTTCAACGTATGATCCATAAATAATATGAACAACAGTGGAGACCGGTTGCAGCCTTGTCTTACCCCTGAAACTACTCTGAACCATGAACTCAATTTACCGTCAACTCTAACTGCTGCCTGACTATCTATGTAAAGACGTTTGATTGCTTGCAAAAGTTTGCCTCCTATTCCATAATCTCGTACAACAGACAATAACTTCCTCCCAGGAACCCGGTCATATGCCTTTCCCAGATCTATAAAGCATAGATACAATTCCCTGTTCCACTCATAACACTTCTCCATTATTTGCCGTAAGCTAAGGATCTGGTCCAGACAACCTCTAAGAGGCCTAAACCCACACTGATTTTCATTAAATTTGTCCTCAACTAATACGCGCACTTTCCTTTCAACAATACCTGAGAAGATTTTACCCACAACGCTAATTAAAGAGATACCTCTGTAGTTGTTACAATCTTTTCTGTTTCCATGTTTAAAGATTGGTGTGATTACTGCTTTCGTCCAGTCTGATGGAACCTGTCCCGACCCCCACGCCATTTCAATTATCCTGTGTAGCCATTTAAGACCTGACATTCCACTGTATATGATGGGTTCCGACTTCATTTCATCCACCCCAGCTGCTTTATTGCACTGCAATCTATTGACCATTTTCTCCACTTCCTCAAATGTTATCCTATTTCCATCATCATTCCTATCCCATTATACATCGAAATCTGAAACATTCCTGATCGTATTTTCACCTACATTGAGCAACTCTTCAAAATATTCCCTCCATCTGCCCAAGGCATCAACAGGATTCACCAACAGTTTTCCTGACCTGTCCAAAATACTTGTCATTTCCTTCTTACCTCCCTTTCGAAGACTGCTAATTACACTCCAGAATGGTTTTCCAGCAGCTTGACCCATAGTCTCCAACCTGTTTCCAAAGTCTTCCCAAGATTTCTTCTTGGATGCTGTAATTATCTGTTTGGCTTTGTTTCCTTCTTCAACATAACTTTCTCTGTCTACCTGAGTTCTAGTATGTAGCCATTTTTGATACGCCTTCTTTTTCCTTTTACAGGCTGCCTTGACACTGTCGTTCCACCAAGTTGTTTGCTTCATCCTACTTTTTTACACACTACTGTTCCAAGACATTCTTTGGCCACTTCTAGTACTGTGTCCCTGTACCTTGTCCATTCCTTTTGCAATGACTGAAATTGACTACATTCAACTAACTGGTACCTTTCTGAGATCACTGTTATGTACTTTTGCCTGATTTCCTTTTCCTGAAGTTTCTCCACTCTTATCCTCCTACATATGGACCTGACCTCCTGCACTTTCGGCCTCACAAAACCAATTTCACTTCAGATTAAATCGTCATTTCCCTAAATCGCTTCGGGCAAATGCCGGGATGATTCCTTAGAAAGGGCACGGCTGATTTCCTTCCCCATCATTCCCTAATCCGAGCTTGTGCTCCCTCTCTGATGACCTCGTTGTCGACGGGACGTCAAACAGTAATCTCCTCCTCCTTCGCAGATTAAACAGTGATTACTATCATCAAAGAATCTCCTGAATACACGTGTATCCCTCACAGACTTCCTGAATTCCTGATCTGTTATTATATAGTGAATGACAGATCTGGTTCCCCTGCCTTCCCAAGTATATCGGTGAATGTTCTTATGTTTAAAAAAGGAGTTTGTGATTACTAAGCCCATACTGGCACAGAAATCCACGAGTTGTTTCCCGTTCCTGTTGGCCTCCATATCCTCTCCAAATTTACCGATAACCTTTTCATACCCTTCTGTTCGATTTCCAATCCTGGCGTTAAAATCACCCATGAGCAGAACACAGTCCTTGTCCTTTACTCTAACAACTACATCACTGAGTGCGTCATAAAAACTATCCATCATATCTTCATCTGTCCCTTCACAATGCGAATATACTGACACAATCCTAATTTTCTTGCTAGATACTGTCAAATGTATCCACATCAGTCGTTCGTTTACATACCTTATTGCAACTACGCTGGGTTCCATTTCTTTCCTGATGTAAAGCCCTACACCCCATTGTGCTATTCCTGCTTTGAGTCCTGACAGGTAGATCTTGTATTCTCCCACTTCCTCTTCTTTCTCACCCCTTACCCGAATGTCACTAACAGCTAAAACGTCCAACCCCATCTTACTTGCAGCCTCTGCCAGCTCTACATTCTTCCCAGAGTAGCCCCCATTGATATTAGTAGCTCCCAATCTCGTTACCATTCTTTTGCCGAGTCGTATCTTAGGAGCCCCCGGTTTGTCAATTAGAGGTGGGGATCCGTCACCTCCAAAGGTCCGAGGCATTTTGCTCTGATTGTTGCCAGCATCATATTTAAAGTACCAGGGAAGCAGGTTGCTAACCTTACTTGCCCCGGGTCCCATTGAGGTTTACCCCAAACGGTTGAGGGACTAACTGGTGGATTTGGTAGTCTTTGCCGTCTGAGCACAAAGGTGACCACAACTCAGAATATGTCCGAGATGCCCAACCTTATTCCAAAGTAACTGGTATCCCGACTGTCGGGACCACTTACTTGGCCAGTCATACGTTGCCCGTGGTTCATAAACTAGAACATTACAACAGGAACCCACACCATGAAACTTCCTGGGAGATTAAAACTGTGTGCCCGACCGAGACTCGAACTCGGGACCTTTGCCTTTCGCGGGCAAGTGCTCTACCAACTGAGCTACCGAAGCACGACTCACGCCCGGTACTCACAGCTTTACTTCTGCCAGTACCTCGTCTCCTACCTTCCAAACTTTACAGAAGCTCTCCTGCGAAACTTGCAGAACTAGCACTCCTGAAAGAAAGGATATTGCGGAGACATGGCTTAGCCACAGCCTGGGGGATGTTTCCGGAATGAGATTTTCACTCTGCAGCGGAGTGTGCGCTGATATGGAACTTCCTGGCAGATTAAAACTGTGTGCCAGACCGAGACTCGAACTCGGGACCTTTGCCTTTCGCGGTCAAGTGCTCTACCAACTGAGCCACCGAAGCACGACTCACGCCCGATACTCACAGCTGTACTTCTGCCAGTACCTCGTCTCCTACCTTCCAAACTTTACAGAAGCTCTCCTGCGAAACTTGCAGAACTAGCACTCCTGAAAGAAAGGATATTGCGGAGACATGGCTTAGCCACAGCCTGTGGGATGTTTCCAGAATGAGATTTTCACTCTGCAGCGGAGTGTGCGCTGATATGAAACTTCCTGGCAGATTAAAACTGTGTGCCCGACCGAGACTCGAACTCGGGACCTTTGCCTTTCGCGGGCAAGTGCTCTACCAACTGAGCTACCGAAGCACGACTCACGCCCGGTACTCACAGCTTTACTTCTGCCAGTACCTCGTCTCCTACCTTCCAAACTTTACAGAAGCTCTCCTGCGAACCTTGCAGAACTAGCACTCCTGAAAGAAAGGATATTGCGGAGACATGGCTTATCCACAGCCCGGGGGATGTTTCCAGAATGAGATTTTCACTCTGCAGCGGAGTGTGCGCTGATATGAAACTTCCTGGCAGATTAAAACTGTGTGCCCGACTGAGACTCGAACTCGGGACCTTTGCCCTTCGCGGGTAAGTGCTCTACCAACTGAGCTACCGAAGCACGACTCACGCCCGGTACTCACAGCTTTACTTCTGCCAGTACCTCGTCTCCTACCTTCCAAACTTTACAGAAGCTCTCCTGCGAAACTTGCAGAACTAGCACTCCTGAAAGAAAGGATATTGCGGAGACATGGCTTAGCCACAGCCTGGGGGATGTTTCCGGAATGAGATTTTCACTCTGCAGCGGAGTGTGCGCTGATATGGAACTTCCTGGCAGATTAAAACTGTGTGCCCGACCGAGACTCGAACTCGGGACCTTTGCCTTTCGCGGGCAAGTGCTCTACCAACTGAGCCACCGAAGCACGACTCACGCGCGGTACTCACAGCTGTACTTCTGCCAGTACCTCGTCTCCTACCTTCCAAACTTTACAGAAGCTCTCCTGCGAAACTTGCAGAACTAGCACTCCTGAAAGAAAGGATATTGCGGAGACATGGCTTAGCCACAGCCTGGGGGATGTTTCCAGAATGAGATTTTCACTCTGCAGCGGAGTGTGCGCTGATATGAAACTTCCTGGCAGATTAAAACTGTGTGCCCGACCGAGACTCGAACTCGGGACCTTTGCCTTTCGCGGGCAAGTGCTCTACCAACTGAGCTACCGAAGCACGACTCACGCCCGGTACTCACAGCTTTACTTCTGCCAGTACCTCGTCTCCTACCTTCCAAACTTTACAGAAGCTCTCCTGCGAACCTTGCAGAACTAGCACTCCTGAAAGAAAGGATATTGCGGAGACATGGCTTATCCACAGCCCGGGGGATGTTTCCAGAATGAGATTTTCACTCTGCAGCGGAGTGTGCGCTGATATGAAACTTCCTGGCAGATTAAAACTGTGTGCCCGACTGAGACTCGAACTCGGGACCTTTGCCCTTCGCGGGTAAGTGCTCTACCAACTGAGCTACCGAAGCACGACTCACGCCCGGTACTCACAGCTTTACTTCTGCCAGTACCTCGTCTCCTACCTTCCAAACTTTACAGAAGCTCTCCTGCGAAACTTGCAGAACTAGCACTCCTGAAAGAAAGGATATTGCGGAGACATGGCTTAGCCACAGCCTGGGGGATGTTTCCGGAATGAGATTTTCACTCTGCAGCGGAGTGTGCGCTGATATGGAACTTCCTGGCAGATTAAAACTGTGTGCCCGACCGAGACTCGAACTCGGGACCTTTGCCTTTCGCGGGCAAGTGCTCTACCAACTGAGCTACCGAAGCACGACTCACGCCCGGTACTCACAGCTTTACTTCTGCCAGTACCTCGTCTCCTACCTTCCAAACTTTACAGAAGCTCTCCTGCGAACCTTGCAGAACTAGCACTCCTGAAAGAAAGGATATTGCGGAGACATGGCTTATCCACAGCCCGGGGGATGTTTCCAGAATGAGATTTTCACTCTGCAGCGGAGTGTGCGCTGATATGAAACTTCCTGGCAGATTAAAACTGTGTGCCCGACTGAGACTCGAACTCGGGACCTTTGCCCTTCGCGGGTAAGTGCTCTACCGAAGCACGACTCACGCCCGGTACTCACAGCTTTACTTCTGCCAGTACCTCGTCTCCTACCTTCCAAACTTTACAGAAGCTCTCCTGCGAAACTTGCAGAACTAGCACTCCTGAAAGAAAGGATATTGCGGAGACATGGCTTAGCCACAGCCTGGGGGATGTTTCCGGAATGAGATTTTCACTCTGCAGCGGAGTGTGCGCTGATATGGAACTTCCTGGCAGATTAAAACTGTGTGCCCGACCGAGACTCGAACTCGGGACCTTTGCCTTTCGCGGGCAAGTGCTCTACCAACTGAGCCACCGAAGCACGACTCACGCCCGGTACTCACAGCTGTACTTCTGCCAGTACCTCGTCTCCTACCTTCCAAACTTTACAGAAGCTCTCCTGCGAAACTTGCAGAACTAGCACTCCTGAAAGAAAGGATATTGCGGAGACATGGCTTAGCCACAGCCTGGGGGATGTTTCCAGAATGAGATTTTCACTCTGCAGCGGAGTGTGCGCTGATATGAAACTTCCTGGCAGATTAAAACTGTGTGCCCGACCGAGACTCGAACTCGGGACCTTTGCCTTTCGCGGGCAAGTGCTCTACCAACTAAGCTACCGAAGCACGACTCACGCCCGGTACTCACAGCTTTACTTCTGCCAGTACCTCGTCTCCTACCTTCCAAACTTTACAGAATCTCTCCTGCGAACCTTGCAGAACTAGCACTCCTGAAAGAAAGGATATTGCGGAGACATGGCTTAGCCACAGCCTGGGGGATGTTTCCAGAATGAGATTTTCACTCTGCAGCGGAGTGTGCGCTGATATGAAACTTCCTGGCAGATTAAAACTGTGTGCCCGACCGAGACTCGAACTCGGGACCTTTGCCTTTCGCGGGCAAGTGCTCTACCAACTAAGCTACCGAAGCACGACTCACGCCCGGTACTCACAGCTTTACTTCTGCCAGTACCTCGTCTCCTACCTTCCAAACTTTACAGAATCTCTCCTGCGAACCTTGCAGAACTAGCACTCCTGAAAGAAAGGATATATCCTTTCTTTCTGGAGTGCTAGTTCTGCAAGTTTCGCAGGAGAGCTTCTGTAAAGTTTGGAAGGTTGGAGGCGAGGTACTGGCAGAAGTAAAGCTGTGAGTACCGGCTGTGAGTCGTGCTTCGGTAGCTCAGTTGGTAGAGCACTTGCCCGTGAAAGGCGAAGGTCCCGAGTTCGAGTCTCGGTCGGGCACACAGTTTTAATCTGCCAGGAAGTTTCATATCAGCGCACACTCCGCTGCAGAGTGAAAATCTCATTCTGTAACCCACACCATGTTTCCCTTCAATCAAATTTTTATGTATTTCACAAGTTCTCAACAAGACCATAGAATCATAGCCTTTTCCGGACATACGTCTGCCGAAAAAGCGATTCTGGTAGCTGGAGTCCAAGTTTTTTGTTAATCATGCCTCTTGCGTCCTTGTGGTCATATTTCCATAGGAACTTTCATCCCTAACACATATTTATTTACATCTAACCGAGAAGTAAAATACCAATTTTCATAGACTTAGTTTTCAAATTTTTGGAATCCAACGAAATATTTCCTAAAAATTTTCAACCGGTATTTCACCCTATAAGGGGCATGTATTTCCAAAAACAGTGAAACACTAATTTTTTAATTTGTGACAGAGCAGCCAAAAACAAATTTTCATAGATTTAGCTTTGAAAATGGTCATATAATTTCATAAAACTTTTCATCCCCTGTTTCACTCCCTTAGGATGCTATGCTGTGTCGTCCGTACAAGACACAGCCACGGAAAAAGCACCACAAGCGCAAAGATGCGAGCTGATACCAGTGCCATAGAGACTCGCCACTTGCGCGAGTTCGACCAGCGCCACGGGCGGGGCTGGGGATGGAGATATCGACATCGCCTCGGCCGACTGCCGGCAGAGTACAATCCGCCAATGACCGGACGACAACAGATTATCGTCCAGGCCTGACTTAGACAGTGAACATCCTGCAGTGAACATTTAGAAGTGAACAGACAGTCGCAGTAAATTGCGTTTGCTATCTAAGATTATTTGCACTTTGCCCTTGAGGGCCTTTTTTGTGTTATATTATTGCATGCAGTGTTGCAGACTTCAATATGCGATAAGTAACAAAGATAAGTAAACTTTTTAAACTCATCTGTGTGACTTCGATACTAGTGTGTTGAAGTGTTCTAAACGAGAAGCAAATAACTGGAGTAACTGAAGAAACACTTTCTAGTCAGTAGCTAAAACTGAGACTCAAAATTAACTAGAAAACGTGAGCATTGTTGTGTACTTTTGATGCAGTGGAATAACTAGTTCAGAACCGTGTACAAATTCCTAAATACGTTTCGTGAAGTTAACATAACTAGCGACATGCACATAAGATGTATGAAATTAGTACAGTAGCTTTGACTGCCTGACCGTGAATGACTGCAAGTGTTTATTAGGCGTAAAAATTAGTTGTAACTGTAGAATAAAGCATCTGTAACTTTAACAACAGATTGGCTATAGGTTGTTTTTTTGCAGATAGCTAACCATCTGTAACAAACTAAATAACCACCTGTAGACTGTAAGTGGTTAACTATGTGGCAATGCAAGTGGCTAAACACTTAGAACTGAAAATGTTTCAGTACTTAGAACATTAGATGCCTAACAATCTGTAACTATAGTTGATCAACTTAGTAAAAATTTGTGTAAAAAGGTTAAAAACTAATAACACGCAAAAAATGTACCAGTGGTTAACGGTGGACTACTTGCAGTTGTGAGCAGTTGTTTACATGTAAATGTATATAGCTAACTAACAGCAAGTAAATGCAACAGTCTACGGCCAAGCTATAATTTGTAAAATACTACTAATAAGTTACTGGTTACAAATAGCAAATTAGTGACCATCTGCGTGTAGCCACTTACTGCAAATTATCGAAACTAGTGTCCTGACCTCAACCTATTGACTACAACAACAAGCAGCTGTTGTAGTCATCCACGGTCAGGTAGACACACCGGTTCTATTTATTTCATACATCTTATGTGAATGTCACTAGTTATATTAACTTCACGAAGCGTATTAGGACTTTGTGTACGTTTCTGAACAAGTTATTCCACTGCATCAAAAGTACACAACAGTGCCCACGTTTCCTTTCTCCTATAGTTAATTTTAAGTCTTAGTTTTATCTCCTGACTAGGAAGTGTTTCTACAGTTACTCCAGTTATTGCTCCTCGCCGCTTGATGCATTTCGCACGCTGTTTGCGCTGCTGTATTTCCGGCTGCCACGTTATTGACATCTTTGCACCAACTCCGCGACGTGGTCTTAAACTCACACAACTACACAACTGGTATAAAAGCAGTTAGATACAATTTTATCATGAAACGTACTTCCAACCTGCAGATATTCCAGTATTAGTTGTTTCACTATCATATAGTTGTGCCCACTCTTCTGTTCCTCTGCAGTCACTTTCCGATACTTTATATCAGCAGATGATTGAGAATTGTCTCTCCACGTACTCCAGCCACAAGCTGCAGCCCCATGATGTACGTCGAACTTCGTTTTTGTTGACAGGTTCCCTACTATCATGCTACTCACCTCACTACAGCTGTTTGGAGATTAGTTCCCAAACTTCACATCCATAGTGCCACTCGTCGTTAATATTAACTTACTTCATTTACCATTATATTTTTATATTACTTATTTAGCTGCTCATGTCCACTTACATTTTTGTATACTCCTTACGACGATTATAGTTCTATACGCTGTCGATGTCTGCACTTGTTGTTCTGCTTCTGTAAACCATTTTGTGCATGCACTATGAACTACGTGTAAGCATCTGAGAGCTCTTATTGTATTAATGGATTTAGTTTGGTATTACTTATTGCTCCCATATTTTTTAGGACCACGGCATTTTCTGTATGCATTTTATTGTGGACACTCGCAAATAATGCAATAAGTGTAAGTATGTACCAGTTTTTATCTTTAAATTTTTTTAAGTTTTTAAACTTTTCGCCCTTAATTTTAATATTCTTACCTGACTTCTACTTATTTGCGGTGATTTTCCTTTACAGCCTTCTGAAGAAGGACACTAAGTGCCCGAAACCGGCAAAGAAATTAAAATTTATGCAACTTCAGCTTCTTATTTCGATGTATACGTATTTTTTAAAGAGGGGCCAAATGCAAAGTTTCATAGAGGTAGCTTTCAAAATGAGTTCATATTGAAATATTTCGTAACACATTTCATTACCTATTTCTCCCACTTATAGGGTTGAGTTTCCAAAAACAATGAAACATGTATTTTTTTGTTTGTAACCTAGAAGTCAAATATCAATTTTCACAGATGCATCTTTAAAAATATTTTAGTAGTTGTTTAATAATGATTTGTTTTCAGAATAAGTTTCACCCACTATTTCATCCCCATAGTGTTTAAATTTCCAGAAATGCTGAAACACGGAATTCCTTATTTCAAACCGAGAAACCAAATACCAATTTTCGTAGGTCTGACTTCAAAATTGCCTTAATAACGACATAATATAGAAAAAGTTTCATCCCCTATTTCACCCCCTTGGGGGTGGAATTTCGGAAAATTTCTTGACGTTTCTATCCTTAGAGGTTTGGGCTGGGCGATGATGAGTCAGTGAGTCAGTGAGTCAGGGCATTGCCTTTTATGTATAGAGATATCTTACAGATCGATCGTACATCAAAAAATAAGTATGTAGTTGTTGCAGTCCGTATATGCTTACTGCACAAGAGTTTCATCCTCTTAGCCTGCGACGAAGGTAGGTGTGTGTGTGTAGCTCTAGACAGGTAAATGTTGATATGGATAGTATCTCAGGTTGATGGAGTGTTAATGACGACATCTCATTCGGGGAAATATTCCGGTTGACTAAGAGGCCTGTTATAAATTAGAGGGTGTGTTTAAGCGCACTACTTGCGGCTGCTCCCTACATTACAATAGCCAAGCTATACGTTGCAGAACTAGGCGCAAGTGCAGTGTGTATCTTCCGGCGTGATGTGGGGTGGGGCGAGGAATTGGTTTACCCACGTTCACTGATGGCCACTCCTCAAGGCTCGCTCAGTGCTGCTGGTCACACTACTAAAATCATTCGTGTGGCCCAGAGGTGCCGGCAGGTGCAGAGACCTCCCAGCAAAGCGAAGTGCGTGCTTTTGCTGGTTGGTGGCAGTTGCGACGGCAGTAGCATCCTGGCCCTGTCCCACACAGTCTGGTGACCATGATGCGACATGTGTTGGCCCTATCAGCACGGTATCTGTTTAGATAAATAAAGGTACCTGCTATATCCAATCATCAGGTAATTCTTCAACGTTTTAAGTCTAGTATTTACGATAATCTGCATTTTTCTTTGCCTATGATCTTGAAAATGAGTATTGGTAATGTCTACAGTAACACAAACTCCTTACTGTGGCTATGCTTTTATAAAACTTCATGACTCATGACTAACAACGCTAAAAGGTTGTAATATGTCATTAATTGTTGACTACGAGTATCTTACATTTCATGGCACTTAATTATTAGCACAGTATAGGTGATGTCTGCTGCTTGTATTTTTCGTATAAAACTGATAGATACATGTAATAGAATAGACCATGCTAAGTCACTTGGATTTTCTTTAAATTTCTCATTTTTGCACATGTCCACTGTAATGTCATAGCGTCTGATTTATCTTGCACAGCGTGATAGTGACATCACAGTGTGTCAGCTATACTGAGTCAAATGTGTGAGGTGGCGGCCTGCTTCAAGCCTTCCTCCTCACCTTTTATCCTATTTGCATACTGAATTTGCACGCGAGACTCTCTTGCTTCATTTGCTTTCTGATTCAGATTTTCCTTGTCAACTTTTCACCAGCAGTGCACGCTGAATACTTGAGTGGTAGTTTGCAGCAACGTGGGTTACCCGCCTATATATGTCGAACCCAATGTTTCATTATTGTAGTAGTTTCCTTTTTTCAATAAATGCATCTGGTCTTGACAAGGGGAGCTCCATTTCGCTCAAGTGAGAACAGGAGGATGTTTCATATGCTTTGGAAGAGCTGCTGGTCGCTCAGAAGGCAGCTCCTCCTAGCACAATGGATGGATAGTCAGACGAGTCTTTCAGGGATTATCCTCTGCAAACAGTGAACAACAGAATGGAACACCGGTGACCTCTGTAGCAGAATAGGAAACCACTGGCGGAAGGGGTGATAACTCTGTTTATTAATAACCTTTGGGTGGAGTTCTCAGCTGTCCACTTTCCATTATCCTGCTCTGCATGGTCTTCAGCCATGTTTACATGAGCATAATGAATAGCCACTCATGAATCTGCAAATTTCCAAACTTTTCCCTTTCTGTGGGAAAGCTGTGTGAAGGTCAACAAAGTTTCCACAATTTCCGACAAACATATCTGTACGTGGGAACATGACGATACTCGTTTCCCATTTCCTTATATACGTATCTCATTGGTGGACACATCTTTAACTTTGTAGCGGGAACCAAGGAACGGACTTCAAGGTCCCTGATTGGAGGAGCACTTAGACCCTTTTTGGGACTAGCTAGAAAAACCTGCTCTGCGTGCCTTCCCAAAATCTGAAGGAACGCTATCGAAAATGGAGGGATTATTCAAAATTATACTTGGTGAGGCTACTCTCGACTCTGTGCTTGTGCGTGTTTTTCTTGACTTCCTACCTCTACCAAGTCTTCCAAGTTGCACTTTCGTCTTAAACACATCCTGGGCGAGTAATCATGAGGATGATGAGATGAGAACCTTATCTCATTGGCTCAGTCCAGCAAAAGTTAACAGCGACTGCAGTTCGGTGCACACCTACTTATCGGCCACCACCTCAGTGACATCACGGTAAGATCGTATTGACAATGCACACTCCCAATTTCGGGAAGCGCGATATACTGAAGGAAGAGGAGTTCATTCCTGGTTTCTATTTTTTAGTCTTCTTAACGTGATATGCGCACTTCACGCAATGGTATGCAAGTTTTTATGCAATCTATTTCTTGCTTCAACGGGGATTTTTCTCGTAACCACTCACCTTTGTTTCGCTATCGAGTTGACTCATTGGAGTTCACCCGCCTAGTGATGTTTCTTTCTGATTCTTCCTTTATTCATTGATCTGTTGTATGATCTATTCGAATTCGTACCTTTCTTGTGTAATTTTAAAGTTTTGCATTCACAGTTGAAAGCATAATTCTTGCCCCTTACGTGTCTAGGCACCATCTCAACCACAGTTGTTCAGCATCATGCTCGTATCATGTAAATTCATTGTCAAATTGTTTTAAAACATCGACGTTTATGTGCCATGAGTAAGTTTTACACACTGTTTGAATAAATATTATTTTACCATATCAGACTCTATCATTCAGCAACCATTACAGTCAGTTATTCTACTGAAATGCCCCGGCCCTCCGATCATAAGAATTTAGGAACTTATCCAATAACGTCCTTCGATATGCGCAGCAGCTGAATTTTCAAGTAGCCTATTAGCTTCGTGGGAGTAATCTATCATGTTATATGATCTGGACTGATAGTCAGCATCAGTCTAATCTGCATACCCACGAGGCACGTGGTGAGCAAGAGCAAGCGAGTGGCCATCTTGATAGCGTGAGTCACAAAAAATTGGGTAATAAATTGAATCCCAAATAAATACTAGCTTCTACTAGGATAACACACAGGGTCATAAATTCGGTCGTAAACAAACGTAAAATAATAGCTCGAGTGGCCAACTGTCAAAGGGACTTAGGGATGGAGTGAGGAGTGACAAATGATCTTGAAAGTGACTGGTTCATTATGTTTACACAATGTTCACAAGTCATTGGACCCATTTGCTTTAGGAAGGACTGTTGACGTGTAACTTCTTCCCACAAGTCATGACAGACGAATGAGTTCGTCTAAAAAAGCTAATCAAGTAAGTGTCAGTTTGTCCTCCCTGTGGTCGATCCTTAACCCAGAGGTCTCATTCAGAATATTCGGCTATTCCCGAATTACTTTCTCCTCCTGGCTTTTGAACTGTCTGAGAGATAAGCTACCCCATTGTTTGGCGTCCGTCCACTTTGAGCTCTAAGGTCTTTGATATGTTTGCTCTCCATTTATCTGACCTGGATGCTTCATATCGCTAAGTCTCTTATGGGCAAGGAATTTTGACGTTCAGATGCTGTTCCGACCAAGTCCCCGAACTATTAAATCTGACTTAATACTCTCCGCTACAAGGATTTATTTGTGTTTGGTTTTTCTGAATTGTCTATAAAAGGATCTTATAAGCTTACGAAAATAACGAGATCCCTGAGTAACTGATACCATTCAAATTTTTGGCGTAGTTGTTGAATGCTATGTGACTGTCTGCTGCCTTTTTTGCCCTGCAAGTACTGTTTATTTTCACAGTTTTACTGTTGACTGCATCCCTTCTACATCATCCAACAACTGAAATATAATGCCTATTCACCCATTACTCTGTTCATTTTAAGCCTGGAAACGATGTGACTGATTTTATCCTTTCTGAGTGTGTGAGCGTCTGGGTTGGTAACATTCTTGGATCGTTAAGAAAATAATGCAAGTGTTCTGCGGAGTCGATGGTACGCTTTTCGTTATTTAGTTTCATTTGCTTATCTTACTCTTGAAGCTGGAATGACAGGAACATGTAGGGCAAGTTTTTATAGTTTAATAACTTTCTCTGTGTTTCATAAACGACGTTGTTTTGCTCTATTAGGATTTCTGATAGTCTTGGATGCATTTCTCTTGGTAGTTTATAGACAGTACGGTTCATAGTTCACTTGTTACGGATCTATTTAAACCACGTTAGTTGTATTCTTCTACGGTTTACCCGTATGTTACGATGTATGATATGTTTAGAAAACTACTGATACTTAAGAAATGATTTTCGGTATTGCTTTTTTCTCTTTCATCCGTGTGATCTTTATACGAATCGATTTTCTTATAGCTCTAATTGTCTTTAGGACGTGCTACGCATCCATTACCAGCGATAAAGAAAATCAATCCCGCAAATTAATAGTGAACGCTCCATCAGACATCTTCCTCCAACAACTAGCCTCACAGCAGACACGCGAGAAAAATATTTTAGACCTCCCAGTTACAAACAGATCCGAACAAATCGACGTTAATACCAAATAGATACAGCTTAGCGACCATGATGCTGTTACACTGACGATGTTCATCAAAGTCCAAAGGATTACAAAGAAAGCTTGGAGAATAATTTCTTTGTTAGAACTGGGAACCGACATATAAATCCGGCTTACAAGATGCATTCAGAACATTTATTTCGAATCTATCAAACGTAGAAGAGAGAGTTGTGGTAAAAGCTCAGACTCGTCATTAATTGTGCTGTAGTTAAATAAGTAAAACGATAAAAGAGACAGAAAACACAAACAGATTAATAATACCATACCTAGAACACAGCAAATAAAGAGACTGTTACACTTCCGCCACGAAAGCTAACGTAGAAAATTATACAGAGGAAAGTAAATTGCAGTTCGTGCTTCCACAAGAATTGCTAATCCTGAAGCTGACAGTTTTCACAATCAGATACTGCTGAAAATATCCCTAAAAACCTAGGGAATACTGGTCTCATGGAAACACAATGAACGAGTCCATATCTTTCACCAAATCTAATCACCCGGAAGACTACCAAATCTGATCAACCGAAAGACCATACGCATAAACCGAAATATTAAATACTGCGAGAATAAATTGCGCCAATTGTTGTCGTATAACATTTAGGACCGAATAAAGCGAACAAGGAGACACGTCCCTGACGAAATTCCTATTTGATGTAAGACTGCATTAAAGCGCAATCAGACAGGTTTAGATCATATTTATCGAAAATATCTCACGATGCAGTTAGCTCTACGCCACTAGCTAAGACAGTAAATCCCCTTAGAAAGGGTGAAACAACGTATGCTCACGATGACAGATCATTATCGGTAAATTCTATTTGCTGCAGCATCATAGAGCGCGTTCTATGCTCGAACATTACAATATTCTCTCAAAGAATCACCAAAGTTTCAGGTAAAGCACCCACATAGAAAACAACATTTTTTTCACACACACAGTATCTTGCTAATCACACCCACTGATGAACAGTTAGATTTGGTCTTCCTAGATTTACGGAAGGCTTTCGGTACTATCCCACACAACCAATCTAAAATCTTGAACATCTTCACAAATACTTCTTTTGCTATATTGAACTCTGATTGAACCCAACGTGCTATGCTGGGCATCAAATGCTCTGTAGGAACGAAAAGTACACGAAGTACGGTCAAAGGAGGTGAAACAAGACCTAACATTATCAGTATACATAAAAAATTTATCAGATAGGTTCAGCAAACCATCATATCGTTCGCTGAAGATCCTATGGTCTACTGGAATATCTCATCGCTGTATGATTCTAAGAAACTGCAAAGCGTCGTTCGTATCGGGACTTGTGACATTATGAGTGGCACGTCGCTTATGAATTGTATGTAAATGCAGAGTATTTGCTTGAGCGATGTGTGGCTGGCAAGTTGCCTTGATATCGCTGGCCAGGTAAGTCAAATCGGGCTAGGCGCCGGGCAGGGCATCCAGGCGCTGCGAGCAGACGATGGAGCCACTCGGCGACTTCGAAATCGCGAAGCTGTAAATGGGAGGGGGTTCGGGGGTGGGGTGAGACGCCACATAGTTAAGGATGTGAGGCAAGGTGGCCCAGGAACTATGTCAAAACTGAAACATAATACATCGACTGAAAGCAATACCACTGCTTCCAGAAATGCTACGAAAAATCTAAAGACAGCATCGAATTTTCAGTAATGAGACAAACTCCCTATAATTTTTACCCTGCGTGTAAAATTATTATTAACAAAGTTGTATTGTATTGTATTTTAAGTTAACCGGGAGCCTAGAAACGACGGAGAGGCTCTGACCCCGCCGCAGCCGCAGCCGCTGTGGTCCACAACCCCACGACGACTACCGCAGTCCACTTCACCCTTCCACCGCCCCACACCGAACCACTCTTTCTGGATTATTTTGTGGTTCGGCCAAAACTAAGACTTCTTCACACGCACACAAACTATTATCGCCAGCATGAGAGACTTGTTCTATTATTCCATCAGTAGATATGTTTATTTAATGAAATTTTGGTAGCTTAATGTGTGTATCATTCTCATTTTACTGACTGAGAAATATTTCGTTGGGCACTAGTTTGGGATTAAGAAATATTTTGGAACTCTGATAGCTAGTGGACATAGACTCATAGTTGGGCTGACAGTGACTGAATATTTCAACCTCGTCAACCTGTTACTGTATAAAGACTTGTATGCTGCTGTTAAACTTTGACATTTCGGTGCAGTTTTAGTGATTCTACTATTCGTTTATATGCCATTAGTTCACGTTCATTACTGTCTGCGTAAGCTCTGCCTGTGCTGCAAAATTAATCCTTTTATGCTACACTATGTGATCAAAAGTATCCGGACTCCCCCAAAAACATACATTTTTCATATTAGGTGCATTGTGCTGCCACCTACTGCCAGGTACTCCATATCAACGATCTCAGTAGTCATTAGACATCGTGAGAGAGCAGAATGGGGCTCTCCGCGGAACTCACGGACTTCGAACGTAGTCAGGTGATTTGGTGTTACTTATGTCATACGTCTGTACGCAAGATTTTCACACTCCTAATCACCCCTAGGTCCACTGCTTCCGATGTGATAGTGAAGTGGAAACGTGAAGGGACACGTACAGCACAAAAGCGTCCAGGCCGACCTCCTCTGTTAACTGACAGAGACCGCCGACACTTGAAGAGGGTCGTAATGTGTAATAGGCAGACATCTAGCCAGACCATCACAAAGGAATTCCAAACTGCATCAGGATCTACTGCAAGTACTATGACAGTGAGGTGGGAGGGGAGAAAACTAGGATTTCATGGCGATTGAACAGTGGAAAAATGTTGTGTGGAGTGATGAATCACGGTACACAATGTGGCGATCTGATCTGATGGCAGACTGTGTGTATGGCGAATGCCCTGTGAAAGTCCTCTGCCAACGTGTGTAGTGTCAACAGTAAAATTCGGAGGCGGTGATGTTTTATGGTGTGGTCGTGTGTTTTATTGAGTGAGCTTGCACACCTTGTTGTTTTGCGTGGCACAATCACAGCACAGGTCTACAATGACGTTTTAAGCACCTTCTTGCTTCCCACTGTTGAAGAGCAATTTGGGGATGGCGACTGCATCTGTCAACACGATAGAGCACCTGTTCATAATGCACGGCCTGTGGCAAAGTGGTTACACGACAATAACATCCCTGTAATGGATTGGCCTGCACAGAGTCCTGATCTGAATCCTATAGAACACCTTTGGGATATTTTGGAACACTGACTTCGTGCCAGGCCTTACCGACCGACATCGATACCTCTCCTCAATGCAGCACTCCGTAAAGAATGGACTGTCAATCCCCAAGAAGCCTTCCTGCACGAGACTGAACGTATGCCTGTGGAGTGGAAGCTGTCATCAAGGCTAAGAGTGGGCCAACACCATACTGAATTCCAGCAGTACCGATGGAGGGCGCCACGAACTTGTAAGTCATTTTCAGCCAGGTGCCCGGACACTTTTGATCACATACTGTATCTTTGAAACGAAGTTATCTTCAATAATAGCCTATGTGAGGCGACCATTCGAATAAATTTGTGTTTTATTCGAAGAAAACATAATAATTTTTTTTTAAAATGTTCAAATGTGTGTGAATGCCTAAAGGACGAAACTGCTGAGGTCATCGGTCCCTATACTTACACACTACTTAAACTAACTTATGATAAGTACAACACACACACACCCATGCTCGAGGGAGGACTCGAACCTCCAGCGGGAAGGGCCGCGCTATTCGTGACATTGCGCTTCGAACCGCGCGGCCACTCCGTGCAGTGATCAAAGATTAATCCCTTGATTGTAGTCAACATTATTATCCGGTGGGGTCACAGTCTTACAATCCATATTGTAGCGGAGGTCAGAAAGGTTACTGGTGTGTTCAGGTATCCCACTACAGGTTGTATGACATTGTGAGAAGGTTGGGCAGCAGAGGTAAGTGGAGCCAGGTCGTCCACCGACGGAAATACATAGAAGCACTAAATAACAGTACATTTATTCAGTGCATAAGGTGCAGCGGTAGTAATGTTGACTTGCTGCGGTCAGCGCCCAGGGAGCTAAGCTGACAGTGTTCAGCATGGGGCCTTTGAAGGCTTTGCCAGCTCACAGTGTCACCCTGAAAAGGAGGTGTTAGGGGTGCAGAGTAGCGTTTTCAACACTCTGGCGAGCAAAGCGCAGGGTTGGATCCTAAGCTCGAGGAGCCCACAGAAGACTGTCACACCAGCTGGTGCAGGTGTGTGGCTCAGCGCAGGTAACCTCCGGGCGTGGAGGCGAACTGGGGACCCTAGCACAGGATGCAGCAACAGTAGCTCGCAGAGGCAAGCCCACAGAAGAGGAGTGTGCCAGCATAGGGCAGGTGGCGGCTCCGCAGCTGGTGGGGCCGAGGTGTGAACTGCGGACTCACAAGTAGGCGCCTTGAATTCAGTAGTTGTCAACTTGTGGCTAGAAGGCAGCAGTTCAGCTCCCGATAGCACTGGATTTAGATGAAACCAATAGGTCCGCAGCTAGCGGAGAAGGCATCCAGTAACAGCAGGCTGGATGACCAACATCAGTCGACGACTGGCATGAAGTACCTCTCAGAGCTGGTTGCATACGGTAATGACACACTGTATACCTGAAATGTGTGGTATTTATGGTGGCTCATTCCACTCTCCTTTTGTCAGAGCATCATTTGTCGTCACGTAGGTCACGGAAGCGGCGTGTGGTAACCCACGTCACCAGTGCTATTGTACTTTGCTATGTCGCTTATATAGCAGCCCTGACATCAAGGTCGAGGTTGAACATTAGATGAAAATCTAAAGTGGACTGAGCAGGTAACTGTGATGTGCAAGAAGGCGTCAGCATCATGCCCTACAAAAATATAAAAAAACTTTTTCCCTCTTGATCTGAAAAAGAAAATTGTACAAACACTTATAGTTCCACTTAATGATTACAGTGATGTTATCCCGCAAGGCTTTTCGCCGAAAAACTTACGGTACCAGGAACTGGTTATGTATGCCCGTGTTCGTTCTATCTGTGATGTTACACTCTTTGATCAAATTTCACTATCACATGCACAGCCATCCTGGCTGCGTGCAGCCAACCTCAGAGATTTCCATACCTTCTGACTTATCTACGAGTACTGTCGTATAAGTGAACACTGTCTTTCATATCTCTCCTCGGCCTTAACGCTCTTGTCTGAACAACGCGGCAGATACACCTGTTTCCATCAGAACGAAATCCATTCTGTCCCACTCCATCTTTCAGCCACCTTCTCTAAGTCCTTCTCACCAGAGGGAACCCGACTCTGGAATAACCCCCCGCATAATATTAAAGAACTAAATAATATCTCCAACTCCAGAAGAGTGGTAATGACATATATATTTATGCAACATTAAGGATTAACATTGTTCCTGTATGCTCCCGTTAGCCTTGTATATCTCTCTTCCACCCTGATCTTCCTCATTCTCCAGTATTCTTACCTGATGGAATCTACTTAAATTTCCTTCTCCCAAAACTCGCTGTATCAGAAAACATCTATCTTTTGTACCTATAAATTCTTCTCATGTCTTCCACTATCATTATTGTTATTGATGTCACAATTACTCTCATTATTATTATTATTATTATTATTGTTACCACTATTACTGGCAGCAGCTGCAATACTACAAGCAATGCCAGTATTAACTTTATTAGTTCGTAGTCAATATAATTCACTCACACTCCTATTTAAGACACTCAAAACAGTTTAATAGTATTTTTCATATTAAAAATGTTATTTCATAGGTATCTATGATGTAATATACAGGATGAAGCGAAATTCGCGCACTCGGGCTTCACAGCGCGACTCCCCACATGCCAGCGATAAAAAAAGTCTGTCACAAAATTGCATCCGGCGAGTACTTATTGCAGAAAAAGGACATTAAAGAGAGGCAATTTGGCAACACTGTAACCACACCTCTGCCCGTACATCTTAGTTATGCTGTACAGTTGATGCAGCGGATAGAGTTTTGGGTTAGATTGCAGGAGGTCGATAGTTCGATCCTGTGTTGAGGTATATCTTTTTTTATTTGGCAAATGTAGTCCAGGTGGTACGGTATCTGGCATCTTAATCGTCAATAGCAATTGCAGCGGGTCTTCTAGAAAACATTTGCACTTACATACTACAATCGTAGAAATGGAAGATTGGTCAGCTTTGAAAGAAGCCCTTTCCACTTCGTGGGCGTGAATTTATTCGCACCACTTCATCTACCAGATGCAAAACCTGTTTTCTTTGTACCCTCCTCCAATGGTCCTATGGATTAGTACCAACTATTATTCTTGCCTCGTTCAGGTCCATTACATTTCGTTAGGGCCTTACGTTACCAGTAGGGCTAGCAACGTGCTTTGCGAATAATGTCCGAACTCGGTTACTATTTGTATGTGTTATCACCACAGACACAGTAATGATGCCTTTCAACATTGAGTCTGGTAACTGCACGCTGTTTAGTACGTATCTCGGTGCATTATTATTATTATTATTATTATTATGATTATTGTTATTCTATCGATGGGATTGTGGAAACATCACGTTTGTTACCGTTAGGGAAATAGTGTAATTCGAAACCGAACATTTCACAATTGGGATGAATCATGCAGAGCAATATCTGTCAGAGGGGCAATGCGCTTTAGGTGGAACAGTGGGCAGGACTGACGGCGTGTTTATACTGTATGCGCTTTCCACCAGACAGGGACTTGTTGCGAGTGGAGTAACGCGCCCGTGACAGACTCAAATGTACATGCGTACACGTATCGAATTTTCTCATTATAAACCTTTAAACCAGTGTGGCAGACGTATGGCCTACATAAACTATGAATATGTAGATATGCTTCTGGTCCTTGACGTATCTGATAACCGGGCGGGTGTTGCCGCTCGTGAATATGCTGCTAGATATCCTCGTCGACGCCATCCAGATAAAAATGTGTTTCGTCGTCTGGAGCTGCACCTTCAGGAGTCAGGTTCTCCCCTTCCATCATCGTGTGACAGAGGTCGTCCACGGACTCGTCGTACTCCAGCTACTGAGGAAGCTATTCTTGAGGTCACACACCAAGAACCTCAGCGAAGTACACGTAGCGTAGCAAGGAAGCTGCATGTCTCGCAAGGCATGGTCATCAACGTGATGTATGAATGTGGGCTGCACCCCTATCATTATGCTTTTACGCAACACTTGTATCCTGCAGATCGCCATCAGCGGACGCAATTCTGTGAATGATTCCAACAACAACAGGAAGTCAACGATGACTTCGTGACCACCGTAATATGGTCAGATGAAGCAGTATTCACTCGTGAGGGTGTCTTCAATATGCACAATGCCCACCATTGTTGTGAGGCTAACCCGCACGTCACCCGCGACTGTGGATATCAAGTTCGCTTTGGTATCAACATCTGGGACGGAAGATTCGGCGACAGGTGTGTGGGCCCCTACTTGTTGCCTGACCGGTTGACTGTACGAAGGTGTTATGCATTCCTCTGACTCTATCTCACTGATGTGTTATCATCTTTAGCATCTCTAAATTGATATTGTTTTTGTAGTTATTCTGTCCCGTGACAGGTCATTTGTTTCAACTGTCTATTTCTTATTTGTCTAACCACGTATTTGTTATGTTCAGCGTTACAAAATGGTGTAATTTATGACACATGTGACCTAAGAAACGGTATATATTACAGCATGAAATGTCAGAATGGGATTAGCAAGTTAAAAAAAAAAAGCACCCCAACCCAGGATCGAACCCTCTATCCATTGCACCAACAATGTACAGAATGGCCAAAATGTGCTGACAGAGGCAGTTACCATACATGAGGTTAGTGATGCCAGATTGCCACTCCTTGACGTCCTTTATGTACTCGCTGGACAAAATTTCGTAACAGACAATTTTTTTTTATCGCTAGCATGTGAGGATTCGCGCTGCGATCCTTGGTGGATCATCACAGTCCACCTGCACCTCAAGATAAAAGAACACCTTGCCGGCTTCCCATGTGCTAGGCCTCTATAACGCTTCTTGCAACAGCTCACGATGACGGCTGTCTGCTTGCTTGGCAGAGAGTTGCGAACTCCATGATACAAAAGAGTGGCGCAACAATATACTGATTTGTTTAATTAGATCACTATCTTATTATTGCTATTCAAGGTACCTAACGAATGACCTATACCTCTACAATGGCTTAAAGCAAAAGTACATAATCAAACCACTTTTGACCATATGGACCATATTCAAATCTAAGACCGTGTACTCACACTCTGGTGGTCAGTTAGCAATGGGCTGATGCTGACTGGCGATTAATTTCTCATTGTTACCGAGCAGCAGTGAAGTCGCTGACTCCAGTCAGGCAAGCCCATTTAAGAAATACTATTGTCAACAAACCATTGTATCACTGCTTCTCAATGACAGGGCGTATTGGCATGTTTATATGAAGAAACAGAGTCTCTGCAGGGGCTAGTATACTTTCAGAGGCAAACATATTGTTCTCTTTTGACTGAGAGGACCTTAACACTAGGTTCTGCTAAGAGGATTATGACCCCATGCGGATAATCCTTCCTTTTCATTGACAATAGGTTCCCCTACCCCTAACCCTCGCCCCCTTCTCCCCTCCCCTTCCACCACACCCATCGCTCTGGGAACTCGCCTCGCCGATACAAGCATACTTTTGATATAAATTTGATTGACTTATTAATTAAATCGATCAATTAATTAAATGCCCCTCTGGGTCACCCCCAGTGATCCCCCTCCCATTCCTCAAGAGGAAATTGGTGGGAAAAAGACTCAATTGATCGGCCATTTGGAGGGAAGTCGATTGCAGTGTTTGGAATATTGTTTAAACAATTTAGGCAAAGTGTGGACTATTGTTTAACTAAACAATTTATGGGATAGAATGTGATATATGGAAAATTTAAGCAACTGTGAAGCTTTTTTCATTCCAGTCGCTCAAAAAATATGATTATGAAACACTCATCACACATAATTACACTGTTAAAAATCTTTCGATCGCGAAGCATGCACCGCTTCGTGCCCTGCACCCAGTGCCAGCTCGCACCACCCACGCTGGCTGCCTGGAGTCTGGCTGCACTGGGGGCCCCCACGAAGCAACGTGTCCATCAGCGACTGCGCCAGTGTCCAAAATGTTTCCATTTGGGCCCCACGACTGACAGGCCGGATGTCACACTAATCCCGAACAAAAGCCCCCAAGAAATTCCTGTCGAAACATGTGCTATCACTCTCTTTCTCCTCCTGTAGCATCCCACATGTGCCGTAGGTCGCGGTCTGACTGAACCACAGACAAAACCTTCTGGAATACTGATGCATGCGAGAACACCTTCCAAGGCAAATGCCTGACTCAGAATGGATTCCACCATGGGCTGCCATCTGCGCTGGAGAGGAAGGATATCATGACAGAAAATTCAATTAAGTAGCATAGAATATACTGTTAATTTATAAAATTCAATTTGCAGGAACTGGAACTCGCTTTTATTTGGTGAGAAAAGCTCACATCCAGCAAGTACATGTAATAATTACATAATTCCACTGCTACAGATTGGAGGTGGTGTATTATTTTATGTGTGTGCTCACCTTGACATGATGGGATCGACTGAGCTAGCGCACACAGGCACCACCGAAGGATGACTCACTCCCACGTCCCTACCCCTGCCCCATCCCTCCCTACACAACCCAAAAAATTAACTGATAGGAGAAAGACTCACTCTGTGCTGGAGAGGATACATCTCATGACACGAAATTCAAATGAAAGCCAATAATATATTGATCCATATTCCTTATGTAATCAGTTTTCGCCGGCCGCTGGTGGCCGAGCGGTTCTGACGCTTCAGTCTGGAACCGCGCGACTGCTACGTTCACAGGTTCGAATCCTGCTTTGGGCATGTATGTGTGTGATGTCCTTAGGTTAGTTAGGTTTAAGTAGTTCTAAGTTCCAGGGGAATGATGACCTGAGATGTTAAGTCCCATAGTGCTCAGAGCCATTTGAACCATTTTAATCAGTTTGCAGGAGACAGGGTTATGTCTCCTGGGCAGACATCATGACTGCACCCGCCGCCCTTGCTCCCCATGACATAATAACTGTAATCATCAGTGAATGAAATGAAGTGCGTTATAGCAGCCACCATTTGGGGTCTCCCGCGTGTGTGTATATCGTCAGGGCGCCGTCACGAAGGTCAAATCAGCCCAATGTCCTAATTACAGATCACGTTACTAAATAACACTGACCACGGACTGGATATCGGCCTCCTTTGATCTAGCGGCTCCCAAACAAAGCATCAACTGACCGAATTCTGTTGATCGGCAAATTCCAGACTTGCTTCCTGTCTTTGTCTCTCTCAAGACGCCACTCCTTGTTTGTCTGTGTGAACCAACTTCTCCAAACACAAAGAAGGAGGTTTTAATCGAACTCAGAATACTGTATTTCTATTGGTTAATGTTGGAGACAAAGGCTGACGCAATTTCGATATCAAAAATAGAATGAAACAATCCATTTGCACTACCTGGTCAGATTAATTGTTTAACAGTTTACGGGAGTCAAATAGATCGGTTAAAATACTCACTTGCACCTTACGATGATCCTTCTTCATAATAAAATATATTTTCTACGTTTGAATGTCACATGCAAACATTATGCAAATCAAGTAATGAAATTTCCGTCACAAACTGATAGTAGCGCTAAATATAGCCGAGGTCTTGTATGCACCAACGTTTGGGAGCATAAACACCCTCCTCCACCACAACATTTCCACTAAATTTATCTGACAAAAAAAAAAAAAATCTGGGTAGTCCTCTCTCTGTCCACCTTGCTTCTATATGGTATGCTGAGAGTGGTAGATATGATGCTCTCCGACTTCTGGTCAGTTCCAACTAAAATTGGGAATATCATATTGACTAAGCTGAACAGAGGGCGGGGCAGACTGAGGAACAGTTACAAGATGCAGAGGGACTGTCTAAAGACGAGTTGCAGGTTTAGTATAGCAGATAGGTTTGAGAAAGGTGACTCGTTTCAAAATATGAGAGTGGCACGAATATGATTCAGTAGTGGCTATAATCATTAAGACATCTTCATATGACCCGACGCAAATATGTGGTTGAATGGAGAGATTTGATTTCAAATCGCAGAGAGCATTTCTACCTTAAAACATAACGCTGTCAGCAACTCTTGTGTGTCCCTGCAGAACCAAGATCGCTTTTTATGCAGGGTGACAGTAACATAGTTGTTGTGGCCGTGTTGTAATAGCGCGATCATTACGCAGAATGTATGCTGCCGGTGGCAGAATCCTTGTGTGTTCAGTTTCAAATGTCGGTTCTCAATAGTGTTCCTCGAAAAGAACATCATCTTCCTTCCAGGGTTCCCATTCGTATTACCTGGTGAGTGTAATTCGGCTACTAAAAAAGAAAAGTTTCACGCCATGCAAAGGGACTCTTATGATCAATTCAGTTACTTAACGTATCAGTTTGACATCAGCGACATGCCGCCTGGCGGGTGGAGGCGATGGCTAGGGCACCACGGATATGACTCTTGACTTGGCGGTTTTTTCGTTGCGATCTTGGAATCTCTCACCTACACAGGGAGGGACAACCATTGTAATAAAATTAGATTTATTATCGAATTTATGAAGTGATACGTAGTATAAACCTCATATTTACAACTTCACTGTACTGTTACCTTACGAGACAGCCCGAAAGTGAGGAGACATCCTGTGACAGTGGTAGATCTTAGCACTCCTTCATGGGCCAAAAATGAGCATAATATTCTAGTCCTATGATGCAGGACATGGCAGATAAGAAAAGATATTTTTCTACCTGATGAGCGAATACTTAGAGGGGATATAGCCTATGCCATAGTCCTGTACAGGATTTTCACAGCAAGTAACGATACGTTAGCGATGTGAACACGCGTGTATGGTCCGATTTCTTCTATCTTCGAAAATAACTCATATAAAAAAGGGATAAATCTAAGTTTCGCCCGAGAAATGCAGGGTGCGTGGTCAACAATATCACTGCCTCGGATTAGGTAAAGGATATTTTTTTAAACTGCTGGGCCTCTGTTGGGGTGGAATTGTTTAGAAGTACTGTATACATCCGAGCTGCAACTGCTTGTTTGGCAAGGCACCGCGACTGGCTGCAGCGGCGGTCACGAGGGGTAGGAAAGCAGCAGTAACAGCCTGGACCGGGTACAAAGAATGCGCCGACCTGTCTGACCTTGCCCATGGCAGCAAGGGCTGGCGAAGTGAACAGTATGTTCTGTGAGTGCGACAGAGGTGGGCAAGATTCAAAATGGATTATATTTGCGCTGGACATATTGATAACATCCGAATTCCTAGCACTCCAATCATCCCCAGATGCGGAGGACGGTGCATTCTGGCACACTCACTCGTCCACGACTGCGGCCGTGGCTGTAGTTTCCTCCAGTCCCTGAATGTCAGTGCTGGCGGTGTACGAGTAGATGGGCGTGCCGTGTGTGGACATCTGGGTGGTGATTGCGCGGGATGTGCGAGTGTTTCAGCGATCTCCGACATCTACCCATGGCAACTATTGCCACAGACTGGGTCGTGTTTTGTGTCCTGTTTAGCGGTTCTCAGTACATAGCAGTGGACTCTCTCTTGCAGTTGTATTTGCTGTTGTCTGTGACCTGTCACGCAGTGGAGCTAGCCTTCTTCTGAATGTAGTGGAGAGAACCAGTTTATGAAATCTATAGTGCTTTGTAAACATAGTCGCGACGCGAAATTTCTGACTGATAGCGATCTCCGACATCTAGCCACGACAACTTCTACTACTTCTATGGATTGGATCGTGGTTTGAGCGTGTCGTGTTTAGTGATTCTCAATACATTGCAGTGGACTCAGTCTTGCAGTGGTATTGTTGTTGTATCTATTCTATTACACAGTAGGACTTACCTCCCTCCATCTGAATGTAGTAGAGAGAACCAATTTAGGAAGTCTATGTTACATTCAAAAGCCAATTGCGACATCAGATATCCGATTGATCAATTTGAAATTCAGTAGGACAATGCCTGACAAACAGCAGCAGCAAAAGCAATAAACTATACCTAAACATGACGAAGCTCAAGCAGAAAAAATATTACAGTAAAGATAGCACTGCAGGTAAAGGAAATGTCTATTTACACCTTAATATCTATTTCACATCTTAACGCTAGATTGATGCATCATAACAACTTATTCTACCAAATAAGTTTTCAAGTCATTGAAAAAAAAATTATGTATGTAATTCCTGTGAAGGGAAAAGTCTATTTACATCCTAACGTCTATATCAGTTCTCATTCCTGTACTTCTTTTGTTTCCTAGTGCTCCCTCTTTTAAGAAAGAAGATCATAAAATTATTATGTATAGGATCTTTAGACAGAAAATATTTACATAATTATATCTATTAATTTTTTCTTTATTTTAACCAATGCTGCAGCGCAGCTAGAAACCAGTTATCAAACAAAATAGGCAAATATATACAAGGCAAAGCATACAGATGACATTCACTATCCATATGGCATTTTATAAGGCAGAAAAAAAGCTCTCAACTAGAAAGACAGTAATCATAATCAGGTGTATAGATGTAAAATATTTCTCATCATTTTATAGGCATTTCAGTAAATATCAGAAAGTACGAGCTGCAAAGTGTAATCATATTTTTTCAAGTATGAGAATGTCATTTTTGCGATGCTTTCTACAAAGAAATATCAACAGCGAGGTTAATGGCCTCTTTTTTCTACACCTGTGCCTCTGAACAGAACACACTAATGGTTTTTTGCCAGGCGACCGTCGCGCACTTGGGCGCCCACAGTGCACCATGTCAAGATCACTTTCCTTCTTTACCAAAATATTTACGACAGCAGTTTCTGCCACAGTGGCAGTTTTATACCAATAAAAATTTCACAGGTCTAAAAATTTACGTTAGAAGTGTGTAGAAACAAAATCTCATACATAAGTGTCCAAAAAATTTCCGTCGGCATTGTGGTACTCACATTCACGCATGTACACACATTTCATAACTCTTAAAGTACGATTCTTGGTTTCCAACATTCTTTTTCACAAACCGGAGTCCCTAACCCCTACTCATTATTCATATACATATAAATATGTAATCACATTCCTCATATAGCATCATCTTATTGATCATAAACATCATAATACATACCATCGTCATAATAATATCATAACACCCTAATCAAATCTCAGAAACATTGTATCTGTGGTGTCACCGCCAGACACCACACTTGCTAGGTGGTAGCTTAAATCGGCCGCGGTCCATTAGTACATGTCGGACCCGCGTGTCGCCACTGTCAGGATCGCAGATCGAGCGCCACCACACGGCAGGTCTCGAGAGACTGACTAGCACTCGCTCCAGTTGTACGGACGACTTTGCTAGCGACTACACGTACGAAGCCTTTCTCTCATTTGCCGAGAGACAGTTAGAATAGCCTTCAGCTAAGTCCATGGCTACGACCTAGCAAGGCGCATTAACCATATCTGGAGAGAGTCTCACTTGTATTATAAAGAGCAATGTACAACAAGAAATTAAAGTTAAGTATACGAGAAGCTCCGTTCTTTTCTTTATAGCATTCATAGAGTATCCTGTTTCAGACTTAACGCAAGACGGCGTGAGTTGACGCGTGCCCTTTCGGCTACTTCAGTGTGGCGTAGCTAGCTTGTTACGCCACAACAGTATCTTTCTTCAATAATTTTAAAGTCTCTAAAAAAATGCTCTCATAGTATCACAGTTGTTTCTCAAGTAAATATCAACAGTTCCCAAAATGCAGACAAAAAGAATTTCAAATGGTTGAAATGGCTCTGAGCACTATGGACCTTCTGAGGTCATCAGTCCCCTAGAACTTAGAACTACTTAAACCTAACTAACCTAAGGACATCACACACACCCATGCCTGAGGAAGGATTCGAACCTGCGACCGTAGCGGTCGCGCGGTTGCAGACGGTAGCGCCTAGAACCGCTCGGTCACCCCTGCCAGCAAAAGAATTTCATAAGTGTGAAGTTATCCAACTGTGTAATTATGTAAACATGTGTCACTGATGTAGTAAAAAAAATGTTTGTCTCTCTGTTAAATAATCAGATAGCTGTATAATTCTGTGTTAGAAAAATATGGAACTGATGTGTAAAACTGAATAAGCAAATACCATATAAGCTAGGGCTCCTTGCACTTGCCACACACATAGTACACAAAGTAAGCATACTCCCCTGAGGGTTAATGCAATTATGCCCTTAGATGATGAAATATATCACTAAAAACCTTCAGTGTATTATTGTTATTCAAGAATCTTTCTAAAAATGTTCCAAATACAAAAATTAATCACTCTAATGCGTGTCTTGCAGCGCTAAACTGTGCGTCTTGGTGTAAGACAATTTATGTCATTACTTAACGGTAAAAATGTGCCAAGTGTCGTAGTTATCGTCGTCCATAAGCAAAGTTCTGCAGAAGTCAATGTACTAACCTTGTCATAAGCAAAAGTGAAATGCTGTGCGTATAGAGGTCGTAGTTATTACGATCATTGCCGTGATCAGTTAGTTAGTTGGTTGCGTGTTCCATTGATCAATTGCACGGTACGGTAAACGTTATGATGTGGAACGTGTCAAGTGCACAAGAATTTTACCTATGAAACAAGATTTTTAATATATTGCAATACAGAGTTAAAGATTAATATTTCTATTATTTACCTGATTCCCTTAAATGGCACAAAATGCGTATACTATATTTATAGATTTATTTATTCCTAGTCAAGAATTCATCTATGGTATAGTAGGAGTTGTCAAGGAGATATGTTTTCAATTTATTTTTGAAACTACTACTGCTGTCTGTCAGACATTTTATTTCATCTGATAATTTGTCGAAAATTTTTATAGCAGCATATTTTACCCCTTTCTGTGCCAAATATAGGTTGAGTAAAGGATAGTCCAAGTCTTTGCTTTTTCTGGTATTATAATCATGAATGCCACCGTTGTTTTTAAACTGGTTTGTGTTATTGAGAATAAATTTCATTAGTGAATAAATGTACTGTGAAGCTGTTGTAATAATTCTCAATCTTTCAAAAAGATGCCTACAAGATGTGTGACTATGAACCCCACACATTATTCTAACCACTTTCTTTTGGGCAGTGAATACTTTTTGCTTAATGCTGAGTTACCCCAAAATATTTTTTCGTATGACATCAGTGAGTGAAAG
The DNA here is from genome assembly GCF_023898315.1 of Schistocerca nitens. Classification (NCBI taxonomy): domain Eukaryota; kingdom Metazoa; phylum Arthropoda; class Insecta; order Orthoptera; family Acrididae; genus Schistocerca; species Schistocerca nitens. Next base: position 52,658,622 of record NC_064616.1, read on the forward strand.
TATGCAAAGTATGTTAGCTTACTAATTTCTAGATCTTCAGAAAATTTCTCTGATTGCAAAAGTTGCTGAACCTAGTCGCTTAAGAAGATCCAAAATATGAATTTTCCAATTAAGATTCTCATCTATATGTACACCCAAAAATTTAGTATGCTCTACCCTCCCTACTGACTTCTGTTGATGTGTTATATTTATTGAAGGAACTGTACTTTTTGCAGCAGAAAATTGGATTTACTGTGTTTATCGAAGTTTAGAGCAAGCCCATTTGCAGAAAACCAATTAATGACTTTTCCAAAGACCTTATTTGTATCATTTTCTATTGGAGTTTCTTTTAATGGGTTAATAATGATGCTTATATCATCAGTAAACACTGTCACTTCAGCTTCCTGTTTCAGATAGGAAGGGAGGTCGTTCACATATATCAAAAACAGAAGGGGACCCATGATTGAACCCTGTGGAACACCTAATGTAATTTCCCAGTCCCCTGATTTCATCATCTCTGGGATGTCATTGGAACATATATACATTCCTATCAAGCTCCAGGCAGAAATCTTCATGAACTGACACAGCATGTTTTTCAGTCAGGGCAGGAAATTTCACAATAGGATATTCGGAGGCAGTTTTCTTCTGTGTCCCAAGGAATATGGTATAAGAGTGTATACATGCCATCTGGGTCACATGTCATCCTGACATTGATGACCGACATCAATTTACAATGAAACGAAAGTTCAGTCACTTAATACACGTTATGTGGGCAACATCTCTCCAAAGTTCTATAGATATCGTACCGATGCTTCAAGATATAACTCTTTCTCATTCTGACAGTCTATTTACTCGTTCTGAACATACAGTGATGTAGCACAAGATAATAACCACCTGCGTAATAACTTGTTTGTTCTCCTATGAATCAAAATGCAGCTGTTAATCTGCATAGCACAGATTTGACATACCCTTAGTAGACTTCAGGAGGTATGTGGCACGAAATGTCTACCCCCTTTTCCCGTAAATTACGGGCCAGTTGTTTGTGGACACGGAGTTGGCGCAGATGTTCTCCATCGAGTTCTGATTTCGGTAGTTAATATATTAACGTGAGTTCACTATCATTCTTTTACAACCGCTGTAGCATGATTCTAGCCTTATGACACGGATAGTTATCCATCTGGAAGAAGGCATCTACGTCGGGGAGGATATCAAGCATGAAGGGATGTAAGTGATTCGCAATTATTTTCACGCAGTCCACAGCTGTAATGGTGCTTTCGATTAGTTACGGCAGGAATATCGCGATTTTGTTTGCTTGCACAAATTGTAGCGCTGCTGGTATCTTTGGCAGGGGGCGCAACACTCACGACACTTGGCACTTGCGCTGAATGCTGTCTTCTGGCTGACATAGAAGCGCCGTCTCCAAAGTAGCATCAGTTAGAAGAGACTCCGCAACAGCAGCGTCTCACCTGAACATGATAGCCAGGTGGGCCGTTGAAATGATTTGACTGGTACGTGTTGCTGTAGACCCGAAATGAGTGTCACTGTCTGTAATATGGATATGAGTTAATGTCGTTTCCACAAAGAGATTATTCAGAAAAGACGATAAGCTTGGTTTGGGGAGAATTAAAGGAAAAATTCGGAATGGAATCTCTCTGACTGGAGTATAAATGTCTTCAGTGATGAGTCCCGCTTCGAAATGAGCCCCGATGACCAGCGAAGACGAGTCTAGAGACGCCCCGGACGGGGTTAGGATACCAGCCTGACCGTCAGCTGCCACACGACCTGACAACCAGGAGTGATGATCTCAGTTGCCATTTCCTTTCATATTAAGACCGCTTTGGTTGTCACACGCGGCACCGTTACAGCACAGCGGTACGTCGACGATATTCTACGCCCCGTTTTGTTTCCCGTCATCGCAAGCCATCCTGAACACAAATTTCAGCAAGATAATGCTTGCCTGCAAACAGCAGAGTACCTACTGCTTGTCTTCGTGCTTGCCAAGCTCTACTTTAGCTACCAAGGTCGCCGGAACTCTCCCCAATCGAGACCGTTTGGAGTATTATGGGCAGGGCCCTCCAACCATTTTGGGATTTTGACGATCTAACGCACCAGTTGAACAGCATCTGGCACGATGTGCCTCAGGAGAACAATGAACAACTCTGACAATCAATTCCAAGCCGAATAACTGCTTGCATAAGATCAAAGGGTGAACCAACGCGTTATCGACTTGCTCAATTTGCGAAGCTCTTTCTCTTGAATAAGTCGTCTAATTTATTTGAAATTACAAACGTTTGTTCCTCTGCACATGTACATCACTTGTACTCATTTCCATCCCATTCCGATAAGTCCTTCGTGGTGCGACTTTTTTTTTTTGCTTAGAGTGTAGTTCAGTACAAATGGCTAACACAGTCCTCGGGAAATAGGAATTTCATTTATTCCTGTATGTAAAGGATGGGACTATTTATTCAATCATACATTGTTACAGAGCCTGCGGTCTAATACGCGCTGCACCATGTATGTGTTGAAAATGGTTTCCATGTGCCTCAACGCATGTGTGTAGGCACCGTAGCATGTTGTATCTCATATGTTCATATTGGACAGGCTGCATCCGAACAGTATCAAAGGCAGCATGAATGCGCTGCTCCAGTGTCTCCGTGTCTCCACATTTGGAATGGGCTTTGCATACACGATACTTTTGAAATGGCCCCATAATCCGAAATCGCACGGATTGAGATCCAGTGAACGAGTAGGCCATGCAACTAGAGCCCCTCATCCGATCAATCGACCAGGGAAGACACGATTCAGCTGTCCGGACGTTAACGCTAAGTGTGGCAGGCACATAACCCTTCGAATCATCAATGTCACTTCTTCCAGCAGGTGCCGGCCGCGGTGGTCGAGCGGTTCTAGGCGCTTCAGTCCAGAATCGCACGACTGCTACGGTCGCAGGTTCGAATCCTGCCTCAGGCATGGATGTGTGTGATGTCCTTAGGTTAGTTAGGTTTAAGTAGTTCTAAGTTTTAGGGAACTGATGACCTCAGAAGTTAAGTCCCATAATGCTCAGAGCCATTTGAATCATTTTTCTTCCAGCAGGGGAGGTAAACTCACCCCCAAGAAACGCCGATAGCTCCGGCCTGTTAGGAGACGTGAAAAGAACACTAGTCCAAAACTACAGTCGCCAATTATCCCGGTCCACACATTCCAGCGGCACAGGTGGCGATAATTCGCTGTCACCATACCATGGGGGTTCCGCATACTATCTCACACATGACTGTTATGAAAGCTGGAGATACCACTCCGCGTAAAGATGGCCACATTTGTAAATACGATGCAAAAAATCACGCTGTATACATATAGAGGTTGTTTCAAAACTACATCGACAAACTTCGAGGGCCTGTAGAAGGTGTCTTGAGTAACAAAATTACGATAGAAACCCGTGTTCGGAAACGTCATCCAACGACGTTATTGGGCATCAAACTCATAGGTGCCGACGCCTGCCGATAGTGCCCCTCCGGCAACATGTGTGACTTTGTACACGAACAGATGAGCAGAACTTCTCGCAAAGTACCTGCCAGCAGTCTGGACGGTAGATAGGACCGAATGCGACCACGTCTGTCACACGAACACTGTAGAGACCGCCTACAACGGTAGCGCAGAGGGAAACATATGCAGCAGAAACACCGCGCCCAGTCGTAATTGGTCGCGTGCTTGTGTGCCGTATCATGGAGGTGTTCACCTGGGCGGAGCATTGCGACATGCATTCCGCATATGGTGACGCGGGAGGCAATGAGCGCCCAGCGTTATGAATCTGTGGGCAGCGATATCCCTATAGGCGTCAGCCGCATCACTCCGCGTTTGCGGCCATCCGTCGGCGTCTGAGTGAAACGAGTGATTTTACAGGGCGTCGACATGACAGAGGTCGAGCGCGACGATTTAGAGAGGACGTACTAGAGAGGACTGACGTAGACCCACCCGCAAGCACCCGTGCTGTGGCACATGCAATGCAAAGCTCCCACTCGGTGGTTTGGCGGATGCTGCATGAGGAGGAAAGGCATCCATTCCATCTCTAAGAGACAGAGGCGCTGTTGGCCCACGAGTTTGCTCCAGATGTGGAGTTCAGGTAGTGGTTCCTGCAGCGCTGCGCCAGGCAGCTGTATTAAGCTCGGAGGCAAATCCCCACCCACGAACGAAGTTATTAGGAAAAGTTCACTATCATTGTATTGGGTGGCATGATCCACGATTACTTGACTGGCTCTCCCCCTCGACTTACAGGCGACAGCTATACAACACATTCCCTGGAAAGTGCTGCCAGAATTACATGAGGAGGTGCCACTAACAGTCCGTCGACACATACGGTTCCAGCACGATGCGGCACTCATGCACTTCCATCGAGCTGCCAGAACCCAGATAGGATGGATTTGGGGATCGTTGCATTGGTCGAGGCGGCTCCGTCACGTAGCCGCCTTAGTCACTTGACCTCAACCTGCTAAACGTCTTCCTGTGGGGACATCTGAAGAATGTGGCGTACAAAACCCCGGCGGTGTCAGCGGAAGACCTAATGGCAAGGCTACATGCAGCCTCTGCGGTTTTCGCATCGTGACCAGTATCTTTGAGCGAGTGGCAGTCAACGATACACAGATGTCAAGCATGCCGCGACGCTGGAGGTAGTCATTTTGAGCACCTACTATACGAGTAATCGTATTTAAATCTTAAGTGGTGAAACCATTGTTGTGGGGAGTATCAGCGATCCGATAAACCAATTTGAACAAGTGAAGAAAACAGTCTCGATCGGAATGGACTGCTTAGTTTTTAACGTTTGTCTCACATATTTTTTGTTTGTATAGTTTATTTAATTTCCTGTACCAATGGAATATACGGTAACGTACATTCCCTAGGTCCGTTGTCTGATGCCTGCCACAGTGTCTACACGTATGGTTCTTCCCCATGTCCTAGCAGTAATGCTCCCTGCCCTTCAAATTCAACAAAGGCGCCGATGTCGCGGAATGTCTGCCGTTATTCATGTCATGCGTCCCCTTGCCGCACACTCCAGCGACTTGCCAGCGGTGGCTGCCACGTAGGCCGACGTTGCCCCCGTAATTTCAACGTTGTCGTTCTCTATCTGCTACAGCCTGTATATTACACTGCAAAACATTGGACATTGTATAGAGGGTTCCGGGATAGAAGCCCATGTCTGACACAGTCAGCCCCCACAGCAACAAAGCATCACATTAATAGGAGACAACGCCTAGCTATGCAGCAGCTAGCTACATCTGTTCCACTGGCGATCGTGGCAATCAGTCGAGATCACTGGATATCAAAAACCACAGATCTCGACCTGTTGGCGCGTACCTCACGCTTGCTCCCAGAGGGGAAGCCTAGTGGTAGGCGCCGGCACTTATAACTTCGACGCTCTGTAATTTCGTTGGATGACATTTCCGAACACAGGTTTTATCCTCATTTTGGTCGTCAAGACACATTCTACATCTCCCTCTAAGTTTGTGTAATTTTGAAAGACATTCTATATTCAAGAAACCAATGTGCAGCGTATGGCGGAAAATGTTTAATGTTTCATGTTAATATCAGCTGTCATCGTCATATTTTGTTCTCATACGAATCGAAATCTCGCGTTAATTCTTTTGCCAGTCTTCCAAAGACTCACAATTAAATTCACTGACCGTCTCATTTACAGCTTCCATTATACATCAAGTCTTAGTATTATCACTAGACAATTAAACAGTGTGACACATATGTTATAATGGTAGGTTATTGGAACATTTCTCTCTATCATGGGAGTAACATTTTCTGATAAAAACTATGTGGACACTTCTGTGTAATACTGAATTGACCACTAGTTGTCACGAGAGGTGACCTGCCTGTATAAAAGGAGGCAGAGAGTATTGCATTGTCAGTAGAGAAGCAGTAACAGCAAGTAGGGAGACAAAGCGAGCATCACATCACATTTCGGGTTGCCTACATCAGGGGCAAGTATACATTCAGGGACAACTCTACTGTTCTCTTTTGATTGATGGGTCCTCAACCCATTGTTCTGCTGAGAGGATTATGACCCCTTGGACTAAACCTTCCTTTTGATTGACAGGTCCTTAACCTACTGTTCCTCCACCCCTCTCCCTCCTCCTCCTCATACCCACTTCCTCCCCCCCCCCCCCAATCCCTATGGGAACTCATCTCCTCAATTTGATTGACTAAATAATTAAATCGATAAATTAATTAAAATCTTCCTCCGTTGTCATCTAGCCGGACAACCCTACGATCTCCTCATTGTGTAGTTCTTCTGGGAGAAACTGTGCTTACTCTTCTTGCCATACTTTTGAACTGAGCCCTTCCCGCCACCACTCACTCCAAATCTATGGCACTACAACCACCTCACTGTGTGATCTCTCTGTACGACGCTAACATTTCCCTCATCCAAATAATTCGACCTTTCCCAAAGTCTGAAAGATGGCTATAAGCTGCATGTGCACGTTTTCTGGGCACACCGTGTTGCAATCTCTACCTGATAAATTCCAGTAACGTTAGACACACCGAGTATCCATTGTGAACACACAGAATTCTTCATCCGCAGGAATGGTCATAAGGACAAAATTCTATTCAACATATCCCGTCAGTCCAAAAGAGTTTCGAGACTGGATTAATAAAAGATAGATAAAAGCTAAGATGGTTGTTTTAAAGCTTCTGTTATTCTACATAATTTTCCCTTATATGGGTGTAATGCACAAAACGTTCACACAATCATGTGAAATTGTCAGAACAGTCATTTTTCGGGATGTTGTTCAACTCGCGCTGACCTGAATGACGATTATACCGTAAAAGCGTTGACTCTTCATGTGAATTTATGCACATTGTCGTTTTTCGGTAGGTTCGTATTGATCCTCATCACTCGTGATGATTTTTTCTAGAAAAGAACTGTCCTCGTTTTGCATTTCAAACATGTAGCATCAGGTAGGGGACCGACTCTCTCGTTTTTCCCGGGCTCTCCCGCATTACAGTAATTTTTCTTTAATCCTCACGGCTCCATTATTGACCGCCTCTTCTTCCCGTATATTTTGTCAGTGATCACTGTTATCAATACTAAGTCCACGAAGTACTACCGATAGTTTCAAAGCCAGTGACAGACACATTTCGAAACAAATTTCTATAATAATTGATATTACTGTAGACATATAGACATGTCCGAAAGAACAAACTCAAGCCATTCTTATAACTGATTCGCCTGGATTGGCAATGAATCTACCACCTCAGTGCGGGCGCATGCTTACCTTTGGTCTCCTGCGGGAATCTCTAAGGAATGATCGTGGAAGACGCGTGTGGGGACTGCAGATAGATGGCGCTAGATGGGAGTGTGGGTCGGCTGAGAGGCGTGTCCAGATATCCGTCGCAAGTGTGATAAAAATTGTGTCCGTCTGGCAAAGTGGTTAACGCAACTGCCTAGAAGGCATGGGATCCCGGGTTCGAATTTCGGCCCAGCATAAATGTTTCAGTCTTCGCCACTGTTTCCGAATAAAGTCCCAATACAGTTGACATCAATAGTTTTCTTCCCTTTCCATTGCTTTCTCTACCCTCCACCTTCAATTGACTGGTCGAATGTATATTTGTTGTCTATAGTTCACAGTTAAAGCTGCCGCCGTTTTTTCTGTGCTGACGTCAGTAGGAATAAGATTAGTCTAGGAAGATTTTGCACGGATGGAGTATCAGTCTGGTGGCGTTCGGTTAAGGTGCTTATCGTGTAATACGTCTCCATTTCCTTCAGTGTATAAAGAGGTGCGGTTTTCGATAGGGTTATAGCTGTCAATGAGGCACACTCTGACAGTAGAGAGAATTACAGACTCCCTGTCATAATAATGAAAGGTAGGCAGTGTCCGTAAAACGGAAAGGAAAACTCAGATTTTTCTAAGTCCACCGGCAGATGGTACGACAAAGCTACGGTGCGAATTACGATAGCTTCTTTTGTATAATGGCTCAAATGGCTCTGAGCACTATGGGACTTAACTTCTGAGGTCATCAGTCCCCTAGAACTTAGAACTACTTAAACCTAACTAACCTATGGACATCACACACATCCATGCCCGAGGTAGGATTCAAACCTGCGACCGTAGCGGTCGCGCGGTTCCAGACTGTAGCGCCTAGAACCGCTCGGCCACCCCGGCCGGCTCTTTTGTATATCTTCGGTTCAGCGATACAGAAAAAAAATGAAATGAAGGTCTGCCAGGAGACGTTGTCTGTGTTTTACGGCCGCCTGTTGCAAGCCTTTCTACTGCCACTACGGCGATTTGACTATCGGTGAAGATGAGATGAAATGACCAGAACAACGCAAACACCCAGTCGACGAGCACCCCGAGACCCCACAGTCTACAGGCAACGACGCTAACAACTGCAACAGGAGCTGCGGAGCACCGATGCTGAGATGCGTACAGAATCATCAGGTGAGGACATAATTTGCACGGCGCCTGGTTCAGGGGCACAGCATTTGGTTCACCGGAAGCGAGAATCACGGGCGGAACCATACGATGTCAAAGATGCGGCGCAGTGCATCGTAAAACTACTCTGCCGACTCTTATATATTGATACCGGTCTTTCTTTGATTTGGAGTTGCATAAAAAACTATATTTTGATCATTTGTGTGTAGTGGTTGACGTTCTGTGGTTTCGAACCTCGGCACATATTGAGGTCTCGTTACAGAACTAGTTGTACCCTCGCCTTGATCAAACTTATCGACAATGAACCATACATTGCGCATTGGTTCCGCACCCTGTGTTGGTCTTGACGGCACAGCGCGTTTTATAGCGGGAACAATACAAAATGTATTTCTATATCTATTAATTATTTGTGGTCTGTACTCTCAGCTACTCATTTCCCCATGTATTTAAAAGATCAACGCGTATTGTATGTTTTAATTGCTGTTATTTAATATGCTTAGTGTGAAGTTTTCGCTCTAGACATGAACTACTACATGCTACTTTAGTTGCAAGCTCTGGATGATATTAGAACGAGCCTAATTGATGTACACTCCTGGAAATTGAAATAAGAACACCGTGAATTCATTGTCCCAGGAAGGGGAAACTTTATTGACACATTCCTGGGGTCAGATACATCACATGATCACACTGACAGAACCACAGGCACATAGACACAGGCAACAGAGCATGCACAATGTCGGCACTAGTACAGTGTATATCCACCTTTCGCAGCAATGCAGGCTGCTACTCTCCCACGGAGACGATCGTAGAGATGCTGGATGTAGTCCTCTGGAACGGCTTGCCATGCCATTTCCACCTAGCGCCTCAGTTGGACCAGCGTTCGTGCTGGACGTGCAGACCGCGTGAGACGACGCTTCATCCAGTCCCAAACATGCTCAATGGGGGACAGATCCGGAGATCTTGCTGGCCAGGGTAGTTGACTTACACCTTCTAGAGCACGTTGCGTGGCACGGGATACATGCGGACGTGCATTGTCCTGTTGGAACAGCAAGTTCCCTTGCCGGTCTAGGAATGGTAGAACGATGGGTTCGATGACGGTTTGGATGTACCGTGCACTATTCAGTGTCCCCTCGACGATCACCAGTGGTGTACGGCCAGTGTAGGAGATCGCTCCCCACACCATGATGCCGGGTGTTGGCCCTGTGTGCCTCGGTCGTATGCAGTCCTGATTGTTCAAAATGGTTCAAATGGCTCTGAGCACTATGGGACTCAACTGCTGAGGTCATTAGTCCCCTAGAACTTAGAACTAGTTAAACCTAACTAACCTAAGGACATCACAAACATCCATGCCCGAGGCAGGATTCGAACCTGCGACCGTAGCGGTCTGGCGGTTCCAGACTGCAGCGCCTTTAACCGCACGGCCACTTCGGCCGGCCAGTCCTGATTGTGGCGCTCGCCTGCACGGCGCCAAACACGCATACGACCATCATTGGCACCAAGGCAGAAGCGACTCTCATCGCTGAAGACGACACGTCTCCATTCGTCCCTCCATTCACGCCTGTCGCGACACCACTGGAGGCGGGCTGCACGATGTTGCGGCGTGAGCGGAAGACGGCCTAACGGTGTGCGGGACCGTAGCCCAGCTTCATGGAGACGGTTGCGAATGGTCCTCGCCGATACCCCAGGAGCAACAGTGTCCCTAATTTGCTGGGAAGTGGCGGTGCGGTCCCCTACGGCACTGCGTAGGATCCTACGGTCTTGGCGTGCATCCGTGCGTCGCTGCGGTCCGGTCCCAGGTCGACGGGCACGTGCACCTTCCGCCGACCACTGGCGACAACATCGATGTACTGTGGAGACCTCACGCCCCACGTGTTGAGCAATTGGCGGTACGTCCACCCGGCCTCCCGCATGCCCATTATACGCCCTCGCTCAAAGTCCGTCAACTGCACATACGGTTCACGTCCACGCTGTCGCGGCATGCTACCAGTGTTAAAGACTGCGATGGAGCTCCGTATGCCACGGCAAACTGGCTGACACTGACGGCGGCGGTGCACAAATGCTGCGCAGCTAGCGCCATTCGACGGCCAACACCGCGGTTCCTGGTGTGTCCGCTGTGCCGTGCGTGTGATCATTGCTTGTACAGCCCTCTCGCAGTGTCCGGAGCAAGTATGGTGGGTCTGACACACCGGTGTCAATGTGTTCTTTTTTCCATTTCCAGGAGTGTATTTAGTTCAGTCGCGTTGAAAGGTAGCGTCGAGTCTTCAGTGAAAATTAAAATGTCAATGGAGATAAGACTAAAGTATTTAGCGATACGGACATTGAAGTTTTGTGTTCTGATTCGAGCTCGTAATAAACTTTTACAGATTAACATTTACGTTACAAGCACGAATTTGTGCTAGCTTTTTGCAATGACCAGGTGTAATGGATAATTTGGTCCAATGAAAAACAACAAAAATAATTTGTTACATTAAAGAGCTTCCAAAATACAGAAACAAAGTTGTTACAAAGTACTAGCTGGCTTGCAGCTTTATCACTGATGACGAATCAGTTTTGGTGCGAAAGTTTGAAGGAGGAGAAGATGTATTCTTAACAGAGGGATGTTGATGCGATTCCAGAATCCCTACGTCAATAAGGGCGAAATAGGTGTCGTGTACTTGATTTCAAGATAAAACTGTATACAGGGTGAGTCACTAACTATTGCCACCTAGAATAACTCAGACAGTATGAAAGAAGCTGAAACTTTCGTGGGACAAATGTTGCATGGGACAAAGGGGGCCATAATATGACGTTGGTTTTTTGTTGCTACGTGGGGTCGGAGACGAATTCAATGATGTGTAACAGTAAGGTCTTTGAAGGTCATCGAAGGTCACAAACGTGGCATGAACGTCCATTTACAGAAGGTGTTCGAAGTGATGACTATTGGTATTAATGCAGTGCTGCAATCTTATCATGGAGTGGTGTTCCTTATCACTTCGGCACTTATCGAAGCACGTACCCTGACAATTCTCGCTCGTATATCGTGCAAATAGTAAATATTCGCCGAATACGGCTTATCCATCTAACGTGCCATTGGCATGTAAACACCATTCGACGGTTTCGCAATACAACACTAATAGGACCGGTAAGACTTGTATCGTTGAATAAAGCGAATCTGAATGATGTATTCCTTCGAAGAACAAGTCGATATGCTTCTCATTTACGGACAATGCCAAAGAAATTCAGTGAGAGCTAGTGAGACTTATACACTGAAAGGTATCCTCAAAGTACTCACCATACACGTCGTACATTTAAATGTGTGTATGATAAAGTAAGAAGAAATGAGTCTTTAACGCATCGGAAACATCTGGCAAAGGAAAGTTACTAACTAATGGAAATTGGTACCCTTGCCACTGTGCTTCGAGATCCTTGTGTTAGTTCGCGTCAAATAGCAAGGGAATCTGGCATGAGACAGTAGTGTTGCTCGTATTCTGCATCGTCATAAATATGATCCTTACCATATCAGTCTCCACCAAGAATTAACTGGTACGGATTGTATAAGTCACATTGAATTCTGCCGATGGGCTCAACTTCAGATTCAGAGGGATGACACATTTATTGATTTGTTTTATTTTCTGACGAGGCTACATTCACGAACCATGGAAATGTTAATATGCATAACATGCATTATTGGACAACTGAAAATCTATGTTGGCAGCAGCAAGTTGCACACCAAAAACTGTGGCCAGTGAATGTATGGTGTAGAATTCTGGAGGACAGAATTATAGGCCCCTATTTCATCGAATGGAATCTTTATGGTACGAAGTACACCACATTCCTGCACGAAACATTGGGTCTGTTATTGGAAGAAATGCCTTTAGGAACAAGGAACAGAATGCGGTATCAACACGATGGGTGTCCGGCACATTTTTCGCTGATGGCTAGAAATGAGTTGCAGAGATTATTCCCAAATCGTTGGATTTGACGAGGAGATATGTCGTGGCCGGCTCGTTTACTAGACTTGATGCCTCTGGATTTTTTCTTGTCGGGATTCGTAAAAGACATTGCTTATAAAGATGTTCCAACTACACCTGAAGATATGCGAGATAGAATTTCCAGAGTATGTGCTTCGATAAGTGTTGATGTGATAAGGAATATCACTCAATCCATGATAAGAAGATTGCAGCACTACATTGATAACAATGGTCATCACTTCGAGAACCTTCTGTAAATGGACGTTCATGCCGCCTTTGTGACCTTGGTTGAGGTTCAAAGATCTTACTTTTACACATCACTGGATTCGTCTCGATAGCCGCTATCAGAAAATAAGCACCAAACTAGAGCATACCATTAAAAAATACAAAGTTGACTTTCATATCTCTGACACGATCCCACCTAGCAACAAAAAACCAACGTCATATTATGGCCCACGTTGTCCCATGCAACATTTGTCCCACAAACTTTTCAGCTCCTATCATAGTTTCGGAGTTATTCATGGTGGCAATAGTTAGTGACTAATCCTGTATAATACTTAAAAATGGAATACTTAAACAAATTTAGCAGCAGCTTTGAAATAAACAGGGTAGTACAGAAGCCAACTCACTACCTATCGAATGTGGAACTGAGAGTTCGTGGTCATAAGTTACGCGGTAACTGTAACAAATGATATGAAGATGGGGAGTTGGCCCCAAACCGATCATATGGAAATGAAGGAAAGCGATCTGATAACTGAATTTGGACACCTTTTTATAAGTAACAATCGCAGTAACTCCATCAAAACGAATACACCTATTTTTTATTTGCCTTAACACATTTTGAACCATCATTTACAGCTATATCACAAACGATAGTTCGTTTAAGAAAAATCAGCATTGCCAACTTCATTATCCCGAAACTCCATCGATGTGGGACCGATTCAGAGAGATGCGGCTATAGCATCTATCACTACGTTTACATGATGCTCCTAAATTGCGTTTCGTAAACCGATTGCCTGTACCACTTCCGGTTGGTCATGTAAGCACTCTAGTATAGATTCTGGAAATGCAGTCCTAACTGGCGGATTTCCACTTCCACAATCGATTTTTCCTCCCATGTAAACGTATAATCGTGTTCAAAACGAGCTTGGGTTGTCGTGTTACGTCTTGTTTGTATAAAATTTCGGCTAATCTCCACAGAGTTACATTTTGCACACCGGAGGGCACATATAAATATTATACTGAACACGAAGTTGTCTACCTCCGATATTTAACTGAAGGTAAACAACCATTGTGCTGACTGAATCAGAAACCGGGAGACCTGGTTTCCAGAGGCCATTTGTTTAGAACAAGTGACGATCGAAAAATCGAAATTTGACCGGTCTAATAAAAGCACTTCAGGCCTTAACATTTAAACAAGGCATCGGGTAATGGTTTCCGTAATTCGGTGTTCATCTTCTGGAAGTTGTCTCTTACGTCAACGTAGCACGTGTAGCGCGGTGTTCCGCTTGCAGCAGCCACAACTCGAGCGGTCGCTGCAGATACCTCACACGGATTGGCCGCTTTGCCTGCTTCGGCAAATAAAAAACAGGCCTGCCGGCTGGATCGGCTTCTCGTATCTCACGACTGAAATCTACATTACGCTGATATCCGCGTGTAATGTTTTCTCGCTTTTCTGCGCCCAGGCTTTGATTTTCGAATTCTGAAAAAAATGGTTCAAATGGCTCTGAGCACTATGGGACTCAACTGCTGAGGTCATTAGTCCCCTAGAACTTAGAACTAGTTAAACCTAACTAACCTAAGGACATCACAAACATCCATGCCCGAGGCAGGATTCGAACCTGCGACCGTAGCGGTCTTGCGGTTCCAGACTGCAGCGCCTTTATCGAATTCTGAGTCTGCGTGTTGCTGTGTAAGAAGATTTTGAGGTGCAACAGAGCCTTCCTATTTGAAAGCCATCTGAGTTGCCGAAGTATTCATTTTCACATGGCATCAGCTCAGTTCACAATCGGGTATGTAACTTCGTGTTCAATTTGCGTACGGACCTCTATTTGTACACTAAATTTTCATTCTTGCTCTCTTGTGCATTTAACGTCACTATTCTAGTGGAACTACTGTACATACCGTTTGTTGTATTGTGTTTGTCGTTTTGGGTTTTTCTTTTACTTTAAGTACGGCTGTCTATCTGCTACATTTCTCATACTGTTATATAATGTTATCTGCAATATTGTTCTTCAGCTATTGTTTACTTATTGTATGATGTACGTCGTTTGCCCTTTCATGTTTTGTCTTTTACTTCAAGCGCCCATGTATGTTTTCCATAACGTTGTTCTTCAGCGCTATTTGTAGCTCTGCTCCAATGTCATTGTGATCACTGCCGTCGGCTGACTGGTGTTTGTCTCATTGCGCTTTTATTTTACTTTAAGAGTGTGTTTGTATGCCCAATTCGTGATTTTGTTCTGTACTGTTTTTTTGCAATTATATTTCTCTGGCACTTTATGGTTGTTGTTGGCTGTATGGTCCTTGTAAGACAAAGACAAAATAAATAGATAAGAAACAAAACAGAACCTTCAATACCTCGGCTACATACTGATCAACTAGGGTCTCAGGCCCACGTAAGTAATTTATTATCTCCTAGCACGCAACGATTTGAAGGCGCACCAGTTCTTTTTCATGTAGATCTAGATGAATACTCAGCAAATAACATTTAAGTGCCTGGCAGAGTGTTCACCGAGCCACCTTCACAATAATTCTCTACTATTCCAGTCTCGTACAGCACGGGGAAGAAACGAACATCTATCTCTTTCTCTGCTAGCTCTGGTTTCCCTTATTTTATAATGGTGATCCTTTCTCCCTATGTAGGTCGGCGTCAACACCTATTTTTGCAATTTGGGGAGGGGGAAGGTTAGTGATTAAAATTTCGTGAAAAGATTACGCCACAACATAAAACTCCTTTGTTTTAACGATGTCCACCCCATATGCTGTATCATTTCTGTGACCCTCTCTCCCCTGTTTCGCGATAATACAAAACGTGCTGCCCTTCTCTGAACTTTCTCGGTGTACTCCGCCAATCTGATCTGGTAAGGATCCCATACCACGTAGCAGTATTCTAAAAAAAAAAAATGGAAAACGGTAGTATAGGCAGTCTCCTTAGTAGATCTGTTACGTTTTCTAAGTGTCCTGCCAATAAAACGCAGTCTTTGGTTAGCCTTCCCCACAACATTTAAATTGTTCGTAATTGTAATTCCTAGGTATTTAGCTGAATTTACGGCCTTTATATTTGATTAATTTATCGTGTAACCGAAGTTTAACGTATTTCTTTTTGCACTGATGTAGATGATGTCACACTTTCCGTTATTCGGGCTCGGTTACCAATTTCCGCACCGTACAGATAACTTTTCTATATCCTTCGCAACTCGTTTTGATCTTTTGATGGCTTTACAAGTCGATAAACGACAGAATTATCTGCAAACAACCTACAACGGCTGCTCAGATTGTCTCTTAAATCGTTTACATAGATGAGGAACAGCAAAGGGCCTATAACACTACCTTGGGGAACGCCAGAAATAACTTATATTTTGCTCGATGACTGTGACCTCTCTGACAGGAAATCCAGTCACGTGACTGAGGCGATATTCCATAAGCACGGAATTTCACTACAAGTTGATTCTGTGGTACAATGTCAAAAGCCTTCTGGAAATCTACAAATGCGGAATCAATTTCAAATCCCTTGTTAATAGCACTCAACACTTCGTGTGAGTGAAGAGCTAGTTGTGTTTCCAAGAACGATGTTTTTTAAATCCGAGTTGATTATGTGTCAATAGACCGTCTTCTTCCAGGTAATTCATATTGTTCGGACACAATATATGTTCTAAAACACTGCTGCGTATCGACGTTAATGATATGGGCCTGTAATTTAGTGTATTACTCCTACTGCCTTTCTTAAATAATGGTGTGACCTGTGCAACTATCTAGTCTTTGGGTACGGATCTTTAGACGAGCGAACGGTTGTATGCGATTGTTAAGTATGGAGCTATTGCATCACTATACTCTGGAAGGAACCCAACTGGTACACAGTCTGGACCGGAAGACATGCTTTTGTTAAGTGACTTAAATTACTCCGATGATATCTACCTCTACGTTACTCATGTTCCGAGCTGTTCTTGATTAGAATTCTGGAATATTTGCTTCGTCTTCTTTGGTGAGCGAATTTCGGAAGGCTGTATTTAGTAACTTTGCTTTGGTAGCACTGTTGTCGATAGTATTTTCTTTGCTATCGGGCAGAGAAGGCATTGATTGTGTCTTGCCACTAGCAGACTTCAAATACGACTATAATCTCGTCGGATTTTCTGCCAGGTTTTGAGACAAGGTTTCGTTGTGGAAACTATTATAAGCATCTCGCATTGAAGTCTGCGCTAAATTTCGAGCTTCTGTAAAAGATCATCAATGTTGGGGATTTTGCGTCCGTTTAAATTTGGCATTTTTTTTAACAGTGTTCTGACCCTTTTTGTATACCAAGGAGGATCAGCTTCGTCTTTTGTTAATTTATTTGGTATAAATCTCTCAATTGCTGCCAATACTACTTCTTTGAATTCAAGCCACATTTGCCCTACACTTATATTGGTAACTTGGAAGGAGTGGACATTGGCTCTCAGGAGGGCGTCAAGTGAATTTTTATCTGGTATTTTTATAAGTATATTTATAGGTATCATTTTCGTTTATTTTTGGAGGATTTGGGTGTTACAATATTCAGTCTCGCTACGACAACCCTGTGTTCACTAATCCCTGTATCCGTTTTGATGCTCGTTATTGACTCAGGATTATTTGTTGCTAGGAGGTCAAGTGTGCTTTCACAGCCGTTTACTATTCGCGTGGGCTCATGAACTAACTGCTCGAAATAATTTTCGGTGAATGCGTTTAGCACAATTTCGGATGAAGTTTTATGCGTACCTCCGGAATTAAACACGTATTTTTGCCAATATATCGAGGGTAGATTAAAGTCACCACCAACTATAATTGTATGAGTCGGGTACGTGTATGAAATTAAACTCAAGTTTTCTTTCAACCTCTCAGCAATTGTATGCACTGTATTGGGAGGCCGGTAAAAAGATCCAGTCATCATCATCATCATCATCATTTAAGACTGATTATGTTTTTCAGCGTTCAGTCTGGAGCATAGGCCCCCCTTATAAAATTCCTCCATGATCCCCTATTCAGTGCTAACATTGGTGCCTCTTCTGATGTTAAACCTATTACTTCAAAATCATTCTTAACCGAATCCAGGTACCTTCTCCTTGGTCTGCCCCGACTTCTCCTACCCTCTACTGCTGAACCAATGAGTCTCTTGGGTAACCTTGCTTCTCCCATGCGTGTAACATGACCCCACCATCTAAGCCTGTTCGCCCTGACTGCTACATCTATAGAGTTCATTCCCAGTTTTTCTTTGATTTCCTCATTGTGGACGCCCTCCTGCCATTGTTCCCATATACTAGTACCTGCAATCATCCTAGCTACTTTCATATCCGTAACCTCAACCTTGTTGATAAGGTAACCTGAATCCACCCAGCTTTCACTCCCATACAACAAAGTTGGTCGAAAGACTGAACGGTGCACAGATAACTTAGTCTTGGTACTGACTTCCTTCTTGCAGAAGGGAGTAGATCGTAGCTGAGCGCTCACTGCATTAGCTTTGCTACACCTTGCTTCCAGTTCTTTCACTATGTTGCCATCCTGTGAGAATATGCATCCTAGGTACTTGAAACCGTCCACCTGTTCTAACTTTGTTCCTCCTATTTGGCACTCAATCCGTTTGTATTTCTTTCCCACTGACATTATTTTCGTTTTGGAGATGCTAACCTTCATACCATAGTCCTTAAATTTCTGATGTAGCTCTGAAATATTACTTTGCAAACTTTCAATCGAATCTCCCACACAACTAAGTCATCCGCATATGTAAGACTGCTTATTTTGTAGAAGAGTTCGAGTCTTGGTCGGGCACACAGTTTTAATCTGCCAGGAAGTTTCATTTTGCTTATTTTGTGTTCACATATCTTAATCTCACCCAGCCAGTCTATTGTTTCTCAACATATGGCCCATAAATAATATGAACAACAGTGGAGACAGGTTGCAGCCTTGTCTTACCCCTGAAACTACTCTGAACCATGAACTCAATTTACCGTCAACTCTAACTGC
Organism: Schistocerca nitens; assembly: GCF_023898315.1. Lineage (NCBI taxonomy): Eukaryota > Metazoa > Arthropoda > Insecta > Orthoptera > Acrididae > Schistocerca > Schistocerca nitens. The sequence continues at coordinate 52,677,175 of NC_064616.1, forward strand.
TGCCTGACTATCCATGTAAAGACCTTTAATTGCTTGCAAAAGTTTGCCTCCTATTCCATAATCTTGTAGAACAGACAATAACTTCCTCCCAGGAACCCGGTCATATGCCTTTTCTAGATCTATAACGCATAGATACAATTCCCTGTTCCACTCATAACACTTCTCCATTATTTGCCGTAAGCTAAAGATCTGGTCCTGACAACCTCTAAGAGGCCTAAACCCACACTGATTTTCATCCAATTTGTCCTCAACTAATGCTCGCACTTTCCTTTCAACAATACCTGAGAAGATTTTACCCACAACGCTGATTAAAGAGATACCTCTGTAATTGTTACAATCTTTTCCGTTTCCATGTTTAAAGATTGGTTTGATTACTGCTTTTGTCCAGTCTGATGGAACCTGTCCCGACTCCCAGGCCAATTCAATTATCCTGTGTAGCCATTTAAGACCTGACATTCCACTGAATTTGATGAGTTCCGACTTAATTTCATCCACCCCAGCTGCTTTATTGCACTGCAATCTATTGACCATTTTCTCCACTTCCTCAAATGTGATCCTATTTCCATCATCATTCCTATCCCATTCTACCTCGAAATCTGAAACATTCCTGATCGTATTTTCACCTACATTGAGCAACCCTTCAAAATATTCCCTCCATCTGCCCAAGGCATCCACAGGGTTCACCAGCAGTTTTCCTGACCTGTCCAAAATACTTGTCATTTCCTTCTTACCTCCCTTTCGAAGACTGCTAATTACACTCCAGAATGGTTTTCCAGCAGCTTGACCCATAGTCTCCAACCTGTTTCCAAAGTCTTCCCAAGATTTCTTCTTGGATGCTGTAATTATCTGTTTGGCTTTGTTTCCTTCTTCAACATAACTTTCTCTGTCTACCTGAGTTCTAGTATGTAGCCATTTTTGATACGCCTTCTTTTTCCTTTTACAGACTGCCTTGACTATGTCATTCCACCAAGCTGTTTGCTTCATCCAACTTTTACACACTACTGTTCCAAGACATTCCTTAGCCACTTCTAGTACTGCGTCCCTGTACATTGTCCATTCCTTTTCCAATGACTGTAATTGACTACATTCAACTAACTGGTACCTTTCTGAGATCACTGTTATGTACTTGTGCCTGATTTCCTTATCCTGAAGTTTCTCCACTCTTATCCTCCTACATATGGACCTGACCTCCTGCACTTTCGGCCTCACAATCCCAATTTGACTGCAGATTAAATAATGATCAGTGTCATCAAAGAATCCCCTGAATACACGTGTGTCCCTCACAGCCTTCCTGAATTCCTGATCTGTTATTATATAGTCAATGACAGACCTGGTTTCCCTGCCTTCCCAAGTATACCGGTGAATGTTCTTATGTTTAAAAAAAAAGTTTGTGATTACTAAGCCCATACTGGCACAGAAATCCACGAGTTGTTTCCCGTTCCTGTTGGCCTCCATATCCTCTCCAAATTTACCCATAACCTTTTCATACCCTTCTGTTCGATTTCCAATCCTGGCGTTAAAACCACCCATGAGCAGAACACAGTCCTTGACCTTTACTCTAACAACTACATCACTGTGTGCCTCATAAAAACTATCCATCTTATCTAGATCTGTCCCTTCACAATGCGAATATACTGACACAATCCTAATTTTCTTGCTAGACACTGTCAAATCTATCCACATCAGTCGTTCGTTTACATACCTTATTGCAACTACGCTGGGTTCCATTTCTTTCCTGATGTAAAGCCCTACACCACATTGTGCTATTCCTGCTTTGACTCCTGACAGGTAGACCTTGTATTCTCCCACTTCCTCTTCTTTCTCACCCCTTACCCGAATGTCACTAACAGCTAAAACGTCCAGCCCCATCTTACTTGCAGCCTCTGCCAGCTCTACCTTCTTCCCAGAGTAGCCCCCATTCATATTAATAGCTCCCCATCTCATTACCATTTGTTTGCCAAGTCGTATCTTAGGAGTCCCTGGTTTGTCAGTTAGAGGTGGGACTCCGTCACCTGCAAAGGTCCGAGGCATTTTGCTCTGATTGTTGCCAGCATCATATTTAAAGTACCAGGGAAGCAGGTTGCTAGCCTTACTTGCCCCGAGTCCCATTGGGTTTTACCCCTAACGGCTGAGGGACTAACCGGTGGATTTGGTAGTCTTTACCGTATGAGCACAAAGGTGACCACGACTCAGAATATGTCCGAGATGCCCAGTCTTATTCCAAAGTAACTGGTATCCCGACTGTCGGGACCACTTACTTGGCCACTCATACGTTGCCCGTGGTTCATAAACTGGACATGACTAGAGGAACCCACACCATGAACCACAAAAGATCCAATTATTATTTTAATCCGGTTGCCCAGAATATCCTCTTTACTAACTCACAGGAACTATCTACTTCAATTTCGCGATAAGGTAAACTACTTCTAACAACAAAAAACACGCCACCGCCAACTGTGTTTAACCCATCCTTTCGGAACACCGTTAAGTTCTTCGCAAAAATTTCGGCTGAACTTGTCTCCGGCTTTAGCCAGCTTTCAGTGCTAGTACTTTCCCAACACAGCTATGACAATTTACAACTATTATACCAATGGTTCCTGTATCTACGTTCTTCCTGTATTCGGCCTGCACCCTTTGTGACTGATGCCTTTTTTTGAGTTTTCCCGAGACCCTCTAACCTAAAAATTCGCCCAGTCCACGACACACAGCCCCTGCTACCCGTGTAGCCGCCTCCTGGGTGTAGTGGACTCCTGACCTATTCAGCGGAACCAGAAATCCAACCACGCTATAGCGTAAGTCGAGAATCTGCAGCTTACGCGGTCGCAGAGCCGTGTGAGCCTCTGATTCAGACCTTCCACTCGACTCTGTACCAGAGGTCCGCAATCGGTCCTATCGAATATGCTGCAAATGGTGAGCTCTGCTTTCATCTCGCAAGTAAGACTGGCAGCCTTTACCACTTGCGTCAGCCGCTCGAAACCAAAGAGAACCTCTTCCGATCCAAAGCAACACACATCATTGGTACCGACGGGAGGCACCACCTGCAGTTGGCAGCTCCCTGTGGTCTTCATGGTATCCTGAAGGACCCATTCCACGTCTAGAATGAGTCCACCCGGTATGCACATGGATTTCACATCGGCTTTCTTCCTCTTATTGGCAGCCGTGTACCTAAGGGGCCCCAAAACGCGCCTAACACTGGAGCTCCCCAATACCAATAATCCCACCCCCTGTGGTTGAAAGGTTTCCTCCGAAACAGGACACACAACTGCATCTGCGTGAACGGCAGTGTCAACCATAGACAGCACCTTTCTTGGTCCATAGAAATTACAGTTCGGCGCTGACTTCTTCAATCAGTTTCGAAAAAATGGCATCAGATTTCAATGATCAGTCACTTATTAGGCACGTTATTGAATGTGAAAGAGCTTTCGTAGAGTGCTTTCTGCCTGGCTGTGTTTTCACCGGAAAGAATTTAGTCCTTGTGAGAGATGCCTTCCAGTTCGGAATAGACACTGTCCTATCACTAAAGTCCCTCTACAACAAGAAACAACAAATTTGATACCTATCTAAATCATTCAGAGTGGCACAGGTGAATTGGGCTTAAATAAAGATGGAGACACTGGCAATTATTTACGTTAGCAAAATCTTCAGCGATATGGAGACCGACACATTCTACGTTTACATGAAACACAACTTCCGGAAAACGAAAACCGAATTTCGAAAACCATTTTTCGGTGTGGTGTTTACTTGGCAAAGCCTGAAGCTGTATAGCTAGACCAGTCAAATATCGGTTTTCCGAACTTCAGTCATTTCACGCAGTTGTTCCAGTTTCTAATTTATTCAGCACAATGACTGTTTCTCTCAAAGTAAATAACAGGAGCAGAGAACTTCACGTTCAGTCTAATATTTCTAAAACTCCTTAGCTGCACAAGAAGTCGTTCCGTCCACACACACATGTCTTCATCTGACAAAGCACATTTCAAAAACATTGTGCGCTTACAAGCGGGCGTAAATCCAATCGCATTTCCAGACTCCGCACTGGAGCGTTTACAGGGCCAACCAGAAGCGCTATTGGAAAATCGGTTTTCAAAATCAGGATTTGGGAGTCAATGTAGACATAGTGTCAGAAGGTCGGGGTGACAGTAATCGAGCTTCAAATAGGTCCGCTTCCAGATGTCACGGAGAACAAGTAACACAGGGACATTGTTGGTCCGATACAAGAAATAAATACTTGCAGTTCGTATCAAGAGAAACAAATTCACAAACTGAGCAAGTCAATAACGCATTGACCTTATGCAAGCAGTTATTCGCCTTGTACTGATTGACAGAGTTGGTGGATCTCCTCCTGGGCGATATCGTGCCAAATTCTGTCCAATTGATGAGTCAGATCGTCAAAATCACGAGATGGTTAGAGGGCGCAGCACAAACTGCTCGGCCTGGAAACTCGTTGACTGGATTAGAACTGTCTTCAGTGATGAGTCGCCCTTAGTAGTGAGCTCCGATGACTAGCAATGACGCCCCGAACAGCGGTGGGATGCCAGCCTGGCTGACGCCCGACAACTGAGAATGATGGCGTACAGTGCAATTTCCTTACACAGAACGACCGCTTTGGTTTTCATCCGTGACACCTTTACAGCATAGCGGCGCGTCGACGATATTCTACGCCCCGTTTTGTTTCTCTTCATGGCAAGCTGTCCTGGGCTTAGGTTTCAGCAAGATAATGCCCGCCCGCACACGGCGAGAGTCTCTACTGCTTGTCTTCGAGCTTGCAAAACCCTACCTTCGCCAGCAAGTTTGCCGGACCTCTCCCCGACTGAGAACGTTTAGAGCATTTTTTTGTTTTACATTAAAAAGCAGGAATTGCACCAAACAGTGTTTTCATTTCCATTTGGTAGGGGCTCTGGTAGCAGGCCATATGACCTGACGAAACGGCCCACGAGCCCAAGTAAGTGCGTGAATCAGAGCGACTGGTCACTAAAGGTTGCCCATGCCTGTCAAAGATGATCGCACGTGTGACAGCTCAGTCCTTTGTCGAGTTCGGTCCTTACTACCACAACATCCTTACAAGCTTTTCAGACTGTTTCTGACCACCCTGAACGCGACTTGTGCTGCATCCCAGATTATTTCCCGTTCTTACAAATAACCGGCAACACAGCCATGACTGGCGGGTTGTCACACTAGAAAACCATAGGCTCCACAGTGCAAGCAGGCACAGCTGTTAGTCACAACACTGAGATGCTGACCAATACACGCTTCCGTTTCAAGCTTAGATGGCTGCTACTAGTACTTGCACTCTCTGGACTTCGCATCTGCCAGTCCCGCGTCCGCCAAGCACAGCACAGAGATCTACCTACCGGTTCTGCCCGACTGCTAGCAAGCCAGTTCGAGTGCAGATCAAATCGAGGATCTACTGACCACAGCGCCCTAGAGTTCTAACATCAGTATCAAACGCAGAGGTTCACCGTAGCAGCCCGCCGTGACAAGCCAACAGTCGCGGATGGAGATCTCACCTAGTCCGACCTCGGCCTTACTGAAACTCTGTGCGCCTCAAACGGAGTATGCTGGTTGACTTGGATATTGTGATATTGTTGACTAATCATCGTCAGTGATAGGTGTCCGATTGGACATAGAATTTCTCCACTTAACTGTCAGTAGTGACTGTCGTCTGACGGGAATTATTTGAAACTCCCAGTTTTGTACTCTGCTAACAAACTAATCACATTCCTTCTCTAAATTCAAATCAAGAAGATTATTATTTTCGGTGTAGTCAGATTTTACTTTTCTTCTAAAGTCATGGACAAAAGGATCATACACCTGGAATTACTGCGATATTAATGCTGACACAAATTATAACAATTATTATTAGTATTAATAACAAATGGGAGATAAATTTGTAAAAAAGTTGCGTCAAGTACTTGGTTTAGTGATGGCAGTGGTAGAAATGGCTTAAGCCAGTCTGAGAAGTACTTGAAAATAATCAGCCCAAAGTTAGAATTTGTAGAGATTCATGTAAATCTAGAAGTAAATCTAGTAGACGAAATTAAGGAAGAAATAAAATTTTAACAAATATCAGTGCTAGTGGTGAAGACTCTAAAACCGTTTCTCTTTTAATTGTCTTGACAGGAGCGACACCAGTTCGCATTGGAAATCTTTCCACTGGGCTGCGTATCTCAATACAGAGTGGGTGATTGGTCTGCATGATCTGAAACGGCTGCCCCTTCCTACAACTACGTCAAGGAGCGTCTTACGAATACAAATTTCGGGAGCTGCTCTATCCACAGGCATGTGGCATTTTTCTGTGTGTCGTATAGTTTTTGCACAGTCGTCCTTTGAAACTCTGGAGGTACCTATGAATAACCCAGTATTGAATTGCAAGTTGGATAAACATTGGAGAGAAGAGCTATGAAGAAAATATTGGTGCACTAAAGACGGTGGAATATTGGAAATTAAAAAGTAATGCTGAAGTAAATCAGTACGTAGGAAATACACTCAGTTGGCAGGACATCCTTTTGCCCGGAGCAGTGCAGCAACATGACGTGCAATGAACTCAACAAGTTGTTGGAAGTCAGTGGAGAAATACTGAGGCATGCTGCCTCTACAGCCATCCATAATTGTGAAAATGTTGCCAGTGCAGGATTTTGTAGAACTGACCTCTCGATTATGTCCCATAAATGTTCGATGGGATGCATGTCGGGTGGCCAAATTATTCGCTCGAACTGTCCGGAATGCGCATCCAACCAATCGCCAACAATAATTGTGGCCCAGTGACACGACATCGTTGTTTGGGAACATGAAATCCATGAATGGCTACAAATGATCTCAAAGTAGACGAATAGAACTATTCTCAGTCAATAATCGGTTCAGTTAGACCAGAGGACGTAGTCCATTCCATGTAAACATAGCCCACACTATTACTGAGCGACCTCCATCCTCCACAGTAATGAGCGTATGGCATTGGTAGCCGGGAGACCCCTCGCGGGGCGGTTCGGCCGCCGCTCCACGAGTTCTTTAACGCCACTACGGCGACTTGCGAGTGAAAGAGGATGAAATGATGATAAAAGACACACAACACGCAGTCATCTCGAGGCAGAGAAAATCCCTGACCCCGCCGGGAATCGATCCCGTGACCCCGCGTGCGGGAAGCGAAAACGCTACCGTAAGACCACGAGCCGCGGACATCCTCAACAGTGTCTTGTTGACTTGGGTCCATGGGCTCGTGGAGTCGACAACACACTCGAACCCCTACCAGCAGCTCTTACCAACTGAAATCGGTACTCATCCGATCGGGCCACGGTTATCCAGTAGTCGAACTCATATGGTCACGAGGCCAGGAGAGGCGCTGCAGACGGTGTAATAAAAGCACTCCCGTCGGTCGTCTGCTGCCATAGCCCGCCAACGCCAAATTTCGCATCACTGTCCTAACGGATACGTAGGTCGAACGTCCCACATTTATTTCCGGGTTATTTCACGCAGTTTTGCTTGTCAGTTAGCACTGACAACTTTACGCCAACGACACTGCTCTCGGTCGTTAACTGAAGGCCGTTGGCCACAGTGTCGTACGTGGTTAGATGTAATGCCTGAAATTTGGTGTTATCGGCACACTCATGACACTGTGAATCTCGGCATATTGAATTCCCTAACGATTTCCGAAATGGAATATCCCATACGTCTAGCTCCTACTACCATCCGCGTTCAGAGTCTGTTAATTCCCGACGTGCTGCCACAATCACGTCCGAAACCTTTTTTCGTGAGTCACCTGAGTACAAATGACAGCTCCGTCAATGCACTGCCACTTTATATCTTTTGAACTACCGCCATCAGTATATGTGCGTATCACTATCGCATGAATTTTTCCATCTCAGTATAGAACAGAAACTATAACAACGAGGAGGCCTGTACTCTTTGGTCTTTCATAAATAATCGATGACAACAGATTAACTAAACTAATCCTCTAATACAATTCCAAAAGAAGTCAACTACAAACTGAATTCAAAACGACAAGAGATGTTTAGAAAGAAAAAATAGATGGGAAGGAGAAACGCCGGCCACGGTGGTCTAGCGGTTCTAGGCGCTCAGTCCGGAACCGCGCGACCGCTACGGTCGCAGGTTCGAATCCTGCCTCGGGCATGGATGTGTGTGATGTCCTTAGGTTAGTTAGGTTTAAGTAGTTCTAAGTTCTACGGGACTGATGACCACAGATGTTAAGTCCCATAGTGCTCAGAGCCATTTGAACCATTTGAAGAAGAAAAACACATAGAACAGTTTTAGAAAGAAGTGTCACTGATGGAAGGATTTCAAGGCAGGAAGGGAAAGAAAACGTTTTCAAACTCGACTTCGGAGAGAAGAAAGCAATACAGTGAAACTATGAAAGAAACTGTCGAGAAGGAAGAGAAAACAAGAGAATATAAAGTGAAATTAACTGTTGTTTCTCCAAAGGTCTAAACTCTCCGTATCTGTTTTGGGAACAACCACCTATTAAGTTCAAACATAATTCAGGGCTTACAATGTCGAAATAAATGTACGGCATGACGAGAGATAATAACTGAAGTGACAATGATAACACATGTCAAGCAACGGAAGAGTGAACTTATGTGGGGATGTAGGATGGAAAGCAAATTAGATGGAACAGAGAAAGGGTTAGCGAAAACTTTATTATAGTTGTAGCAAATGATCCATTTACTGTTCTCTGAAACTGAGGAATCTTTGATACTGAAAATTTAGTTCGATAAATAAATGGCCACAGCCATATAAAATATTGAAGAGAAATGATATGCTGTGGAGCGTACCAAAAAGCTACATCCACGTGTTTAGTACAACTGCTGCAGTTCTCAAGCAAAATTATTAATGCCGAAGGTAAACTGCAAACGCTTAAGCCGAGTGGATAGTGGCCTTTTAAAGGGAACTAGTCTCTGTTCGTCAACTCATGGACAAAGTGAACCTATCTCATAAGAGCTGATGTGAGACTAAATATTTCTCATTTTCCGCGTGACAGTGAGTATTTCCAGCGCTTATTATTCAAGTTATGCACTGATTAAAATCACTGTTGGTTACGACTGCTAATGGTAGAGATCGGATACATCTTTTTTTCAGCTTTAGAGGAAACTATTTACTGTACTTTTCTACTTTATGAAAGCAGAACATGTACATCTACATTTACATGACTACTCTTCAATTTGGCAGAGGATTCATACAATCATTTACAGACTATTTCTCCAACGATGCACACTCGAATAGCACGTGAGGATAATGAACACCTAACTCTTTCCGTGCGAGCTCTAATTTCTTTTATTACGATATGAATTTCTCCCTATGTAGGTGGGAGTTAACGTAATATTTTCGCATTCAGAAGATAAACTTGTTCACTGTAATTAAGTGAAAATATCTCGCCGCAACGATAAACGCCCTTGTTTTAATGATTGCCACTCCAACCTATGTATCATATCCGTGACACTCTCTCCCTTATTTCGCGGTAATATGAAATGGGCTGCTCTTCCTTGAACTTTTATGATGTCCTCTGGCATTCCTATGTGGTATGGATCCCATACCGTGAAGCAGAACTCCAGAAGAATACGGAAAACAGTAGTGAAGCACTCTCTTTAGTAGATTTACTTCATCTCGTAACTATTCTGTCAGTTAAACGCAGTCTTTTTGTTCGCCTTCCCCCAACTATATTATCTATGTGATGGTTCTAATTTAAATTGTTCGTAATTATAATACCTACGTATTCAGTTACGCCGACAAACTTTAAATTCGCGTGATTTATCGTGTAACTTAAATTTGACGGATTTTTAGTACTCATGTGGAGCGTCTCACACTTTTTACTGTTTAGGAGCAAATGCCGCTTCAACCACCACACAAATATCTTGTACAATTCAGTTTTCAATTCGTTTTGCGCTTGTAACGACTTTACTAGACGGTAAATAACAGCGTAACCTGCCAACAATCTATGAGGCCTGCTCTGATTGTCTCCTAAATGGTGTATAGGTTGAACATTAATTGTACGTAGTGTGAATATTAATAAAAGCGACAAACTGACGGGACAGAGTCCTGACTAGTAACCGAGGAAAAACCTCTTAAGAACATGTGTCCAAAAATGGCTAGCGTACGTGCAACGGCAACAGATCGTCCCTGAACACAGTACACAACTGCATCGCATCCGCATCACAACACATGTTCAAAGTGGCCTCCATGGGATTGCAGGTTATAGGAATAGTAGCGGTTGTCATGCAGGATACACATAATCGGTGAATTCTTCTCGGGTTATCAGCCGAGTGGTGGGGTCGTCTTGTAACAACGTTTCGATGAGTTTCGTATCCATCATCTTCTGACGAAGCTCATCGAAACGTTGCGACAAGACGACGCCAACACTCGGCTGATAACCCGAGAAGAATTCATCATTGGAATACGGCAAGAAAGCCTGCAATCGTATACACATAATCGTCGTTCGGTTTACGGAATGTTGGCGGGCCATTTGCCTGGAGCTCATTCCAGGATTCGTCTCAATATCCTGTAGAATGTGGTCTACCAAATCTGGTGGACGTACAGTCCACCGTCTCCCTGCGCATTCGTCTGTTTAATTGGACCCATGATCACACAAACGTCCAAAAACGATTTGCAATGTTATGAGATGTAGTCGGTGTCTGTGAGGTAACTTGTTTCGGTACAAACGTGTTGCCTCTCGACTGTTTCCGTCTACTTGGCAGTACACAAACGCCATCTCGGCTCCTTCCCAACATGAATACCCGACCATTCTGCTGCTTACAGTACGTTGCGTCAGTCACACAGCTTGCAATATACAAGAAACGCATAGCACGTGGTCAGAAGAACTGTCATTCGTCAGCACCATCTACCGTGACAACGATGCATTTCCGGACACATGCTCATAGGAACTGTTTTCCTCCATTTCCAGCCAAGAATCCGTCCCTGCAGTTTGTCGGTTTTACTTGTGTTCGCTCTAAAAGTAACCAAATAGAAACATACGTGCCCCTCGACGCTCTAACATTTGCCGAAACCGCGTTTCCATATGTGTAGTAACTGTTCACGAAATAAAAGGTGTTACTCCTTACGTGACTCTCCCTGTATATATATCACTTATGTTCTAGAAGATGACGGCCACACACCAACATCTGAACTTAACACTCCCATCACTACACAGGACATCAGCCTCACACTCCGCACTAAACGCAGCACTGCTCCCGGCCACGACTGCATTACCTACCGCCACCTCAAACACTGCCCTCCCTCCTTCCCTTCAGTCCTTGCCACCCTCTACAATGTCATCCTTGCCACTGGCTTCTATCCCGACCTGTGGAAAACCTCCCATATCCTGATGTTCTCCAAACCCAACAAGTCTCCATCTGATGCCTCTTCCTATCGTCCTATCTGCCTCACATCGGTGTTCAGCAAGCTCTTGCAATCAATCCTTTCCCGGGGCATCCATCACCACCTCCACCAAAACCTTCTCCCCAACACCCAATGTGGCTTTCTACCTTCCTTCTCTGCCGATGACCAACTCCTCCGTCTCACTCCTCTCCTCTCCCTCCAGCTTAACTCCCGTCGCTCCGCCATTTTCGTCTCCCTCGACCTCGAAAAGGCCTACGACCGTGTCTGGCATCCCGGTCTCCTGTTTAAACTCCAAACCTACGCCCTTCCTCTCAACTACATCCGCCTGATGGCCTCCTTCCTCTCCCGCCGCCCCTCCTATGTTACCATCCATAACGCCAATTCCCACACCTTCTACCCCTCTGCAGGTGTGCCCCAGGGCTCTGTCCTCTCCCCTCTCCTCTACCTCCTGTACACGGCAGATGTGCCCCAGCCCCCCTCCAGTACACCTCTTGCAATATGCCGATGACACCACATTCCTCGCCCTCGCTCCTACCCTCCAACGGTTCCAACGCCTTCTTCAGAATCACCTTGACCATTTTGCCGCATGGTGTAACCAGTGGCTCCTGAAAATCAATCCTTCCAAGACCCAGGCAATCATCGTAGGTCGTACCACTCGCTCCTTCCGGCTCCTGGATTTCTCCCTTACAGTCTGCGTCCGTCCTGTCTGCCTCACCCCCACCCTGACCTACCTTGGCCTCACCATTGACCGTCACCTCATCTGGATCCCTCATCTCCGCTCCATCCAATCCAAAGCCCACAACCGCCTCCGACTCCTCAAACTCCTCTCTGGCTGGACATGGGGGTTGCACCCCTCTACCATCCTCCACACCTACAAATCCTTAATCCGTCCCATCCTCTGTTATGCCAGTCCCGCCTGGATATCTGCCCCCCCCCCTAAATTCTATAAGTCCCTCCAGATCCTTGAGCGACATGCACTCTGCCTTGCCTTCCGTATACGCCTCCCGTCCCCCACGCGGATCCTTTATGACCTCGTTCCTTTCCCCCATCTGCTACTATTCCTCGAACATATACGCATACTCTACACATCCTGCCGCCTTGACCACCCTCAACCCCTGGTTGCTCCTCTCCTCTCCTATCCCCGCCCCCTGCCACGTCTTCACTGTTGTGTCCCCCCTACCCTCCATCTCTACACCCTTCATCTCCTTTCCCAAGGTGGCTTCCATCAACTCCCCTCCCGGATGATGCCCTCTCTCCCTCCATTTATCCCTCCCATCAACTCTGATCCTCACCCCCCCCTCCTTTCCTCCATCCTTTTCTTGGGCTCCCTCTACCCCCCTTCCCTTGTCTTTTTTCTCCACCTACCCTCTATCTGCCCTCCTTCTCTCCCCCCGAGTCCTTTTGCATTTCCCTCCTCTGCCTTTTTCCATTCCCTCTCGTGTCTGCCCTGCCCCTCCCCCCCTCTAATGAGTCCTCTCCCTCCTTTGGTTCCCCCCCTTTCGTTTTTCCTCTCCTCCCTCCTTGTTTTCGCCCCCCATCTCTCCAGGTCCACACCCCCCCCCCCCTATCTGCCCTAGGCTATGGTGTGTCCTCTTTGTGCCGACATTTTAGTGCAGTGTTTACAGTGAGTGTTCAGTGTGGTGTGTCTTTTCCGAAGTGTTGCGAACAGCCATCATACTGTCGCTGGGTGTGATTTTATTTCTTGCAAACAGATACCAGACTGTCGCCATATTTTTTAATTGTCTGTCTACTATGTTACCTGTCTGCATCCTGTGTATTTTATTCGCTTTGCCAACCCCTTTGCTCTGTGTTTTAACTTTCCATAATTTTCCGCCGTTTTACAATTTAAGTCCCAGTTTTATCGCCTGCTTTTATTGTTTCTTAACTTCTCCTAGCGTTTTAAAAAAGTCTGTAGGCTGCAGGGCAGCGTAATAAGCTGCTGCCAGCTCGCCCCCTTGGGGGGGAATCGAAATACAATAAAGGAAAAAAAATAGAAGATGACTTCCCGTCAGTTACTAATAATTGTGATGTTTGTGTTAAGAAATCACTAATCTAGCTGCACAACTAATACGACAGTCCACATGCACACTATGTGGTTAGAAACCGCTTATAAGGAATGGTGTAGGAAGGCTTATCGAAATCTAGAAATATGGAATCAACTTGCACCCAATACTTCTTGTGAATAATACCTAGTTGCGTTTCAGAAGAATGATGGTCTCTGAATCCGTACTGGTTAAGAGTCAATACATCGTATTCTTCGAGGTATTTGATAATGTTCGAACACAGTATACTCGTAGGTTCTAAAATACTGCTAAAAATTGATGTCAATTTTATGAGGCTATATATTTCAACATATAAATTTTATTTCTTCTCTTTTATGTTGATGTGATCTGTGTAACAGTCCTAAGGTATGAATCTTTCTTCGAACGAGCAGTTGTATATGATTGATGAAAGTGGAGTTATTTCTGCACCATATTTTCAATCTGGTCCGGAAGACTTGCCTTTCTTAAGTGATTAGTGTTGTTACGCTGCGCCGACGGTATCTACTTGTAAGTTACTGGCGTCGGCTGCTGCTCTTGATTCGAATTCTGGAATAGGTACTTCATCTTGTATGGCGAAGGAGCTTCGGAAAACCGTTTTTGGTAACTCCGTTTTAGGGACACTGTCTTCGGCTACGTTACAATTGCTACCTCGCAGTGGAAGTATCGATTGGGTCTTTAAGCTAGTGTACTTTTCACACGACCAGAATCCCCTTGTATTCTCTGCCAGATTTTGAGATAGAATTTCGTTTTGGACATTTTTGAAAAATGGTTCAAATGGCTCTGAGCACTACGGGACTCAACTGCTGAGGTCATTAGTCCCCTAGAACTTAGAACTAGTTAAACCTAACTAACCTAAGGACATCACAAACATCCATGCCCGAGGCAGGATTCGAACCTGCGACCGTAGCGGTCTTGCGGTTCCGGAATTTTTGAAACCATCTCTCATTCAAGTCTGCGCTAAGTTTCTAGTTTCTCTACACTATCGCCAGTCTTGGAGATTTTTCATTCTTTTAAATTTGGCACGCTTTTATTGTTGCTCATGCCACATTATTCTGATCTGTTTCGTGTATCATTGGGAATTGGTTCAAACTCTTATTAGTTTACTTTGTATAAAACTCTGAATTGTTGTCAGCACTACTACTTTGAAAAAAAAAAGCCACATCTGGACGACGCTTGAACAGATAGTTTGGATGAGTCCATTATGACTTAAATATAGTTTTATTTTCATACGACTTTAAGTTGTCGTTCGCATCTGAGCTCAAATTTTTCACTATCGAACCAGAAATTATTATTGTGTTGACTTCCTGTTAATTGTGAAAGATATATTCTGGACAGAGGACTAATTAAATCTAGATGAATGTGTACAATGGTCTGAACATTGATGGCTGGATTCTGCGTTCATTGCTGTGCTGCTGAAAGACGGCGCTCTTCTGCGAGGCGCAGCAGCCATTCTGCATAATAGCGGCCTCTGCCCTCCAGGGAAGCACGGTCGATGACCCACTGCAACCAGACGACCTTTTCAGGGCTTTGAGTCTACAAACGGGTGAAAATCTCTATCTCGTCTGTTCTCGTTTTCTGATAGCATTGGGTTAAATGTTGGGGCTGCGAACGCCTGTAGGTGCATCTAACATCTTCAGAAGGATCAGAGGAGAGTACTGGTTTCATAATTAAGCCAGTTATCCGTAACTAATATTACAACTCAAAAAATCATCTTCAACATTTATGTAAAAACTTTCAGATGATTATATCATGGAACAGAATTCAGTAGCTTATTCCAAACTTCGAAGTAGTAACCTCTGTTTTCCGTGTACTTTAAAGTACTTTCCTTGTCCTGAAGCTGAGCAAACTGTTTCCGGCTTCTTCCTTACCCCGCAAAACCTGCAACGATTAATTGTAGCCTTACATGAAACTTATCGTATGGATATAAATCATGCTCGTAAATTCTTTACCTTTCGAAATTCTTCGCTCCACCAACAGTCTCTCGAAACCCACCAAATTGCTTATCAGAAACAGTCATTAAAATGTGAGAACAACTGAGAAAGAAGAAATAAAATAAGGAAAGTTAAAGTTCTGGCTTTCCATCGATAGCGATGAATGGTCCAACGAATAGACTTTTGTTGTGGTAATAGATCAAACGTGGAATTTCCCAAAAATGAGATGGAGAATTCTTTTAAACTAAAAAACTGGCAAGGACAAAGGGAAACTGTAACTCTCGATACTGAAAAAGATGAATAAAGACTTTCAATTAAATCAGATGTTTTAAACTGTCTTCCCTAATTCACATATGTACATGTGAATCAACTGAATACACCAGAAAGGCCACAGAATCACGTTCCCTACGACAGGACAAAGAGATCGCATGATCGTGAGAACAATCACACGACAAATTTCGACTGGCTGAGCCGGCGTCCTTCTGTGACACTGAATTTGCAGCAGTGTATATACACACACCTTGTCCGCACTCATCTGAATAGTTGCCTTTGACCCCGATTCAATAAAATGTTATGTATTCATGAGATATCCTTAAAAATCCGTCCTCGCACGGGGCGAGGCAGCTAACGTTGACAGTGTATGCGGAAGGGACATCCCACCTCACGGGAAACAGCGCCGTCGCCACACGGGACAATATGGTCAACGTGATTTGCGGTCTCAGCGGCCGTTGGCTAGCAAACCACACGGTTTCCTTGCGATAATAGACGTCCCTAACATAGCTGCATTAAAACTGTTAGAGATTATCGAAGAAGAGCGGAGAAAATCGCCAATTACATTCTGGACTTTTCGATGGCTTGTACAACGAACCGAGATACATACTAGTAGAAGTTATTCGTTAATTCAATTGAATTTTCATCCCAATTTCGTTTTTAAATGGAATATTTTTAAGGTACAATGTCTGATGTCACCATGCATGTTATTCATATTCTCGATATTGCATTGACTACCAACACACTGAAATAACGTACTTCATCTCATAGATTTCAAGATCGAGATCAGTTTCGTAATTTCATTTGAATGAAAGAGTAGATTTTTTTCGGAGATGCTGACCCTCACTGAAAAAGATATTGACCAGCGTGATAGAAACATCAGCCAGCCCATAAACCCACAGATGGGTGTAAGATATCTTACACAAAATTTCATAATAGCAAGAACTTCCAGTGTGTAACTTGTGTTTACTTCCAGACATAGACTGGAAGCCACATTAAAACTTCTTGCCACTGAGGAAACATCCAAGTCATTGGTTTTCGCAACAAGAATTGCAGTAAATTCATTATTTATTATAACTTAACATCGATTTTTGAGGTAATGTATCTATTAAATGAATAAGAAAGACCTATAATCCTATTAAAAAAAGGTTAAGAAAAATGTGGAAAGAGGTGAACGCGAAACTACTACCTTCTATGTCACAACTGGTGAGCCCACAATGCTTTCAATTTGTGTACAGCTTCAACACAGCATCGTTGCTTCTGTATATGAGCATTGTGTAAAAACTATACCTACAAATGTCGTTATAGTATAGAAATTGTACCAAAAAAACGTGCTTTTGATAGATCATTATTGTGTCGAAGCAATGAAACGGTGTACTTTCATAGCACACAAGTTAAAACACTAAATATATAAACTACATGAAGCCTTTAGCTGTCGATATGAAGTTTTCCGTCGTTGTATTATAACAGATCCTAGCTAAAAACGACGTGTTTTCGAGATATTCTCAGTTTTATGACGCTTTCAAACAGATTATGTTCATACGACGTACTCTACGAGAAGGAAAACCCACCAAATACATTGTTTAACGTCATACATTACGATGGATGTTATGTTCCTCTTTGAACTTACAACGATGTTGCGTCTCATTGGCTACGTTCTCATCTCCACAAAGCAAAAATCTGATATGCCATATTCTTTATTTCAAGGTCAGCAGTTTAGTGGAACATGGAATACCACTGGGGCCAGCGCGATATTCGGGCTCTGCAACGAACCTGTGACGTCACGCTAGTCGGGTTGCCCGCCACACTTCGCAAACACCCGGCTCCGTGCAGGGCCCACGGGAAATCAGTATTTAATTCGAAAGATACCCTCTAAAGGTCTTCATTTTGCCGTGCCCTATCGAGAACTTGCTTGCATTTAAACACGCAATCAAGATTTATTAAACTCATCTGAAATAGTTACTCGCTCTCCGACGGAGACGTTGCTGGTACTTGTAAGACCTGTTGTATCACGTGCTCTTACGTCTTTCTAGTGGGTTAAGAATACCACGTTGCGACGTCACCAGATCCTCATTCACGTACGTTGTCACGTCGCGTGAGAGGACGGCTTTAGGCTTATTCATACTATTTTCATTCGTCAGAAGTAGCTCGCCATCGCATCATAGATCCCAACACGAACATAGCAGTTGTAGCGCTGACATTACGCAAAAACTTGTCGAACGACTAAGTCCGTATACAAGCAACTATATTTGTTCTGTTAGGAATTTTAAGTGCAGTCGTGCACCCTCTCAGTGGCCTGCAATGGAGACGAAAAATTCCATTGGTTAAATAAACAAAGGCATGTCGAGATTGAAAACAAAACTACCGTAACCGACAAGTATTGTTCATCTAAAAATGGTTCAAATGGCTCTGAGCAGTACGGGACTTGACATCTAGTCCGCATCTCGTGGTCGTGCGGTAGCGTTCTCGCTTCCCACGCCCGGGTTCCCGGGTTCGATTCCCGGCGGGGTCAGGGATTTTCTCTGCCTCGTGATGACTGGGTGTTGTGTGCTGTCCTTAGGTTAGTTAGGTTTAAGTAGTTCTAAGTTCTAGGGGACTGATGACCGTAGATGTTAAGTCCCATAGTGCTCAGAGCCATTTGAACCATTTTTGAACTTGACATCTGAGGTCATCAGTCCCCCAGAACTTAGAACTGTTTAAACCTAAGTAACCTAAGGAAACCACACACATCCATCCCTAGGGCAGGATTCGAACTTGCTACCGTAGCGGTCGCGCGGTTCCAAACTGGAGCGCCTAGAACCGCTCGGCCACTCTGGCCTTCTGTTCATCTAAAATAATACCCATATTAAGCTACAGGTCAATATGTCTAAGACACTGACTGAAATACAGGGTCTGCCACAGTTTGACTGGTAGCACAGAGATAAAGTATCTAATATTGACCTATAGTTTGGCGTAGACTTATTTTATACTATGGCTTTTACTTGATGACATATTGCCTCTTGGTTATTTGTAAATAGAATCAGCTCAAACAAAGTGTAAAAACTGTCTTGCAACTGTATGTATCCTTTGATATGACTAGTAAAAAAATTTTCAATTTCTTGTATTCTGACGAGGGCTTCAAAACAACTTCTGTTTCAACTATTGAACAGCTTAATAGTGCAATTGCGCCCCAGAATACCATTCCAGGCAGTTATTAAAAATTGTTATAGTTATTCCCTGACATCGCAGAATGGATCAGTGGTCAAAATACCAGCAATTATGAGAAACTTATGGAGTATGTTCAAACACTGCAGCTATTACAACACTCTAAGCTCTGAAGTAAAGAGATATGGCAGACTCATAATGGCGACAAAGGGATACTGTCATAATGTTGACTGCACAAGGTGCCACAATTCGTCTTTTTAAAGACGAAAAGCTCATCCAGGAAATCAGAGTGAAGGAAAAGGTGTCGACCTTTGCTGCTCGAAAATTATTCGCAAGTCGACAGCCCACTGTACCTCAGACAGGAATATACAGCACTGTCCTTGTCCTTCAGTAACCGACACGGAAGGAAATAGCGCCTGAAAGGTGAAGTTGTGACCTCCTGAAGCAACCAAGAGCACTGAAGAGCATGGAAAACTGAGGCACATTCGATAATCTCCACCGAAGGATAACGTCATCAGCGTAGCCCAACAAATACGTATACCCCCCCCCCCCCAGGGGGTCCACAACTCTTTTGTGGATACGTGCGTAGCGAGCACGGGACCCCGAGCTAATGTGGCCTTCCTTCCTTTCCGGGCTGCATACCTTCCCTTTCCACATCCTTCCCCATCCCCCATCTTCGCCCCCCCCTCACTACTGGCTCTTTCCTTCCCTTTCTCCCCTCTGGGAGTATGGTTTGTGCCTACGTCCGGAGACGGACGCTCGAAACTGTTACAAATTCTTTGCTTTCTCCGCAAAGCTTTCCTCTGTCCGCCTCTTTTCCTTACCTCTTCTCTTTGCCCTTTTCTCCGCTGCAGCGTTTGAGACCTCTCTTCTTTCCTTTCCCTTTCTCTTTTCTCCTCCCTGTGCGTGTCTGAAGGCTGACCCACGCATTTCCATGTGTAGCCGGTGATGGGGTAACGGTTAATTCCCCACCCCGGGTAGACAGGTAGGACACATACGTACACCCTGGTAACGGTCAGGCCCAGGGAGGGGTGATTACCCGAACTGATACCATCCGAAAGTGCCGATTGGTCCCTCTGTCCGTTAGTCGGGAGGTGTGACCTGAGGTGTGAACAATCACCTAAGGCGGGAGTGCCCTCAGAGAGGGCCCCCATAAGGGAGGAGCGCGCCATCGGAGACGCCGGTAATCATGGGGGATTCTTCCGCAATGGTTTCCTCACCTTTCACTATGTCTGCTCACAAGCGTAAGTTCACTGAGTCTCAGCCACAGACAGTTCTTCCATCGTTGCCACAGTTCCTTGTTGTTTCTCGGTCTGACGAAGGTCACGACTTCTCCACGGTCAACCCATTCATTATTCAGAAAGGTGTCGACGCAATTGGAGGTCCTGTAAAGTCTTGTTCCAGATTACGGAATGCACCTTGTTGTTAGAAACAGTCAGTGCCCTCCAAGCACAAAAATTGCTGTGTACTTCACTGCTCCACACCTTCCCTGTCCAGGTTGAACCACACCACACTTTAAATTCCTCGCGTGGAGTCGTTTATACACGCTCCCTCGATGGATTGTCCGACGAAGAAATTCAGCACTACCTGTCTGACCAGGGCGTAACGGCTGTTCATAGAGTTATGAAAAGGGTTGACATGAACATCATTACAGCCCGCACTGCCTTCTTGACGTTTGACAAAGTTCAACTCCCATCGAAAATCAAAGCAGGCTATGAGATAATTTCCGTTCGCCCTTACGTCCCAAACCCTACACGTTGCTATCGGTGTCAGCGGTTCAATCACACCAGCCAGTCCTGTTACAATCCGGCCAAATGTGTTACGTGTAGCAAGGATGCCCAGGAGGGTGCTTGTCCACCTCCATCCCCTCGCTGCTTCAACCGTATGGGGGACCACGCTGCTTCCTCTCGAGATTGCCCCATTTTTAAAGACGAAAAGCTCATCCAGGAAATCAGAGTGAAGGAAAAGGTGTCGACCTTTGCTGCTCGAAAATTATTCGCAAGTCGACAGCCCACTGTGCCTCAGACAGGAATATACAGCACTGTCCTTGTTTCTCCTCGGCCAACAAAGGAGGCGGCCACGCAGACTTGCGACCTCACCTTTAGTACCATGGTCGTCAGATCGGCCAGCGCAAAGATCGCCCGTTCAACCTCACCACTTTCGCCTGCCCTCTCTATGGCTCACCCTTCATCGGGTTCTGCTAAATCTCGAGCCCAAAAGTCAGACACAAAGACTTCGGAAAAAGAGCATACTCGTGAAGACTTTTTACGTACACCAACTTCACAACCATCGGTTCCTCCTTCATCTAGACATCATGTTTCCAAGAAGGCTAATAAGAAACCCAGTTCATCTCCTTCTCCGCCAAGGCGTGTCTCATCTACAGCACCACCGGCGGAAATCGCCCTCGGCCGTCTTCTGTGTCGCCGAGGTGCACTGCTGGCGGCCGATCAATCGGCCGATCGCTGGTGGCAGGAGCTGCTCCTGAACAACCTATGGATCAGGATCTTCTGCCTTCGGCTGAATGCCATTCCATGCTGTCGGTCGCAAGCTCTGAGCAGTCGTTGAGTTGACGGCAACCTTGGTCACATTCCTCCATTTTCTGTTCACCCTATGTCCATTATCCACTGGAATATCCGCGGCATTCGAGCCAATCGGCACGAATTGTCGATCCTCTTAAGATGCTACTCGCCGGTCATCTTCTGTCTTCAGGAAACAAAGCTGAGTCCCCATGACCGCTACGTTCTCCACCATTTTCAGTCCATCCGATTTGATCTCCCCTCTGTTGAAGGCACTCCAGCCCATGGAGGACTCATGATTCTTCTCCATGATACTCTCCATTATCACCCAATCCACGTAAACACTTCCTTCCAAGCTGTCGCTGTCCGTCTTTCCCTTTCTGGATATACCTTTTCTCTTTGTACTGTATACATTCCATCGTCCACACCAATGGCACGAGTTGATCTCCTTCATCTTCTTGGTCAGCTTCCACCCCCCTATTTGCTAGTTTGGGACTTCAATGCCCACCACGCGCTTTGGGGATCTCCACATCCTTGTCCACGTGGCTCACTATTGCTAGACGTCTTCCACCAAGCGGATCTAGTTTGCCTGAACACTGGGGTCCCTACATTTTTGTCTGCCTCCACGACAAATTTCTCTCATTTGGACCTTTCGGTCGGTACTGTTCCGCCAGCTCGGCGCTTCGAATGGTTCGCCCTTGATGATACACACTCGAGTGACCACTTTCCATGTGTCCTTAGACTGCAGCCTCAACTGCCATATATGCGCCCGCGACGCTGGAAGTTTGCCCAAGCCGATTGGACACTTTTTTCGTCTCTAGCGACATTCGATGGCCGTCACTTTCCTAGCGTCGACGATGAGGTCACACACATTACAGACGTTATTCTTACAGCTGCGGAACGTTCAATACCACGCACCTCTGAATTGCCCCGGCGCCCCCCAGTTCCTTGGTGGAACGAGGCGTGCCGTGACGCAATACGTGAGCGGCGACGTGCTCTTAGTGTTTTCCGCCACCATCCTTCTTTGCCCAACTGTATCCGCTATAAGCAGTTCCGTGCGCGATGCCGTCGCGTCATCCGCGATAGCAAGAAGGCAAGCTGGAAATTCTTTACTAGCTCATTTAACACCTTCACTCCCTCCTCGGAAGTTTGGAGTCGAATCGACACGGTTATCTGGCGCGCGTAGTTTCTCCCCGGTCTCTGGGCTCACTGTCGCGCATGATACGTTAGTGGACCCCGTCGCAATTTCTAACTCATTGGGTCAACACTTTGCTGAGATTTCGAGCTCTTCAAATTACCCGCCAGCGTTTCTCCCGAAGAAACGTGCAGCGGAACTGAAACCTCTTGCTTTCTTCTCTCAAAATCGCGAAACCTATAATACTGTTTTCTCCATGCGGGAACTCCAACATGCACTCTATTCTTCTCGCTCCTCCGCCCCAGGACCGGATGGTATCCATATCCAAATGTTGCTGCATTTATCAACCCATAGTCTGCGTTACCTCCTTCGCCTTTATAATCGAATTTGGACCGAGAGTACTTTTCCCAGAAGATGGCGGGAAGCTATCGTCGTTCCTGTTCCGAAACCTCGAAAGGACAAACATCTCCCCTCTGGTTATCGCCCCATTTCTCTCACGAGTAGTGTATGTAAGGTTTTGGAGCGTATGGTGAATTGTCGTTTAGCTTGGTGGCCGGAGTCCTGCAGTCTTTTAACACCTGCCCAATGCGGTTTCCGAAAGCATCGTTCTGCGGTTGACCATCATGTTTCTCTTTCCTCTTATATCATGAACAATTTTCTCCGGAAATGCCAAACAGTAGCAATATTTTTTGATCTGGAGCGAGCATACGATACCTGTTGGCGGACAGGCATCCTTCGCACACTGTTCTCTTGGGGCTTTCGAGGTCGGCTGCCCCTTTTTCTTCGCGAATTTATGGCAGAGCGCACATTTAGAGTGCGCGTGAACACCACTCTCTCCCGTACTTTCTCCCAAGAAAACGGGGTACCCCAGGGCTCCGTGCTAAGTGTTGTACTGTTTGCCATTGCCATAAATCCAATTATGGATTGTCTCCTTCCTGATGTCTCGGGCTGCCTCTTTGTGGACGATTTTGCGATCTGCTACAGCTCTCAACGGACCAGCCTTCTTGAACGACGTCTTCAAGGATGTCTCGATCGCCTCCACTCTTGGAGCATCGAAACCGGCTTTCGTTTTTCTCCCAGTAAGACCGTTTGTGTTAATTTTTGGCGACGTAAGGAGTTTCTTCCACCCTCCTTACATCTAGGACATGTCAACCTTCCGTTTTCGGACGTCGCTAAATTCTTTGGTGTTATGTTTGACAGAAAACTGTGCTGGTCCTCCCACGTTTCCTATCTTTCGGCTCGCTGTCTGCGATCCCTCAACACCCTCCGTATCCTGAATGGTACCTCCTGGGGAGCGGACCGAGTGGTCCTTCTCCGCCTCTATCGCGCCTTAGTGCGCTCGAAATTGGACTATGGAAGCATAGTTTACTCCTCTGCTCGGTCGTCTATTCTTCGTCGTCTCGACTCTATCCACCACCGTTGATTACGTTTAGTGTCTGGAGCTTTTTACACCAGCCCTGTGGAAAGCCTTTATGCTGAGACTGCTGAACCTCCGATGTCCAATCGGCGAGCAGTCCTTCTGAGTCGTTATGCTAGTAGCCATCTGTCTTCCATGCGTGCTAATCCAGCCCATGACATTTTTTTCGACGCCTCCTTGGATGTAGGGTACGCAGGCCGCCCCTCCTCCCTACTACCACCGGGAGTCCGCTTCCGCCAACTGCTCCATTCTCTCTCCTTTCGCTTTCCTAAAACCTTCTTGACAACTTGGGGTACAGCACCGCCTTGGCTCCGTCTCCGGATCTGCCTGCTCCGTGACCTTTGTCAATTTCCCAAGGATGGTACCGCTTCACTTGTTTATCGTCGGGCATTTGCTGCTCTATGTGCACAAATGAAGGAAGCCACATTTATTTACACTGATGGCTCGAAAACATAGTTACGTGTAGGGAGTGCCTATATTGTTGGCGACACCCCAAATCAACTTCGGCTTCCCGACCAGTGTTCGGTTTATACTGCGGAGCTTTACGCTGTTCTCCAGGCTGTCCACTACATCCGCCGCCATCAGCGGATACAGTATGTTATCTGCTCAGATTCTCTCAGCTCTCTCCTTAGGCTCCAAGCTCTTTACCCTGTCCACCGTCTGGTCCACCAGATTCAGGACTGTCTGCGCTTGCTGCACCTGGGGGGCGTCTCGGTGGCGTTCCTCTGGCTCCCGGCACATGTTGGTATCTGTGGAAATGAGGCGGCCGATATAGCGGCCAAGGCTGCAGTCTCTCTTCTTCGGCCAGCTATTGAATCGATTCCCTTCACCGATCTAAGGAGCGTTTTATGTCGTCGAGTTGTTCTTTTATGGCACACCCATTGGTCGACACTTCCCCATAATAAATTGCGGGACGTGAAAGCTCTTCCTTGTGCTTGGAGCTCTTCCTCCCGAACGCGTCGTCGGGAGGAGGTAATTTTAACTAGACTTCGGATAGGGCACTGTCTTTTTAGCCATCGACATATTTTAAGCGGCGATCCTCCCCCACTCTGTCCCCACTGCTCTCAGCTGTGGACGGTAAGACACCTTTTAATTGAGTGCCCCTATTTTACTCCGTTACGCGCCCGTCTACAGCTGTCGCCTGATATATCGTCCATTTTAGCAGATGACTCGCGCTCGGCCGATCGCGTTCTCGAGTTTATTAGTGCCAGTGAAATGACGCCAGTCATTTGAAGCTTTTTTTGGGGACAACTAACCCATTTCTGTAGTTAATTTTTATGCCTTCCTTCTGCTTTTAGTTTCTCCAATTTTTTGAGTTTCGTTCCCATTTCTGCTGGTTTTTACTGTTTCCGAAGTCACGGACCGGACGCTAATGACCATAGCAGTTTTGCGCCCTAAAACAAAAAGAAAACAAAAAAAGTACGTATACGTATACTGCCTTCCACAGCTTAGTTCTCAGTGATGATTCAGTGTTGCAGAAAATAGTACCAAAGTGGATAATCCGACGCTCCGTCCATGGCATACTCAGATGAGTACAATCTACAATGCCATCTCCAACCAGACCTGACGAACTCTCTGCCATAAGCTGCTGCTGCCTTCTTCTCGCCAGAGCTCAGGGGAAGACTTGGGCACTTTACAACAGCATGGCCTCTGCTGGCCTCACTATCATTCCACGGAAGCGCAGTAACTGCCGCCAGACTCCAGTGTTGTGGGTTGGTCTCTCGCAGAGAGATCATGATGTAATTCTCGACAACTACAACAAACTGGTGAAGAGCTTCTGGCTTCCTTTCTGGGATGCTCTCTATGACGTCAACAATAGCGCTCCGGGAATCTGATGAAAGGAGCCAGAGGCCACTGGGCAGCGCTGGCTATGTTAGTTGCACTATCGGGTCGGGGACCATCCCTTACGTAGCAGCTGCAATTTGAACTGCTCCACTACTGCCCCAACAGAGGGGCACGCCTGAATCATCAGATACTGGCTGGCATGCATTCTGCTGGCTTACCTGGCTGCCGGCGATCTGGGTAAGACGAAGCTGTTCTTGTTGCTAGTAAATGTATAGAGTGGCGGTAATGTTTTCTTAATGCTTTCGCGCCTTCGACAGATCCTCACTACCTCATTTCGTGTGACACTATCGTGACGACTATAGATGCCAAAGCTTCGGAACTCTATAGCGCCCTACAATCTGCATACTCATTGATCCATGTAAGCTATGGCATCAAGGCAGTAGTCGTCAATAATCTACGAGGCTTCAAGTCCGAGAGCATTAGTCCTTCACAGATTCCCTCTAAAGCGTATATTACTCGTGTCGAAACCTGCATTCTGTCATTTATTGGCACGTATTGCAGTCGGTTTATCTTTTGCTTTATGATCGCTACTGATCGGTACACTTAGGTGACAAAAGTCATGAGATATGTCCTAAAATCGCTTCGGACCTCCTTTTGCCTAGTCTACTGCAGCACCTCGACATGGCATGGACTCAATAATTTTAGGCCATAGCGTCCGAAATTGCGAAAGTGCTGCAGGTGCAGAATTTTGTGCACGAACTTGAAAGTTAACTTGGCATGGGACGCCGCAATGAAATTTATCCTGGCACAACGAAAGTTAACCCGTGTTGCTGACTATATAAAATGATTGAGAATGTAGTAAAATTTACAAAAAGCATTTATTTTTAAAAGAAAAAAGGACGTAAATTATAGTTATAGATTGAATACAGTAAACAACTAACAGCTGGGTTAAGAGAACAATGGACAAGGATGCTGGGTTGCAGAAGTGAGTCAAGTTCTCTGGCCCTAAAAATGTGGAGAACGCAGTCTGAATTGATCTGACGCTAAGCAGACTTTGACTGATAATCAACGGAAGTCTACACAGGTGCAGCTGAGAGCAAGTGGTGATTGACATCTGTACGCCATGACAAGGCCGAAGCAGCAGTACGTTACCCGTTTGCTTCGTGCAGCGATGTAACTTGCAGTCAGCGTTATGTGTGCGGCGGAGGCAAGGCGGCACCTGTGAATCGATTGAGGCCACGAAAGAAATGCAATATCTCACAGTATAGCGATCAGGCAGACGGATCGCAATTTACTCTCTACCAGAGCCCTGAAATCACGGTAGATTTCAGTGTGTGACACATCCAGTCGTTGGTCATACCAAGGACCAACTTGGATAACTTATACGACAGAGCGCACAAGGATACCAGACATCAAGACTGGTAAACCAAAAACGCATGAGTGTGTCCTAGGCAAACGAGTAGTCCGAGATGTTTGAAGTCACACTGTGAGTACAGTAGGAACTTCACCACAGGCTCTCCAGTCTAACTACTTGCAAGTGAAGTCAGTCTCAGGACAGGTCCCAAGCACCAACCACACATGCCAGAGCTTCGACCAGAAGATCTTTCCGTACTGAAGACCAGAACCCGAGTGCCTCGCACCTTTCCAGATAAAAAAATTCCGTTTTTCCGCAAAGTGCACGAACGACACCGCCTTCACCCTATCTTGAGCCAACCACAGGGCTTTGGTTCAAATGGCTCTGAGCACTATGGGACTTAACTTCTGAGGTCATCAGTCCCCTAGAACTTAGCACTACTTAAACCTAACTAACCTAAGGACATTACACACATCCATGCCCGAGGCAGGATCCGAACCTGCGACCGTAGCGGTCTCGCGCTTCCAGACTGAATCGCCTAGAATCGCACGGCCACACCGGCACGCTCACAGGGCTTTAAAGGGGCTAAATCTCCCCTCCTACGCGACAGCACAAACTCATGTCGAACCAGTACAAGAGTTAAGAAACCTGCGTCTCTGGGAAAAAAAGAAACCGCCAAATACTAACTCTAAGATTTCGCGGAGGGAGAAGATGTTTTTCTCCAAAGATCTTTATCTACAATGCCTGGGCCTTGGAGCACGTTAGTCCTAGTTATGAGGTGTAATAAAGATTGTATCTCAAAACGTTTCTCAGACGCCGGAGCTTCTTATACAACCGAGGCAGCCAATGGAAGCGCGTCACAGGCGCCAATGCGGGTATAATGGCACTGTCCTGCTGGAGACCTCTCGACTAGCGGCTGCTCTGCCTGCCCTGTACAGCTGTGGGCCTATCCGGCAACATTTACTGAGCGATGGGCTCGCCGCCAATTGCTTTCAACTTCCAACATACCGTTTCTACGAAATTCGTATTCCTGCCGTTAACTTTCTATAGTCTCACCAAGTGCGTGAGGTTGTAACAAAATCTTTAATAATTTTCCGTATACGAAAAATGGTTCAAATGGCTCTGAGCACTATGGGACTCAACTGCTGAGGTCATTAGTCCCCTAGAACTTAGAACTAGTTAAACCTAACTAACCTAAGGACATCACACACATCCATGCCCGAGGCAGGATTCGAACCTGCGACCGTAGCGGTCTCGCGGTTCCAGACTGCAGCGCCAGAACCGCGCGGCCACTTCGGCCGGCCCGTATACGAAAAATATGTGAGAGAGTAACTTGTCCTATCTCAAACTGACCTTTTGATTATGTCCCATGAATGTCCAATGGAATTCATGTCAAGTGATCTGGGTTTCCAGAATGTTCTTCAAAGCAATCACGAACAATTGCGGTCTAGTGATATGGTGAACTGTCATCGATAACAATTCCATCGTTGTTTGGCAACATGAAGTCCATGAATGGCTGCAAATGGTCTCCAAGCAGCCGAACATCACCGTTTTCAGTCAACAATCAGTTCAATTTGACTAGAGGACCCAGTCCATTCCATGTAAACACAGCCCACACCGTAATGGAGCCGCCACCAGCTTGCACAGCGTGTCCAAAACTGGGGTCTATGGTATCGTGGGGTCTGCTCCACTCGAACCCTACCATCACCTCTTACCTAATGACCAGGCCACTGTTTTCCAGTCGTCTAGGATCTAACAGATATGGTCATGAGTGCAGGAGAGCCGCCGCAGGCGATGTCGTGTTGTTAGCAAAGACACTCGTTTCAGTATTTTGCTGCCATAGCCCATTAATGCCAAATTTCGCCGCAATGGCCCGATGTGTACGTTCTTCGTACGTCGCACATTGATTTCTGTGGTTATTTCACGCAGTGTTGCTCGTCCATTAGCACTGATATTGAGTTCTCTAACGATTTCCGAAGTGGAATATCCCACGCGTCTAGCTCCAACTACCATTCGGCTTTCAAATTCTATTAATTCCTGTCGTGCGACCATAACCAAATAGCAAACCTTTCCACATGAATCAGCTGAGTACAAATTACAGCTCTGCCAATGCACTACGCTTTTATACCTTGTGTATGCGATACTACTGCCATCTGTCTGTGTACATATCGCTATCCCCATGACATTCATCATCTCAAAGTAAGTGTACAACTATGTTGTGTTTCGACCTATAAATTCATTCTACTATTAATCTGTTCTATTAATATGATATACCGCACGAACATAGTTCATCTACATCTACATTTACATGATTACTCTGCAATTCACATTTAAGTGCTTGGCAGAGGGTTCATCGAACCACAATCATACTATCTCCCTACCATTCCACGCCCGAACAGCGCGCGGAAAAAACGAACACCTAAACCTTTCTGTTTGAGTTCTGATTCCTCTTATTTTATTTTGATGATCATTCCTACCTATGTAGGTTGGGCTCAACAAAATATTTTCGCATTCGGAAGAGAAAGTTGGTGACTGAAATTTCGTAAATAGATCTCGCCGCGACGAAAAACGTCTTTGCTTTAATGACATCCATCCCAACTCGCGTATCATATCTGCCACACTCTCTCCCCTATTATGTGATAATACAAAACGAGCTGCCCTATTTTGCACCCTTTCGATGTCCTCCGTCAATCCCACCCGGTAAGGATCCCACACCGTGCAGCAATATTCTAACAGAGGACGAACGAGTGTAGTGTAAGCTGTCTCTTTAGTGGACTTGTTGCATCTTCTAAGTGTCCTGTCAATGAAACGCAACCTTTGGCTCGCCTTCCCCACAGCATTATGTATGTGGTCTTTCCAACTGAAGTTGTTCGTAATTTTAACACCCAGGTACTTAGTTGAATTGACAGCCTTGAGAATTGTACTATTTATCGAGTAATCGAATTCCAACGGATTTCTTTTGGCACTCATGCGGATCACCTCACACTTTTCGTTATTTAGCGTCAACTGCCACCTGCCACACCATACAGCAATCTTTTCTAAATCGCTTTGCAACTGACACTGGTCTTCGGATGACCTTACTAGACGGTAAATTACAGCATCATCTGCGAACAACCTAAGAGAACTGCTCAGATTGTCACCCAGGTCATTTATATAGATCAGGAACAGCAGAGGTCCCAGGACGCTTCCCTGGGGAACACCTGATATCACTTCAGTTTTACTCGATGATTTGCCGTCTATTACTACGAACTGCGACCTTCCTGACAGAAAATCGCGAATCCCGTCGCACAACTGAGACGATACCCCATAGGCCTGCAGGTTGATTAGAAGTCGCTTGTGAGGAACGGTGTCAAAAGCTTTCCGGAAATCTAGAAATACGGAATCAACTTGAGATCCCCGGACGATAGCGGCCATTACTTCGTGCGAATAAAGAGCTAGCTGCGTTGCACAAGAACGATGTTTTCTGAGACCATTCTGATTACGTATCAATAGAACGTTCCCTTCGTGGTGATTCATAATGTTTGAATACAGTATATGCTCCAAACCCCTACTGCAAACCGACGTCAATGATATAGGTCTGTAGTTCGATGGATTACTCCTACTACCCTTCTTAAACACTGGTGCGACCTGCGTAATTTTCCAATCTGTAGGTACAGATCTATCGGTGAGCGAGCGGTTGTATATGATTGCTAAGTAGGGAGCTATTGTATCAGCGTAATCTGAAAGGAACCTAATCGGTATACAATGTGGACCTGAAGACTTGCCCGTATCAAGCGATTTGAGTTGCTTCGCAACCCCTAAGGTATCTACTTCTAAGAAACTCATGCTAGCAGCTGTTCGTGTTTCAAATTCTGGTATATTGCATTCGTCTTCCCTGGTGAAGGAATTTCGGAAAACTGCGTTCAATAACTCCGCTTTAGCGGCACAGTCGTCGGTAACAGTACCAAAGGCATTGCGCAGAAAAGTTATTGACTGCGTCTTGCCGCTTGTGTACTTTACATACGACCAGAATTTCTTCGGATTTTCTACCAAATTTCGAGACAATGTTTCGTTGTGGAACCTATTAAAGGCATCTCGCATTGAAGCCCGTGCCAAATTTCGCGCGTCTGTAAATTTTAGCCAATCTTTGGGATTTCGCGTTCTTCTGAATTTCGCATGCTTTTTCCGTTGCCTCTGCAACAGCGTTCGGACCTGTTTTGTGTACCATGAGGGGTTAGTTCCATCTCTTACCAATTTATGAGGTATGAATCTCTCAATTGCTGTTGCTACTATAACTTTGAATTTGAAGCACTCTACGCTGCGAGCGAAACCACTATTTAATTATGTAGATGCAATGGCCGTTGTTTTTTCTTTTTGTTTTCTTTCTAGACTTCTAAGGAATAACCATAATGTTTTAATTATCTCCTAGAAAAAGTAAAGTACCGTAATTAATTTTTTGTTCTTTAGCAGCTACATGTCTCCTTTAGAGTAAACAAAACAATTCATTCTGTATATAAACCGACAGGCGCTGGAAGAAGGTGATTAAGAACAAACTCACTTTGAAGAATTAACTCTCACTGAAGCTTGGACACGGGTATTCTATTTCCTCTCAATTGAAATGTACTTCTACTAGAGCGAGGATCTTTCTCAGTGATGAGTCTAGGCGATGTAATAAGCCCAGAAAGGTTCAGTAAAGTAGAATTGTCTGTTTATGATGTTCCATTTGATCTCCATATTATCAGCCAAATTTCCTTTTACACTTTGTCGCTTTAACATGGAGTTCAATGGTGGCAATATGCTAGTGTAAAATGAAAAGTAAGCAACGAAAAAAATGGTTCAAATGGCTCTGAGCACTATGGGACTTAAATTCTGAGGTCATCAGTCCCCTAAACTTAGAACTACTTAAACCTAACTAACCTAAGGACATCACACACATCCATGCCCGAGACAGGATTCGAACCTGCGACCGTAGCAGCAGTGCGGTTCCGGACTGAAGCGCCTAGAACCGCTCGGCGACAGCGGCTGGCAAGCAACCCGAATCAATGATCCTACAGACATGATATTGCATTTACTTATGGTAATGGTGCTAAACTGATAAGCTCATAGTTGCGGAGTAATAGATTTAGGGAGAAATCGTGGGATCCTGCCCACTCCTCTTTTTACAGGGTGTCTAAGAATCTTTTTCTAGGATACTTACAAAACATACAAGCAAATCATATTAATGGAGTTTATTACAGTAACTGAACTGACGATACTTAACTTTGGTTTCTACATGATGGGTCGCATGCAATTGGCGACATGCAAATAATAAATGTCTTTTGATAGATACAATTTCCACGCAAGCTAATCACACAAGTTCATAAGTCACTTCCATCGTTAATATCAGTGCGACTCTTCTAGTCCTCTCCTCTAGTGCCGGTCTCCTAGTGCGCCTTCTAGTGCTCCGAGGCTAGGCGGCGCGTTGCTTTTATTCTCTTCGTGTAGATGCGCTCCTGTCGCAGTAACGTCCTAGTCAGCGTGCAACTGGCTGACGTCGTCTCACAGCCGTCTATGCTCTATCGTTCTTGATCTTCGTGCCGGCGCTTGTCGATACGCCGGAACAGAAATTGTCTTGCGTAACCATTCCAGTATCTCGTATAGAGGTATTCATTTTTAAATTATTTTTAACTTTTAGTAGTGTATTATTAAGAGTAATGGTCGACTTCAAAACAGACTAGCGAACTCGGTTGCAGTTGCTAAACACGCTGACGGAAAAAATCGAATTATCAAAACATAATTACTGTAAAGTAATCAGATTTCGGGAATACATTTTTCTATGTGATATTTTTAATTGATTAATATTGCAATTTCACAGGTTAATGTCAGCGCGACGACGTCAATTGCAGATGTGAATTGCTGGTATATTAATAACCAGTGTAACTACCAGAATGCTGAATGCAAGCACACAGACGTTGTAAGGGTGCTGCACGTCAGTTTGTGGGATGGAGTTCCCAGCCTGTTGCAGTTGGTCCGTCAATACAGGGACGGTAAACGCTGGTTGTGGATGACACTGGAGTGCTCGATTGGAAACACATCCGGGGATCGAACAGGCCGACGCAGAATGTCGACTCTCTGTAGAGTATGTTGGGTTACAACAACGGTGTGTGGGCGAACGATATCCTGTTGGAAAACACTCCGTGCAACGATGTTCATGAATGGTAGCGTAACAGGTCGAATCACCAGACTGTCGTACAAATTTGCTATCAGGATGCTTGGGATAAACACGAGAATACTCCTGCTGTCACAGTGCAATGCATGTCGCAGCGCACATATCTCGGAGATGATCTTGCGGGTGAAATTGCGCTGCAGATGCACTACGATGCGCCAGAGTCATACGTCGAACGTGGTCTGTTTTCTATTACAGTCGACTGTGGGAAGGAAACAGAGCAGCACATTTCTATGTATGTGATATTTGTGAACAATTACACTGAAGAGCCAAAGGAACTGGTACACCTGCCTAGTATTGTGTAGGGCCCCCGCGAGCACCCAGAAGTGCCACAACACGACGTGGCATGGACTTAACTGTCTGAAGTAGCTCACCCAGCTAGCCGCGTTGTCTAACACGCTGCTTCCCGAGTGCAAAGGCGTGCCGGTCCCTGGCACGAATCTACCGGCGGATTTGCATCGAGGTCCGGTGTGCTGGTCAGCCTGTGGATGGTTCCTAAGGCGGTTTTCCGTCTGCCTCGGCGAATGTGGGCTGGTTCATCTTATTCCGCCCCAGTTACACTACGTCGGCGATTGCTGCACAAACACCATAATTACTCTACCACGAAAACACTTGGGGTTACACATGTTCCTGGGGGGGGGGGGGGGAGGGGAGGAGGCGCGTCTGCTGGGGGCCGAACCGCACAGTAACCCTGGGTTCGGTGTGGGGCTGCGGTGGGGTGGGTGGACTGCTGTGGCCTGTTGTCGGGTTGAGGACCACTGAGAGCTGCGGCGGGATGAAGCCTCTCCATCGTTTCTAGGTCCCCGGTTCAATACACACACAATACGCAATGTCTAAAGTAGTGCTGGAAGGAATCCTGCAGGACTGTCTATAAATCTTTAAGAGTACAAGAGGGTGGACATCTCTTCTGAACAGTATGTTGCAAGGCCTCCCAGTTATGCTCAATGTTCATTTCTGGGGAATCTGGTGGCCAGAGGAAGCGTTTAAACCCAGGAGAGTATCCCAGCAGCCGCTTTGTAGCAATTCTGGACGTATGGGCGGGCCGCATTGTCCTGCTGGAATTGCCCAAGTCCGTCTGAATGCTTAATGGACATGAATGGATACAGGTACTCAGACAGGATGCTTACGTACATGTTAGAGTCATTTGTAGACGTGTCAGAGGTCCCATATCAATCTAACTGCACACGCCCCACACTATTACAGTCTTCACCAGCTTGAACAGTCACCTGCTGACATTCAGGGTCCATGGATTCATGAGGTTGTCTCCATAGCTGTGCACGTCCATCCGCTCGATACAATTTGAAACGAGACTCGTCCGACCAGGCCCAGGTAACACGTTCCCAGTCATCAACAGTCTAATGTCGGTGTTGACGGGCCCAGGCGAGGCGTAAAGCATTGTGTCGTGCCGTCATCAAGGGTACAAGAGTGGACCTTCGGCTATGAAAGCCCATATCGATGATGTTTCGTTGAATGGTTCGTGCGTTGACACTTGTTGATGGCCCAGCATTGAAATTTGCCGCAATTTGCGGAAGGGTTGCACTTCTGTCAAGTAGAAAGATTCTTTTCAGTCGCCGTCGGTCCCGTTCTTGCAGAATCTTTTTCTGGCCGCAATGATGTCGGAGATTGATGTGTAACGGATTCATGATATTCACGGTACACTCGTGAAATGATCATACGGGAAAATACCCACGTCATCGCTACCTCGAAGATGCTGCGTCCATTTTCTCGTTCGCAGACTGTAACACCACGTTCAAACTCATTTAAATCTTGATAATCTGCCCTTGTACAGCAGTAACCGATGTGGCAACTGCACCAGACACTTGTCTTACACAGGCGTCGCCGACCGCTTCGCCGTATTCTGCCTGGTTTCACCTCTCTGTATTTGAATACGCATGCGTAAACCAGTTTCTCTGGAGGTTCAGCGTATATGTAACGAGGAAGAATATATATGGGAGAAGCGATTTATCTAATGGTTTAAATGCCTTGCTATCGTAGTTAAAACCGGCTGCGAGAAAGAAAACGAATCCGCACATTTTCGCAGGACAGCGCAGCATTTTGTTCCTCACAATCGCGTTTATCAGAAAACTTGTGGATCGTTGTCTAAAAAATTTAGTCGATCTCCATCTGAATGTTTAGCTGAATCTTGTGGTGGTGGTGGTGGTGGTGGTTAGTGTTTAACGTCCCGTCGACCACGAGGTCATTAGAGACGGAGCGCAAGCTCGAGTTATGGAAGGATTGGGAAGGAAATCGGCCGTGCCCTTTCAAAGGAACCATCCCGGCATTTGCCTGAAACGATTTAGGGAAATCACGGAAAACCTAAATCAGGATGGCCGGAGACGGGATTGAACCATCGTCCCCCCGAATGCGAATCCAGTGTGCTAACCACTGCGCCACCTCGCTAGGTGAATATTGTGTAAGAATTTGGAGTAAATCAGTAATCTTCGAAATTTTGGTTTCATGGACTATACGGTGCTGCTGTGGCTGTCTCGTTTATGTATCCTAAACGGATAATTTTTATTCTCATTACTGCTAACTAAGCACATTATTTCCTCTATTCGTATCTCGTCTGAGAAGACGTACGAAGGGAATGCAGAACTAAGTCTGAGGAATAATATGGGTATGCGGTAAGCTAGCGCCTGAACTGTTTAGTGGGAAACGTACCATGCCTCTGACGCATCCTCTAGACGAGAACAACTTGCACAGCAAACTTTTCTCATTTCTAGGTGTTCACGTAAAGTTTGTTTCCTCGACCACAAAATCAATGAGGAACTGCTGCAATTACCCAGACGTAACACTTAAGGTTTTCGTTGTTCGTGTAACACTTTCCTATTTGTCATCGACGTGATTGAATCAGTAAACGAACGTAACATCTGAATACTTGCCTTTAAATTTCAAAGAAACGGATTATTCATTGTGCAAAATAAATGGACTTTTTAACTCAAAAGTCTGTTTCCTCCTTTGAAATGTATTTGCCGAACTTCTACTTTAATGTTAATTTTCTCTTCCTAACAAGCAGTTACAGCTGGAGCTGTTGTAGTATCAGGTGAATAAAATCTGGAACGTGTTTAATAGGAATCACTGATCCGATACTTTCTAAAGAATAATAAGCGTGTGTTATAAAATCGCTGCTCGCCTACTTTCTTGCGGCTTTACATAAATTATAAAAGGAATTATCCACCATTATTCAAGACTACCCTTGTCTTCGACAGATACAGACGCTGATTAATGTATGTATAGGTACACTGCCACAATATTGTATTGTGTTATTAAATAAGAGATCTGGTTGAATCCACTTAGCCGGCCGAAGTGGCCGTGCGGTTAAAGGCGCTGCAGTCTGGAACCGCAAGACCGCTACGGTCGCAGGTTCGAATCCTGCCTCGGGCATGGATGTTTGTGATGTCCTTAGGTTAGTTAGGTTTAACTAGTTCTAAGTTCTAGGGGACTAATGACCTCAGCCGTTGAGTCCCATAGTGCTCAGAGCCATTTGAACCATTTTTTGAATCCACTTACACTCGATTTCAGAGTTCATACTGACAACCCTGTCACTAATATATCCATTAACGTTTTTAGAGAATTTACTTATTCCGTTGGGGGAGTATGAATTAATTGGTTTCAGTCATCGGGTGGAAAGACGAAAATAGTTCTCAGTCACGTAATAGTATTCATGGTATTTTGTAAAGTAGATACCTGCTTGTATGGTTTAAAGAACCCGCAGCATGTACGAGGTCTGTTCAAAAATTTGCAGAACTATTCCATATAATTTTTCTGCGCTTACCTTTTACTTATCGTGCATGGTATTCTTGGAAACACTCTCCTCCACAATTCGTAGACCGCTCCCAACGCCGTTCTTGGTAGGCCTCTCGCTGGATTGCGCGAAGCGCCATCTGTGAATTTTCTTTTATATCGTCTATCGTTGCAAAACTTCGTATTTTTAACGGGGGTTTCAACTTTGGAAATAAAAAAACGTCCGCAGGGACCAGTTCTGGAGAGTACGAAGGATGAGGCAGCATGGTGACCTCGTTTTTTGTGCAATAGTCACGCACCAACAAGGAGAAGTGTGCGAGTGCGTTATCTTCATGCAGGGGCCTTGAATTGTCTCCCCATGTTTCAGGCCGTTTCCTTCTCAGATTTTCTCCCTGTGACACGAATTCATGATGGCCTATTCCTTCAAAGTCAAAGAAAACATTCAACATGACTTGACGAGCTTTTTTTGTCTTGTAGAACCTTTCCCGATATTTTGTGAAGATTGCACCTTGATCTTAATATCATAACTATAGACCCGCGTATCATCACGTGCTATGATTCTCTCAAGGAACATCTCGTTCTCACTTGCGCAATCCAAAAGCTGTTCACAGATCGCGAAGCGAAGATTTTTCTGTTCTTGACTCATGAGCCGTGGGACGAACCTGGCTGCTACACGATACATTCCAAGATGCTGTGTCAGGATTTCATGCGGTTTCTCGGACAGTCAGTCTTGTAGTCGGGAGACGTCGAAGGGCGTCCTGAACGAAGGTCACCTTCAGTTTCCGTCCAGCCATTTTTAAACGGCGTGAACTATTCGTATCACTGAGTACGGCTTAAGCACTCATCACAGTAAGCTTTCTGCAACATTTGTTGTGTCCCTGTAAAGCAAAATTTAGTGCAGACGCGTTGCTCCTCTAACTCTGCCATCTCGAAATTCGCTAACTGTGCGATACAGTGTTCTCCTAAATACAGCACTAAAAAATAACTATAACAGACATACATCAACGAATTCCGGCAGTTACACATTAAACACAGGCGTGTGCAGGGATGTCAACCGTATTTCACTCCAGCACACCATTGGCACGAAATTACGAATGTTCCGGAATTTTTTGAACAGACCTCGAAAATCGAGGTTTGATTCAGCTTTTAAAATTAACAGTTCACAGGAATTTCAGTCAGTATTTATGTGATAAATATTCTTTTACATTTTTATGTGTTTTACATTTAGTGCACTAAATTAATTATATAATTATGTTATATACGTTTACATTATAGAACGCAAAATTGGAAACTATATTCAAACTTCCAATGCTTATTTACAACAATTCTATAACCCTGACGTATAATGAACAAATAATTAACGAAGCCGTCCTGAAATTTTCGAAGCGATCAAATGCTGGCAACATTATTAAATGTAAATATACGCGACTGAGCGGTGTTAGTTTCGTTTCTAGCCTGTTTCAGCTGATCTCCTGTGATTAGAAGTGTCCGGTGATTACAAGCTTTTCAAATGCTAATTTTCGTCAAAACATTTGGTAACACTGTCGTTTGATAGAGACCCTGGCTTCTTTGAAGAATCCCCACTCAGTGTCCACCTCTTACTCAATAAAATTTCGCAAAAGAGATCATTTGAGTAGCTCCAGTCATTGGGCTATGAGACACATCGTCGCAGTCATTATCATCATTGTCATTAACACTACAATCAATAGCACAATAACCACCAATGAGGGCATAGGTGAGTGTTTACTTGAGGCTTTGTAAAACACACACAGGGACGTATGCTGTAACTGTCTCTATGTTCTAAGATTGATATTGCAATTCACTCTCTATACAGTATCATAAGAATCAATTTACCGGCCGTAACAGAGAACAGGAGCAGTAAGCGGGGCTTTGGAAATTATCGGAGTCTTCTGAGGTAATTGTTGACGTAATTGTAATATTATAAACTGGAAACTACTCCAAATTTTTGAGACCTATTTTCAGAAGATTAAATGACAATATTAATCCACATTAAGGGTTTATGTTGGCATAGTGGCGTCGAGTTCACTGCAACTGTGGTCCGCTCTGAAAGTTGTGTTTAACAGTATTTAGATTTCTGTGGAGCTATTCTCGTGTGGGCTCTGTAGACACTAATAACATTACGACCACAAAGAGGAACAAGAGGGAAGCGTCCTGACAAAGATCGCATCCATCAATTTCACAATGCCGTAGCCGTCTCCTTCTACACCACAGTGCAAAACTGAAAAACGTTCAGCCCTGCGACGTTAACTGACGAAAATAGGTAGTTTAATTGATTAAAGGTCGACTGTGCTGTAAATCTTCATCATAAGGCCGCGTAAAACTGCAGACGCAATTTACACGAATGTTTGACCTATTCCATTTTACATTAGTGGAATATAAAGTGCTCTGTCCATCTTAGGTACATTTCGTAACCTATAGTAGGAAAATTAAATAAATTAAGCAGTATTAAAAATTAAGAGTGAATTTTTAAATTTTTTGTTGACTCGGTATACAAGAAAATTCATAAATTATGAGTAAACTGAAAGAATAAAGGACAGCGTTTTATAGGTGTTATATCTTTAGGCAGTTCACAGTCTTATCAACAACAATGTTAAGTGATCCTGAGTTAGCAGCTTCAAAGCAATGACAATATGGCGACACATTACTTGATGACATACATTGGCAACATAGCAGCCAAACCTTAGACGCTTGAAGTGGTTGAATTTGGTTGATTATTTAAAGTTCATATAGTTAAAAAGTGGCGGTGACATTTAGGTCACTTGTTTTATTTTTTATTACATTTCCGCTTAGTGGGGTTTGGAATAGAGAACCAGCACTCGTAAATACAGGGTTTTCTAAAATGACCGGTATATTTGAAACGGCAATAAAAACCAAACGAGTAGCGATAGAAATACACCGTTTGTTGCAATATGCTTCGGACAACACTACATTTTCAGGCGGACAAACTTTCGAAATTACAGTAGTTACAATTTTCAACAACAGATGGCGCTGCAAGTGATGTGAAAGATATAGAAGACAACGCAGTCTGTGGGTGCGCCATTCTGTACGTCGTCTTTCTGCTGTAAGCGTGTGCTGTTCACAACGTGCAAGTGTGCTGTAGACAACATGGTTTATTCCTTAGGATTTTTCTGGTGTTGGAATTCCACCGCCTAGAACACAGTGTTGTTGCAACAAGACAAAGTTTTCAACGGAGGTTTAATGTAACCAAAGGACCGAAAAGCGATACAATAAAGGATCTGTTTGAAAAATTTCAACGGACTGGGAACGTGACGGATGAACGTGCTGGAAAGGTAGGGCGACCGCGTACGGCAACCACAGAGGGCAACGCGCAGCTTGTGCAGCAGGTGATCCAACAGCGGCCTCGGGTTTCCGTTCGCCGTGTTGCAGCTGCGGTCTAAATGACGCCAACGTCCACGTATCGTCTCATGCGCCAGAGTTTACACCTCTATCCATACAAAATTCAAACGCGGCAACCCCTCAGCGCCGCTACCATTGCTGCACGAGAGACATTCGCTAACGATATAGTGCACAGGATTGATGACGGCGATATGCATGTGGGCAGCATTTGGTTTACTGACGAAGCTTATTTTTACCTGGACGGCTTCGTCAATAAACAGAACTGGCGCATATGGGGAACCGAAAAGCCCCATGTTGCAGTCCCATCGTCCCTGCATCCTCAAAAAGTACTGGTCTGGGCCGCCATGTCTTCCAAATGAATCATTGGCCCATTTTTCAGATCCGAAACGATTACTGCATCACGCTATCTGGACATTCTTCGTGAATTTGTGGCGGTACAAACCGCCTTAGACGACAATGCGAACACCTCGTGGTTATGCAAGATGGTGCCCGGCCACATCGCACGGCCGACGTCTTTAATTTCCTGAATGAATATTTCGATGATCGTGTGATTGCTTTGGGCTATCCGAAACATACAGGAGGCGGCGTGGATTGGCCTCCCTATTCGCCAGACATGAACCCCTGTGACTTCTTTCTGTGGGGACACTTGAAAGACCAGGTGTACCGCCAGAATCCAGAAACAATTGAACAGCTGAAGCAGTACATCTCATCTGCATGTGAAGCCATTCCGCCAGACACGTTGTCAAAGGTTTCGGGTAATTTCATTCAGAGACTACGCCATATTATTGCTACGCATGGTGGATATGTGGAAAATATCGTACTATAGAGTTTCCCAGACCGCAGCGCCATCTGTTGTTGAAAATTGTAACTACTGTAATTTCGAAAGTTTGTCTGCCTGAAAATGTACTGTTGTCCCAAGCATATTGCCACAAACGGTGTATTTCTATCGCTGCTCGTTTAGTTTTTATTGCCGTTTCAAATATACCGGTCATTTTTGAAACACCCTGTAGAAACGGTGACTTGTACCTGTCAACGAATTAATTGCACAGTCTTATATAGGAAAAGTCAGTACTCGACTTGTTCTTTATCCCAAAACTATTACAAGAAAAATAATTAAAGGCTTATTTCAAAGCACACTAATATCTTGAATTTATCACTTCGTAACAAGGTTAACCCAAAGGCCAATAAAGTAAAAGACTGGAACATTGTAAAAGCAAAGTTCAAAGAAATTAAAGAGAAGCAATAGTATTTTTCAGTTAATAACGTGCAACGAAAAGAAACATAATTAATCTTTATTTAGTCAGGAAAGCAAGTATACATTTGATTGAAAAGTGATTAATTGTAAATAAAAGTTATTCTATTTAATTCTGAATGGGTGAGATTGACGAAACGGTTTATTAGTTTAAAATTTCAATAGAGTCAAGCATATTGTTGTAGCAAGACGCTTTTACAGAGGTTATTGTTGATTGACAACGAGAGGTAAACGATATTAAATTATATCTTTGCCTTGTGAATGTATTCTCCAATTTACGTAAAAATGTATAACGTCCACATTGATTGCTTGAATATACGAGGGGCGTTCAGAAAGTAAGCTCCGATCGGTTGCGAAATGGAAACGACTATGAAAATCCGATAAAGCTTTGCACAGATGTGTTGGGTAGTGTCTCTAGTATAACCCCAGTTAGCATCACGTCGCTCTTCTTATTTCTGAGCTCGCAGTGAGTGCGTAAAGATGTCTAGAAAATAGTGTCTGCCGCCAAGTACGAGGGCCTGGTGAGAAATTTCGCCTGAAGCTATGCAGCTAACATTACGTAACTGTCGTGCTGTTTCTTCTTCAAGACAATTCTCAGCCGCATTCTGCAGGGGCAATGAAGATGCTCCTGCATCGTTTTCAAATGGAAATGTGAGATTACCCACAATACAGTCCGCAATTGTCTCCCCCTGAGTTTCATCTCTGGTCACATGAACCGCTGTCTTTGAAGACAACATTTTGACACAGACAACGAGGTGTAGGCCAGCGTGGAGAATTGGCGGAAAGCACTGGCGGCTGCCTTCTATGATGAGGCTATTGAAAAGTTGGTACAACGCTATGACAAAAGTCTAAGTCAGAACGGCGACTACGTAGAGAAGTAGCTGAAAGGTGTAGCTAATTGTTACAAGTAAAACATTTCTGATGTTCACTGTGGTTTCAATTTGGCAATCAATCGGAGCTTACTTTCTGAACAGGTCTCGTATAATTATTCGTTGAAGCTTTAACAGAGCAGCAACTAGAATTGTCACCAGATCTATATGACGTAAGTGGTAGGGTACTTGCTGTATCACACCAATTTTCATATAAAATTGATATGGAAATTAATAAAATTGATCAATTAATTATCCCCCAACCACACCTATCCACCCCCACCCACCCACCCCCGATGATGTCATATGTTCTTCTCAGCCAGCACGTGCGTCCCAGCCCCCTTCCTTTTCCCAAACCTCCCCCTCACCAACATACTCTATTGGCGGAAATTTCGAATGTTGGCGCGAATTCCGAACTTTAGTGGGAATTTCTTTGTCCCTGGGCTGTGCTGACATCCCACCCATCCAGGATCTGGCGGGAAATGAAAAATGGCTATGCCCTTTCCTGGGCACAAACTGATCCTCCTGGATGGAAAGCCCAAGTGCACCATCCAACACATGAAAAGTGCCCAGATACAGGAGAGGACGGTTAGGTTAGTGTACTTTATTTATTTTGGATGGGAAACTGAAGTAAAGATCGGTCTTCATTACGCAATTAGTCATAAACATTGGGCCTCATTGCACAACAATATGCATAGCGCTACACAAGGACGGCCCAAAATCGCAATACAGCTCAAAAATTGACGACACCATACAACTGGTGTTATCCTGCTTGGTTAAAAATTTCACAATGCGACTCGAAACTAGTGTCAGACGCTTTCAAACGCTGTCCCACACCAAGTAGCTGACAGAAGAAAGGCTTAGGTGTTATGTATTACCTTTATTTTTTCTTTGGTGGGAAATATATTCAACTGACGAGATGGTGGTGTTGAATAGTGACAAGTTTAATAAGTGTATTACCTGTAAGCATACAGCTGAGGACTGTATCAATTGCTGTTGGACGCCAGAGTTTCCTACAGACACCTGCTCGACAATCACCTTGCAGCACAGGTAATCAAAGCCAACACATGCTACCAGAACTGACGGAAAAAATTTCATCACTGTTCTAATAAAACATCGAAATTGTCGTGAAAAAACCAGCACTCGGAATGAACGGGGCATGATGCAACACATGTACTGGGGAAAATTGTCGTCCAAAAAGACGTGCGTTCTCCTCGATGCGGGCTCATGAACTAACTTGGAGGCCATCTTACACCCTCCCCCTCCCTCCTTCCTTCCCTCTCCTCATTGTAGGTAGGGATAGAGGCCTGTTCTATCTTGCCACTGGTGGTCCAGAAAGAGATTCTTCTGGTGGCATTGATATACTGTCACCAGTCTGTG
Source organism: Schistocerca nitens (assembly GCF_023898315.1). Classification (NCBI taxonomy): domain Eukaryota; kingdom Metazoa; phylum Arthropoda; class Insecta; order Orthoptera; family Acrididae; genus Schistocerca; species Schistocerca nitens. Next base: position 52,720,913 of record NC_064616.1, read on the forward strand.
GAAATAAGTCACAGATAGACAAAAGACAAGAAGAGAACGCTTCTTGCAATCTGTTAAACGTATTTCTCGGAAACACTGGACCCCCATGGAGCAAAAACGACTTAGGGAGCCCTCTGCCTAAAGTGACGACAGATCCGGCCGTATTCCTCAGATGCAGTCGGAGCAGCCTGTAAGGTGTAGCACGAGCTCACCGCAGCCGCTGACCACCTTTAGGCGACGGTCCTTCACCAACACGAAAGCATGTATAGTCAACTAAATAATAGGAGTTAAATGGGAGGCCACCCCAAGTGCAATTTGTTCGTCTAAAATATAGCGACCCAGCGCCACCCACACACGATGCCCACTGGTCAGGGCGCAGCAGCGTCGGCGAACTCACACAGAGACTAGAACATGCTTCCAATGCCTCCAATAGACCTGTTCTGAGATGGAGAACGCTTTTATTTAACATCGACCCACCTCTTACAATCAAGAATCTATTAAAAAAGAAAACACAATCGCGACGATAATAAATGTCCTGTTCCCATGAAAAATGGGCGCAGTCCAGTTTCGTTTAGTTTTATGAGCAAAGTCGGTATAGTTTTTACATTCCACAGCAGGATACAATTCGCATCTCATTATGTTGCGACATCCAACGAAGTTTACCACCGCCAATTACCTTCAGAGTTCAGGCTATACACCCCCTATACACCCAACCTGCGTAAAATGGGGAAGGAGAGCTTCCACTATTTTGATACAAAAATTACCAATCACTACTGAATGTCCTCGTTATTTCTAAACCGTCATCAGAATAAAGAAAAAGAAATAATTTAAACTCTTAAGGAAAGAAAACATCGATTTTAATCAATTTCCTTCAGGATAATGGACAAATTACACTAGCTGAGAGCGTCTCTCGCAGTCAAATGAGTAAGTAAACTGTCATGCACACGTGTATTACAAACATCAAAGACACTTGAAATAACACTAGAGAATACAGTCTTTCACGCCATTAGCTCACATGCCGGAAAAAAACCACAATCATTTTTACATTCGAGAAAAACCTGCTATAATTCAATAGGATGTTGCTGTTTTGTACACTATGGGAACTTCCGTTTCACCAGTGTGACGCTATATCACACTGGCGTTAACGAAACAAATCGTGGGAGCCTGTCTTGTAACAGAACCTCCTACAAGATTTTACCACCTCTCTCTCTCTCTCTCTCTCTCTCTCTCTCTCTCTCTCTCTCTCATCCATTACGTCGAAACCAAACACCGTCTGCCTGCTTACATCTGACGTTTTTCCTCCATAACTCCCCTCTACCGTCTTCTCTGTAAACTTCCTATCATATGGTAAAATCTTGTGTTTCAGTTTTGTAAATAATTTAATCGTAACATCCTGTTTCACGCATTCTAGTCACATGCCAGGGAAAAACACACTAACAGTTCTAGGATCCACAACGAGCTATAATTCAAGTGGTGTCTACTTTATAATTAGAGGGTACGAAGTATGAAATAACATAGGACTTGAGATAACACCTATTTTTTAAACACACAGTCGTGACGATAATAATAAAAACAGTCATGGTTCCACGAGAATACACATATCCGACTTCTGTTAGTTTTATGAGCAAAATCGACGTAGTTTAGCAAGAACTATCTGCATCCGAAATTTAACCACTGTAAAACTCCTTATAAAAGAACCTCCTGCTTGATTCTATCGCATATTTCTTCCTATGTATCCAATAAACAAATACCGTCTGCGTGTTAACATTGAGGATATTACATATACACGCCCCACTGGAGCGAATGGCCAGTGCTCAAAGTCGTTTGCACAGATCTGCTTAAAGTTTTGAAGTTTTGTCCACTGTGTTGGAGGAAGACCATATCCAGCAGACTATCAATCACAAGAGAGGGTTTCTGTATTGGTTCCTCATAAGCAGTTGAAAACATAGTTTTTTCAGCTGTTACACACCCAAGCAGGGCACGACTACAGTGCACCGCCATATACTTTGTTTTTCTACCATGACTTCGACGTCTGTGTCAGGTGCTAAACCGATATTATCATGTTTTCAACCTTTGGCTCTCACAGAAAGTTGAACGTCACATGGTGTAAACTATGCAGCTCTCACAACACAGATAGTTATAAATAAAACACGGAGGCGATGTTTCTCATTGAAAAAAAATTGAGGAAGACATCGCATCATACTAAAACTGGAAGAGTCTGCGGCTTTGCAGAGTGTTTCCAACACCTATACGAAGATGATGACATATACAGTTAATCTCATCTTCCACGGCGACCGGGTAGTAGATGTATCCATGTGCCGTTTCGACGAGCTTTGTTTTCTCATTTGGCAGTCATGTACATGATTATTGCCTGCTGTCGACCATCGCCAGTAGTTGGCGTTCACAACACCCATCAGGTAGTTGCCTCTACATTTAATCAAAAATGGTTCAAATGGCTCTGAGCACTATGGGACTCAACTGCTGTGGTCATAAGTCCCCTAGAACTTAGAACTACTTAAACCTAACTAACCTAAGGACATCACACACATCCATGCCCGAGGCAGGATTCGAACCTGCGACCGTAGCAGTTCCACGGTTCCGGACTGCGCGCCTAGAACCGCGAGACCACCGCGGCCGGCAACATTTAATCCCATGTTGGTCAGTGACAAATAGCAGACATCAAGGGTTCCGCCATGGCTCCCTCCATCTCAAACAAGTGGTGTCAGTCAATCATTATGCAGTAATCCACAGCGTACCAGTGGATGGACAGGATGGGAAAGACACTGTTGATATGCGACGATATACTGTAATACACACCACGGTTGGTAGCCTGATCAATTTTAGCAATTCTACCAGTTGTTCCGTAATTTCAACGCCAGCCAGTACACCCCAGTTTCTGCATCATCACTAAATCGCCCTTCCACTACTTTGCAATTTCCATACACTACATTGTGAATGCAGCTAGATGACTGTGCAGTACATCCATTCGACCATATACATCAAAGTGAACAAGTTGTTCCATAGTTTCAACGCCAGCCAATAAAAAAGTAGAATGCTTTCCAGTTTCTGTATTATCGCTACTTTGCGAATGCTGAATCCTATACCGATGTCATTATCTACATATTTCCAGGTCATTGATCATAGTGCAGAATTTACGAATACTACTGGCCACCTTTCCCAGTGTGGATGGGCGTCACAGAGTAATCTTGCATTCGTAGGATAAAGTCGGAGAGTGACAGATCCCTCCCACATTATTCATGACCAATACTTCCTGCAGCACCAATACTGCCCACGGCATTCACCCAAAAGCACAAGATACGAGGCCTGTTCAGAAAGTAAGCTCCGATTGATTGCCAAATTGAAACCACAGTGAACATCAGAAATGTTTTACTTGTAACAATTAGCTACACCCTTCAGCTACTTCTCTACGTAGTCGCCGTTCTGACTTAGACTTTTGTCATAGCGTTGTACCAACTTTTCAATAGCCTCATCATAGAAGGCAGCCGCCAGTGCTTTCCGCCAATTCTCCACGCTGGCCTACACCTCGTTGTCTGTGTCAAAATGTTATCTTCAAAGACAGCGGTTCATGTGACCAGAGATGAAACTCAGGGGGAGACAATTGCGGACTGTATTGTGGGTAATCTCACATTTCCATTTGAAAACGATGCAGGAGCATCTTCATTGCCCCTGCAGAATGCGGCTGAGAATTGTCTTGAAGAAGAAACAGCACGACAGTTATGTAATGTTAGCTGCATAGCTTCAGGCGAAATATCTCACAAGGCCCTCGTACTTGGCGGCAGACACTATTTTCTAGACATCTTTACGCACTCACTGCGAGCTCAGAAATGAGAAGAGCGACGTGATGCTAACTGGGGTTATACTAGAGACACTACCCAACACATCTGTGCAAAGCTTTATCGGATTTTCATAGTCGTTTCCATTTCGCGACCGATCGGAGCTTACTTTCTGAACGCCCCTCGTATCTCTAGATGCGTACGTGTCGAAGACTGTAGCGCGTCATATCAGTGTATAGTAGACAGAGTGTTGTGGTGATATAACACACGGTTAAGAAGAAACGTATGGTTTATACCTGATGGAGCTCCAGACGAATGGAGTTTGAAACATTTCATGTACGAGGGTAATCCCAAAAGTAAGGTCTCCTATTTTTTTATAAATACATAGACCTATTTATTTCTGCAATGGTTTCATCAGTTTACAGCTTGAACATTTAGCTATTTTTCGACATAATCACCATTTCTGTCGATGCATTTTTGTAGATGCTGTGGCAGTTTTTGTATGCCCATGTCATACCAGCTCGCCGCCATGAAGTTCAGAAAGCTATGAACCTCTTCTTTCACCTCGTCGTCGGAGCTGAATCGCTTTCCTGCCAAATGTTCTTTTAACCTTGGGAACAGGTGATAGTCACTGGGCGCCAAGTCAGGACTATAGTGTGGGTGGGTGATTGTGTTCCACTGAAACTGTTGCAGGAGAGTAACGGTTTGCCGAGCGATGTGTGGGCGAACGTTGTCATGGAGAATGTGTACGCCCTTGTTCAACATTCCTCTTCTCCGGGTCTGAATTGCCAATTTGAGTTTATTCAGAGTCTCACAGTACCTATAAGCGTTAATTCTGGTCCCAGCGCTTCAGCTCCGAGAACGAGGTGAAAGGATCATAACCTCTGAACACCATGGCGGCGAGCTGGTATGACATGGGCATACAAAAACTGCCACAGCGTCTACAAAAATGCATCGACAGAAATGGTGATTATGTCGAAAAATAGCTAAATGTTCAAGCTCTAAACTGATGTAAACCACTGTAGAAATAAAGAGGTCTATGTACTTATAAAAGAATAGGAGACCTTAATTTTATGATTACCCTCGTTAATTAACCGTGCTATCAGTTCTGAAGCATTATCCCACTGTCTGGGTTCGGTACCAGGAAGGTACCAGCACGAGAGGAATGATCGTAGAAATTAAACACACACTCCTATGTTTACATGGTTCTCCACATAAAAATGCTACACTCTTAATGCCATACAGTTTCCAAGAATTAGTCATGCAGAATGCAATGCTCTTAATACCCTAATGCAAGATATATTTGTACAACATCAGTCATACAACCATGCCGGCCGCTGTGGCCGAGAAGTTCTAGAGGCTTCAGTCCGGAACCGCGCTGCTGCTACGGTCGCAGGTTCGAATCCTGCCTCGGCCATGAATCTGTATGATGTCCTTAGGCTAGTTAGGTTTAAGTAGTTGTAAGTCTAGGGGACTGATGACCTCAGATGTTAAGTTCCATAGTGCTTAAATCCATTTGAACCATACAACCATCCTGCAACTTTCCCACCTCAATCCCTTTGGTGGCTAACTTTAATAGGAGAAAACTACTTCCTTCTACACTATTCTTGTGCTCTCGGATGGCATTGTGAGTGTATATCCACTACTCGAGCTGCTTTTAAACGAACTAGAACCATGTCCAGAGACTGCTCTTCCGCCTCTTAGAAAATTAATGGAATTTATAAATTTTTGTAAGTCGGAAATGAACATGCCCTCAATCACGCTTTACACGTCAGTCGTGCTTATAATTAGTAGTAGTACAAGTTTTGATGCATGTGGCTACGTCTCACTAGGAAATAGTGCAAGGAATAGCCACCATGATTATTTTCAATAGCTGATACAGTGAGATACCAATTCATCCTGCTAAAGAACATAACATCTTCGATGCAAGTTATATGACAGATATTTCGTAACAATTTTTCTAGATTCTTCACTAATAAAAATAAACCAAGGCATTCTGCTGGGCCTGTTACATCTACTGTAATACTCTTAAAGATCTACGATGATGGCTCATCATCATCCCAATTCCGCCATTTAATTTGTTAGATGTCCATCAGAAGGATGGAGACAGTCCTTCGTGAGTATTACTGTTATCTACGGTAGAAAACAGCACATTAGTCAGTCATGGTGCCTGTGGCTGCTGTGAGGGAGAAAAAATATTCTGAGGCAAACATCCTTTACTTGCTGGCAAGTGGGTGAAAAACTGGATGCATCTGTTATCTTTAGAAGAAAAACACCGTTATGCATTCTGAGAGATTGATAGTGTGGCATGCCCAATGGCAGCTGCTTCACTCAAAATATATGTTGCTGTTTTCGTTAGGACAGAGCTGTCTGGGGGGGGGGGATGACCCTAACCTCCAAAAACAGTTCTATCGTTCGCGGTAGATGCCCAAAAAAGCGCGCCTTGGGAATGGCATTGTGGTTCTAATGCTTAACTTGCTAACTGTTTGTCTGTCAATTACGTTGCCGGGGATGTACACTCTGTAGGTACGGGGAAGGGAAACTGTTACCGTCAAGGATGTTAAGTGCTACCGACACACTGTCAGATAACGAGTAACTTATTACTAAGATAAGAAACACCCGAAGTCTACCGTTTGTAAATGTCCTGAAACGGTTGTGGGGGCGTATCCGAGTTGGAAGGTGTAAACAAAAGTATAGAAACTCATCTGGTAAGCAACAAGAGCATAAACGTATGGGAAAAATTATCGTAGCAGCAGCAGAAATCAACTGTGTACACATGTCAACTCCTTGTTGCAGATCTCTACAAAGAAGAGTGGAAGTCAGATGAATGTATAGAACTGTGCCAGACTGAGTTTGCATCAAGTGCATCGCTACATGAGTCTGCAGATAAGCTCTATGATGTGATTGTTTCCAGACTACGAGTTTCCAATCTGCACCACTCGTTAAGTCTCATCTAGGTACGAGGCGAGTGTTACTATACGTTTCATGATCTCCCTATCCAAAATGCATGCATGTAGATCATCGGGAAGAAGGGAATTCTTAGGATTTTTAGTGGGCTGCTATATAGGACATGCAAATTAACTCGTATAAAATCAAACAATGCTTGAGTATTCCAGCAATATGACCATACATATACGGTAAAATACCAAAAAAAATGAAAAATGACATAAAATTGGTAAAAATCGAGGATAACCTGGTATAATTAAGACAAATTGATGGGAACTACGTAAAATTGAGGGCAATACGACGAAATATGTAAAACCTTGAAAAAAACTTGTAAAATTACGTAAAGTGATTGAGTATACGTAAAATTAGAAAAAAAGTACCATGAAATGAGGTGAACTCAGGTGGGATGGGGGCAGCTCGACACGCAAGACCGAAAAAAGCTTAAAAATTATGCTCTCGCTGCATTCAGTTTCAGCCCTTCCCCCGCCCCCTCCCCCTCCCTGCTAACCACGTGGGTTTTCGATACAAATACTTCAACAAAGGCGAGATAAGTATTTCACAGAGGCACTATATTAAAAAGTGCAAAGCATAAATGTGTTCTTACACATTCAGTCGAATAAAGATATTACCGAATGACAGCCGGTTCTCAGAAACATGTTATTCCTTATGTATTAAGGAGAAGAATCAATGTGTTTATCAGACTTAGGCCATTTCCTAGAGTGTTCTGTAGGAGAGTGGACCGATGTCACATGTATCACCCTTAATAAAATGAGGTGGGGGGGGGGGGGACTTGTATCCGAGAGATGTGTGCATGAGACATGCTGCCAGGGCTGTGGTGGTGTTCCTGTACAAAGCAATAAGACTGTTACATCTCCTTTGGCTACTGATTGTGCTGCTTATTCCCTCGTAAGGAGTTGCTGCTTCTTGATGTGCGTTTTCGTGCAGCAAGGTGTGGGTGGTACCTCAACGTATCAGCTGTCGAAAATATTCATGTTGGTTATTCCTAGCTCTGTTTTCTAGTGAGACATAGCCGCATTCGTCAAAACCGATACTACTGCTTATTATAAGCACGACTGATGTGTAAAGCGTGATTGAGGGTTTGTACGTTTCCGACTTAAAAAAACGTATAAAGTCCATTAATTTCCTAAGAAACAGAACAGCAGACTCTGGAGATCGTTCTAGTTGGTTTATAAGCAGTTCGAGCGGTGGATATACACTGACGATGCCATTTTACGACACCAGAATAGTTTAGAAGAACTAATACTTCGGAAACCATATGTTATTAACACTATAGCATTTGTAGGTGCAGAACCATGTAAACATAGGAGTGTGTGTTTATGCTGTACTATCATTTCTCTCATGCTTTTACCTTCCTGGTACTGAGTCCAGGCACTGGAATATGCTTCTGAATTGAAAGCACATTTGACTTACGTGAAATGTTTCAAACTCTATCTGTCTGGAGTTCCGTCATCTGTAAACCATATGTTTCTTTTTAATGTCTGTTATATCATCACAACACTCTTATGTCTACTGTATACAGATAAGAGGCGCTGCCCTCCTCGACACGAACGCATCTGGAGAGATCTTGTGCTGAAGATCGGTGCTGCATGGAGGACTGGTCAAGAATAATGTGGGTGGGATCTATCATTCTCCGACTTTATCCTACGAATCCGAGAATACTCTGTGACGGCCATCCACACAGGGAAAGATCGCCAGTCGTAATCGTAAATTCTGTACTATGATCGATGTGTTGGAAACATGTAGATAACCTAATTGCATTGGTATAGGATTCTGCATTCGCAGTCTAGTATATTTTAGCAGCATGGTAGTGGAGGAGTAATTTAGCGGTGATGCAGAAACTGGGAAGCATTCTGCTGTGTCATTGGCTGGCGTTGAAATCATGGAACAACTAGTAATATTGCTAAAATTGTTTCCGCTGTCTACTGCTGTGTGTGTTAAAGTACATCATCACATACCAACAGCGTCTTTCCCATCCCTTCCGACCACTGGTAGACCGTTGGTTACCGCGCAGTGATTGACACCCCTTGGTTGAGATGGAGGGAGCCTCGGAGGAACACTGTATATCTGCTACTTGGCACTCTGGAACATGAGATTAAATGTAGAGATCATCATCTTCAGGCAGTTATTTCGAAGCGTTCCTCAAAGCTGCAGACTCGTCCTATTTCCATATACAGTGATGCCCTCCATATGTTTTTATTTTCTTTTCACCAATTAGATTACAGTACCTCTTTTTATTTCTACTACGTGATGCTTGTTGTGTATGGCACCTTCCGGCGATAGTCAACAACGGAACGTTAGTCATACACATGACTGCAAAATGAGGAAAGAAAGGTCATCTAAACGGAACATGGAGACATCCACTGTGGAAGATGAAATTAACTGTATAGGTCATTACCTTCAAATAGCTATTGGAAACTCTCTAAAATGCCGCAAACTCTTCCAGTTTCCGTATGTTGCGATATCTTCTACATTTTTGTCAATGAGAAACATCGCATAGGTTCTACCGACCTATGTATTGTGGGAGCTGTGTAGTTGACACCATGCGACGTTCAGCTTTCTGTGGTTGCAAAGATGGACTTCGCCATGGTCGTGGGGAGTGAATTTGCGCATCACGGAGCCTATTGTGCACAGTTTGAGTCGTAACACGACGTCCTGTGCCTGCACGAAAAGCATTATTCAACATGGTGGCGTTGCTGTCAGGCTACCTCCGAGCCATAATCCGTAGGTAGCGGTCATCCACTGCTGTAGTAGCCCTTAGGCGGCCTGAGCGAGGCATGTCATCGACGGTTCCTGTCTCTCTGTGTCTCCTCCATTTCCGAACAACATCGCTTTGGTTCAATGTGAGATGCCGGGACACTTCCCATTTTGAGAGCCGTTCCTGGCACAAAGTAACAATGCGGACGCGATCGAACAGCGGTATTGACCGTGTGGGCATGGTTGAACTACTAAAAACACGAGCCGTGTACCTCCTTCCTGGTGAAAGGACTGGAACAGATCGGCTGTCGGACCACCTCCGTCTAATAGACGCTGCTCATGCACGGTTGTTTGCATCTTTGGGACGGTTTAGTGACATCTCTGAACAGTCAAAGGGACTGTGTCTGTGATACAATATGCACAGTCAACGTCTATCTTCAGAAGTTCTGGGAACTGGGGTGATGCTAAACTTATTTTTCATGTGTGTATGTAAGACTGATACAGAATGGGAAAGATCCTTTCCATCCCCATGTATGTCCCATTTTACATGCTTACTTAGGTTAGATCATTTTATGAACCACAAATAATTTTTAAGCTGTACCTCCACATATGTAAGTGGTGATTAGTTGGTCGTCGTCCTTGTGTAACAAAAATACTTCATTCTTAAGATAATACACTACTGAAAAATTTTAAAAATCGAAATGCACGCTCTAAAGACATCCTATTGACACAGATCATTGATATAAGGGAATGAAAACAATATAACAAAGTGCGGTGATGAGGAAGATGTCGGAATGAAGAAAATCATCATGAAAATGCTGACTCGGGAACAACTTTACCTGTATATCTGAAAGAGTTGTCTGTCCCTTTGACCGTGTTGTTAAACATTTCAAACACGTCAGGATGGCATTGAAGAACGTAAATCATAGCAACAGCTGAATTTCAGTAAATTTTGGTCCTGTTGGGCACAGGATGGGTCGGAATAGGAACCACTCAGTTAAACGTGAGATGTTAGCTATATGGGGCGGTCAGCAACAGTCCCTAAAGCTTGTAAGGGTGTTGCAGGGTAGATCTCACAGAGAAATAATTGTTAAGGAAAAATTAAATACTTTACGCAGTTTCCTAGTTAATTAGCATTGAAGTTAGTCTATCAGGCCGTTACGCGCGCATATTCAAGCGGCCTGCCAGATATAATTAGCGTCAAGTGTTCTCATAACATAGATGATAGCGCAAGACACAACTGAGCATTTGGCTCTATTCGATCCTTACTATCGTCCCATGTCCAATTTTTGTTCGGTTTAGGACCCAAAGACCACCTTTCTCTGGCGGTCCGCTTTAATTTGCGTGCTCAACAGCCTGATTGGCTAACTTCACTGCTAATCAACTCGGAAAAAGTACAAAGTATCGAATATTTTTTATACGATTATTTCTCAGCACAGCCTACCCTGAAATGACCTTACAAGCCTTTCAGACTACTTCTGGCCAATCTGTATGTAAGTTTTCTTGTCGACAGTGAAGTTTCTCGTTGTCTCTCTGCAGCTACACACATACTCCTCAAACTACTGTGAAGTGCTGGTCAGAGGGTACGTCCCATTGTACCAGTTATTAGGGCTTTTGCCAGAACAATGACATTAAACGTCTCTATGCATGCTGTTTAATCTATCTTTTACTCGCGATCCCTAAGGCATCGTGTATAGGGGGCTGCAGTGCATCCCTATACTCATCATTCAAAGGCGGTTTTTGAAACTTTGTAAGTAGGTTTTCTCGGGATAGTTTTTGCTCAGTAATATATCCGCCATCCGCGGATAGGAAAATCTCAGAGTGTGGGTTATAGCGTTTTTATTGAAACTAAAGTCTTTCTTCAAAATTTACAAACAATATTCGTGAGGTGGGACTGATCCTCCAAGCCTACCAATAACTAAATCAGAGATTCTTCCAAACATAAACTGTCTGTAGTAACCATACAACTTCACCAAACCAAGCCCCGGGCGTCCCGTGAAGAGCGGCGCGGAGTCCACGTGGCCGTCATCTGAGTCCAAGGACGAGTAGAGGCCCTGCGAGGATGGCTCCGGTACGCTGGCGGCGGTGGACGATGACGCGGCGGCTACGATGACACCAGAGGGCTCGCTCGGCGTGAACTGCCTCTCCAGGTTTTTTTTTTTCTTTATTGTGATTTCATTCCCCTGCCCCATATGGGCAGGGGAGGGCTGTCAGCGGCACAATCTGCCGCTCTTCAGCTGAGTGAAATGACAACTTAAAAGAAGAATATAATGTTACATACATAAGGCGATAAAGGGGAACTTAAAACAGAATAATGGGAGAAAATGGAAGTAAAAAATAGACTAACATGAAAACGTTCATAGAGGACAGTTAAAAAAAAGTCACCAGAAAGTTAAAAAAAAACAGAGTTGGCGATTCTTCAGAACTCAGAGAAGACACTGAATGGACATGCACAGGTTAAAAGTCAGCCACAGTAGTAAAAACACTCAGGAACAACACACTTAAAACACACTTGGAGCACACACGACGAAGAGTAAAACTGCCAGGCGGGACCTGCCGAGGGAAAGGGCAGAGAGGATGGAAAAGGAGGGGAGAGCAAGGGGCAGCAGGGGAAGCGGCGGGATGAAGAGAGGAGGGGCATCAGTGGGTACACGAAGAGGGCTGGAGATGAAGAGGGAAGACAGGGCAGGAGGGAGTGCAGAGACACTGAAAGGAGGCACAAGAGATGGAGGGGAGTAGGAGGGGGAAGCCGCTCAGGAGGAGGGAGGGGGAGGAGAGGGAGCCCTGAGGAGGAGGCAGGAAGATGGGGTTAGAGTTAGTAGGAAGGGTAGGTGTCAGGGCGAAGCTCATCATCCGGGAGCGGTAGATGGTGGAAGTTGCGTTGGGAAAGGAGATGGAGGGTGTGGAGATGGAGAGAGGGTGGGACACAACGGTAAAGGCGCGGCAACTGGTTGGGGGTGGAGAGGAAGGGAGACACCAGGGGGTGAGGGGGGTCAAGGCGGCGGACAATATATAATGTGCGGATGTGTTCAAGGAAAAGGAGAAGGTGGGGGAAGGGGATGAGGTCGTAGAGGATGCGCGTGGGGGACGGAAGGCGGATGCGGAAGGCGAGGCGGAGCGGAGCGCATGGCGTTCGAGGATTTGGAGGGCTTTATAGAACCGGGGAGGGGCGGAAATCCAAGCTACGCTGCCTCTCCAGGTTCCTGCGCCAGCCTAAATACTGCTTGGCGCATGGATATGGCTGGCTCCATTTGCAGTCACGTGTCGAGCGGAAGGAAAGAGGTCCGCCGCTGTAGCGATCTCTTGCGGCGCCGTGGACGCCTCCTGGCCGTCTCTGGGAAGCGTCTGTGTTTCCGGGACGACAGGCCAGGCTGACCCCTACTCTGTCCGGGGCCCGCTGTACCAGTCTGCTTCGCGGGAAGCGAGAGTTGCAGGCGCTTAGTCTGGACACAGTACTTAGTTTCAAGAGTCTCCCAGTTCAGCCTTTTCAACATCTCTGTGACACTTTGCCGCGGGTCAGACAAACCTGTGAACATCCATGCTGCCCTTCTCTGTATATGTTCAATATCCCTTGACAGTCCTATTTGTTATAGGCCCCACACACTTGAGCAATATTCCAGAATGAGTCGCAGGAGTGATTTGTAAACAATGTCCCTTGTAGACTGATTGCACTTCCCTGGTATTCTACCAATAAGCCGAAGTCTACGACCTCTTTTACTCACGTCTGAGCCTACGTGATCGTTTCATTTCGTGTCACCACAAACTGTTACACACAAGTACCTGTATGAGTTTATCGATTAAAACTGTGACTCACTGATTTTATAGCCACAGCATACGGTGTTTTTTCGTTTTCGAAAGTGCATAATTTTCCACTTCTGAACATTTGGAACAAGTTACCAATCTATGCACCGCTTTGAAATCTTGTCAAGATCAGATTAAATAATTGTGAAGCTTCTTTGAGATAGCACTTTATTACAGATAACAGCACCATCTGCGAAAAGACTAAGGTTACAATTAATATTGTCAGAAATGTCATTCATATACAGCATGAACAGCAAGGGATTCTGCACACTTCGCTGGGGTAAGTTCGAAGTTGCTGCTAAAACTGTCGATGACTCTCGATCCAATATAACTTGCTGCTTCCTTCCTACAAAAACGTCCTCAGTCCAGTTATAAATTTCGCTTGATAGCCCATACGATCGTACTTCTTACAATAAGCGTATGTGTAGTACTTAATCTAAAGCTTTACGGAAATCGAGAAATACTGCATCTATCAGGCTGCCTTAATCCACGGCTTTCACTATGTGAAGAAAGCGCAAGTTCAGTTTCACATGACCAATGTTTTAGAAATTCTTTCTGGTTGGCACGGAGAAGGTCATTCTGTTCGAAATACTTCATTATGTTTGTGCTCAGAATATGTTCTAAGATTCTAGAACAAAAGGATATCAATGATGACACTGGGCGGCCGTTTTGTGGAGCACCGCCGACCGGAGTGGCCGAGCGGTTCTAGGCGCTACAGTCTGGAACCGCGCGACCACTACGGTCGCAGGTTCGAATCTTGCCTCGGGCATGGATGTGTGTGATGTCCTTAGGTTAGTTAGGTTTAAGTAGTTCTAGGTTCTAGGGGACTGATGACCTCAGAAGTCAAGTCCCATAGTGCTCAGAGCCATTTGAACCATTTTTTTGTGGAGCACCTCTGCTACCTTTCTTTCACGATTTTGGTTAGACGGATCTACAATGGATTATATTTAAGGGAGGGACTAACTCAGACGCATACTGGGTATAGAAACTGATAGGGATAATCGGGCCCTGGGACTAAATTCAGTATTGACGACTTCAACCGAATCTCATCACCAGTGACACTAATACCTAATTCAGTCATCTTTCTTCGTGGTACGAGAATTAAACTGGAACAACGCTCCTGGATTTTCCTTTGTAAAGGAACATTTTCAAACAGAATTAAGCATTTCTGCTTTTGATTTGCTGTTTTCAATTTCAGTTCCTGTCCCGACCGCAAGTGACTGGACACTAACTGGGGTGCCACCAACACACTTTGCATACGGCCAGAATATCTTTGAATTTTGCGAAAGTTCTTTCGACAATCTTCTGATACGGTAGTCACTGAAGGCTTCATGCACTGCCCTCTTAACGGCCAAACACGTTTCATTCAGCATCTCTCTATCTATAGCCCTACGATTTGTTTTACACCTGGTAAGCAGTATTCTCTGTTCCATTAGAAGTTTCTTGACATTGCCTATATACCATGGGGAGTCCCTCCCATCATGAACTGTTCTACTGGGTATGTATCTATTCAGTTCATAATCAATTATTCTTTTAAACTTCAGCATAATTCCTCTACATGCTCCTGTCCTTAGCTAAAGGTTTCGAGTTCCTCGTAGAAATATGACATGATTGCATCTTTGTCTAGTTTTCTGAACATATACATCTTTTTACTTGTTGTCCCGTGTACTCTGGTCTCCATTGTTGCTATGGTCACTGGTACCGGTTTCAATGCGGACATTCCCATAGAGATTTGTTTTTGCCATTAGATCTATTTTATTACCATCATGAGTGGGGTACAAACTATTTGTTCTAGTTAGTTTTCACGAAAGGTATTTAGTAATGTTTTACAGGATGTCTTGTCACACCCACTGCTAACAAAACTGTAATTATCTCATTTGATTGTTGGATGATTCAAGTCCCCTCCGATGATTACAGTGTGATTAAGGGAGTGACGTATAAGCGAACTGAGGTATTCTCTACAATTTTCGGTTACGTCAGGAGATCAGTTGGCAGTCGATAAAAGAATCAATATTAACTTTATGTCCACACTTGATACTGAATCTTTCTCAAGCAATCTCACATGGAGCATCAATTTCAATCCCTTTGTTGTAGAGAGCAGCGATTAATAAATTCATGGCAACACTGATGCATCGGCTTCAAACGACGGAAGATCTCACGGCGACCCAACCGCAAACTACAATAAATGCTGCCCTATGAGTGTCATCAGCGGCCACTAACAATCGTTTGCTGCAAGCTGGGTTCCTAGCAGATGTGCTGTTCCCTAAATTTCTCCTCAAACTTCGTCACTGTGTATTTCGTCCTTGCCGGTGTAATGAAAGATGCATTAACAGAGATGTGTGGTGGGAAGATATGTTTAGTGAGGCATGAGCGATGTGGGTACGCAGTCTCAAAGGAGAGTTGCATACGAGGAGTAGAGAGTCTTAGGCGGTGATACAGAGAATACCAAACAAAACAGTCCCAGAGCCGGCCGAAGTGGCCGTGCGGTTAAAGGCGCTGCAGTCTGGAACCGCAAGACCGCTACGGTCGTAGGTTCGAATCCTGCCTCGGGCGTGGATGTTTGTGATGTCCTTAGGTTAGTTAG
Source organism: Schistocerca nitens (assembly GCF_023898315.1). Lineage (NCBI taxonomy): Eukaryota > Metazoa > Arthropoda > Insecta > Orthoptera > Acrididae > Schistocerca > Schistocerca nitens. Next base: position 52,736,732 of record NC_064616.1, read on the forward strand.
GTTTAACTAGTTCTAAATTCTAGGGGACTAATGACCTCAGCAGTTGAGTCCCATAGTGCTCAGAGCCATTTTTTGAAACAGTCCCAGAAAATACACTGACGGAAAAAATAGCAACACCAAAAAATAATTAATATAGAGTAATGAAATTGCGGGAATACGTTTGTCTAGGTAACATATTTAAGTGATTAACATTGCAATATCACAGGTTAACGTAAGCGCGAGATAAGCCACTGCAAATATAAAATGATGCTACATTAATAACAGGTGTAAACGCCAGAATTATGAATGCAAGCATGCAGACATGCACCCATTCTCTTGTACAGGTGCCGGAAGACAGTTGCTGGGATGGAGATCCATGTTGTTGCACTGTTGTGGATTGGCAGGAGAGCCAACCCACGAATTTTAGAGGAAGCCAAAAGCCACGCGTTTAAGCTCACGCAGGCTGGCGTGAGGTCTGGAACAGGACAAGGAATTTAGACTTCAGAAAAAAGGAGGTAACTGGTGGAATACTTAACTTTAATCCATTAATGTTGAACGTAGCTCTTGTCTGTACATTATTTACAATATCAATAGTAACTGAACATGGCGCCTTGCTAGGTCGTAGCAAATGACGTAGCTGAAGGCTATGCTAACTATCGTCTCGGCAAATGAGAGCGTATTTTGTCAGTGAACCATCGCTATCAAAGTCGGTTGTACAACTGGGGCAAGTGCTCGGAAGTCTCTCTAGACCTGCCGTATGGCGGCGCTCGGTCTGCCATCTCTGATAGTGGCGACACGCGGGTCCGACGTATACTAACGGACCGCGGCCAATTTAAGGGCTACCACCTAGCAAGTGTGGTGTCTGGCGGTGACACCACATTCCTCCCCCGCAAATCGGCGTACGGTTGTGTTATACGGCTTCCGCCCGCCGTGGGGAGGACCCCATGTTGACGTATGCGACGAGGTGGGGAGCCTAACAACAGGCGAGGCTGTGCCACCCGCACCCTGCCATTCGGACCGCGGGGAACTAGAAAACGCCTGGAAACCTACTCCAGGGTGCACGCCAACATGCGGTGTATGCGCCCGTAGAGAGACAGGTGGGGCCGAAGGGTCGACCTCCATCGGGCCGGGGCACCCGACGGGCGAAGACGACATATGGTCCGGAGCGGGCAAGATTTCCATGTCGGAGGACAACTGGTCACGGGAAGCGATCGGCGGCGCGTGACCCAGGGAGGCGCCCGGCGGTTGCAGCGACGCGTCCACTGCAGGCGTCGCCGGCGGGAGAACAGGCGGTGGCGGCGGTGGCGGCGGCGCATCGCCATGGGGCAAAATGGAAGGCAGCGTCGGAAACACCTGGAGCTGAGGCGAGCCAGCAGATGGGTTCCCAGGGCGCTGACCGGACGGCACCGTCGCTGAAAGCAGACGGCGAGCGGCAGATCCTGTGCGACGACAGAGGCGCAGCTGATGGAGATGCCGACGCACCTCACCAGAGGCCCCCAAAACCAGATACATAGCGCGGCCGAGACAGCGAAGAATGCGCCCTTCAAGCCAACGCCGTGAACCTCGATAGTGACGATAGTAGACAACGTCGCCTGGAGCAAAAGCAGGTGTCTGCCACTGCACAGGAACCTGATGCGGCGGATGTAGCAAAGACATCAAGGTTCGATGAGGACGACCGTGGAGCAACTCAGACGGCGAGCGACCATCTCGGGGCTGAGAGCGATACAAGGATAAAGAGAGCAATAACGCGTCCTCCCGAAATTGCGACTCTTTCAACTTCAACATCTGTGACTTGAAAGTCCTGACCAATCGTTCAGCGGCACCGTTTGACTGTGGCGAAAACGGCGCGGACGTCAGATGTTGACTACCATTGGCCTTGCAGAATGACTGAAATTCTGCGGACATGAATTGTGGGCCATTGTCGGAAACAATAGTCTGTGGAAGGCCTTCAATGAAGAAGATAGCAGATAACGCTTGGATGGTGGCAGATGACGTCGTGGAAGACATCCGGACAACAAAAGGAAAATTACTGAATGAATCTACCAGAACCGACCATCGAGCATTCCAGAATGGACCAGCAAAATCGATGTGTAAGCGTTGCCAAGGGGAAGTGGCTTTTGGCCATGCAAAGAACTTCCGCGGTGGGGCGGATTGTTGTTCGACACACGCCATGCAAGAAGAGCACATATTCGTAATCTCAGCATCGATTCCGAACCAAGTACAGTGCTGACGAGCAAGTTGTTTCGTTTTCACCATACCCCAATGTCCTTGGTGGAGAAGCCGTAAGACAGAGGACTGTAACGAACGTGGGACCACGACCCTGGACTGATCATTATCAGAACGCAACAGCAAAACACCACGTCGTACAAAAAGTCTCTTCTTGTGAGCAAAAAATCGGCGAACCAACGGATCCCCGATCCGTGACTTTGACAAGGGCCATTGCGTAGCAACAAAGTGCAGAACGGTAGCAAGGACAGGGTCAGCAGCTGTAGCTGTGGCTGTAGCTACACGACGAAAATCAATCGGAAACGATTCGACCACGTCATCGGTTTCCGCATCAATGAACACGCAAGCAAGTTCGGAGGAATCGAATGCTCTATCCTCAGCAACAGGCAAACGGGACAACGCATCGGCGTTTCCGTGCTTAGCAGTGGACCGATACAAGATATCGTCGCGGTACTGCGAGAGGAAAATAGACCAGCGAATGAATTTCTGCGCTGTACGTGGAGGTACAGGCTTGTTCGGATAGAAAAACGATGTCAAAGGTTTGTGGTCTGTGATGATGGTAAAGTGACGACCATACAAGAAATCATGAAACTTTGTAACGCCGGCCGCGGTGGTATAGCGGTTCTAGGCGCGCAGTCCGGAACCGCGCGACTGCTATGGTCGCAGGTTCGAATCCTGCCTCGGGCATGGATGTGTGTGATGTCCTTAGGTTAGTTAGGTTTAAGTAGTTCTCAGTTCTAGGGGACTGATGACCACAGATGTTAAGTCCCATAGTGCTCAGAGCTATTTGAACCATTTTTTGAAACTTTGTAACACCAAATACGAGAGCCAATGCTTCTTTCTCGATCTGTGAATAATGTCTTTGCGCAGACGAGAGCAATTTGGACGCAAAGGCAATAGGGTGATCGTGCGATCCATCTGTGTGCGGAAGCACAGCACCGATCCCGAAATCCGATGCATCCACCATCAACAAAAGGGGCTTCTGGGGATCGAATGGCGTAAGGCAAGTATTGGAAAGCAACGCCGATTTCAACTGGCGAAAGGCGCGTTCGCATTCCGTCGTCCAGACGAACGGAACACCTTTACGCCGTAAGCGATGAAGCGGAGCTGAAATGGAAGAGGCGTGGCGCACATATTTATGGTAATAGATGATTTTTTCCAGCACACTCTGTAGCTGCTTCAAATTCTGCGGCGAAGGCAAGTCTTGTATGACACGGAGGTGCTCGGGACTGGGATGTATGCCTTGGGCATTGAGTACATGTCCCAGGTAGGGTAAGTCACGAGCAAAAAACACACATTTGTCCTTCCGCAAGCGAAGACCATTTTGTCGCAAGACCTGAAATAATGTTCTGAGATTGGCTAAATTTTCTTCTTCCGTCTTTCCGGAGATCACAATATCGTCCAGATAGTTTGCTGCAGTAGGGACCGACGCACAAACTGTTTGTAGATATTGCTGAAACAATGCAGTCGTGTGAATCGATACAAAGCAAGATGCGTGTTAACCACCAAAACGCGCTGGGAGTCTTCGTCCACCGGTATTTGCAAGTACGCATCTGCCAGGTCCAACTTCGAAAAATATTTATCCGGGCACAGTTTGTCAAAAAGATCTTCCGGACGGGGTAAAGGAAAAGTTGCAATCACTAGTTGTGGATTCACTGGTGCCTTGAAGTCCACACAAAGTCTCAATTTTCCAGAAGGTTTTGGCAAAATTACTAAGGGTGATGCCCAGAGAGAAGCCTGCACACGTTCAATCACACCTTGTGATTTCAAATCGTGTAATGTTTTTGCGACCTCATCACGCAATGCGTGGGGAACATTGCGTGCTCTGAAAAATTTCGGTTGCGCATTTACTTGCAGTTCCAAATGTGCTTTATAGTTCTTAGCGCAACCAAGGCCCGGTGCAAAAATGTCTGCAAATTCTTCACATAGACGAGAAACACTGTCTGAAGGCACAGTCTGGTTCACTGATAGGACCTGATTTACTATAGACAAGTTAAACAACTGAAATAAATCGAAACCAAACAAGTTCACTGCAGAAGAAGAACGAAGGACGTACAATGACACAAGTTTTGTTTGTCCCTTGTATGTTGCAAGAAGGCGGCACTGTCCTAACAGAGGGAGCCCGTGACCTGAAGACGTAGTTAGCTTAACATTTGCGGCACGCAACGGAGGTGTGCCCAGCTGTTTGTATGTGTCTTGATTGATCAGTGAAACTGCAGCTCCGGTATCTTGCTGGAATGGTATCACTTTGCCGTTAATGTCCAAGTCCACAAAAAGTTTATTGTCCTGCTGACGACAAGAGCGACTGCCTCGTGCAATGTGAACTGACACTGGTACAAAATCACTTGCGACTTGACGGGATTTCCGGCGATGTCGACGCACACTATCTGTGTTAGAGAGAGTGGCACTGGGTGGAGTGGTATGAACTACATGAATTTCCATGGGCGAAGTTTCACGAACCGGAGTATCCTTGGTTCGATTCCGATTCCGGCGCGATGCAAAGGGCCTGGAATGATTGTGAGTGTCCGATCTGAGATTTTTCTGGCAAACACTCTGAACATGTCCCTTTTTATTACAGAAAAAGTAAATAGCCTGGCGTGACGGGCAATTCTCACTCGAATGTCTAGTAGCATACCGCGGGCATGAATTTAGCACTGCATTTGCTTGCCTGCACGGCATACGTGGCTGAGAGCCTGGTGGCAGCTGCGCGGCCGGCTGCGAGGGCTGTTTACCGCCCCGTGCAGCTCGCCCGGCGGGCCGGTTAACGTGACGCACGGCTGGTGAAGTTTCAAATGATTCCTGAGCAAATTCAAGTGTGTCCTGCCGATCAAATATGTCCATCACTTGTTGAAGGGAGGGATTGACTAGTTTCAAAATCTGTTCCCTTATACGAACATCAGAAACGTTCTGTGCAATTGCATCACGTACCATAGTATCTGAATAAGGGAGTCCACATTGACACTCAAATGCACAATCCCTAGTAAGGCCTTGCAAGGTTGCAACCCACTCCCTATTAGTCTGACCTGCCGTACGTTTTGTACGAAAGAAGGTATACCGTTTGGCAACTACACTGACTGATTCTTTGAAATATGCATCTAATGCAGACAAAATTTCGTCGTAGGACAGAGCTACTACGTCGCGTCGGGGAAATAATTTGACTATCACACGGTACGTGGTCACCCCAACGGAGGAAAGCAGAAAAGGCTGCCGCTCATTACCTTGAATTCTGTAGGCGGCGAGATGGAATCCAAATTGGCGTGACCACTCCGTCCAGCTTTCCAGTGCCGCATCAAAAGGACGAAAAGTTGGTGCAACTGCGTGTTGTGGCTGTGTTAGCGGTGGAGCGGCGGCTGCCGCATCTTTTTGCATTGCACGTTGACCCTGGACGAGCTGTCCAAGGGCATCCAGTAAGGCCTGCGTCTGCTGATTCTGTAAGTGATAAAATTCGGACAGTACATCTGGAGATGGTGGCGAAGCCATTACACAAGTAAATCAGGGCAGTATACTTAAGAACGCAGTTTTGCCTCGTCGCCAAAATGTTGTGGATTGGCAGGAGAGCCAACCCACGAATTTTAGAGGAAGCCAAAAGGCACGCGTTTAAGCTCACGCAGGCTGGCGTGAGGTCTGGAACAGGACAAGGAATTTAGACTTCAGAAAAAAGGAGGTAACTGGTGGAATACTTAACTTTAATCCATTAACGTTGAACGTAGCTCTTGTCTGTACATTATTTACAATATCAATAGTAACTGAACATGGCACCTTGCTAGGTCATAGCAAATGACATAGCTGAAGGCTATGCTAACTATCGTCTCAGCAAATGAGAGCATATTTTGTCAGTGAACCATCGCTAGCAAAGTCGGTTGTACAACTGGGGCGAGTGCTCGGAAGTCTCTCTAGACCTGCCATGTGGCGGCGCTCGGTCTGCAATCTCTGATAGTGGCGACACGCGGGTCCAACGTATACTAACGGACCGCGGCCGATTTAAAGGCTACCACCTAGCAAGTGTGGTGTCTGGCAGTGACACCACATGTACTACGGCGGTAAATACAGTATCGAAAAATGGTTCAAAAGGCTCTGAGCGCTATGGGACTTAACATCTGTGGTCATCAGCCCCTAGAACTTAGAACTACTTAAACCTAACTAACCTAAGGACATCACACACATCCATGCCCGAGGCAGGATTAGAACCTGCGACCGTAGCGGTCGCGAGGTTCCAGACTGAAGCGCCTAGAACCGCTTGGCCACCGGCGGCCGGCCAGTACAGGGTCGGCTAATGCTATTTTTGGTGACGCTGTAGGTGTCAGACGATGATTGGAGACAGATCTGGTGATCGAGCAGGCCAAGGTAACATGTCGACACTGTACAGCATGTTTGGTCACAACAGTCTTATGAGGGTGAGTGTTATCCTGATGGAAAGCACCCTTTCGAATGCTGTTCATGAATGGCAGCACAACAGGTCGAATCACCAGAATGACGGACTGATTTGTAGTCAGGGTGCGTGGGACAGCCACGAGATTTCTCCCGTTGTCATAAGAAATCGCACCACAAACCATAAATCCAGGTGTAAGTGCAGTGTATCTAGCACGCAGACAGGTTGGTTGCAGGCCCTCAACTGCCATCCTTGTAACCAACAAACGGCCATAAATGACACCAGGAACAACCAGCTTTCGTCGGAAAACACAACACACCTGCCCCCTGCCCTCCAACGAGCTCTTGCTTGAAAACACTATACTCACGAATGGTGGTGGTTTGGGGTCAGTGGAATGCACGCTACAGGGCTTCAGGCTCGGAGCTGTCCTTTAAGTAACCAATTTGTAACAGTTCGTTGTGTCACTGTGGTGCCAACTGCTGCTCAAATTGCTGCGGCAGATGCACTATGATGCGTCAGAGCCATACGCCGATCACGATGTTCTTCCCTCTCGACAGTGCCACGTGGCCATCTGGAGCCCGGTATTCTTGAGACCGTACTTTCTCGTAACCACCGCTACCGGCAATCATGTACAGTGACTAGATTCCTACCAAATCGTTCTGTAATATCGCAGAAGGAACACCCTGCTTTTCGCATCCAGATTACACGATTTCATTCAAACTCAGTGAGGTGATGATATTGGCGTCTTTGACGCCTGAAAGGCCTGACTAACATCCACTCACTACGTCCAATCCCAAAGCTAATTAACGTTCACGACCGGTACAGCATGCATTTAAAGCAAATCTGATTTGCAATCTCATGGTGGCGCTACTAGAGCCACTCTTATGTGACTGGTGCGAAACTGGAACAGACATTATCTTTGAGATGTAGAAAGAAGGCTACCAACTTTCGTTTACATACTTCTTGGTACTGCGATTTTTTTCCGTTAGTACATATCTTACATAAAATTTAACATTGTTATTCCCCAAAGATATACACAGTGTCATACGAGGAACTGCAGTGTAACAAAAGGCCTTAATGGAGTTGTAGTTATCTAGCTATGTGTGCATTAGGAAGTTTTATTTTACACTGTCCTGTCACGTTAATGTGACCAACTGTCAAAAGCCTGAATAACCAAATTTGGCCGCGAGGACCGTTGCGAGACTTGCAGGAAGATCGTCAATGAGATTCTGGAAGGTCCTGACAGAGATGTGGAGCAATGCCGACTCCAGTGCTGTGGCCAGCTGCGCTAGGTTTCCCGGTTCAGGAACCACGGCGGACACCGCGCTCGTAGTCGTCTCACAGATTCTCGACTGCGTTTAAATCGGGGTGTTTGGTGGCCAGGGGAGTACGGTATACTCATCCCGGTACTCTTAGAATAACGCACGCACACTGCGAGCTGTGTGACACGTTCCGTAGTCCTGCTGGTGTAGACGCCATTGTGCCGAGGTCCATACCTACTGCTTGTAGGTACGGACATGGTCCCCGAGGATAGATACGTACTTGTGTTGTTCGTCCATTGTACCTACCGGGGAATGCCTCAGGCCTGGATCCTTCCGACAATTGTTGCAGCGTATTTACTTTCAGTCGTTTCACGCTGTAGACGCCAATGGCTATCTGTCCGATTGGACATGAAACGTGATTCATCTGAAAAAGCCACCTGTCGCCACTCAGTGGACGTCCAGTGCGGTACTGGCGTGCTAACTCCAGCCTTCGTCGATAATGAACGGCGGTCAGCATGGATGCATGAAACAGGAGCCTGCTGCGGAGGCCCACTCGCAGCAACATTCGCTGAACGGTCGTTAAGAAGACGCTATTGGTGGCCCCTTGGTCAGCTGCTCAACAGTGGCACGTCTATTCCCATACACATTTCCAAAGCCGTTGTTCACCCCGTCATCTATGGCCCGTGGTGAACCACAGCTGCCTTGGCGCCTATTTTGGATAGCGCCATTTTGTCATGTGCGGTATACTTCAAACATGGCGGCACGTGAATGGTTTATAAACTCCGCCATTTCGGAAATGCTTCCATCCTTGGCCCGAAAGCCAATGATTATCGCCTTCTGGACGTCAGATAAATCTGTTCGTTTCCACAGTACAATGATTGTACTCTTTTCTGCGTCCACCGACGCCGTTTATATACCCTTCCCCTCTAGTGCTGCCACCTGCCGGCTGTGAGTAGTAGTTGTACGTAGACGTCGAACATAAGTGGTGGCCACATTAAAGTGACTAGACTGTGTAATAATCAAAGTGGCTGTAAAGCAGACAGTATCGATTTTAAATGTAACAGTCGTGAGAAAGAAGCAAAACCTTCAAGCTTAATTAACGTCAGGTAAAATGAAACATTACGAACAACGAATTAGGACGGAAGTGAGCACCATTAAACAAAGTTAAGATTTGTAACATTACATTTGATGTTTCGTCACAGAAATAAGGCTGACCGTCACTCAGTTAAAACAGCTTAATTCCCGTAGCTCTGCAATCTTCCTCTCCCTGGACCTCGAACATGCCTATGACCGCGTATGGCATTCCGGTCTCCTCTTCAAGCTCCAAACCTTCGTCCTTCCCATTAACTACGTCCGTCTCATCGGCTCCTTTCTCTCCCACCGCCCTTCCTACGTCACCATCCATAACACGGATTCCTACACCTTTTTTCCCTCTGCGGTGTGCCCCAAGGCTCTGTCCTCTCCCCCCTTCTGTACCTTTTGTATACAGCGGACATGCCGCCGCCGTCACCCCCCGTCCACCTTCTCCAGTTTGCCGATGACACCGCCTTCCTTGCCCTCGCTCCCACCCTGCAGCTTTCCTTCCCAACACCTTCTCCAATCCCATCTTGACCGGTGCAACCAGTGGTTGCTCAAGGTCAATCCCTCCAAAACCCAGGCGATCATTGTAGGCAAAACCACCCCTTCCTTCCGACTCCTTGATTTCCATCTAACCATGTCTGGCCGTCCTATCGCCCTCACCCCAACCCTTAAGTACCTTGGCGTCACCCTCGACCGTCGCCTATCCTGGACCCCCCATCTCCGGACAATCCAAGCCAAGGCACGCTCCGGTCTCCGTCTCCTCAAGCTCCTTTCCAGCCGTATGTGGGGTCTGGACCCCTCCACCATCCTCCACACCTATAAATCCCTCGTCCGCCCTATCCTCTGTTACGCCCATCCTGCCTGGATCTCCACCCCCTCTTACAAATCCCTTCAGATCCTTGAACGCCATGCTCTCCGCCTCGCCTATCGCATCCGTCTCCCCTCCCCCACGCAGATCATGTATGACCTCATTCCGTTCCCCCACCTCCTCCTTTTCCTTGAAAGGATATGGATCCTCTACACCTCCCGTAAACTCGATTCTCCTCACCCGCTTCTGCCAGCTCTCCCTCCCTGATGATGCCCTCCATCTACCCCTCCTACCAACTTTGATCCTCCCTCCCTCTTCCTGTGTTTGTTACTTTGGGCACCCTCCCTTCTCTCCCCCTTCCCTCCCTCCTCCCTTTCTCCCCACTCCTCCCCCGGGCTTCCCCTCCAGCCCTTCCTCCATCTTCTACTTCCGTCTCCTCCACCACTGGCATCCTTGCTCACCCCTCTCCCTCCCACTCCCCCTTCTTCCCCTCTTGGCAGGTCCTCGGACTCGTACACGCTCTGTGGACATTTGCGTGCAGGATATCATAGCCATCAGTTTCGCGTGTGTGTGCCGTCGTTTTGTGTTTTTAGTGTCTGCCGTCACGCTCATACGTTCACTTGTGCTGTCAGATTCATCAGTGTTATGTGCGCCTTGTCAACATGATTTCAGTGTCGTTATCGTCGAGTGTGAACAGCTCTGTGTTTTTTTGTATTTCTGTGTCCACTATTTTTTGCCTGTCACTGTGTTTATTCTGGATCTCCATTCTGTGTTTTATCATTGTCAACTCTATGGCTGAAGAGCGGCGTAGCATGACGTTGACACCCTACCTGACTGTACAGGTATGATAATAACAATAAAGAAAAAAAACGGTTAAAGTGATTATGAAAATAAGGAAACTTTTTTGTCAGTGGATGAAGCTGGCTGGAAAGTACAGCTTCTCTTTGTCAGTAATGGGGTATATTATACAACATTGGACACCATAGGCCTCGTTTAGCGTGTTATTCTAGGATTTTTACATCCAAGCGATCCAGCAATACAATAATCTGCCCACGTCAGAAATGGCTCATCCGACGCCTCTTCATGTCTGGTGAGCAGAATTTCTTGCAACAGCTGCAGATCTGCTGTTACCTCGGACACAATGCCATTAACTGACTATACTGGTATTCGTTTACTGCCTATTGGAGACTATGCTCTGAATATTCGCGCTGTCTTCCTAAACGGGGATTATTCCAATACTCGTGGTGCAAGACCACGTTCAGAACTTTACAAAGTAAAATCCTACTCAAGTTCACATCACAGAGCTACAATTCAACTTTTACACACATAACTGATCTTCACAAATTTCAGATGTTAAAAATGTAGCAGCAAAATCAAGAATTCAGTAATAAACATGCAAAAGTATTGATTAGTAGCTGAAGACATAGTACAAGAACCAAGATTTGAATAACCACCGCAAATATTAAGTGAGATGTGTAATCTGTATGATCTCAATAGTCACGTTCCATTAAAAATTGATTTTAAGGCTTTGGAACACGCGTTGTGATCGCATATTACAATTTTTAGAGGTAAAGTAATTCATCTCCTAAAACAGCAAGAACTGCGGAAGCATGGATCGCCAGAATATCAGTTCTCTCTGTTCATTCACAAAATATAAAAAATACTGTAGATAATAGATCTCAGTGTTGATGACATTGTGCCCTCTCACTTGATCCTGGAAAGGTTTTGATTCAAACTGTTCAAAAAAAAAAATGTTTGCATCTCACTCAAGAGATGCATAGTTACTCTCTCTTTTTAAAAAAGTATTATAATTACTACCATAAACCTGTTCTCAGTACTCCTTTGACCACTAGGTCATAGCAGACTATTAAGAATCTCCACTGCATTCTCAGTGCTGTCCACTAGAACGAGCTGACTTTTATACACTGCTTAAGGTTAGCGAAGAGTAGATGGTGCAAAAGGCAAGGACTACTCCGCGCACTAGCCATACGTCACTCACAAATGTACCGCGCCTATTCGACAGCACCTATTTCGTCCAGATCTGTGGTATAATAGCTGAGTACTCGGCCTTTATTCCAATTTTATTAGCCCCTCTCCTTCTCCCCACTCTTTGTCGATCTCCTCCATCCCCTCTCCGTCCATCCCCCTCTCCCCCCCCCCTCTGTCCACCTCCTCCAGCCCCACTGTGTGTCTGTTTCCTCTCTCTCTCTCTCTTTCTACCTCTCTGTTCATCTACTCCTCCGCACTCTATCTGTCCATCTGTTCTTGCACCCGTTCCCCTCAGTCCGTCTACTCTCTCCCTTTCTATCGATCTCCTCCTCCCCCCTCTGAGGAGTTCATTTCCACCTGCCCCTCTATCTCATCATCACTCCCCTTATCTCCTCCTTCTCTCTCTCTACCCACCTCCTCCTTCACCTCTCTCTGCCCATCTCCTCCTCTTTCCTTCCCGTATCCATGTGCCCTTTCTCCCTCTCAGCCTATCCATCTCTTCGTTCCCTCTGCTCTCTCCACGTTATCACACTATCTCCAATAGGAGATTGCTGGTTCTTACCACCACAGTATTTCTTTACAGATAGTAAGTAATAATTGTACCAAGCCTCTCTGAAATTGGTCCAGGTGTTTAGTAGGAGCTTCTTACGCGCAGCTTCGTCAAAGTACGTATATGTCACATACAAGCTGAATCACCTAAAACTTGCATCGCAAATATTCCGTAAATGGAAAGTGCTATTGATGTGCGGTTTTCCATAATGGACTGGTAGTCAGGGGCTCGTATTGTTATCCAATAAACAGACTGAATAATACTTATAAGATATATTTTTTGTGCAAACATAGGCTTTTATACATGAAACAATGTTTACAGACATTAACAGACTAAAAACAGGATGCATTAGAATTTCAGTGGTGTTTGTTGCAGGATATTAGTACTTGTCGTTTACGAGATAGCGTATTTTGCAAAATTTCCACACCAACTCTTGCCTGTGCCACTCAATCTGTGTAGTTTCTAGGTACGATCTTGTTATGTTTGCTTACAGTGTGCTTATGTGTTCCTTGAGTGCAATGCGACTTGCTACTCAGTGTGTGACAGGCAGAGCAGTAGGTTCGTTTTGGACGATGGGATTTACCAACTCAGAAAAAGCCGACATCCTTATTGCGTATGGAGAGTGTAGGAAGAAAGAAGTTCGTTCTTGTACGGTGTATGCGGCAAGATATCATAATAGACGTCAACCATCTCGGCAATTATTTATCAGCCTCTTCAATCAATTGCGTGAAAGTGGTAGTGTAACACCTAGACAACGTAAAAGGAGGAAATAAATGACGAAAGGAAAAGGGGAAATTAGTGTTCTTGCAGTTGATACACACTATATCTCCCGCACAATCGCACAAGGAAGTGGCATGAGTCAGGCAAAGTGTCCTACTCATCATCCATCGATATAGGTTCCACCCCTATCACATTTCTCTCCTCCAAGAGCTGCATGGGAACGATTGTGAGAATCGTGTTAACTTTCTACACGGGCATTAAGTCAGGACACTCCAGATGTATCCCGTATCTTGTTTATTGATGAAGCCACATTTACCAATTATGGCCAAGTAATCCGCAATAACATGCACTATTGGTCTGTTGATGATCCCCGTTGGCTTCGTCAGGTGAAACGTCAGCATCCATGAAGTGTAAACGTGTGGTGTGGGACAATGAAACATCAGCTCATAGGCTCGTTTTTCGTAGACAGAAGACTGAATGCGCGCAAGTATCGCTGTCTCCTATTAGGCCATCTTCCACGGATTCTGTTGTGACTGACAATTCGCAATTTTACAGAAACACAACTTTTATTGAGGTAAGTTCACAGGGTTGATGACTGAACATACAAACGAAAGGTAACAATAACGAAAACAAGTCTCCTAATTGAGGCAAACAAAAATTCACTTCTAATTTTCCACAAAGATTCTTGGTAACACACTCACACACTAGTAACAGTCCAATTCCGATACGTAATTTAATCTTCAACGGTCGCAGTGCCCGATGTCGGCATCCGGCGTGAACCGAACTTCGGGGCTGGTTCTAGCCCCTCTACAGGGTGGTCCATTGACAGTGACCGGGCCAAATATCTCACGAAATAAGCATCAAACGATAAAACTACAAAGAACGAAACTCGTCTAACTAGAAGGGGGAAACCTGATGGCGCTAAGGTTGGCCCCCTAGATGGCGCTGCCATAGGTCAAACGGATATCAACTGCGTTTTTTAAAAATAGGAACCCCCATTTTTAGTACAGTTTCGCATAGTATATAAAGAAATACGAATTTTTTAGGTAGACCACATTTCGCTTCGTGATAGATGGCACTGTAATAGTCGCAAACGTATAAGTACGTGGTATCACGCAACATTCCGCCAGTGCGGACGGTATTTGCTTCGTCATACATAACCCGTGTTAAAATTGACCGTTTACTAATTGCGGAAAAGGTCGATATCGTGTTGATGTATGGCTATTGTGATAAAAATGCCCAACGGGCGTGTGCTATGTATGCTGCTCGGTATCTTGGACGACATCATCCAAGTGTCCGGACCGTTCGCCGGATAGTTACGTTATTTAAGGAAACGGGAAGTGTTCAGCCACGTGTGAAACGTCAACCACGACCGGCAACAAATGATGATAAGTAGGTGTTTTAGTTGCTGTCGCGGTTAATCTGCACATCAGTAGCAGACAAATTGCGCGAGAATCTCAAAAACGTCGGTGTTGAGAATGCTACGCCGGCCGGAGTGGCCGAGCGGTTCTAGGCGCTACAGTCTGGAACCGCACGACCGCTGCGGTCGCAGGTTCGAATCCTGCCTCGGGCTTGGATGTGTGTGATGTCCTTAGGTTAGTTAGGTTTAAGTAGTTTTAAGTTCTAGGGGACTGATGACCTCAGAAGTTAAGTCCCATAGTGCTCAGAGCCATTTGAACCATTTGAGAATGCTACATCAACATTTCTATGCTCCAGGAATTGCATGATGACGACTTTGAACGTCGTGTGCAGTTCTGCCACTGGACACAAGAGAAATTACAGGACGATGACAGATTTTTTGCACGCGTTCTACTATTTAGCGACGAAGAGTCATTCACCAACAGTGCTAACGTAAACTGGCATAATGTGCACTATTGGCAACGGAAAATCCACGATGGCTGCGACAAGTGGAACATCAGCGACCTTGGCGGGTTAATATATGGTGCGGCATTATGGGAGGAAGGATAATTGGCCCCCATTTTATCGATGGTAATCTAAATGGTGCAATGTATGCTGATTTCCTACGTAATGTTCTACTGATGTTACTACAAGATGTTTCACTGCATGACAGAATGGCGATGTACTTCCAACATAATGGATGTCCGGCACATAGCTCGCGTGCGGTTGAAGCGGTATCGAGTAGCATATTTCATGACAGGTGGATTGGCCCGCACGTTCACCGGATCTGACGTCCCCGGATTTATTTATGTGGGGAAAGATGAAGGATATTTGCCATCGTGATCCACCGACAACGCCTGAAACATGCGTCAGCGCATTGTCAATGCATGTGCGAACATTACGGGAGGCGAATTACTCGCTGTTGAGAGGAATGTCGTTACACGTATTGCCAAATGCATTGAGGTTGACGGACATCATTTTGAGCATTTATTGCATTAATGTGGTATTTACAGGTAATCACGCTGTAACAGCATGCATTCTCAGAAATGATAAGTTCACAAAGGTACATGTATCACATTGCAACAATCGAAATAAAATGTTCAAACGTACCTACGTTCTGTATTTTAATTTAAAAAACCTACCTGTTACCAAGTGTTCGTCTAAAATTGAGAGCCTTATGTTTGTGACTATTACAGCGCCATCTATCACAAAGCGAAGAAAGTGGTCCAACTGAAACATTCATATTTCATTACGTACTATACGAATATGTAATAAAAAATTGGGGTAACTCTTTTTAAAAATAACGCATTCGATATCCGTTTGACCTATGGCAGCGCCATTTAGCGGGCCAACCACTGCGCCATCTGGTTTCCCCCTTCAAGCTAGACAAGTTTCGTTCTTTGTAGTTTTTTCGTTAGACGCTTATGTCGTGACATATTTGGCCGGTCACTATCAATGGACCACCCTGTATAGCTGTCTCCAGGCAGTCAAGTTTTGGCGTAGTGATACTTCCTGCAGGCCGTGGCTCGAGCTCCCCCTGCAGGAAGTAGTGCTCGGAATGTCTGTTTCCATTATCTTGTATGTAAATAGCCAGTGTTTACCATGGTGCACCAGTTCGATTACTCCCTCTTCCCGGATATCCACGATCGAACTGACACCTCTGTCCCCCCCCTCGCTCCTGGTTTCCAGTACTTGGATAACATTCCACACACGGAACTCAATGCCCCTATCACTACACAGGATCTCATTGCTACACTCCGCACGAAACGCAACACCGCTCCTGGTCACGATCGTGTCACCTACCGTCACCTTCGTGAAGCTCCTGTCTCTTTCCTCTCCACCCTGGCCAGGCTCTACAATGTAGTCCTGTCCACCGGTTACTACCCCGACCTGTGGAAAACCTCCCGTATCCTCATGTTCCTTAAACCTGGCAAACCGCCGTCCGCCGTCTCCTCCTACCGTCCCATCAGCCTTACCTCGGTCTTCAGCAAGATCCTGGAATCTATCCTCACCCGCCGCATCCACCAGCATCTCCGCCAGCACCGCCTCCTTCCCATTACCCAGTGTGGCTTTCGGCCGTCCTTCTCTTCCGACGACCTTCTCCTTCACCTCACTCATCTCCTTTCCGAACAGCTTAATTCCCGTCGCTCCGCAATCTTCCTCTCCCTGGACCTCGAACGTGCCTATGACCGCGTATGGCATTCCGGTCTCCTCTTCAAGCTCCAAACCTTCGCCCCTCCCGTTAACTACGTCCGTCTGATCGGCTCCTTTCTCTCCCGCCGTCCTTCCTATGTCACCGTCCATAACACAGATTCCCACACCTTTTTCCCCCTCTGCCGGTGTGCCCCAAGGCTCCGTCCTCTCCCCCCTTCTGTACCTTTTGTACACGGCGGACATGCCGCCGCCGTTAGCCCCCGTCCACCTTCTCCAGTTTGCCGATGACACCGCCTTCCTTGCCCTTGCCCCCACCCTACAGCGCTCCCAACACCTTCTCCAATCCCATCTTGACCGGTTCACTGCTTGGTGCAACCAGCGGTTGCTCAAGGTCAATCCCTCCAAAACCCAGGCGATCATTGTAGGCAAAACCACCCCTTCCTTCCGCCTCCTTGATTTCTACATCACCATCTATGGCCGTCCTATCGCCCTCACTCCCACCCTCAAGTACCTTGGCGTCACCCTCGACCGTCGCCTCTCCTGGACTCCCCACCTCCGGACAATCCAAGCCAAGGCACGCTCCCGACTCAGTCTCCTCAAGCTCCTCTCCGGCCGCACGTGGGGTCTGGACCCCTCCACCATCCTCCACACTTATAAATCCCTCATCCGCCCTATCCTTTGTTATGCCCATCCGGCTTGGATCTCCGCCTCCCCTTCCTTTTATAAATCCCTCCAAATCCTTGAACGCCATGCTCTCCGCCTCGCCTATTGCATCCGTCTCCCCTCCCCTACGCGGATCCTGTATGATCTCATCCCCTTCCCCCACCTCCTCCTTTTCCTTGAAAGGATACGGATCCTGTACACCTCCCGCAAACTCGATCCTCCTCACCCGCTCGTCTCCCCAATCCTCTCCCACCCCCGCCCGCTGCCACGCCTGTATGCCCACGTCCCACCTGGTCTCCATCTCTCCACCCTCCTTACCCTCTCCCAAGGTGGCTTCCGCCAGATCCCCTCCCTGATGATGTCCTCCTCCCCTCCATCTACCCCTCCTATCAACTTTGACCCTGCCCCACCCCCCACTTCCGGTGTCCTTTCCTTTAGGCACCCTCCCTCCCTCCCTTCTCTTCCCTTCCCTTCCCTTCTCTTTCCTTTTCCCCCGTCCCCTCCCTCCACCCCTCTTCCCCCCGGGCTTCCCCTCCCACATCCTCCCTCCCCCCTTTCTCCCCTGCCCGTGGCATCTCTGCTCTCCCCTCTCCCTCTCCCACTCCCCTTCCTCCTCCTCCTCTCTTGGCAGGTCCCCGGACTCGCACACGCATAGTGAACATTCGCGCGCCGGAGATCATCGCCATCAGTGTCTAGTGTGTGTGCTTCGTTTTGTGTTTCGTGCAGTTACAACTCAACTGTTCACATGTGCCGTCGCCGTTCTCCGTGTTTTGTGCGCCGTCTCAACAAGTGTTCGTGTTTTTATCGTCCAACGTGAACGGCTTCTTGTTTTTTGTTTTTTGTAACTACTTTCTCTGCCCGCCATTTTTTGTATTGTCTGTGTCACCTATATCATATTATTCTACCCCATAAGGCTGAAGAGCAGCGTATTAAGCTGCTGCCAGCCCGCCTTGTATGAGGTGATTAAAATTACAATAAAGGAAAAAAAAACCATGGTGCATTCCCCCACCTCCTCCTGTTCCTCCAACATCTCCGCATCCTTTACATTGTTCGCAGGCTTGATCCCCCCCACCCTCTGGTTTTCTCCTTCCTCTCCACCCCCCGCCCGTTGCCGCGCCTCTATCGCTGTATCCCTCCCTCTCTCCACCTCCACACCCTCCATCTCCTTCATCAGGGCAATTTCCAACGCGTCCCCCTCCCGGATGACGAACTTCGCCGTGACATATACCCTTCCTTCCAACTATAACCTGGCCTTGTTCCCCCCCCTCTCCCCAGGGCCCCCTTTTCCTCTTTCCTCCCTCTCCCAGAGCGGATTTTCCTCCGTCCCCCCCCTCCCCTGAGACCCTGCACCCCATACTTGCCTCTCTCCTTCCCACATCCCTATCTATCTGGCCCTCTTCCGCGCGCCCCCCGCTCACCTCCCCCATCTCTTCCCCTCCCTCCCTTCTTCAGGTCTCCCTCATCTCCTTGCGCCTGGCAGATCCTCTGTATTGCTCTTCATCAGTGTGCCACATCAGTGTTGTTTAGTGCTGTTTCTCGTGTGCGTCAAGAGGTGTGCTTTTAATTGTGTCCTGCCTTGAGGTTCGCCGTCAGTGTTACGTTATGTGCTATGCCATCCGTCGCTACCTTTATGCTCCAGTCATACTGTGCCTTGTGTGGCTTTTTGTGTGTGCTACTTTTAAACAGTTTTTTTTATCTCCATTTTACAGTCACCCCGTTTTTTGTCTATTGTCTTCCATTATGTTCCCCTTTTTTATATCTATGTTCACCTTATTCTCTCCTTTGCTGTTTTTAAATGTCTTCTATTGTTTTGTTCTATGTCTTTCGGCTGAAGAGCAGCGCCTATGCTGCTGCCAGCCCGCCCCGATGGGGAATTGAAATACAATAAAGGAAAAAAAAAACCATGGTGCATGTGCCACATCAGTGTTGTTTAGTGCTGTTTCTCGTGTGCGTCAAGAGGTGTGCTTTTGTGTCCTGCCTTGAGGTTCGCCGTCAGTGTTACGTTATGTGCTATGCCATCCGTCGCTACCTTTATGCTCCAGTCATACTGTGTCTTGTGTTCTTTTAACCGTCGCAGTGTGTGGCTTTTTGTGTGTGCTACTTTTAAACAGTTTTTTTTATCTCCATTTTACAGTCACACCGTTTTTTGTCTATTGTCTTCCATGATGTTCCCCTTTTTTATATCTATGTTCACCTTAATCTCTCCTTTGCTGTTTTAAAATGTCTTCTATTGTTTTGTTCTATGTCTTTCGGCTGAAGAGCAGCGCCTATGCTGCTGCCAGCCCGCCCCGGTGGGGAATTGAAATACAATAAAGGAAAAAAAACCATGGTGCAACATAAACACTCCCATCACAGCACAAGACATTAAACTTATCCTCTGATCCAAATGCAACACGGCCCCTGGTCACGACTGTGTCACCTACCGTCACCTTCGAGAAAGCCCCTATTCCTTCCTGACTGTCCTCGCCCATCTCTATAATGTCATCCTCTCTACTGGCTTCTGCCAGCCGAATTGGCCGTGCGGTTAAAGGCGCTGCAGTCTGGAACCGCGAGACCGCTATGGTCGCAGGTTCGAATCCTGCCTCGGGCATGGATGTTTGTGGTGTCCTTAGGTTAGTTAGGTTTAACTAGTTCTAAGTTCTAGGGGACTAATGACCTCGGCAGTTGAGTCCCATAGTGCTCAGAGCCATTCTACTGGCTTCTACCCTGACCTGTGGAAGACCTCCCGCATCCTCTTATTCCTGAAACCCAACAAACCCCCTTCTGCCGCTTCTTCCTATCGTCCCATCTGCCTCACCTCCGTCTTTAGTAAGGTCTTTGAATTCATCCTCTCCCGCCGTATCCATCAGCACCTTGCTCAACACCACCTCCCCCCCCTTACCCAGTGTGGCTTCTGACCCTCCTTCTCTGCTGAAGACCAACTCTTTAACCTTGTTCACCTTCTGTCCCTCCAGCTCAACTCCCGTCGCTCCGCCATTTTTGTTTCCCTCGACCTCTTAAATGCCTATGACCGTGTATGGCATCCCGGTCTCCTCTTTAAACTCCAAACCTACGCCCTGCCTATCAATTTTGTCCGTCTGGTCGCTTCCTTCCTCTCGCACCGTCCTTCCTATGTCACCCTCCACAACACCAACTCCCGTATCTTTCATCCCACGGCTGGTGTTCCCCAGCGTTCTTTCCTCTCCCCTCTCCTATATCTCTTGTATACAGCTGATATGCCCAAGCCACCCCCACCAGTCCACCTTCTCCAGTATGCTGATGACACCGCCTTCCTGGCTCTCTATCCTACCCTTCAACGGTCTCAACGTACCCTCCAAACCAACCGTAACCAGTTCACCACTTGGTGTAACCAGTGGTTCCTCCATCTCAACCCCTCCAAAACCCAGGCAATCATCATAGGCCGCACCACTCGCTCCGTTCGCCTCCATGATTTCTACCTCACCCTTTATGGTCGTCCCATCCAGCTCACCCCCACCCTGAAATACCTTGGCTTCACCCTCGACCGACACCTCACCTGGACCCCTCATCTCCAGACCATCCAGCAGAAAGCCCATTCCTGCCTCCGCCTTCTGAAACTCCTGTCTGGCCGGACATGGGGATTGCATCTTTCGACCATCCTCCACACCTACAAATCCCTCACCGTGCTATCCTCTGTTATGCCAGCGTTGCCTGGATCTCCGCCCCCACCCGCTTTTAAATAGCCCTCCAAATCCTTGAACGCCATGCACTCCGCCTTGCCTTCCGTATCCACCTTCCTTCCCCCACACGGCTCCTATATGAACTGATCCCCTTCACCCACTTCCTCCTGTTCCTCCAACATCTCCGCATCCTTTACATTATCCACAGGCTTGATCCCCCCCACCCTCTGGTTTCCTCTTTCCTCTCCACCCCCCGCCCATTGCCACGCCTCTATCGCTGTATCCCTCCCTCTCTCCACCTCCGCACCCTCCATCTCCTTCATCAGGGCAATTTCCAACGCCTCCCCCTCCCGGATGACAAACTTCACCGTGACATCTACCCTACCTTCCAACTATGACCTTGCCTTGTTCCCCCCCCCCTCCCCAGGGCCACCTTTTTCCTCTTCGCTCCTTCTCCCAGTGCGGATTTTCCTCCTTTCCCCCCCCCCCCTCCCCTGAGACCCTGCACCCCATACTTGCCTCTTTCCTTCCCACATCCCTCCCTACCTGGCCCTCCTCAGCGCGCCCCCGCTCTTCTCTCCCATCTCTTCCCCTCCCTCCCTTCTTCCGGTCTCCCTCATCTCCTTGCGCCTGGCAGATCCTCTGTTTTGATCATCGTCAGTGTGCCACATCAGTGTTGTGTTTAGTGCTGTTTCTCCTGTGTGTCAAGAGGTGTGATTTTAATTGTGTACTGCCTTGAGGTACGCCATCAGTGTTTGTTATGTGCTACGCCATCCGTCGATACCTTTTATGCTCGAGTCATAATGTGCCTTGTGTTCTTTTAATTGTCGCAGTGTGTGGCTTTTTGTGTGTGCTACTTTTAAACAGTTTTTTTATCTCCATTTTACAGTCACCCCGTTTTTTGTCTATTGCCTTCCATGATGTTCCGTTTTTTTATATCTATGTTCGCCATATTCTCTCCATTGTTATTTTTAAATGTCTTCTCTTGTTTGTTCTATGTCTTTCGGCTGAAGAGCAGCGCATATGCTGCTGTCAGCCCGCCCCGATGGGGAATTGAAATACAATAAAGGAAAAAAAAACATGGTGCATACCTACCCCCTATCTCCCCTGCCCATGGCATCTGCTCTCCCCTCTCCCACCCCCCCTCCTCCTCTCTTGGCAGATCCCCGGACTCGTACACGGTTAGTGAACATTCACGCACCAGAGATCAACGCCTTGTGTTCTGTGTGTGCCGTCGTTTTGTGCTTAAGTGGTTCAGTGTTATTTTTTTTGTGCACCTACGTTCACGTATGACAATTTTCGTCTCTGTCTGTGTCCAAGTGTCTGAACAATTTTATTTTGGACTCCGTTTGTCTATGTTTATATGTCCGCCATCTTTTTTTCTAATTGTCTTCATTTGGATCTTTGTGTTTCTCTGCGGCCAAAGAGCGGCGTCGTATGCTGCTGCAGAAAAAAAAAACCATGGTGCATGCCTACTGGGATACCCTTTCCACCCTGGTCGATAGCCACCCATTCACCTACCACCACCCTGACGATGTAACCCATGCCGCCTCCTTTCTCCAGCAGACCTTGTCTGAGGCCATGGAGGCCCACGTCCCTACTGTCGCCGTCCACCCGCACTGTCCTCCCTAACCCCCACAGGCCGTCCTCCTCCTCTGTGAATCCCGCCATCTCTACCGTGCCCTCCTCCGCACCCGTGACCCGGACACACTACGACGCCATCGGCTACCCCAGCGACACATTCGTAACTTGCTCGCTGCTAAGAAAACGCCGGGACTGGCGACAGACATGCACCTGTTTAAATGCTACCCTACCTATCAACTCGTCCAAGTTCTGGTCAGCGTTCCATCGCCTTACCGGAACTAAACCCTCCCCCTACTATCCTCTTCTTCATGATGATCACCCCTTCCCTGACTCCCTTAGTAAGGCCAATCACTTTGACTCCTACCTCTCCGATGTATTTTACATCCCCAATGATCCCCAGTTCGATTACTCCCTCTTCCCGGATGTCCGCGATTGAACTGACACCTCTGTCCCTCCCCTCATACCTGGTTTCCAGTACTTGGACAACATTGCACACACGGAACCCAATGTCCCTATCACTACACAGGATCTCATTGGAACACTCCGCACAAAACGCAACACCGCTCCTGGTCACGATTGTGCCACCTACCGTCACCTTCTGTCTCTTTCCTCTCCACCCTGGACAGGCTCTACAACAGGGCTTCACAACATACGTGCTCGCAGAGCAAGCTGTGAGCAGCAAGGCGCGAGCACGGAGCAGCGCGAGCACGTTACCCCCACTACCGGACCAGAGCGGAGAGTGGGGAGAGTCACGTGGGGTACACAACAGCTGCCGCCAGTCAATGTAAATCCGCGGCCACCTGCAGGGATATCACTCACGAATTATTACTGCGACAAATGAAACAAATAAAGGAGAATGTACACGTGCCACATAATTTTATTAGCTTAGTGTATGCCTCTACCATCTGTAGACACTGAAACTAAAGAATTCCACGACAATCCTATATTTTCAACACTTTCTTCAACACTACTTAAAATATCACTTCCGGTTGTAGTGTTCTTCATGGCTACTACATCGAGGAGCTCCTCCCTCACCTGAAGATCTCTATTAACACCTCTAATAAATATGGCAAGCTGCGCTGTTCCAGTGATATCAACACTTTCGTCCAGAGCTAGAGAATACGCCATAAAATCTTTACAGATATTTGCAAGCTGGCTCTGGACGTCGTCTGCCATGTCCTGTATGCGACGCATAATGGTCATGTTAGATAATGGCACAATCCGACACTGTTCAACTTGAGATGGACGCAAATGTTCCGCTGCAACTACCAAACATTCTTTTATTAAATCGCCATCAGTTAAGGGGCGCAGGGATTTTGCTAAAAGCAAAGCAATTTTGTAACCCACTCTGAGAGCTGCCTCAGTTGATTTTTCTTCGTCGTCCAGATCTTCGGATAGCTTCGTTTTAAGTTTAATAACTTCCTGTGCACGATCTGGTCAATCACATTTTCCACGTCCGTAGTCTTTCGCGTGGTACGACATATAATGTCACTGCAAATTAAATTTCTTAAAAGAATTCAGCGTTTTGTGACATACTAAACATTTTGCAACACCATCTTTTTCTGTAAACAGATACAATTCCTCCCCATGGGGGTTGAACTGCGAAAGCATGGTTAGGGTTACACAACGGCGACTTCACAAGATTCTTAACCAGCGAAATGACTGTTAAGAGCTGATCGTAGTACTTCAAACGTTACACAGTTGGCGCGAATTCAATAGGCACGCTGCAGCTCTATTCAAACGTGCGCGCGCATTTCCCCTCCCTCCCCTCCCTCCCTACTCCGCGACCTTGCAGCTGCTCGCGAGCACGTGCCTGAGCAGAAGCGAGTACTCGCGCTCACAACAGGCGAGTTGTTAACCCCTGCTCTACAATGTAGTACTGTCCACCAGTTACTACCCCAACCTGTGGAAAACCTCCCGTATCCTGATGTTCCTTAAACCTGGCAAATCGCCGTCCGCTGTCTCCTCCTACTGTCCCATCAGCCTTACCTCGGTCTTCAGCAAAGTCCTGGGATCTATCCTCACCCGCCGCATCCACCAGCATCTCCGCCAGCATCGCCTCCTTCCCGTCACCCAGTGTGGCTTTCGGCCGTCTTTCTGTTCCGATGATCTTCTCCTTCACCTCACTCTTCTCCTTTCCGACCAGCTTAATTCCCGTCGCTCCGCAATCTTCCTCTCCCTGGCCTCGAACGAGCTTATGACCGCGTATGGCATTCCAGTCTCCTCTTCAAGCTCCAAATCTGTGCCCTTCCCATTAACTACGTCCGTCTGATCGGCTGCTTTCTCTCCCATCGTCCTTCGTACGTCACCATCCATAACACGGATTCCTACACCTTTTTCCGCTCCGCCGGCGTGCCCCAAGGCTCCGTCCTCTCCCCCCTTCTGTACCTTTTGTATATGGCGGACATGCCGCCGCCGTCACCCCCTGTCCACCTTCTCCAGTTTCCTGATGACATCGCCTTCCTTGCCCTTGCCCCCACCCTGCAGCGCTCCCAACACCTTCTCCAATCCCATCTTCACCGGTTCACCGCTTGGTGCAAACAGTGGTTGCTCAAGGTCAATCCCTCCAAAACCCAGGCGATCATTGTAGGCAAAACCACCCCTTCCTTCCGCCTCCTTTACTTCTATCTCACCATCTATGGCCGTCCTATCGCCCTCACTCCCACCCTTAAGTACCTTGGCGTCACCCTCGACCGTCGCCTCTCCTGGACTCCCCATTTCCGGACAATCCAAGCCAACGCACGCTCCCGACTCCGTCTCCTCAAGCTCCTTTCTGACCTTACATGGGGTCTGGACCCCTCCACCATCCTCCACACCTATAAACCCCTCATCCGCCCTATGCTTTGTTACGCCCATCCGGCCTGGATCTCCGCCCCCCCTACCTTTTATAAATCCCTCCAAATCCTTGAACGCCATGCTCTCCGCCTCGCCTATCGCATCCGTTTCCCCTCCCCCACGCGGATCCTGTATGATCTCATCCCCTTCCCCCACCTCCTCCTTTTCCTTGAAACGATACAGATCCTGTACACCCCCCGCTAACTCGGTCCTCCCCATCCGCTTGTCTCACCCATCCTCTGCCACCCCCACCCGCTGCCCCGCCTGTATTCCCACGTCCCACCCGGTCTCCATCTCTCCACCCTCCTTACCCTCTCCGAAGGTGGCTTCCGCCATCTCCCCCTCCCTGAAGATGTCCTCCTCCCCTCCATCTACCCCTCCTATTAACTTAGATCCTCCCCCCCACTTCCTGTGTCACTTCCTTTAGGCACCCTCCCTCCCTTCTCTTCCCTTCCCTTCTCTTTCCTTTTCCCCCATCCCCTCCCTCCTCCCCTCTTCCCCCGTTCTTCCCCTCCCCCTTCCTCCCTCCCTCTATCTCTCCTGCCCATGGCATCTCTGCTCTCCCCTCTCCCTCTCCCATTCCCCTTCCTCCTCCTCCTCTCTTGGCAGGTCCCCGGACTCGCTCAGTGAACATTCGCGTGCCGGAGATCATCGCCATCAGTGTTTCGTGTGTGTGCCTTCGTTTGTGTTTAGTGTTTGTTCGCCGTCACGCCACCATCGTTCACGTGCCATCGCCATCATCCATGTTATGTGCGCCGTGTCACCTAGTGTTAGTGATGTTTCTCGTCCAGCGTGAACAGCTCCATGTTTTTTTGTTTCTTAGTGTCTACATTTTTTGCCCATCGTTTTGACTGTATTCTCTGTGCCACCTTTTTGTAATACTTGTTGTCAAACTCAAGGCTGAAGAGCAGCGTACTATGCTGCTGACAGCCCGCCTTCGTATAAGGTGTTTAAAATCACAATAAAGAAAAAAAAAGGTGCTAATGCCCTAGTGGCACCACCACCACCTCCTCCGCTCCCAAAAAGGCCTATACCCCGTCCTCCTTCCCTCCACCCCAAGAAGCCATGGATGTCTCCTCGTCTGGCCCTGCACCCTCCGCCTCCTCCTCCTCCTCCTCCTCGTCCTCCACCTCCTGCCCCCCTCTTTATACAACTACCTCCTCTCCTGTCCCGATCCTTCCCTTCTCGAGGCCCGGAATCTCTCCCTCCTCCTCTGCCAACACTTACCTGGTGCCCCCATCTCCCTCCTCACTCCCAGATGGGATTCCGTTCTCATCTCCTCCCCCAGCCCCACCCTCCATACTGACATCCTCTCCCGCCTTCCCAACACCCATTTTGGCCCAAATGACTCCCTCACCCCTGCTCCTTCTCCATCTCCTACCCCCCAACCCCAACCCCCACGTCGCCTGCCGACCCTCACGGCCATGATCACTCGGCTCAGTCCGACGATCACGGAGGAGGAGGTGTTGGCGGAGCTCAAGGCGCATCCCATGCTGGAGGTGTGGGCGGTTCGCCGCATTTTTGACACGGCCGGCCCCACAAGCATTATGCGGGTTTTGTACAAGGACGGCCCCTCCATTGACCGTCTCCTGAAGGATGGTGCCCTCCTCTTCAACCAGCGCTATAAGTTCGACCCCTCCCATTCCCCTCCTCAACCCCTGCGCTGCCAGAGGTGTCTGCACTATAACGCACACCCAACAGCCGAGTGCCGCAAGGCCCCCACCTGCCCGCATTGTAGGCAAGCGCACTTCCTCCGGCAGTGCCCTAACCTTCAATCCCCTCCCTCCTGTAATAACTGCAATCTCCCCCATCCCATCTACTCCCAAAAGTGTAAGGCTCGACCCCCTCCGACCACTCCTGAACTCACCGTCCCTGTCCACTCTCTGGACGCCCCCACCCCTCCTGGCAATTCCCTTCGTCCCCCCCACCACCGCTGAGGACATCATCAGGTTCCTCACCATTGTCCTACAAAATGTCCACTCTTTCCAGCGCCCTCACACCCTCCAACAGGTCTCCCTCGCCGCCAGTTCCGTCTTCCACCTAAAAATGTATGCCACCTACTCCCACAACCAGGCCCATTTCACCTTCTCCCGTCTCGACACCCTCGTCTAAATCCCTGTCGTGGCGCGACAGCACAATATCCTGTTCAACAACATCCGTTCCCTTCTCGCCAACAAGAACCTCTTCATGCACACCCTTGCGACTCACCACATGGATGCCTTCCTCCTCAATGAAACCTTCCTCCAACCCCAGCACACCGTCCACACTTCGACCTACCTTCTCCACCGCTCCAATAATCCCCTCCCGATTGCACGTGGTGGAGTTGCTAATGGCCACCACCGTCAGATCCCGGTTCGGCTCCAACCTCTCCTTCACGACCCCACCGAACACCTAATCCTTAGTGTCTTCTTCCCCGGCCTCACCGTCACCTGCGCCACCATCTATGTCCGCCCTACCGCCCCTATTCCTTTCGACTTCCCCTCCAACATTGATTGTACCTTCTCCTCCTACGTGATCGCCGCCGACCTCAACATCCATAGTCGTTCCGCCACCCAGTTACGGTGGTGGCATCAGTTCCTCTCCACCCTCCAAGGCGACCTCGTCCCCATTCCCCAGCACACCCGCCCCGAATCCAACTCCACTCCCAATGTCATCCTCTCCTCCCCCAACCTCCTTGGCCACATAGCAGTGGATGTCCTGGACCCCATTGGTAGCGACCATCTCCCTGTCCTCCTCACCGTTTCAGACGGTCGTGGCCCCCGCCCCGACCCTCGTAATGACCCTCCCCCGAAGTACATCCAAGATTATTCTTGTGCCAACTGGAATGCTTACCGGGATACCCTCTCCACCCACGTCGAAGGCCACCCCTTCACCTACCACCACCCTGACGATGTTACCCATTCTGCCCCCTTTCTCCAGCAGACCTTGCCTGAGGCCGTGGAGGCCCACGTCCCTACTGTCCCCATCCACCCCCACCATCCTACCTTACCCCCACAGGCCGTCCTCCTCCTCTGTGAATCCTGCCGTCTCTACCGTGCCTTCCTCCACACGCGTGACCCCGACACACCACGAAGCCACTGGCAACTCCAGCGATACATCCAAAACTTGCTCGCGACTAAGAAACGCCGGGACTGGCGACAGACATGCACCCGTTTCAATGCTACCCTACCTATAAACTCGTCCAAGTTCTGGTCAGCCTTCCGTCGCCTTACTGGAACTAAACCCTCCCCCTGCTATCCTCTTCTCCATGATGATCACCCCTTCCCTGACACCCTTAGTAAGGCTAATCACTTTGCCTCCTACCTTTCGGATGTCTTTTCCATCCCCAACGATCCCCAGTTCGCTTACTTGCTCTTCCTGGATGTCCACGATCGAACTGACACCTCTGTCCCTCCCCTCGCACCTGGTTTCCAGTACTTGGACAACATTGCACACACGGAACTCAATGACCCCATCACAACACAGTATCTCACTGCTACACTCCGCACAAAACGTACCACTGTTTCTGGTCACGATCGTGTCACCTACTGCCACCTTCGTGAAGCTCCTGTCTCTTTTCTCTCCACCCTGGCCAGGCTCTAAAATGTAGTCCTGTCCACCGGCTACTACCCCGACCTGTGGAAAACCTCCCGTATCCTGATGTTCCTGAAACCCGGTAAACCACCTTCCGCCGTCCGCCATCTCCTACTACTGTCCCCTCAGCCTTACCTCGGTCTTCAGCAAGGCCCTGGAATCTATCCTCACCCTACGCATCAACCAGCATCTCCGCCAGCACCGCCTCCTTCCCGTTACCCAGTGTGGCTTTCGACCGTCCTGCTCTTCCGATGACCTTCTCCTCCACCTCACTCATCTCCTTTCCGACCAGCTAAATTCCCGTCGCTCCGCAATCTTCCTCTCCCTGGACATCGAACGTGCTTATGACTGCGTATGGCATTCCGGTCTCCTCTTCAAGCTCCAAACCTTCGCCCTTCCCATTAACTACGTCTGTCTGATCAGCTCCTTTCTCTCCCACCGTCCTTCCTACGTCACCATCCATAACACGGATTCCTACACCTTTTTTCCCTCCGCCGGTGTGCCACAAGACTCCGTCCTCTCCCCCGTTCTGTACCTTTTGTATACGGCGGACATGCCGCCGCAGTCACCCCCCGTCCACCTTCTCCAGTTTGCCGACGACACCGCCTTCATTGCCCTCGCCCCCACCCTGCAGCGTTCCCAGCACATTCTCCAATCCCATCTTGACCGGTTCACTGCTTGGTGCAAACTGTGGTTTCTCAAGGTCAATCCCTCCAAAACCCAGGCGATCATTGTAGGCAAAACCACCCCTTCCTTCCGACTCCTTGATTTCTATCTCACCATGTCTGGCCGTTCTATCGCCCTCACCCCCACCCTTAAGTACCTTGGCGTCACCCTCGACCGTCGTCTATCCTGGACCCCCCATCTCTGGACAATCCAAGCCAAGGCACGCTCCCGACTCTGTCTCCTCAAGCTCCTTTCCGGCCGTACGTGGGGTCTGCACCCCTCCACCATCCTCCACACCTACAAATCCTTCACCCGCCCCATCCTCTGTTACGCCCATCCTGCCTGGATCTCCACCCCCCCTACCTTTTACAAATCCCTTCAGATCCTTGAACGCCATGCTCTCCGCCTCGCCTATCGCATCCGTCTCCCCTCCCCCACGCGGATCCTGTACGACCTCATTCTGTTCCCCCACCTCCTCCTTTTCCTTGAAAGGATACGGATCTTCTACACCTCCTGTAAACTCGATCCTCCTCACCCACTTGTCTCCCGCATCCTCTCCCACCCCCGCCTGCTGCCGCGCCTGTATTCCCATGTCTCACTTGCTCTCCATCTCTCCATCCTCCTTACCCTCTCTCAAGGTGGCTTCCGCCAGCTGCCCCTCCCTGATGATGCCCTCCTCCCCTCCATCTACCCCTCCTACCAACTTTGATCCTCCCTCCCCCTTCCTGTGTTTGTTCCTTTGGGCACCCTCCCTCCCTCTTCCATTTCTCCCCACTGCTCCCCCAGGCTTCCCCTCCCCTGTCCCTCTACTCTTCCTCCTATCTAATCAGCCATTGGCATCTTTGTTCTCCCCTCTCCACCCCCCTCACCCTTTTTCCCCTCTTGGCAGGTCCCCGGACTCGCACACACTACGTGGACTTTCGCGCGCCGGAGATCATCGCCATCAGTGTCTCGTGTGTGCCGTCGTGTTTAGTGTTCAGTGTTCACCGTCGCACTCCATCGTTCACCTGTGCTATCGCCATCTTCAATGTTCATGCGTCGTGTCAACAGTTTGCAGTGTGGATTATCGTCGAGTGTGAACGGCTCCGTGTTTGTCTTTCTGTGTCTACTGTTTTATTGCCCACCGTTCTGTAGCTTATGTCTATTCTTTCTGTTTTTTCTCATTGTGTATTCTATGGCTGAAGAGAAGCGTAGAATGCTGCTGACAGCCCGCCTGTTGTACAGGTTTTAAACTAACAATAAAGAAAAAAAGAACATGGTGCTTTTGGGTATGCCTTGGACATAGACTACTTCGTCCTCTGTGGTGTTATATGGGTTGCCGGCCCTCAGGGGCTACCTTGGCTCCGGTATAACAGATACTATATGACGTTCCTCTATAGACAACCTGTGGTACCAACATAATGGCTGTTCATACCATGACGCACGAAGTAATACAGTATGTTTTCACGAATTGTTTGCAAATCGTTGGACTGGAGGCAGAGGACCCGTACCTTGGCTGGCCCGTTCCCCTTATTTGACGCCTGTAGACTTTCTTCTGCGAGGAAATCCGAAAGACACTGTCTACAAGGATATACCAACTACACCCGATGATATACAACGACGTATTACTGCAGCCTACTTGGACATTTCCGCTGAAATGCTAGCACGTGCGCGTCAGTCGTTCCATGCTAGACTGGAAGGATGTTTTGTTGCTGCCGGTGTTCATTTTGAATACAGCCTGTGACGGTCAGCAGTCTTCGTACTGGTCGGAATCCACATAACCAGTGTATGCGCTTCGTTGTTCTTTTTTGTGTGCAACGATATCTCGTAAACGACTCGCACTGTAATCCTGCAACAAACACCAGTCACCACTGACAGTCTTGTGTACGCTACTTTTAGTTTGTTAATGTCGATAGGCATTGTTCCATTTATGAAAGCGAATGTTAGCACACACTTTCATCTACATCCACATCTACATACGTACACCGCAATCCACCGTACGGTGCGTGGCGGAGGGTACCTCGTACCACAACTAGCATCTTCTCTCCCTGTTCCACTCCCAAACAGAACGAGGGAAAAATGACTGCCTATATGCCTCTGTACGAGCCCTAATCTCTCTTATCTTTGTGGTCTTTCCGCGAAATATAAGTTGGCGGCAGTAATTTTGTACTGCAGTCAGCCTCAAATGCTGCTTCTCTAAATTTCCTCAGTAGCGATTCACGAAAAGAACGCCTCCTTTCCTCCAGAGACTCCCACCCGAGTTCCTGAAGCATTTCCGTAACACTCGCGAGATGATCAAACCTACCAGTAACAAATCTAGCAGTCCGCCTCTGAATTGCTTCTATGTCCTCCCTCAATCCGACTTTATAGGGATCCCAAACGCTCGAGTAGTACTCAAGAATAGGTCGTATTAGTGTTTTATAAGCGGTCTCCTTTACAGATGAACCACATCTTCCCAAAATTTTACCAATGAACCGAAGACGACTATCCGCCTTCCCCAGAACTGCCATTACATGCTTGTCCCACTTCATATCGCTCTGCAATGCTACGCCCAAATATTTAATCGACGTGACTGTGTCAAGCGCTACACTACTAATGGAGTATTCATACATAACAGTATTCTTTTTCCTATTCATCTGCATTAATTTACATTTATCTATATTTAGAGTTAGCTGCCATTCTTTACAACAATCACAAATCCTATCCAAGTCATCTTGTATCCTCCTACAGTCACTCAACGACGACACCTTCCCGTACACCACAGCATCATCAGCAAACAGCCGTACATTGCTATCCACCCTATCCAAAAGATCATTTATGTAGATAGAAAACAACAGCGGACCTACCACACTTCCCTGGGGCATTCCAGATGATACCCTCACCTCCGATGAACACTCACCATCGAGGTCAACGTACTGGTTTCTATTACTTAAGAAGTTTTCGAGCCACTCACATACTTGGGAACCAATCCCATATGCTCGTACCTTAGTTAGGAGTCTGCAGTGGAGCACCAAGTCAAACGCTCTCCGGAAGTCAAGGAATATGGCATCCGTCTGATACCCTTCATCCACGGTTCGCAAGATATCATGTGAAAAAAGGGCGAGTTGCGTTTCGCAGGAGCGATGCTTTCTAAAGCCGTGCTGATGCATGGACAGCAACTTCTCTCTCTCAAGGAAATTCATTATATTCGAACTGAGAATATGTTTGAGAATCCTGCTTCTTTCTAAGTATTATCACGATCTGTTGATTGTCTAATAATACGAGCCCCTGACTACCAATCCATTCTGTGAAAACCGCACATCAATAGCTATTTACATTTGCGTAGTATTTGGGATGAAAATTTTAGACGATTTACCCTGTATATTTCACACACATCTAATATATTTCACTCATATTTAGACACATATTTGACCAGTGACTGTGAGAATTTCGCCTCACAGTTTCGTTTTGGCGTTTTTCTATCTCTGTGACGTCATATCTCCCGAACAATGTGTCGTACAACGATATAATTATATAATTTTGCAGGTACATTCAGTGGTATACCTGAATACTGTCTGTGAAGTGGATTGCGAATATGGGTAGTAGTAAAGACGTAATAAATTGAAACGTCACGCACGATATGGCAATTTTTCACGCATCTCAATGTTTATGACGTCACATCTCCGGACGTTGTAATACGATAAAATTTTGCAGGTACATTCAGTGGCATTGCTGAATACTCTCCTTTTGCAGCTATGTTCCGTGACATATGTGAATATTGTCTGCATAATGTGTTTTGTATACTGTTAGTAATAAAGAAGTAATAATCTAAAACGTCATAGCTGATGCAGCAGGTTTGCAGAATGAACAGCGGAAATATAGTAAGCGATAAAGTTTTCTTCTTGGATCATTTATTGGGGGTTGTCAACGAGAAAAAGTTTCGTGAAGGTTTGGAATTATGTGTAAAATACACTCCTGGAAATTGAAATAAGAACACAGTGAATTCATTGTCCCAGGAAGGGGAAACTTTATTGACACATTCCTGGGGTCAGATACATCACATGATCACACTGACAGAACCACAGGCACATAGACACAGGCAACAGAGCATGCACAATGTCGGCACTAGTACAGTGTATATCCACCTTTCGCAGCAATGCAGGCTGCTATTCTCCCATGGAGACGATCGTAGAGATGCTGGATGTAGTCCTGTGGAACGGCTTGCCATGCCATTTCCACCTGGCGCCTCAGTTGGACCAGCGTTCGTGCTGGACGTGCAGACCGCGTGAGACGGCGCTTCATCCAGTCCCAAACATGCTCAATGGGGGACAGATCCGGAGATCTTGCTGGCCAGGGTAGTTGACTTACACCTTCTAGAGCACGCTGGGTGGCACGGGATACATGCGGACGTGCATTGTCCTGTTGGAACAGCAAGTTCCCTTGACGGTCTAGGAATGGTAGAACGATGGGTTCGATGACGGTTTGGATGTACCGTGCACTATTCAGTGTCCCCTAGACGATCACCAGTGGTGTACGGCCAGTGTAGGAGATCGCTCCCCACACCATGATGCCGGGTGTTGGCCCTGTGTGCCTCGGTCGTATGCAGTCCTGATTGTGGCGCTCACCTGCACGGCGCCAAACACGCATACGACCATCATTGGCACCAAGGCAGAAGCGACTCTCATCGCTGAAGACGACACGTCTCCATTCGTCCCTCCATTCACGCCTGTCGCGACACCACTGGAGGCGGGCTGCACGATGTTGGGGCGTGAGCGGAAGACGGCCTAACGGTGTGCGGGCCCGTAGCCCAGCTTCATGGAGACGGTTGCGAATGGTCCTCGCCGATACCCCAGGAGCAACAGTGTCCCTAATTTGCTGGGAAGTGGCGGTGCGGTCCCCTACGGCACTGCGTAGGATCCTACGGTCTTGGCGTGCATCCGTGCGTCGCTGCGGTCCGGTCCCAGGTCGATGGGCACGTGCACCTTCCGCCGACCACTGGCGACAACATCGATGTACTGTGGAGACCTCACGCCCCACGTGTTGAGCAATTCGGCGGTACGTCCACCCGGCCTCCCGCATGCCCACTATACGCCCTCGCTCAAAGTCGGTCAACTGCACATACGGTTCACGTCCACGCTGTCGCGACATGCTACCAGTGTTAAAGACTGCGATGGAGCTCCGTATGCCACGACAAACTGGCTGACACTGACGGCGGCGGTGCACAAATGCTGCGCAGCTAGCGCCATTCGACGGCCAACACCGCGGTTCCTGGTGTGTCCGCTGTGCCGTGCGTGTGATCATTGCTTGTACAGCCTTCTCGCAGTGTCCGGAGCAAGTATGGTGGGTCTGACACACCGGTGCCAATGTGTTCTTTTTTCCATTTCCAGGAGTGTATGTTGCAAGTCACTAAGGGCTCTCATTCTCAAATACTGGGTGAATAACTTCTGCGAATTCGATCGTCGTGAGCAACATTACTTTTTCAGTCCCACTCCCGCTCCTTTTATAGGTACGTCGTTCTTACCCCATAAAAATTCTTTCCAGACAGTAAGCGATATCTGTACCAAGTTTGGTAGAAATCGGTTCAGAGATTTAAAAGGAGTTCTAGAACATGCATACGTACAAGAAAATATACGTATATCCATTCTTTAAAAATGTGTATGGCTCCGCCAGAAAAGGAAGTGAGAGAAGTGAGGACTCCAGATGTCCAAGAGTTCCCCAAAAACAGCCAGTGGCTGGAGCAGCAGAAAGCGTACGGAAAGGTAATCCGAGCATCGTGGGGTCGTGTGTGGGCAAACTTTTATATTTTCAATTTTTCCTTTACTTACACTGTGTATAAACCGAAATAATGCTCAATATTTTGTATTTGTTAATATTTTCCAAATAGGCATGAAAAGGAACACAAAGGAGAATTTGGAATTGCAAACAAATTTCCAGAAAGATATTGTAAGGCGTACATGAGAGATCCATATGTAAATTTGGATGCTTTTATTATTTTGTAGTTGATGGTTTACTCGTGCTGGGTTGGTACTCACGGTAACAACAGGGGAAGCAAAAATTTTACACACGTTATAAACGCTGCGTTTTTATACTTACATTGTTGTTTTGCAACTTCGACAAAAAAATAAACTTGATTTAATACATAAAAAGTTCTCTCTCATCGTACAGTTAGGCAGAAAACCATGCGTAACTCATCATGCGGCCAAGTATTGGTGAGGATTTCTGGTGACGTACGATGGAATGTTTTTTAATTCAGTCTTCTACGGCTGTCGTACCTCTCTCTCTCTCTCTCTCTCTCTCTCTCTCTCTCTCTCTCTCCATCGATGAGAGAACAGAAGAGCAGTTTTGAAGCTTTTTGATTAAATTCTTTACCTGACATAAAAAATAGCCATTGCACGGTTGCATTAGCTGCCGTGCGCTGCACGACGCTCAAAATGAAACTAACCTAACACGAAGTCCTTTACGCTTCTAATTACAATCCATTCTTGAAAAGTTATTTGCGGGTTCCTCGTGGACGCTGTAAGTACAATTCTTACCTGGAAGTTTATTTGCAGACTCGAATTTTCCTTTGTCTTCCTTTAGATGCTTCTTTTGAAAAGATTAATAAATATAATACGTTTAGCATTACGTCAGTTTATTTGCAGTGCAACTAAATTAAAAATAGAAAACAAAAGATTTCCGCTTCTGGACTCGACCCTCGTAGTGTTTCAAACCCATTTTGAGCCGGTGACGATGCTGTACAGTCTCTGCATTCTAGTAAGTTACTTCGTAACAGCAACTACATTCTTTGGTAAGCGGTTCTCATCTTGCCAGCTGTTTACGAATGAACGCAAAGGAGCAGAACTGCGCACTGGGAGGGATGTGCCGACCAGTTGAAACCTGAAGTGCGTTATCGCAGGAACCCAACTCACACATTGTATGACAGGAGCGCCGCCGTTCTAAAGGCGAACAGGCACTGGCAGCAAAGTGTCGACAAGCTTGTGCATTGTGGTTTCACTCATCTAGAAATATGTATACTTTCGAAAAGACTGTCTTTTGGATACTGGTATGTTTTTACTTCGCGATAAAGGATACCTAAAACTCAAAGTGCGTAACATAAACAGCCATGATAATAGACTTAGTGAGCGTATAGAGCAGACGATAAATTCTTGGGTTTGCTGCTGGGACACAGAGACGAAATTTCATATCATAACGTTATCTTGTGACTAAATTTCCAGATGCTGCCATAGTATGATATGGTAGGATTTCCAGAAGTTGAGATCATCGATCGTGACTATCTAGCACAACACTGTGCATGCTTCTGATCACTCTGAGCGTTTCCAAAATTCAGATAGTATTTACCCGTTTGTAGACTATTTGTATCATTGCTCACGTCACGTAATGCAGCTGGATATGTTAGAAGAAAAATACATTTCGTCACAGAGTAACTTAGACATGACGAACAATTTGAAGAACTTGAGTCAGTATCTTTAACAGATAATTAGCGTAATATTAATATGAGTCACGTCGCAGGTGCTCCAGGTTCTAATTGCTAACATATGTGGAGAGCTATTGAACCACAAGGTATAATTCATCTTTGAAGGTTTTCCTTCTATATGTTGAGGCTCCATAGTTGTCCACAATTTCTCTGGCTGAAACAATTTTCACTGTAGTTAGGAACACTTTGTTACACTCCATTCGTTATAGTATTTCTGGTTTTAAAATGAGCTCGTCATAGCAACCAATGTATTCGTTTTTAACATTCATTCATGTAGTACTTATAAGAGACTAGACAACAGTTATCATCTAATTACCTATTTTATACACTCCTGGAAATTGAAATAAGAACACCGTGAATTCATTGTCCCAGGAAGGGGAAACTTTATTGACACATTCCTGGGGTCAGATACATCACATGATCACACTGACAGAACCACAGGCACATAGACACAGCCAACAGAGCATGCACAATGTCGGCACTAGTACAGTGTATATCCACCTTTCGCAGCAATGCAGGCTGCTATTCTCCCATGGAGACGATCGTAGAGATGCTGGATGTAGTCCTGTGGAACGGCTTGCCATGCCATTTCCACCTGGCGCCTCAATTGGACCAGCGTTCGTGCTGGACGTGCAGACCGCGTGAGACGGCGCTTCATCCAGTCCCAAACATGCTCAATGGGGGACAGATCCGGAGATCTTGCTGGCCAGGGTAGTTGACTTACACCTTCTAGAGCACGCTGGGTGGCACGGGATACATGCGGACGTGCATTGTCCTGTTGGAACAGCAAGTTCCCTTGCCGGTCTAGGAATGGTAGAACGATGGGTTCGATGACGGTTTGGATGTACCGTGCACTATTCAGTGTCCCCTAGACGATCACCAGTGGTGTACGGCCAGTGTAGGAGATCGCTCCCCACACCATGATGCCGGGTGTTGGCCCTGTGTGCCTCGGTCGTATGCAGTCCTGATTGTGGCGCTCACCTGCACGGCGCCAAACACGCATACGACCATCATTGGCACCAAGGCAGAAGCGACTCTCATCGCTGAAGACGACACGTCTCCATTCGTCCCTCCATTCACGCCTGTCGCGACACCACTGGAGGCGGGCTGCACGATGTTGGGGCGTGAGCGGAAGACGGCCTAACGGTGTGCGGGCCCGTAGCCCAGCTTCATGGAGACGGTTGCGAATGGTCCTCGCCGATACCCCAGGAGCAACAGTGTCCCTAATTTGCTGGGAAGTGGCGGTGCGGTCCCCTACGGCACTGCGTAGGATCCTACGGTCTTGGCGTGCATCCGTGCGTCGCTGCGGTCCGGTCCCAGGTCGATGGGCACGTGCACCTTCCGCCGACCACTGGCGACAACATCGATGTACTGTGGAGACCTCACGCCCCACGTGTTGAGCAATTCGGCGGTACGTCCACCCGGCCTCCCGCATGCCCACTATACGCCCTCGCTCAAAGTCCGTCAACTGCACATACAGTTCACGTCCACGCTGTCGCGGCATGCTACCAGTGTTAAAGACTGCGATGGAGCTCCGTATGCCACGGCAAACTGGCTGACACTGACGGCGGCGGTGCACAAATGCTGCGCAGCTAGCGCCATTCGACGGCCAACACCGCGGTTCCTGGTGTGTCCGCTGTGCCGTGCATGTGATCATTGCTTGTACAGCCCTCTCGCAGTGTCCGGAGCAAGTATGGTGGGTCTGACACACCGGTGTCAATGTGTTCTTTTTTCCATTTCCAGGAGTGTATATTGGAAAGCACGCTCGAGTCCAAAATTAAAGCAACGAACGGAAATTTTGCAAGGTCACGTTTATTTTGCCACAAAGCAGTATAAACTGGTGACAGTAAAGTAGAAATAATGTGGGATCCGCATCAGGTGGGACTGACGGATGACATCGAAAAAGTACAAGGAAGGGCAGCTCGTTTTGTATTATCGCGAAATAGGAGATATAGTGTCACAGACATGATATGTGAATTGGAGTGGCAATCATTAAAACAATGGCGTTTTTCGTTGCGACGGGATCGTCTCATGAAATTTCAATCACCAGTTTTCTCCTCCGATTGCGAAAGCATTCTGTTGGCACCCACCTACATATGGAGAAATGATCATCACGATAAAATAGGAGAAATCAGGGCTCGCACGGAAAAATTTAAGTGCTCGTTTTTCCCGCGTGCCTTTCGAGAGTGGAACGGTAGAGAGACAGCATGAAGGTGGTTCATTGAACCCTCTTGCAGGCACTTTATTGTGAATAGCAGAGTAATCACGTAGATGTAGATGCAGGAATATAGAACTTAAACAACTGTAACGTGCATACTGGCAGACAAAAATGTTCTTCGTTTTTTCCAACTGAACGGATTTGCACACACACTCTGACAAATGGTTAATGTGCTCAGTATAGGGTGTGACCACCTCTGGCAGCAGTACAGACATGACAACGACGGGAATGCTGTTACTGATGTCATCAATCTCATGTTGAGGCAATAACGTCCGTTCCTCCTGAAGTGCAGCTCAAAAGTCTCTGGAGAGTGGTTGGTGGAAGCTGACGTGATGCAAACCGTCTCTCCCTGCATCCCAGACACGCTATATGGAATTGAGATAGGGGGAGCGAGCATAGTACGCCATTGATGCAATACCTTCCATTTCCAAGAGAACATCAACCACTCGTGCCCTATGAGGTCGAGCATTATCGTCCATCAGTACGAGGTCTGGGGCCACAGCACCTCTCAACAACCGCACATGAGGTCCCAAGATCTTGTCATCATATCTGATAGCGGTTAAAACTTGCCGATTCACCCGTACAATTTTGTCAAGAGGTGTTCGTGTGGTTAACATAACCCCTGACCACACCATTAGGGATCCT
Organism: Schistocerca nitens; assembly: GCF_023898315.1. Lineage (NCBI taxonomy): Eukaryota > Metazoa > Arthropoda > Insecta > Orthoptera > Acrididae > Schistocerca > Schistocerca nitens. Next base: position 52,776,521 of record NC_064616.1, read on the forward strand.
CCTCGATATCGGTCTCTTCTACAGTGTCTGGGTCCCGGAATCGAGTTCCACGTTCCCTCCAGATGCGAATCCGTCGAGAATTACTCTCCAGACGAAGTCTGGACTCATCTGTAAAATGAACATTGGGCGACTGTACGACCGTCCAGGTGGCATGCTGACGACTTCAGTCTAGACTTTCCCTTCTGTGAAGACGCTTCAGAGGTCTCCGACAGTAAAGGCCACTCTGCCGAAGCGTTCTGTACACCGTTTGCCTCGATACAACACGTCTTGGATGCTGCGGAGTCAGATACCAGTTGCAATGCAGCACTAAGGTGGTACTCTCATGCCTTAGCCCAATAACCGTCCCCTCTTTCTGATGTCACAAATGATCGACCGTGGTCTTCGGGATACAGTTTAGGTCTCTATAAACTATCGCCAGATCCGAGAAACAACAGAACGATTCACGTTAAGCCATCGAGCCACATCAGTCTGCGACTCTTCTGCTTCCATTCTTCCTATGGCCCTCCATCGCGGAGAGTCTGGTGCCCTGACGTCATCGTTGGCATGGCTGCGGAGGACCGGAATGCCACCTTCCATGCAGAACCCGATCTTACTGACATCTGTTGTCAATTTGTATGATTACATCGAGAATTAGACATAAAACTGGAAAATAGCGGTTTGTTGCTTTAATTTTGCACACCAGTGTATTTATTGGTCTTTCAATATTCGCCAAGAAAACCGCTTGTTCAATAGACTGTTTCCGTTTTATAATACCCCACGCGATCACTCAAACCTGACAGCCACCACGTACTCTGATTTCAAAATTATACCGTGACCATATCTCAAAATCATTGACAGAAATATACAAGCATTTAACCTTTGCTTCAAGAGTTTACGTATTCTAAGTGTGCGGAAGCGAAATTTTGCACAATAGTGACTGTTAAGTGTTTTTGTGGCAAGGGTTTTTATTTTCCAGAGAAGATCTTGACGGGATTACGAAGGTTAAAATTTCGTGTAACTTGGTGTGCACCCTCAAGAATATGTTGCGAATCTTTAAACACCTGATTCCAAAATTAGGCAAACACGACGGCTGTAATCCATTCACCGACTGTGCTCCTAGTCGCCTCCCACATCGGCCAACCAGGCTGAGGGGTTAGTATCTTATTCAAACTTTCTTATCTAAATGCGATGTTATTTCGATTCCTACAATCAGAGAGGAAATATACATGAAAAGTGTCAACGTAAACACATAGTACGCATCTTAATTGACACAAACGGTGTTTAGAAGTAAACAGGAAACATGAAGTTACAGGTTCCCCTACACCATGTGTCACCCAAAATCCTATGACGAAGAACCGTGCGAGTGTAGAATTTATGAGAGCGGAAAATGCTTCATTTTAAATAGAAAATAATGATTGCGAATGAAAATGACCTGGGGATAATAAACAGGGAAAGAAAGATAGGTACCGGAGGTAGGTCTGTATCCCATATGTCCACCAGTGTGTCTCTTGTCACGATAGACCATTCTGTTTCTACAACAGCACCATCAAGCTTGTCCTTAAATGATATCCTGTTTCCAGATAAATCCCTCATGGGGTTGCAGAGTTATTCTCCTCATACTCTCACCTGGAGATGGCTAATAAACTTTGTGCAAAAGAGACTAAGTTTATCGGACTCCTTGTTTTGGAAGGTTCTAAGTTGGGTACGTATCCTGAACTTCAAATGTTCTTTGGTCGTTGAAACAATACGAGCAACGCCCATAAGTACAAATATCAGCAACAACAACCATGTGTACGTTTACGACTTAATTTCATGGACGTTAATTCTCGCCCACCTGGAGTTTGTCTCTCTGGTGGATTTATTAACCGAGGGTAAATATATCCACCGCATGTACTGGTCAGCAAGGTCTCCCGATCTGATTTCTATACATCTTTGTGACCCATTGGGAGAACAATATAAAGCCCGACAGCCGGCATTTCTAGACCCTCAAAACAGACCTTTCTCAGAAATGAGACAGAGCTCTGTTTTAATAGGGCTCTTGGAGCACCCCATAGAATGCATGCTACACCTGTTACGAACATCTGTGGCAGTTGGAGGAACCATATACCCTCTGAATGGTTCAAATGGCTCTGAGCACTATGGGACTTAACATCTGAGGTCATCAGTCCCCTAGAACTTAGAACTACTTAAACCTAACTAACCTAAGGACTTCACACACATCCATCCCCGAGGCAGGATTCGAACCTGCTACCGTAGCGGTTGCACGGTTCCTGACCGAAGCGCCTAGAACCGTTCGACCACTCCGGCCGGCATATCCTCTGAACCCCTTATTATTCTACAGAGACATTTTCTATTCTTTTAAATGTGTAGCATCGATTTCAGAACTTCTCGAAGTACCTTTTCAGGAGATGTTCTCATTTCTTAATAATATTGAACTATTCGATTGTAGTATACATGACTACCCCAACAAATAAATCCAGAACCCTTGTAACGTTCCTGGTGCACAGTGTAGCTATATTCAGAAATTGTTGGCTATGTAGATGATCAACGTGTAGTATAAATATTGTCAGCTTATACTCAACGTAAATTACCTCAGAGTAATGCGCTTAAATACAACACAAAATCAAGTATTTTCTGAGTTCTACGTCGACGATTAACCACAAACATCAATGATCAAGCATCTTCAGGTACTCAGGTACTCAAACTGTTGTGGAACAACAGTAGTAATCCCGTTCTAAGGAGTACTGATAAAGGACATATTCATTGGAGGTATCTGAAGAACTACGTTTGACTACACTTTGACAGTGCGTAAAGTTGTAGAACTATGGCAGTCTTTTGTAGACCATCAGACGTGATCGTAGATTACATTAGTTATCCTAGTAGCTTTAGTCAATTAAGGTGGTACTCGTGTTACCTGTACGTTATGTGTGTTGCGTATGTATATGGCGTTACCTCATAAAGATCGCATTGTTTACGGATGTGATCGTTGTCTTACCCGATTACCCTATTAACAGAAGCGGTGGACCGTTTAGAAATTGTGTGAGGATATATAGAGAGCCACGTAACTTACGAAACAGTTTTGCTCTACATAGTTTTCCTCCTGTCTGTTTTGTAAAAATAAACAGTACTGAAATCGGTTGGAAACGTTTAATTCAGATCCTATTCGAAAATTATCGACTTGTATCGTGAAACAGAGGGATGTTGCAGTAAAAGTAAAGAAAACAGTACAGATTTATCATACAGCGCTAGAAAACGCAGTTTGCTCAAAAGAATGGTAAAATAATAATTATGGAAAGCAAAAATATATCAACCATCGCATCAATACTTCCTCGAATTAATATAACACATGTTTCTGTATACATAAACAACTTTCATATTTATCAGTAATAACAGGAAAGTCTTGCCTTTGCTCATGATGAACTATTGAGTACAAAGTAACACGTACAAATTTTGATGTTTTTGCATGTAAACTGTTCAAAAATGGTTCAAATGGCTCTGAGCACTATGGTACTAAACTTCTAAGGTAATCAGTCCCCTAGAACTAAGAACTACTTAAACCTAACTAACCTAAGGACATCACACACATCCATGCCCGAGGCAGGATTCGAACCTGCGACCATAGCGGTCGCGCGGTTCCAGACTGTAACGCCTTTAACCGCTTGGCCACCCCGGTCCGCGCATGTAAACTGGACTTCCATCAAAAATAATTGCTCTGGTTACATGAAAGTGCAGAGATTACGCGATCAACTGAGTTTAATTACTTATAAAATGCATTTTGTACTCCGCAGAATATAAAATATACAATGAACTCCACACTGAATAATATGTGGTTCGAATAATGTGCAAAACCAACAACTAACCAAACAAAAAATAAGAGAAGTCGTCGGCTCCCAGTTCCTCTCTTATACATTCATTTATGTTTCTTTCACTACCAGTGCTACCGATACTCCCGGCATTCCCACCATTTATTACGTCATTTATGTAATGTACCAAAACTCAAAAATGGTTCAAATGGCTCTGAGCACTATGGGACTTAACATCTGTGGTCATCAGTCCCCTAGAACTTAGAACTACTTAAACCTAACTAACCTAAGGACATCACACACATCCATGCCCGAGGCAGGATTCGAACCTGCGACCGCAGCAGTCGCGCGGTTCCGGACTGAGCGCCTAGAACCGCTAGACCACCGCGGCCCGCTGTACCACAACTACTGAACAGTATTTTTGGCAGAGCGCAACTCGAGCAGTAAGCCAATGCTATCAGCTACGGCTGTAAATAGCTACTGTTACCTTTTCGAAAAATCTCAATGTGGAATGACCAAAGAAATCCAGCTTTGTGTCATGATAAAGTAAGATTTATTGGAAAAATCCAAGATGTAAAATTAATTGACGAAGAATATCTCTTATGAAAGCCTTATCTGACCGATTCTTGGGTATAGTTTCCCGATTTAGAACCGTTATAAAGTTGGATTAGCAAGCTGTAGAGAAAATTTAAAAAAATAATACATCTATCGACAAGATTGTTTAGCCAATGGGAGGGTGTGACAGAAGTCTATGTACACAAATGATCTGGAGGACAGGGTCGACAGCAATCTCAGGTTGTTTGTTGATGATGCTGTGGTGTGCGCAAAGGTGTCGAAGTTCAGTGAGTATAGGAGGATACAAGATGACTTACAAGGAGAGGTCCCCAGCCGTGGGATCGACTTTTTGAAATCATCTATACGGTGACGTAGGTTAAGGACCCAAGTATCACACCCTGCAGCCATTTACCCTGCTGGGCCTTCGTTTGTGAGTAATCGACGAAACAAAATTTCGGAATTTAACACGATGCTTTATAACTTTAAAAAAGAAATACTCCCTTTGTCATAAAAGTTCCAGGACTGTTCTTTTTATTTATCAGTTTGCAGTACTAAAAAGGAACAAATGTTGTTTTTATGCTATCTGGTATGTGTCTGTCCCTGAAGTGACGTTCGCCATGTTTCTGTGCAAACTCGCTAAGTGGCAGGGCTATGCTTAGAAACACACTGTTTGGGTTTTTGGGCCATTAGTTACGGTGCCACAATGGATACTGATTGTGAGCAAAGTGTCAACATTAAGTTCTGCGTTAAGCTAGGGAAATTCGCTAGTGAAACGCGGACAATGATTAAGTAAGCATTTGCACACGAAGCAGTGAGACGAAGTTGTGTTTTTGAGTGGCAAAAAAGGTTTCGTGAAGGCAGATATTTTGTGCAAGACAATCCCAGTGCTCCTCGCCTGTCTACCACACATACCGCTGCGAACGTGGAGCATGTAAGGCAGTTATTGCCAGAAGACCATGCTGTAACTGTGTGTGCGATATCAGATCTTAATTTAAATCTTGATGTGTGTCATAAGATCTTACGCAATGATTTAGGGAAACAGGAACTTAATAAATTTTCATAATGTGGGACCACAGTCATAATACCCTACTGGCCATTAAAATTGCTACACCACGAAGATGGCGTGCTACAGACGCGAAATTTAACCGACAAGAAGAAGATGCTGTGATATGTAAATGAATAGCTTTTGAGAGCATTCACACAAGGTTGGCGCCGGTGGCGAAACCTACAACGTGCTGACATGAGGAAAGTTTCCAATCGATTTCTCACACACAAACAGCAGTTGGCCGGCGTTGCCCGGTGAAACGTTGTTGTGATGCTCCGTATGAGGAGGATAAATGAGCACCATCATGTTTCCGACTTTGATAAAGGTCGAATTGTAGCCTATCGCGATTGCGGTTTATCGTATCGCGATATTGCTGCTCGCGTTGGTCGAAATCCGATGACTGTTAGCAGAATATGGAATCTGTGGGTTCAGGAGGGTAATACGGAACGCCGTGTTGGATCCCAACGGCCTCGTATCACTAGCAGACGAGATGACACGCCTCTTATCCGAATGGCTGTAACGGATCGTGCAGTCACGTCTCCATCCCTGAGTCAACAGATGGGGACGTTTGCAAGACAACAACCATATGCACGAACAGTTCGACGACGTTTGCAGCAGCATGGACTATCAGCTCGGAGACCATGGCAGCGGTTACCCTTGACGCTGCATCACAGACAGGAGCGCCTGCGATGGTGTACTCAACGACGAACCTGTGTGCACGAATGGCAAAACGTCATTTTTTCGGATGAATCCAGGTTCTGTTTACAGCATCATGATGGTCGCATCCGTGTTTGGTGATATGCTACCAGTTTCGGCATTACGTTGATGCCATCTTCAGGCTTCGATAGGAGCTAGGGGCAATACTTGGTAAGTGCAATTTTCTGTTTTTAAGAAAACTATGACGCGTAGGGCCTGAAGATGGCATCTATGTAATGCCGAAACTGGTAGCACATAACAAGTTCATAAAATAAATTTCTACATAACATACAGCTGTTGGTAAATTATTGAATCAAGAAATTTTAAGTTTAAATCTTTTCCAAAATGACATTGATCATTATTTGCATTCAATTAATTGGTTTAAATGAGATTTTTTATTTTTATTCATTTGTCACATCATTTTAATGTCCATATTAATCTTTCAGTTGCTGTCTTTTTTTCTTCCTACAAATATTTTTCCAGTTTGAATCTTTGTGCTTGTGAATTTAATTCTTTTTATTTATCTGTCACAATATTTAGACATTTTAAATGCAGATCTATCGGTTACAAAAAAAGACGATATAATCTGTTTATGTTGACTGTGTGTTGGTGCAGAAATGTAATTTTCGTTACAGTTTTTTGGATGGTAAACCACGTATAAACATTTAAAACAAATTCATATTGCTCTATGGACAAAAACGCTGATGAAGTTTCAAACACGAAGGGATTATAAGTAAAATTAAATTCAAGTAAAATGAGGAATAGAAATGAATGCAATAACACGGACGAAAATATAGCATGATGAAATTGAAGAAACTAAACTGATGTTCCCCATGGAAATAATTCACAAAGATTCCGTGGAAAAATAATTAAAGGGAAATAAAGACAGACCAACTGAAATGTTAATATGGTAATTAAAATGATGTGTCAAATGAACAGAAATATAAAATACATTGAAAACAATTAAGCGAATAAAAATAATGATCAAAATATTTCGACAAAGGTTTAAAAAAAATATTTCAAAGGACTTCAGGAGATTCGAACACACCAATTCTTACATACAAGGCTTGTACTACAATTACTATGCTACGCAACTAATCTACACGATGCTTCGTTTCTTTAAAGCTGTAGATCACCATGTGAAATTCACAAAAGGGGACCCAATAGCGTAAAAGTCTACAGGATGTGATTCCTGGGACCCTAACCTACATCACCATATACACTACGGGCCATTAAAATTGCTACACCAAGAAGAAATGATAAACGGGTATTCATTGGACAAATGTATATTACTAGAACTGACATGTGATTACATTTTCACTCAATTTGTGTGCATAGATCCTAAGAAATCAGTACCCAGAACAACCTCCTCTGGCAGTAATAACTGTCTTGATACGCCTGGGCATTGAGTCAAACAGAGCTTGGATGGCGTGTACAGGTACAGCTGCCCATGCAGCTTCAACACGATACCACAGTTCATCAAGAGTAGTGACTGGCGTACTGCGACGAGCCAGTTGCTCGGCCACCATTGACCAGACGTTTTCAGTTGGTGAGAGATCCGGAGAATGTGCTGGCCAGGGCAGCAGTCTTTCTGTATCCAGAAAGGCCCGTACAGGTCCTGCAACATGCAGTCGTGCATTATGCTGCTGAAATGTTGGGTTTCGCAGGGATCGAATGAAGGATAGAGCCACGTGTCGTAACACATCTGAAATGTAACGTCGACTGTTCAAAGCGCCGTCAATGCGAACAAGAGGTGACCGAGACGTGTAACCAATGCCACCCCATACCATCACGCCAGGTGATACGCCAGTATAGCGATGATGAATACACGCTTCCAATGTGTGTTCACCGCGATGTCGCCAAACACGGATGCGACCATCATGATGCTGTAAACAGAACCTGGGTTCATCCGAAAAAATGACGTTCTGTCATTCGTGGACACAGGTTCGTCGTTGAGTACACCATCGCAAGCGCTCATGTCTGTGATGCAGCGTCAAGGGTAACCGCAACCATTGTCTCCGAGCTGATAGTCCATGCTGCTGCAAACATCGTCGAACTGTTCGTGCATATGGTTGTTGTCTTGCAAACGTCCCCATCTGTTGACTCAGGGATAGAGTCGTGTCTGCACGATCCGTTACAGCCATGCAGATAAGATGCCTGTCAACTCGTCTGCTAGTGATACGAGGCCATTTGGATCCAGCACGGCGTTCCGTATTACCCTCCTGAACCCACCGATTCCATATTCTGCTCACAGTCATTGGATCTCGGCCAACGCGAGCAGCACTGTCGCGATACGGCAACGCCGGTCAACTTCTGTTTGTGTATGAGAAATCGGTTGGAAACTTTCCTAATGTCAGCACGTTGTAGGTGTCGCCACCGGCGCCAACCTTGTGTGAATGCTCTGAAAAGATAATCATTTGCATGTCTCAGCATCTTCTCCCTGTCGGTTAAATTTCGCGTCTGTAACACGTCATCTTCGTGGTGCAGTAATTTTAATGGCCAGTAGTGTAGATGGTTTCAAAAAGTCGGTACCACAGGTGGGGACCTCTACTTGTTACACAAAATTACTAGCTGGTGTGATGAACGGCAGCTAGCCCTAAATGTGGACAAATGTAAGGTACTGCGGATGAGTAGGAAAAACAAACCCATAACGTTCGGATACGGCATTAGTACTGTGCTCCTTGACACAGTCACGTTGTTTAAATATCTGGGCGCAACGTTGCAACGGGATATGTAATGGAACAAGCACGTAAGGATTGCGATAGGAAGACAAATTGTCGACTTCGGTTTATTAGGAGAATTTTGTGAAAGTGTGGTTCATCTGTAAAGGTGACCTGTTCTTGAGTACAGCTCGAGTATTTCGAAGTTGCACCTGATCGGATTAAAGGAAGACATCGAAGCAATTCAAGGGCGGGTGGCTAGATTTGTGACTGGTAGGTTCGAACAACAAGCTCGTGTTACGGAGATGCTTTGGGACTGTAATGGGATTCTACGGTCGCAGGTTCGAATCCTGCCTCGGGTATGGATGTGTGTGATGTCCTTAGGTTAGTTAGATTTAATTAGTTCTAAGTTCTAGGCGACTGATGACCTCAGAAGTTAAGTCGCATAGTGCTCAGAGCCATTTGAACCATTTTTTTGTAATGGGATTTCCTGGAGGGGAGGCAACGTTCTTTCCGAGGAACACTACTGAGAAAATGTAGGGAACTGGCATCTGAAGCAGGCAGCAGAGCGATTTTACTGCCGCCAACATACATTTCACGTAATGGTCACGCAGATAAGATTAAACAGATTAGGGCTCGTACGGCTGATACTGAGGCATATAGATAGTCACTTTTTCCTCTCTCAACTTAAGAGTGGAAGACAAAAGATCATGGCTTATACTCTCCGCCGGGCCCCGAATGGTGGCTTGCAGACTATGTGTGTATTTGTGATTGTAGATGTAGAGTCCAATCAGAGGTCTTACAATAAAATTCGTTGCATCATGATAAGACTAGCCCATATCTCAAGAGCATATATTTCAAAGTGCGTCAGGAAACATTGACCAATCAGATGAAATTTGGGAAATCCCAGACTGTATGCAGACGTACAGTTATTGTTTCCTGGTGTCATACTGCGTCTATGACATTAATGGTGGGAATACGAAACTGGTAGATTTTCCAAACTCCATCATTTACCGTACGGTAGTTTGCGGAGTGCAGATGTAGACGTAGAGCGAATATAGGATTTTGTTATTTAGTAAGAACCCAACTTGAAGACGGTATATGTGGTAAGATAATATATAAGCAGTGGGCGATGCAATGAAAATCTATTGAGGAGAAACGACGGTCTTTTCGAGGAACACTACTGAGAAAATTTAGATAACCGGCATTTGAAGCCGATTGCAGAGATACGCGTACTTTACTGCCGCCAACATACATTTCGTGTAAGGACTGGGTACCATCCCCCAACCACCGTACGGTGGCCTGTGGAGCATGTATGTAGATGTAGATTTAGAGGTCCAGTCAGAGGTCTTACAATACAGTTCGCTGCCTGATAGCACTTATTTCAAGACCATATATTCCAAACTCAGTCAGAAGACATTGACCATTAAGGTGCAATTTGGGAAAACCGGGACTGTACGGAGACGTACAGTCATTGCTTCCTGGTGTCATCCCGCACGTATGACGTTAAGAATACGAAACTGGTAGCTTTTCCCAGCCTCCGCCATATACGATACGATAGCTTGCGGAGTTCATATGTAGATGTACAGTGTATATGACCCACTTGAAGGCGATATACACACATAAAAAAAGTTTGGCATCACCTCGGCTCCGAGAGTTCCGGAACCTGCACAGAAAATTGGAATTGAGATCAACATAAACATCATTTCCGCCCTTTTTATCGCTCCTGAAAACCACACATTGCATGTTGTACCACCATACAGAGAGACCTTCAGAGGTGGTGGTCCAGGTTGCTGTACACACCGACACCTCTATTACCCAGTAGCACGTCCTCTTGCATTGATGCATGCCTGTATTCGTCGTGGCATACTATCCACGAGTTAATCAAGGTACTTTTGGTCCAGATTGTCCCACTCCTCAACGATGATTCGGCGTAGATCCCTCAGAGTGGTTGGTGGGTCACGTCGTCCATAAAAAGCCCTTTTCAATATATCCCAGGCATGTTCGATAGGGTTCATGTTTGGAAAGCACGCTGGCCACTCTAGTCGAGTGATGTCGTAATGATGAAGGAAGTAATCCACAAGATGTGTACGATGGGGGGCGTGATTTTTCGTACACGAAGACGAATGCCTCGCCAATATGCTGCCAATATGGTTGCAATGTCGGTCGGAGGATGGCGTTCATGTATCGTACAGCCTTTACGGCGCCTGCCATGACCACCAGCGGCGTACGTCGGCCCCACATAATGCCACCCCAAAACAGCAGGGAACCTCCACCTTGCTTCATTCCCTGGACAGTGTGTCTAAGGCATTCAGCCTGACCGGGTTGCCTCCAAACACGTCTCCGACGATTGTCTGTTTGAAGGCATATGCGACACTCATCGGTGAAGAGAACGTGATGCCAGTCCTGAGCAGTCCATTCGGCATGTTGTTGGGTGCATCTGTACCGCGCTGCATGGTGTCGTGGTTGCAAAGATGGACTTCGCCATGGACGTCGGGAGTGAAGTTGGCCATCATGCAGCCTATTGCGCACAGTTTGAGTCGTAACGCGACGTCTTGTGGCTGGACGAAAAGCATTATTCAACATGGTGGCGTTGCTGTCAGGGTTCCTCCGAGCCATAATCCGTAGGTAGCGGTCATCAACTGCAATAGTAGCCTTTGGGCAGCCTGAGCGAGGCATGTCATCGACAGTTCCTGTCTTTCTGTATCTCCTCCATTTCCAAACAACATCGCTTTGGTTCAATGCGAGATGCCTGGACACTTTCCATTTTGAGAGCCGTTCCTGGCACAAAGTAACAATGCGGACGCGATCGAACCGCGGTATTGGCGGTGTAGGCATGGGTAAACTACAGAAAACACGAACTGTGTACCTCCTTCGTGGTAGAAGGACTGGAACTGATCGGCTGTCGGACCCCTCCATCTAATAGGTGCTGATCATGCATGCATGCATCGTTGTTTACACCTTTGGGCGTGTTTAGTGACATCTCTGAACAGTCAAAGGGACTGTGTCTGTGATACAATACCCACATTCAACGTCTGTCTTCAGGACTTCTGGGAACCTGGATGATGCAAAAAAAATTTTGATGTGTGTATGTGGTCAGGTAATATACGCAGTGGGTGACGAAATGGGAATCCCAGGGGGAGAGACGACGGTACTTACCAGGAACACTATTGAGAAAATTTAGAGAACTAGCATTTGAAGCTGACTGCAGAGATACGTATCTCTGCAGTCAGCTTCGAGGTAGCATACTGAGGTAGCGATCTGAGACGAACAGTTTGATACGGGACACTTGTGGTCTATCAAGTCGAGAAACTACCTTAAATTGGCCTACAAAAACTACGTAAGCTACAGCGGATGCGCGTCGAGCGAGTTTTTCAGTATTCTCGCGCTCTCTTTGCACAAACCATTAGCTATAGAGAAAAAAATTAATAGGACCTTTTTTGCAAGAAATTTAATATAGTTTAATTTTGTACTGCCGGACGGGGTGGCCGAGCGGTTCTAGGCACTGCAGTCTGGAACCGCGCGACCGCTGCGGTCGCAGGTTCGAATCCTGCCTCGGGCATGGATGTGTGTGATGTCCTTAGGTTAGTTAGGTTTAAGTAGTTCTAAATTCTAGGCGACTGATGACCTCAGAAGTTAGGTCGCATAGTGCTCAGAGCCATTTGAACCATTTGAATTTTGTACTGCGACACGTTTTAGCTGTAGGGTGCGGTTTTCTAGCTACTCAAGAAAAACTGAAAAAAGTGATATTCAGAGTGTTGTATCTCGGAAACCATTCGGAATAGTGCATACGTCCATATGAAGTTTTTTTCTTCAGAACCACTAATACTATCACCCCTTTAAGCATGTACCTTTCCTCCTGACTCACCCTGTACGATATTTAAAATGGAGTCAGGAAACATTGACGACTGAGGTGAAATTTCGGAAATCCCCGACTGTATGCAGACGTACAGCCATCCCGCCTCTATGACAGTAATGTTGGAAATACGAAACTGGTAGATTTTCCAGCCTCCACCATGTACCGTACGGTAGCTTGCGGAGTGCAGATGTAGACGTAGACAGAATACGGGATTTTATTATTTAATAAGAACCCATCTCGAAGTGGTGTATGCGGTCAGTTAATAGTCGCAGTGGACGACGAAACGTCGATTTGGCGAGAGCTGGGAGGGTGTGCGGTGAGCGGAGGGAACGGTAAGGAAGCGAGGCTGGGCTGATGGGCGCGTAGGCCGCGCGTGTCGCCGGGATCAATAGGCGCGCCGCTCCGCGCACACCGCCACACCCCGCGTATAATCCGCGCCGGCCCGAGCCCCTTCCCATTATTCACCGTCCTGCCTCACTCAGACCAGCTGGCCACTAGCAAAACTACCCACTTCCTATGACGGTGGGCCCAAACAGCCCGATTCTCCTGACGATATGTCCACCACGAACAATTATCGATTGGACAACAAAAAATGGTAAAAAATTACAATGCCATCAGAAATGCTAGATGGAGGTAACGAGACGTTAATCACTCTTCCAATAGGTGCCAAAAATTACCGATAGTATTCAAAACTTCTAATTGTGGTTAGCCAAAGAATACGTACGACTGCATTCTCGTACTCATCAAATTAATATTGCTTCTTACCGGCAGCGTGAGAGGGATTTTTTCCATTTTGTAAGTTTTAGTCCTCTGCTAGGGACAGTGCTAAAGTCTCTTAATTAAGATGGACGAAAACAGTTAACTAGACCGTACCAGTTACCATACCTTTAGTACGATCATAGAACCCACTGGAAACGGCCAAGTAATCGCTGGGTCGCTGGCTCGAGTCTCGCTCGTCATTTTTTTTCTAACACAGTCATTTTCTTTACTATTTATATTACAATTGATGTAATGCGAAAAATACGTGTAATCGGATCAGCTTTTATTAAATTTACAATGTCATTTGGCAGTCTACAAATTTTTATTATCACAAATAATATAATATTCGTAACTACCGACTAGTAAATGACCAAACGCATAAAGTGATACTGAAAATGAAAAACAAATGACGAGTGGGAGTCGATCCAGCGACCAATCGATTACGGAGCTTGAACGCTAACCACTCGGCTGCCGGCGCTTCCTAGGAAAAATGCCCACGCACAGGTATATATTTGACGACCGAAATTATCTTGCGATTTTCTCAATAATGCTTGAGAAGTACGCGCTACTCCTTACACATTTTGTTGTCCTCGTGGAGTACTACGAGTGTTAGAAGTTTGCAGTAAATTCGCGTTCCAAACGTCGTTGCCTCCCCTTGTCAGTGTAGCACTGTAATTGCTGCCACTCACATAAAACGATTTCACTAACAGCGCACGGTCTCTCATCTCGATATCCAACACCGCTAACTCACGTTATGGCTTTTCAAATGACAGCGTGAATGTCAAACCGTCACACAAACGGTGTACAGCGCCATATTTGCACCTGATAGCCAAAATGGGAACCTTTTTTCGGCGTAAGTTGGTTCCGCATTAACGCATTAGCATATCTACGAAGTTTCACTAACATACGATAATTACAGCCCGCACTGCACTTTAATTATAACCATCCGGTACCTGAGATTCCAGCTCACTTCTTCGCCACAGAATGACAAGACTTGAACAATTCATTCCCTTCTAAATGAATCAATCGTGGATTCCCTGCGGCATGGCCAGACCTTAAGGCACTTCATTTCGTTTCATGGGCTCAACAGAAATTTCTAATTTGCAAATCAGAGACCCCTGACATCATGAACCAGCGACGAAGAATACTACATGCTTCCATCACTATGAAATGGGGCCCAGACGTGATGCATCACGTTCAACAGTCCTTTTTACTATCTATTATAATATTGCTTCTTCTTCATTTGATAGGTTCGCTAACTTTAAGCTATGCTTGTGGCAACCAACATTCTTGAATTACCTTTTGATCCTTGTCAGCAATGTGACCTTATAGAGGTCCACGGACTATCATGATATGGCTGCCAAATTCTTCACCGAGCCCCTACCATGTTTCACTCTTGGGACGCGAATTCGCCGAGAAGTTGGAAATAGAGTGAAAACAAACTCATTCGACCAAACGACGTTTTTCCATTGCTCCATAGTCCACGGCTTCAGCATCACGTTTGCAAGTTACAGGCATTTCTAACACTGATAAGTGGTTTTGGACCTCTAGCTCGCTCTGCAGGTCTCAACATACAGAGCTCCCTTCGTGTTGCACTGGCTGTGTCCGCGAGTAGGACATTCAGTTCTGCAGTGACTTCACAACTGTCGTCCTCTTCTCAGTATTAAGAAATATATATTCGTTATGGAAAGGGAGCGAAAGGCTATTTACAATTTGTACAGAAACCAGATGGCAGTTATAAGAGTCGAGGGGCATGAAAGGGAAGCAGTGGTTGGGAAAGGAGTGAGACAGGGTTGTAGCCTCTCCCCGATGTTATTCAATCTGTATATTGAGCAAGCCGTAAAGGAAACAAAAGAAAAATTCGGAGTAGGTATTAAAATTCATGGAGAAGAAGTAAAAACTTTGAGGTTCGCCGATGACATTGTAATTCTGTCAGAGACAGCAAAGGACTTGGAAGAGCAGTTGAACGGAATGGACAGTGTCTTGAAAGGAGGATATAAGATGAACATCAACAAAAGCAAAACGAGGATAATGGAATGTAATCAAATTAAATCGGGTGATGCTGAGGGAATTAGATTGGGAAATGAGACACTTAAGTAGTAAAGGAGTTTTGCTATTTAGGGAGTAAAATAACTGATGATGGTCGAAGTAGAGAGGATATAAAATGTAGACTGGCAATGGCAAGGAAATCGTTTCTGAAGAAGAGAAATTTGTTAACATCGAGTATAGATTTAAGTGTCAGGAAGTCGTTTCTGAAAGTATTTGTATGGAGTGTAGCCATGTATGGAAGTGAAACATGGACGATAACCAGTTTGGACAAGAAGAGAATAGAAGCTTTCGAAATGTGGTGCTACAGAAGAATGCTGAAGATAAGGTGGGTAGATCACGTAACTAATGAGGAGGTATTGAATACAATTGGGGAGAAGAGGAGTTTGTGGCACAACTTGACTAGAAGAAGGGATCGGTTGGTAGGACATGTTTTTAGGCATCAAGGGATCACAAATTTAGCATTGGAGGGCAGCGTGGAGGGTAAAAATCGTAGAGGGAGACCAAGAGATCAATACACTAAGCAGATTCAGAAGGATGTAGGTTGCAGTAGGTACTGGGAGATGAAGAAGCTTGCACAGGATAGAGTAGCATGGAGAGCTGCAGCAAACCAGTCTCAGGACTGAAGTCCACAACAACAACATATGGAAAGACCTCTTTATGAGAATTTTTATGTCCATGAATACTGTATGTTGAACTACACCTATGAGGCCTGAAGCACGAGTAAATATTTGTTTAAAAGGTAAGGAGAGTGTTGCACCTTGAGCCAGTTTTCAAACTTTCGCCTCCAGTTTTTGCTCTAAGTTCAGTATATTTTCTTAATCCGTTTTTAAATGATGGAATTAACTCTGTGTGTGCTGCATTTCTTTCTAAACTGACAAAAAAAAATACTCCGGAAAAAAAAGGTTTTTCCAAATGTGAAAAAATGTTCCAAGGTAGAACATGGTCTTGCGGCCAGGGAAAAACACGCTTTAAAATTTAAAACCGTTGCATTTGTGAAAATTCCTTTCAATACGATATTTAACAGTCTATGGGTTGCATTATTACTCTACTATACGCCAACAATTAATAACTCGCAGCAAATTAAGTAGAAGTGTTATCAAACACCAGATACGAGTTAAATACATTTGGAAATAGAAGCTATTGGAAATTAAAACAAATATTCATTTTAAAGACAGGTAAAATTATGAAGAGATTAAAGGAGCTCAGTTAATTTGCACATATCACATGTTCCATGGTAAAAGATCTTCTTCCGTTCAAAGGTACAAAAAGGTGCACGACCAACGAAGTATGGCTTAACCGTTAATACGTCACATAACTCCTTTTAAAAATATACAGTAGTGGAAATCAGTATAAAGGCAGCTTGCCTAGGTGCGTAGTAGTACCATTTCTGAAGCAAACGTGTTTTAAATTCGTTATGGAAGTAGTAGATACTTATAAGATATAAATAATGACGACAGAATTAATTAGTATCTCTCATAACACGAGTGACAAAATAAGTAGTTTGCTGGATGGAAATACGTATATAGGCACTCTCTGTCTTGCTGTGCTATTGCATTGTTAGTATTTTGTCCAACCTCTGTTCTTTCCAGTTACATCAAAGATTCTCTCCGGCTCTGATTTTGTTAGGGTTTGTAGTCTTTGCAGTGAAATTGTCACCCATTCTTCTCGTATCAATATTTTCAGCTTGTATGACGGCCTCAAATTGCCTTCGATTTCGATAAACGCGCCTTGCAAGTATTTCCCAAAGGTCTTCCCCGCGGTTCAAATCCGGCCTACGCACAATCCAGGGAAAGACATCGATATTTTTATCTTCAACCCAGTTTGTGGCTATAGCAGAAGATTGCATAGACGCATTATCTCGCTGAAACATTAGATTTACGTCCCTCGAGTCCTTATACATTATAATAAATCCTGTCTCCAGCATCTTAGTGTACATGTTAGGATTCATTCTAGAATTCAGCCAAGCAGTGAGCGGTATACCTTTAGCGCAGAAGGCTGCCCAAACCATAACACTTCCCGCAACAAAATTTCTTCTCGTTCTTACTTGTTTCTCTGTTCTCAGATCATGCTAATAATATTAAAATCCAACAGGCCGATCTAAATTAAACGTCTTCTCATCACTGAAGATCACTTTGTCCCGTTCTGAAGTCCATGACGTACGTTTTTTAGCAAATTGAATCTAGCCTGTGTATGTTTGGGTGTTAGAGCACGTTTCTGAAGTTGTCTCTTGAATGCAAGATGTTTGTCATACAACAAAATTTGTCGTACAAGTCTGACAGTTCCTGACAACTCCTAATCAGCAAAAGGTTGACATGAATAATGATCTGCGATCTTTGTTTTGCGCAAATGTAACCGTTTCGATGCCGCAGATAATTTTCTACTTTGCCTCCAGTGCTTTCCATTCTGTTCATATCGTGCGCCCAATCCAACAAAGTTATAATACACTGTACTGGAACAGTTCAAGTCCTTGGCGATATTACGATTAGAGAGTCCCAGTTCCTAAAATGCACCGATTGTTGCTTTTTCACCTCATGATAACTGTTTTCCACGTGGCATTCTCACAGTCTTCGTTTATGTGCACACCACGCACTATCACTACTGACATCAAATGCGGTACCATTTGACTGCATTTGTTGGTATGCTGGGTATTATACTGAATGTCGCGAGCTCTATCTTCTTATCTCGTGTTTTCTACTGAAAGTCTCGTGCTTGTATCTTAACTTTACTATTACAGAGATCGCCTAAACTTTATTATTTTTTTTTATTGTTCCTGTGCGCAACAAATAACTTACTTGGTCTTTCTGCTGCCACAGCTTGATCTGCTGCATTCCATTATTGAACAAAAACAAAAAAACCTATTATTCATGCTGAGTGCAATGCATGTTCTGTATGGCGGCTCCTGCTGTTGCTGCGGCTGCTGCTGCTGCTTACTACAACTACATATAATTCAAGAGAAAGGGTTTGGTCCAATCTAAACTCGATAAATGATAACCCAAACAAGTTTCAAAAACTATATTCTGAAAGCGATTCTTTCTCATTCGATTAACAAAACGCTAGAAGTCTTTGGACAATCGCTTCGTATGTAAATTTGCCTCCAGTGGCATTAAAGCAATATTACAAATTAATCACTCTTGAGACAGACAGAAATACTTCTCAATTAAATACATAGTGAAACAATTCCCTGACAATTACAAAAGAAATCAATGACAAAAATCAATAGTTAATCTATTCGCCTAACAATGGTTTCCCTTAAGAATTCAACTCCTATCATTATCAAAATTATCGTCTGCTGCTACGCACATACACAAACCTTTTTCTTTAAATTAATAAGCGCGCTGCAAATTAAAAAAAATATCAACTCAATACCAAATCCTGTGTCGCTGCTGGCGGACACGGCAGTACGGCAGCTCGGTGACGACCCCTCGCCCAACACACGTGCGCACCACAGCAGGCGGGCAGGCGGGCTGCTACACTGGCTTCCAAACTGCCACTAATTAATCCGTGCGCTGCGAAGCGCGACAACAATATCTTAGATTCCAGAGCTTGTGTATGCGCGCTGTAGCCAACCTTTAAATCCTAAGAGAGTATTGCCAACTCTCAATAATATTGCATATTCACTGCGCAGGACTATTCCAACCGACAATGTTAATTTTACCACAAATTTCCATGCCTTTATACTGATCTCCGCTAATGTACAGACTTTTACTCACCATAAAATCCTATAAGAAAAGAATCAATAGTGTATTTCAGATAGCTTTTATATATTATAGACAGTTAAACGTGAACCGTGAGGCTCGCCGCCGCTACATCGATTAATACGTTTGTGCTACCTTCCGCTGCGAGTTAGGTGTGGACGGCAGCGCCGACTGCTGGTCGTTTTCGCGCAGTTTGGAGATGTGGCTCCGGGACGCTGGCAGTTTGGAACGTACCCGGCTAACAACGGACGTCTCCTGCCTGTTAGGACGTGTGGACAGGCTTCAGCACAAGTTGGCAGCGAGAGCCTGGCTGGTGTTCTTGTGGGGCCGTATCGCCTCGGCTGAGTTGTGGACATGCACCGGGCCCTGCCGAGTCTTCCCTGGGAAGCGGCTAGTGCATTCCGCCGGACGGTATTTTCTTACCTCCACAGTTGCTAATGGCTGGTTCTTTTCTCAAGTGACCGTGGTGAGAGCGTAATGTTGCATGTGCAACGTATTTCTGATACATTCTTATCTTGCAAGCCCTTTGTCTTTGGAATCTCCAATGTGAGCGCGTGCCGCAGCTGTCTGGCTGCCTGGCTTGGTCCTACTGGAAACTGAACTTGATGTACTAAACTGCTGTGGTCAGCTGCCTGCCGCCACTGTGTTAATTTGATGGCCACTCCCGACTCGCCTCATTACTGCGTGGCGATCCAATGAATGAATTTAAGTTTCTAGCAGTTGTAAAAGGGTTAGGATAGGCAGCATGAGTGAGGCTATGTTTTGAAATTAAAGATTGTTCTATAAACTAAAGAATGGTTACTGTTCATACAGATTTAAGTATGTCGTGCATGATGAATTGTTACCAGAGCACTGGTTGCTGTACCTTATAGTATTGTTCTGTAAATGAGTGAATTTAAATGTTTTAATTTAATATTTGCCATAACTTTTCGTATTCGGCCGTTGGGTTGGATACATGCGTTGGCTCGCAGCTAGCTCTGAGTTCTTTGCAATTTTTGCTATACCGGCCTAGCCGGTTTATTTATTCGCGCTGTTACGCCATTGCGCGGCGTTTGTGTACTCGTGTCATTACTGCCTGATAGTTGCTTGCGTGATTGGCGCTCGTTAACGCTTGTCCGCTCCCACCCTGGATTTTCTTAGGTACCCACCAATGCCTGATAAATATGTTATATTGTTGCATATATCTGGCACTGAATTTTAGCCATTCTGTTATCGCTTGCTTATGGCCAAATTTAGTCTGTTATATAAGGGGCGTTCAAAAAGAAACAAGCCGGAGGCATAATTACAGAAACCAGTACCTCTATGTTAAAAGTATTGACCCTGGCTGTTGGGACGCTTGTCCCACTGTGACACAAGGCGGTGAATGGCTGTCTCGTAAAATTCCCGGGGCTTCGATGATAGCCAGTTCCGCACGTACAGCTGGACGTTGTAGCCCGAGGTGAATCGTTTGCCCCTCAGACTTTTTAATGGGACCAAAAATGGCGTAATCACAAGAGGTCCGGACTGTATGGAGGAGAATTTCTGCAGGAGCGCCGCAACTGTTGACCGTATGAGTCTTCGCATCGTCCTGGAGCAGAATGACCCCAAGGTCGTTTTGATTTGATCGCTTGGCGAAGGGTGGTCAAGGTTTGCGAGTAACGCTGGGCTCTACTGTTGCTCTGTGCTGCAGGAAGTGAATCAGAAGGGGGCCATCTTGGTCCCCTTAAAAAGGCTCTGAGGGGGCAAACGATTCAACTCGGACGACGACATCCAGCTGTACGTGCGGAACCGGTTAACATCGCAGCTCTGGCAATTTTGAGACAGCCATTCACCGCCTTGTGTCACAGTGGGACGAGTGTCTCAACAGCCAGGGTCAATACTTCTTACATACAAGTACTGGTTTCCGTAATGGTGCCTCCGGCTCGTTTCTTTTTGAACGGCCCTTGGAATTCTGCAGGCAGTAGTCTGTTATGTGTGGCACCGTCACGGTATCTCCTGGAGACGAGTCATTGGGCTACCTTACTGGTGGGGCCACGGTCTAAATTTGTATATCTTGAGATATTTTGCTGTAAATTTTCTTTAAATTCATTAGTAGTAACCTAAACCTGAAAGGTCAAGTTAATGTCTTCATCCCATTGTGAGTGGCAATTCATCATCATATTGGATTTATGAATAATTGAGTCATTGCCCTGGCCTGCAAAATCATAGGAACTAAAACCTTACGTTCTAAGTAAGCTAGTGTTTAGATTTATTTAGACATGATGGTAGTGTGCCTTTGAGATTGGTTGCCTCTAGAGTTAACGTTTGTTAATCGTTGTATTTCTTTATTTCCTCTTTAGTTAAATTTTGGAGAAGTTTCAGGAGCAAAACAGCTTTGAAATTGATCCTGTATAGTTTGGTCATAGGCGTGGAGAAATTAGTAACTATCTGACCCCGCTGTTTAGGTGTATTTGATTATTTATTGTTCTGTCAAATATTTTTTAAATTTTTAGAGGACTTTTATGAACTGCATGTTACAGTAATTTTGCCATAAAGAGGCTGAATGAGTAACTGTGTTTACTTCTCTGACGGATGATACTAGTTGTTGAAATTCTCAATGTTTTCCATATGAAATTTGTCATTTTTTGTAATTATTACGAGTTAAATTGAGTGATTGTTAATCGAGTGCTGAACTTAAATAGGGGATGTATAACTATGAATGTTGCTGCTCCTGAATGTTTTATGTGCCTCTTCCACTCCACGGCCACCTGCGCTGCATCTTGCGTCGTTTTAGCTCAGAAAGGGGCATCAAAATGTGTAGAATTAAAATTATTTACAAATTACACACAAAACACATCCGCATGTCTCACAACAATACAAAATAGAAAGTGCCGGAGACTTCTTATGGTGGTCTATAGAAGCCATTTCTTCACGTAATTCTAGAATCGGTCGGTCGATTGTAAAACTGACCAGGAAACGTAGCGTATTCGTAGGTAGACTCGTCTCAAGGTAAGACTCTCCCCTAATATATTACGCAGGGGACTTAAATTTGTAATTTCTTTACCTTTTGGAAACGATTCTGAGAGAGCCGAAGAGTTAATTAGAGCTGGAAACGATCTAGTGACCCGGCTAAACAGCTGATCGCCACCTGGCGAGGGGCGCTGTTATGAGATTGTCTGACTAAACAGTTTAGAAAGTTTGGGCGCTAAGAAGAGGTCACACAGGGACATGAACTCCCGGCCGCGGCAAGTTTGGAGGGACGGCGCAGAATCCATGACAAGCCAATAATCCAATAGCCGAGAAACGTCCGACGAGAACTGCATTATCTGCCGGTAACGGAATTTGTGCGCCAGGCGCTGCGGGGGTTAGCGATTACCGCCGCAATTCCGTTCCTACATCCGGCAGAGAACTCAGAAATTAACTTACTTCGCTCCTCGGCGGGCGCATAAATTAACTTTCGCGTGTCGCTTCTAAAAGGAAGCAGACTAGCGCACATGGAGAGAAAATAAGATATTAAGTGCAGGCAAAACCGCCAGACACCTCCAGCAAAAAAGGTTTACGCATTGAGGTAGCACGCTGGTTAAGATGCTGGAGTGGTATTCTGGAGGAGTTAGATTTAAATCCCGACTCGAGCTTGCCGAGTTAGTTTTTTCGCGGCTTTTGTAAATGTCGATGTGGGTCTTCGGGGTTTTTTTAGTGCAGATTCAGGGCCTAGCAGAAACGCATTTTCTGCTAGCCTGGGACGATCGCTTCATCGTAGATAGCGCATTTCAGAATCGTTATACAAAAATTTTTTCAAGCGGCTTAGTTAAATGCCTCTTGAAATCATTTCGCTAAATGTCCTAAGAAAGAAAGTGGATGAGAAACTGTAGTTATAGAATAACAAAATACCTTCACTAGTGGAAAGTAGGAACTTTCAGTGTAGATGATTGAGAGACCGAGCATTTGTTCGGATAAGTGAAATGCGTAATTCCGGATGACCATTTCCAATAGCTGATCGATAGGCGGACGTGCTATTCAAACAAGTAATGTCGGTTGTGAAAAGAATGAAAAATGCGAACAATGTGCATCGTTCTGATGAAACGACGCGACTTAAGCCACCCTACACCTTCTACAAGCGAGCGGAACGCATCTATAAGCCCCAGATAATACAGGATACTTACGGTGACGCCTATGGGAATTGCATTTCACCCAGAGCGCATCAGACTCGTCAGAATTGTGGAAATAGTCATATTGATAATAGGATATTTGACTCTTTTCTGGAAAATCAGTTATGTCATTTGATGCTCCTAACATACCTTTTTTCCTTTTGAATTTCAGTATTTTTTTATAAACACGGAAATGAAATTCAGATAATTTTAAAGCCTGCAAAAATATTTCATTCCAGTCATGTGATGCCTCTGACGTCATTGGCTAACTCGTTCCTACTGTGATAATGCTATTCATAGTGACGTCTTGTTTTGGAATTATCATTTCGGCAAACGGACTTCAAATGGTGTGTAGTATCATACAGCACAAATACAGCTATAAAATCTCCTGGAAAGTTTTTGAGTTTTGCAGAGAATGAGAAGATGCGTAAAATGTTGCTGCACTCTACCGGCAAATTACCAAGTCGACGCACAAGTTCACTAACTTTATTAAAAATGTGTTGCATTGTGAAGTTAACTTTAACTTACCTCAGAGGTGTGCTCTCCCACTGTCACAATGAAGGATAGTGTCATTCAACGAAATTAAACTTCTAGTGAACATTGTTGTATTACCCAACTACACCTCAATTATTCGGTAGCTCATATTCAGAACAGTAGACCGTCGAATTTTATAAGATGTCCGTAGATCGCTGATTCGAATCTAACTCGAAAGAACATTTCAACTTGTTTGTAAAACGACTCGAAAGTTCTCTCATATGAAAACCAAATCACAATTACAAAACGTCACTACACCGATCAGAAACAGAATATTATCGTGTTTTCTTACTGTTAACGTGCGCTAAAATTCGCAATCGCTGTTCACACACGTCACGTTCAAAAAGATATTTTCTAGTTAATGTGACCACACACTTTTTACTTAATTACAAACAATATTTTTGTCTTCGTCCTGTCCAGCTTATTGTTTAAACGTTTGCAGTCTCATCGTACATAAAGATGAAATATGTTCGCTTCAGATGCTAACTCACAAACACCACAGCCCTCCTTACGCTTTCCACCTGCATGTTGTACACGCTTTATATCTCTCCTTATAACCTCATCGTACTACATCTCGTTGTACTGTGGGCGAATGGTGATATCTTCACCACTAGCAATGCTTTCCTAAAACGTGAATTGTTTGTTCGCAAAATAAATCCATTTATCCTATATTGCCCATTTCTCAGACTGACTAATGTGAAGCTATACATAATACATTCCACGATGGAAACAATTGCTACAATCAGTTCTTGCGAACGTTATTTTCATATTTCGTACAAAACTTTTAAAAAAGTATGAACTTTCCAGGATTCGAACATCTAACCTCCTTATCTATCGTCGAATGCTCTGCCGAACGCCTTCTCTATTTCTCTGCTGAGCGGCTTCTACAGAGGAAATCAGATCTACGTTTTTAATCATTTTAATTTACTTTGTGTCGTAGCTAGTTACAATGTGCGGATCCATTTCCAAAAGTTTTACAGTCCCTTAGTTTTGAGCGAGTGTAATGATGATGTAAGGAGCAGTGAAAAGAATGTCCGTCGTTGCATATATCGCCGCTCTAAGGGTGGAGCATAAAAGCATCAACTTTAGCAAGGCTTCCACAATGTGCTTTCACAAAATTCCTTTCTATTGTTACTTAAAAGTTGTAATTGCGTTTTCCATCACTAAATAGCTAAACTGTTTGCAGAAAAAGTACATAAAAACCTCGTAACTTTGGCTAACGCTCCTATAACACACGTACAGCTTCGTCTTACACAGTCTGTAACGTCACCAGAGCGCCAGCCAATAACGGAGCGTTTTCGATCACGTGACAAGAGCTTGATAGTTATTGATTTTTAAGCTTTAATTACATAAAAATAACAGATTTTTGTGAGAATATAGACCGTAATTGCTATTTAAATGTCATAATCAGAATAACAATCCGAACCATATTTTTAACATAGGAAAACAACCTATTCTGTTAACATTTTTAAGCAGCACCCAATAAGAAGCTATTTCTCTTGTCATTGTCATGTTTACAAGATCTCTAATCTTGACTTATTGTCATATTTCCTTGTACTACGTCCAGTCTTTTTTAGTTTTTGTTCATCAAGTAGTTTTTATTCTCACAAACGGCAGCAAGGAAAACTGACCTTCACGCATTTGTCCGTTCTTGAACTTAGTACTTGGCTTAACGGCTTCACTAACTTACAGTTATCGTCTGCTCAAGAGTGTACTCTTTGCTTTCGAATGTGTGTTGCTTTTCTGGTCCTGAATATCTAATGTTTCGATTTTTACTTACTAGGTTGGACACACACAGTCGTTTTTTCGCGTCGCCAGTGAGCGTCCTCAATCTTCCTCTTTCCATGTACACTACTGGCCATTAAAATTGCTACACCACGATGATGACGTGCTACAGACACGGAGTTTAACCGACAGGAAGAAGATGCTGTGATATGAAAATGATTAGCTTTTCAGAGCATTCACACAAGGTTGGTGCCGGTGGAGACACCTACAACGTGCTGACATGAGGAAAGTTTCCAACCGATTTCTCATACACAAACAGCAGTTGACCGGCGTTGCCTGGTGAAACGTTGTTGTGATGCCCCGTATGAGGAGGAGAAATGCGTACCATCACGTTTCCGACTTTGATAAAGGTCGTATTGTAGCCTATCGCAATTGCGGTTTATCGTATCGGGACATTGCTGCTAGCGTTGGTCGAGATCCAATGACTGTTAGCAGAATATGGAATCTGTGGGTTCAGGAGTGTAATACGGAACGCCGTGCTGGATTCCAACTGCCTCGTATCACTAGCAGTCGAGATGACAGACGTCTTATTCGCATGGCTGTAACGGATCGTGAAGCCACGTCTCGATCCCTGAGTCAACAGATGGGGATGTTTGCAAGACAACAACCATCTGCACGAACAGTTTGACGACGTTTGAGGCAGCATGGACTATCAGCTCGGAGACCATGGCTGCGGTTACACTTGACGCTGCATCACAGACAGGAGCGTCAGCGATGGTGTACTCAACGACAACATGGGTGCACGAATGGCAAAACGTCATTTTTTCGGATGAATCGAGGTTCTGTTTACAGCATCATGCCGGCCTCGGTGGCCGTGCGGTTCTAGGCGCTGCAGTCCGGAACCGCGGGACTGCTACGGTCGCAGGTTCGAATCCTGCCTCGGGCATCGATGCGTGTGATGTCCTTCGGTTAGTTAGGTTTAAGTAGGTCTAAGTTATAGGGGACTGATGACCTAAGATGTTAACTCCCATAGTGCTCAGAGCCATTTCATACAGCATGATGATGGTCGCATCCGTGTTTGGCGACATCGTGGTGAACGCACATTGGAAGTGTATGTTCGTCATCGCCATACTGGCGTATCACCCGGCGTGATGGTATGGGGTGCCATTGTTTACAAGTCTCGGTCACCTCTTGTTCGCATCGACGGCACTTGGAACAGTGGACGTTAAATTTCAGATGTGTTACGACCCGTGGGTCTACCCTTCATTTAATCCCTGCGAAACCGTACATTTCAGCAGGATAATGCACGACCGCATGTTGCAGGTCCTGTACGGGCCTTTCTGGACACATAAAATGTTCGACTGCTGCCCTGGCCAGCACATTCTCCAGATCTCTCACCAATTGAAAGCGTCTGGTCAATGGTGGACGAGCAACTGGCTCGTCACAATACGCCAGTCACTGCTCTTGATGAACTGTGGTATCGTGTTGAAACTGCATAGGCAGCTGTACCTGTGCACGCCATCTAAGCTCTGTTTGACTCATTTCCCAGGGGCATCAAGGCCGTTATTACGGCCAGAGGTGGTCGTTCTGGGTACTGATTTCTCAGGATCTACGCACCCAACTTGCGTGAAATGTAATCACATGTCAGTTCTAGTATAATATATTTGTCCAATGAATATCCGTTTATCATCTGCATTTCTTCTTGGTGTAGCAATTGTAATGGCCAGTAGTGTAGTATTCTCCAGCTACTCCCATCTTACACAGATATCTTTGATCCCGTCAGTCCGTCTCTGCAGTGTTCTTCCCCTCGGTCTGTTGCCTCTGATGTCTTTTCCCACCACCTGCCTCGTGACCGAGCCTTCTCGACGCATTACGTGCCAGTGCCACCTCAGTCTTCACTCTCTAATCACAGTTCCAATGTCCAACGACTCCTTAATCTACTGCAATTTGCGGTTTTTCCTTTTTCTCCATCCGTCTCCATCCTTCACTGATCCAAAAATCTGTCTCAGAACAACATTATCAAATGTCAGGAGTTTCCTTCCTTTCTTTCGTCATAGTCCAGGTCTCTGCTCCATACATAACTAAATGTTGTATTACTGTCCTGTAGTTCCTAATCTTTGTGGATCTCAATCGAAGCCTTGACCTGTTTCGTGCCTGAATTCTTGCCATTATTTCCTGGTCTATCTCATTCCTCTCACTGAGTAGTGCCCCAAGGCATTTGAACTCTTTTTACCGTTTCAAATATTTTGCTGTTTACATCTAAAGGTTTGTCTTCATTCTCTCTGCTCAATACGAAGTATTTCTTCTTATCCATATTCATCTTCAAGTCTGCTCTCATTGCCTCTTCCATTATACTCTTGCCATTTGAATAAGGTTTTGCTCATTCTGTGCTATTAAAACCAAATCTTGCACATAGGCCAGAGTAGTAGAGTACTGCTCCTTCTACCCAATTATATTCCTAAATCCATGCTTGTTTTGCTTCTCAGTGCTCTTTTCAGAATCAGACCAAGTAGAACGGGGGGAGGCAGTCTCCCTGTCACACTCTAGTCTTCACCTAGAATTTCTAAGATATTTACTTTCGCCGCGCGGTGTGGCTGAAGCCCCATGTCACTGATTGCGCGGTCCCTCCCGCCGGTGGTTAGTCCTCCCTCGGGCATATGTGAGTCTGTGTTGTTCTCAGCATAAGTTAAAGTAGTGTATGAGCCTAGGGACCGATGACCTCGGCAGTTTTGTCACTTAGGAATTCACACACATTTGAACTTTTTTTTTTCATTCACTTTCACCGTGCATGTTGTCTCTTGTATTCATGCTTGCGTT
The DNA here is from genome assembly GCF_023898315.1 of Schistocerca nitens. Lineage (NCBI taxonomy): Eukaryota > Metazoa > Arthropoda > Insecta > Orthoptera > Acrididae > Schistocerca > Schistocerca nitens. The sequence continues at coordinate 52,804,803 of NC_064616.1, forward strand.
ACCGTTATCAGTTTTCTGGGAACCTGCGCCATTTCCACTTCTTGCCATATTGCTTGCCTGTTCATACCGTCATATGCTTTTTAGAAGTCCACAAAAAAGCAGTGAATATCTCTGCGTAGTTATCAGCTCTTTGGTAAAATTTGCCTTATTGTGTGCAGTTGGTCTATGGTTGATTTTTTTCTTTCTGAACCCTGCTTGCTGGTGTCCAAGCACCTGCTCGACGTATGGTATTAGCCGCTTGAGCAACATACTCAGGATCTTAAAAATTGTGCATAATTAGGTAAACCCTCTGCAATTGCCACATCTCGTTGGGTCTCTTTTTTTAGCATTGGGCAGATGACAGACTGCTTCCATTCTGCCCGAATCCTCTCTCTCCTCCAAAGTAAACAGCTTTCGTGGTACTCTCTCCTATACGATATCTCTTCCCTCTTTCAGCATATCTGCAGGTAAGCCATCTATCCCCGGTGCCTTTCCTCTCTGCAGCAATGATGTCTTCTCCTACCTCTTCCATGTTCGGCAGTTCTTCCTACACTATTAGTATCGTTATTCTCTTCTATGTACAGTTCTTCTTCTTCTTCTTCTTCTTCTTCTCATGCTGCTGTCTCAGCGCTGGTGATAGTGTCGTCCACATTCAGGATATTTTCGAAATAGTTTTTCCATTCTTCCACAGCTTTCGTTTCGTTTGTTACCATTTGTCCTGCTCGACCTTTGACCACGTTAATCCTTGGCTTATATCCTTTCTGGTAGAACCTGACTCATGTAAAGGCTCTTGCTTGCCTACTGTTTAGATTTTTATCACATTCTAGCCTGGGGATAATCGAAAGAGCCTTTGTAGCAACTGTGAATCTAATATAAGAAGAAAATGAGACTATGGATTCAAAGTAACTTCGGCAACAACTGAAGATCTGAAACTGGAATCAAGTTTGTCAATCTTTTATCGATTAATATGTTCGCTGGATGTTAGCGTTATCTCAGTTCTCTCAGTTTTTGTTTTTTTGACAATTAAAGGAACCAAAATTTACTTTTAATTATCCCCGCTTCCAATTAAGTTAACTATGTCACACAGTGGCGCTTGAATTTAAGAGACGCGATTGTTCAGGAGTTAAAAGCTAAAAGCTCGGACACTAAAATCCCAGACGCAGAGACTCCCAGACGCAAGTCACGTTAACAATACGTGCGTTGGGTTTATATAGTAATTGTGAAATAAAAGGGGCGTTCGTTAGAAACTCTTTAAATAAAACCCCTTGCTACTTTGCGTATAATACTCCATTCCATTGGCTCTTATGTTGCGAGGATTTACATGTTGCATAAACGTTCATACAACGGCAAACGGCTAATAAAAAAAGTAACGGGAACACCTTCAACAACGTCTTATGTAAAAATGAATGAATTTCCTTTGAAAATGGAAAATTGGATAACTGACAGACCACCATATTACAACGCGCAGTCACCTCGTACGCAATCATTCCCCTAATGAGCCATATAGCCGTACATTAACGGGAAGGATATTGACTAGAATTGAATCGGCGACAGCGTCCGCAGAGATATAACTTCCGACCACTGAGATGGGACTCGACCACAAGTACATTGCCCTCCTATGCACAGTTTCCTGTTGTGGTCGTGGTCCTGATGGGCCTTATTCTTAAAGTACGTTACACTTTAATGGTATGAATTTTATTTTCTGACGAGCTGGCGGCTGTAAATTTGAATAGTGCGCTGTCTCCTATCTCAGACAATATTAAAGTGCCTGTACGAGTTAAAAAAATTCCGTGTGTTGTCAAGACACCTCCCTATCCTTATAAAGTTAAGATATTGAAATGTTTGCGTAGTGACTGGCTTAGCGCCCTATAGTTGGGCGATCTGCCAGGAACATAAAATAGCGTCAAGAAGTTAGTCATAATATGTAAAGGAGGATGACGTATAAAAAAATCGTGGCTAGCAAATCTAAATGAACTTCAGTATTTTGCAACAAATCGGAATTTTGCTATATGTTTAGGAAAGGAGTACTCTCTGCCTTGAACTGACGCGTGATTAATAATAATGTCTAGATGTGTGTGGACTCGTATTGCCCAAATCTTGCTTACTTTTGTTGTGAATAGAATGCAGTCTCTCTGCGAAGTGTAAAACGTAATGCCATAAAGTCTGCATTCAGACTTTTTTAGAGTAGAACATTCCACATCTACATTGCATACTCCGTAAGCCACTGTACTGAACATTTGCGGACGATACGTTATACTAACATCTAATTTATGTCCAATTCCATTCCCGTATTGAGAGAGGGTAAAATTACTGTCAGTATACCTCTGTATGTGTCCTGAACTCTTATTCTCACGATCCCCACGCGAGATATTCTATAGTGGCTGCATAATGGCAAAACCGTCTTCTTCGAACACAGGTTACTAATGTTACTCTAAAGCGTTTCACGTGAACTAACTTGTCTTCCTTTCAAAAATTCCCAATAACGTTACACGAACATTTATGTTAAACTTCCTGGCAGATTAAAACTGTGTGCCGGGCCGAGACTCGAACTCGGGACCTTTGCCTTTCGCGGGCAAGTGCTCTACCAACTTGCAAAGGTCCCGAGTTCGAGTCTCGTCCCGGCATACAGTTTTAATCTGCCAGGAAGTTTCATATCAGCGCACACTCCTCTGCAGAGTGAAAATCTCATTCTATTTATGTTAAAGTTTTGTCAGTCGGCAAGATGCCACGCCGTAGCGCCCTTCGAACGAGTCGCTGGCGTCATACAATGCACAAAACTGATCTAGATATTGAGACTTATTAAAATATGAATGTGGACATGGAGAAAGTAATTAACGCTCTCAATGGGCCTGCTGTTTTTCGTGGAGGCCGAGTGGACTTTGCACTGACAAACATTCAAGAGGTATTGGGCCAAGCACGGCTTACCGTAGTTGTTGTACACCTTGTTTCAACTTTACGATACCTGGTCACGAGTTTGGAGAATTTTCTACGACGCTTTGTTATTGCCTACATGACATTTGATCAGTAAATCGTGGGTTACAACCAGGAGCGACACTTCAACAAATTTTTATGTTGATAAACCTGTGTGTGTTGGTACGTATGCGTGAAATTGTCAAAATATGAAATATTGTCTACATGTTTTTATTTGCACCGTTTATTGTCACGATCCTTGTGATCTGTGTAAATATAACAGTTACGCAATCAATGGCCGATTACTTGGGCCGCTATCGCTCCGCGGCAGGACGCGTACTTCCTAGGTCTATTGAGTATACTGAGTACGCGTGCGAGATAAGAGTGTTCAAACGAAAAGGTACGAAACGTCGTAACAATCACACCATTTGAAATTTGCATAAGCCGTTTTGGGATAACTTAGTGTGACATGTAGGGACGGGAATGTAACGTCACTTCCCCCTACGAAATTCAAAGCTGTGCCCTTAGCAGACAAGGTGACGCTTTCTCGACGGCCGAGGTCCCGGTCCGATACTCACAGAATTCCTCGTTAACGGAAAACTCGTTAACAGTAACGTGTAGTGTGACACACTCTCTAGCCTTCGTAAGTCCATAAAGAGCAAACGACCTGGGATGTTCACGGCGGGAGTGATACTGCTCCACGCGTCTCCAAGGTCACACGAAGTTAATGGCAGAGGTCAACTGGGAGCAGCTTGAGCGTCCGCCCTGCAGACCGAACATGCAGCCTTGTGACTTCCATGTGTCTGGTCCGCAAGGAAAAGATCTCAAATGGGAGTATTTGAACACGGACGACGAACTAAAGGTCACAGTGGAGGACTGGCTCCTGTCATAGCCACAGAAATTCTGGGAACAGGAAATCCTTCCGCTCGTGAAACAGATGGACAGTTTTGCTCAGGACTCTCGTGAGTACTTTTGAATAAGCACTTAATAATGTCCGTAATGTTCTTCCGCACCTTTTCTTTTGAACGTCCTTCGCACTTCAAACACCGGAACTGGTGGCACTAGCGTCTTGCTTACGATTTCCTTTACAGACGTATTAATTCTTCCCAGAATCCTACTAATAAATCTGTCTTCTATTCACCTTCCCTAATAATGATTTTATGTGATCAACCATTTTATCTCTCTTCTTGGCATTACTCCTAAGTATTTACACGATGAGACGTGCTGAACATAGTCCCCAATAACCTTGTGATGAAATACTACCACGTTCTTTCTGTTGGTTATATACATTTTCTTACATTTAATCACATTTAACGAGAAGTGTCGTTCATTATACCAAGATGAAACTTTCTCGAAGTCTGTGTTTCCTAATGATCGTCCAATAACCATACTTCCCTGTGGACAACAGCATCTTGAGCGAGAATTTTCGTAGTGCTGCTCATATCTGATACAGTGAATGTATACTGAGAAGATTAGAGGTCCTCCTACGCTTCCTTGTGGCAAATCCATTGTTATTTCGTATCTGTAGAACATTCACAGTTTCATCGTCCAGTATAACGTAGTAATTTTGTTCTATCAAATAGTTGTCGATACAACCACATACTTGTGAAGATACTCTGTGTGTGTGTGTGTGTGTTGTATATCTTTGTCAGTAGTGCACGGTGTAATGTTCAAATGTTCAAATGTGTGTGAAATCTTATGGGACTTAACTGCTAAGGTCATCATTCCCTAACCGCGCGACCGCTACGGTCGTAGGTTCGAATCCCGCCTCGGGCATGGATGTGTGTACTGTCCTTAGGTTAGTTAGGTTTAAGTAGTTCTAAGTTCTAGGGGACTGATGACCTCAGAAGTTAAGTCCCATAGTGCTCAGAGCCATTTTTCATCAGTCCCTAAGCTTACACACTACTTAACCTAAATTATCCTAAGGACAAACACACACACCCATGCTCGAGGGAGTACTCGAACCTCCGCCGGGAACAGCCGCACAGTCCATGACTGCAGCGCCTCAGACCGCTCGGCTAATCCCGCGTGGCCCACGGTGTAATGGTTCAAATGGCTCTGAGCACTATGGGACTCAACTGCTGTGGTCATAAGTCCCCTAGAACTTAGAACTACTTAAACCTAACTAACCTAAGGACAGCACACGGTGTAATGCCTTTCGGTAATACAGGATGATAGTATCTACCTGTTCACCTGTTCCTTTGTTTGCAACATGTCATGTATGAACAGAGCAAGCACAAGAGTGGCTTTTCCTGAGTCCGTCCTGACTCTTTGAGATGGCTTGAAGTAGATTAGCAGCGTTGCTTGTGATGCGAGTGGGTGAGATATCACAGCTGTTATGACACTGGAATCGCATTATGAGTTATATTTCAAATCTTTGTATGACCATTCAGATTTATATTGTTTGTGTAAATCGATTAAAGCGAATGCCAGGTTGGTTCCTTGGAAAGGGACACTAGCAGTCCCCTACTCCAACGTGGCAAATCAGTGTGTGTGCTCCGTTTTTAATTAGTTAAAAAAAATTTTGCTGCCCATAACTAACTGTGGGTAAAAATATTTAATTTCGAGATTAGTATTCGGGAATATAGCGCATCATCAGTGGCACATTTTCTCTACGTCTGTATCAAATGACACACACAGTATATTATATGCCACAGGCTGTGGCCTATATGTCCGAATATCGATCTGGCAGATAAATGTTTCTACATGCAGTTCTTGGAGGACAGCAAGATGTCTTTTAACAAATATGCACAAGCTACGGAGCAACATGCATACAAGATTTCCATTCTCTCCGTGCTGTGTCATACGAACAAGACACAGCTGGGGCAAAAGCACCACAGGCGCAAAGACTCGAGCTGGTGCCAGTACCAGAAAGACTCGCCACTTGAACGAATTCCACCAGCACCACGGGCGGCGCTGAAGATTAAGATAACGACTTCGCTTCGGCCAATTGGAGGCCGAGTATAATCGGCGAATGACCGGACAACGGAGAGAAACCTGCTCGGAAGAGAGAAGAGCAGCTCTCACGCACTTGATTATAGATCATCCAGGGCTGACTTAGACAGGGAACGTCGTTTAGTGAACTCTTAGAAGTGAACAGACTGTTATTGTAAACTGCATTTGCTATGCACTATGAAGTTTACCTTCGATTATTTGCACTTAGCCATTGAGGGCCTTTTCTTGGGTTATATTACAAGAAGTGTTGCAGACTTAATGATTCAACTAGTCACAAAGATAAGTAAACCTTTTAAGCTCATTTGTGTGCATTTTTTACTAATTTGGAGTGTTTTAGAACCTTTGTTCTCGTATCCTGTTACCTGACCCTGGGGCATAGCTGTGAAATAGTGGCAAGGAGAAACTGTCTTAACGATATACAGCACCAGAAGCCGTTTCACGGACTCACCAAGTCGGCCTCCACAGCAGTAGCGACAAAACCTTAACAAAACTGGCGACGAAGGTTTACAAAACTGATTACCTCATTGTCGGTGGGACGTTACACCCTAACTTAATTCTTCCTTTTCACTATATCACAAAGATTCATTATATGATCTTAGCGACGATTCTCAGGCACCAAAACATACTCACAGATCAACCAAATCCAATCAATCCAAACGAGACCAGTATCTGACACTAACTCCAACATAAAGTCCCACTACTCTAGTAGCCCCACTGTGAGGATGCAAATCGGGTTTGATTTAAATACACGCTGTAACGGTCGTCAGCGTTAGTAACCTTCGAGATTGGATGTGGCGAGTTGATGTTAGTCAAGAATGCCTTCAAAGCGACAAACGCCCCACTGAGTTTGAAGGAGGTCGTGTAATAGGGCTACATGAAGTTGGATGTTCCTTCTGCGATATTACAGAAACATCTGGCAGGAATGTAGTCACTGTAAATGATTGCTGGCAGCGGTGGTCACGAGAACGTACGGTCGCAAGAAGACCAGGCTCCGGACGGCCACGTTGCCCTATCGAGAGAGAAGATCGTTCTGTTCGGCGTATAGCTCTGTCGCCACGTACTGCATCTGCTGCAGCAGTTGGCACCACAGTGACACAACGAAGTTGTGCAAATTGGTTACTTCGACAGCTCCGAGCCAGAAACCCTGTAGCATGCATTCCACTGATCCCAAACCACCGCCATTTGCGACTTTAGTGGTCTCAAGGGAGACCTGATTGGAGTGCTGAGTGGAGGTCTGTTGTGTTTTCTGACGAAAGCTGATCATGCCTCGGTGCCAGTGATCGCTGTGTGTTGGTAAGGAGGCCAACTGAACGCCTACAACCAGCCTGTCTGTGTGCCAGGCACGATAACATAGGGGTTATGACAGTAAGAGCGCTCTCGTGGTTATGCCACACAACCTGACAGCAAATTTGTACGTCAGTCTGGTGATTCGACCTGTTGCGCAGCATTTCAGGGGGTGTTTTCCAACAGGGTAACTCTCATCCACATACGGCTGTTGTAACTCAGCATGTTCTACATTGTGTCGACGTCTTGCCTTGGTCTGATTAATCACCAGATCTGTCTCCAATGAAGCACATGTGGGACATCATCGGATTAAAACTGCAGCGTCGTCTACAAACAGCATTAACCGTTCCTGTACTGACCAAGTGCAACAGATATGAACCTCCATCCAACAAACTGACATCCGGCACTTGTACAACGCAGTGCATGCTTGCGTTGAACATTCTAGCGGTTACACCCGTTATTAATGTACCAGCATTTCACATTTTCAATGACTTACCTCGCGCTTACGTTAACCAGTTATCTTTCAATATTAATCACTTAAATATGTTACCTAGAGAAATGTATTCCCGAAATTTCATTACTCTACATTACTTTTTGGTGTTAAGATTCTTTCCTGTCAGTGTAATTGTCTGTAGAGATTACAGCTGCCTCGTAAGATTCAGCTTCAAAATGATTTTGTATGTATACGAAACGATCTGTAGTACACCAGAAAGTGCAGAGAAAAGGTACTTAAGCTACATGTAAAACGTTCGGTAGGTGTAGTTGACCCATATTTCCTCTTAATGGGCGATAATGCCCGTCAGCAGTGGTGCATTACTGGATGAATATTTTCCCAGATGAGTTTAGCCACGGCAGCAACTTACCAGCAAGGTGTCCTGATTCCTGATCGAAATCTCACCTAGCACGTTAGGAATACATTCGAAAAGCGTATTGCAGCTCCCCACTCGTCATCAAGAACTCTTCCAGATTTCAAAGTGGCTGCCGGCCGGTGTGGCCAAGAGGTTCTAGTCGCTACAGTCTGGAAGCGCGTGACCGCTACGGTCGCAGGTTCGAATCCTGCCTCGGGCATGGATGTGTGTGATGTCCTTAGGTTTAAGTAGTTCTAAGTTCTAGTGGACTGATGACCTCAGAAGTTAAGTCCCATAGTGCTCAGAGCCATTTGAACCATTTTTCAGAGTGGCTCTTTCTCAGAAATGGAAGCGATAGTGAAGTACACCGTAGGTAGGATCCTATAGTACTTCAGACGTTTTCTGTTGCAGCCATACTTTCAAATTCCACAACATTTGGAGAGAAGCTTTGCTGATCAGTAAGACCACTAAAGGCAAGATTAGGTTAGTTACAGATTAGATTAGTTACATTTCGCAAAAGTAGGAAAGTATTCATTATATGCCTTGATTCAAAAACAGGAAGAAATATAAATTATGCTCTGTATTTAAATCCTCCCTTGAAATAAATCCTACTTTCTCATCAGGAAAGAATTTATTTATTCATCCAGGTATGGTCTTACAATGATATGTTAGCATAATAAAATGAAAATAAATAGCTCAAAATATAAATGCAGACTACATAACTATGATTTTATGGGCATAAGACAGGTGGTGGGCCTTTCCCTTGATGAAGGAACGACCCCGATATTTGAGTGAAATGATGTAGGGAAACGTCCGAAACCTATTTCAGGCTGACCAGATAGAGAAACTCCATTCTCCTGAATATGAGAGAAGTGCCTTGAACCCGGCACTGATTCCTTCGCTTGGTTCCTGTTGTACAATATTAATACATATACGCAAAATTTGCTCCAGACAACTTGTAATATAAACCTAGTTTTGCACTTCATCGCTGCACGTATCGAGAAGGCCCGCTCATGACTCCTGAACCATGAACATACTGCTACGCCCCGAGTTGATCTCTACCAAACCTACAGTTCAATCGTTTTGGTACAATACACAAATCATGTAGTAAATGGTAGGATTACCGGTTGTACTGGTAGCGTTGGTACAGAAGGAAGCATAAAATGTGTGTGTGAGAGAGAGATACGGGATATCGGCGACTGTATTCTATATCCCTACAAAATGTAAATTGTATTTTGTAAGTAATAAAAATTAGTTGATCGTGTAACTTCTGTACTTCATGTAACCAAAGCAGTTACTTTAATGAGAGTATAGTTTACATGCACAAACATAAAAAATATATTTTATTAAAGTTTTTTGTACTCGATAGAAAGTTCATCATGATCAAAGACAAAAGTTTCTTGTTATTATTGATAAGTGCGAAAGTTGTTTATGAATAACAGAAGCATGCTTTATGTAAGCTCGATGAAGTACTGAAGATCAGTTAGATTTATTTTTGTTTCACGGTCTTCTTTTAATAGGAAATTGAGTTTCCTAGCGCTGTATGATAAATCTGTATTTTTTTATTTGTACTACACCATCCCCCTCTTTCACGTTAAAACCAACGATTTTCGAATAAAACTTGAAGAAAATATTTACAATTTAAATTTTGCTTTAAGTGCTATACCTATGTAAAGCAAGAGCGTTCAGTAGGTTATATATATTTCACTTAGTTTCTAGACGGTTCCCCACTTCAGATTTCTGGGGGACTCTAGTAATACATTGGTCGCTTACGCGAAGAAACAGATCGAAATGAGGTAACACACCTAACGTACAGGTAATACGGTTATGACATTAACTGGCCGAGGCTACCAGGAAAACCACCACAGTCTACACTTGTGATCGTCGACGGTAGCCTACGGTAATTTTACTACTCTAGCCATGGCCCTTGCTCTCCTCCAGTCTGTTCGGAAAACTGATTCCAGGACTACAAACATGCCAGTGTCACACGAACATCTTTTATCCCCACCTACCCCCCTCCCCCACCCTTCCTTCCCAAGTGCGATGTTCAACGCGGCAGGATGACAAGACGTTACTACCATGCTCTGTAGATCTTCACACATGGTTTTCTTGTAAAAGCACTGTAATGTAACAAGGCGTTGTAATTATTCCGTTTCATGATTACCGGTTACTCTGAGTCCCCTAATGAAGTTGGACAGGGAAACTGACTTACTACGTTGTGCTTATTGTTGATGTTTTTAGACACTCTTATAGATTTTATGTGGACTTCCGCAAGTCGAGGGTAAAGTTTCGGTGTTCGCTGGAAAAAATAAACGCACGTCAAAGACCAGCTAAAAATACACTCCTGGAAATTGAAATAAGAACACCGTGAATTCATTGTCCCAGGAAGGGGAAACTTTATTGACACATTCCTGGGGTCAGATACATCACATGATCACACTGACAGAACCACAGGCACATAGACACAGGCAACAGAGCATGCACAATGTCGGCACTAGTACAGTGTATATCCACCTTTCGCAGCAATGCAGGCTGCTATTCTCCCATGGAGACGATCGTAGAGATGCTGGATGTAGTCCTGTGGAACGGCTTGCCATGCCATTTCCACCTGGCGCCTCAGTTGGACCAGCGTTCGTGCTGGACGTGCAGACCGCGTGAGACGACGCTTCATCCAGTCCCAAACATGCTCAATGGGGGACAGATCCGGAGATCTTGCTGGCCAGGGTAGTTGACTTACACCTTCTAGAGCACGTTGGGTGGCACGGGATACATGCGGACGTGCATTGTCCTGTTGGAACAGCAAGTTCCCTTGCCGGTCTAGGAATGGTAGATCGATGGGTTCGATGACGGTTTGGATGTACAGTGCACTATTCAGTGTCCCCTCGACGATCACCAGTGGTGTACGGCCAGTGTAAGTGATCGCTCCCCACACCATGATGCCGGGTGTTGGCCCTGTGTGCCTCGGTCGTATGCAGTCCTGATTGTGGCGCTCACCTGCACGGCGCCAAACACGCATACGACCATCATTGGCACCAAGGCAGAAGCGACTCTCATCGCTGAAGACGACACGTCTCCATTCGTCCCTCCATTCACGCCTGTCGCGACACCACTGGAGGCGGGCTGCACGATGTTGGGGCGTGAGCGGAAGACGGCCTAACGGTGTGCGGGACCGTAGCCCAGCTTCATGGAGACGGTTGCGAATGGTCCTCGCCGATACCCCAGGAGCAACAGTGTCCCTAATTTGCTGGGAAGTGGCGGTGCGGTCCCCTACGGCACTGCGTAGGATCCTACGGTCTTGGCGTGCATCCGTGCGTCGCTGCGGTCCGGTCCCAGGTCGACGGGCACGTGCACCTTGCGCCGACCACTGGCGACAACATCGATGTACTGTGGAGACCTCACGCCCCACGTGTTGAGCAATTCGGCGGTACGTCCACCCGGCCTCCCGCATGCCCACTATACGCCCTCGCTCAAAGTCCGTCAACTGCACATACGGTTCACGTCCACGCTGTCGCGGCATGCTACCAGTGTTAAAGACTGCGATGGGGCTCCGTATGCCGCGGCAAACTGGCTGACACTGACGGCGGCGGTGCACAAATGCTGCGCAGCTAGCGCCATTCGACGGCCAACACCGCGGTTCCTGGTGTGTCCGCTGTGCCGTGCGTGTGATCATTGCTTGTACAGCCCTCTCGCAGTGTCCGGAGCAAGTATGGTGGGTCTGACACACCGGTGTCAATGTGTTCTTTTTTCCATTTCCAGGAGTGTAGATACACCGACCTTCGCGGAACTCATAATGAGCATTCCAAACCGTCGCAACGCCTTTCTACGCATGTGACCTTCTTTCGAAGAAAATATGAGATCAAAGGCTGTCCGTCTGTCAAGTGCCACCCTCAAATACACTGAAGAGCCAAACAAACTGGTACATCTGCCTAATATCGTGTAGGGCCCTTGCGAGCACGCAGAAGTGCCGCAACACGACTTGGCATGGACGTAACTAATGTCTGAAGTAGTGCAGGAGGGAATTGACGCCATGAATACTGCAGGGCAGTCCATAAATCAGTAAGAGTACGAAGGGGTGGAGATCTCTACTGAACAGCACGTTGCAAGGCATACCAGATATGCTCACTAATGTTCATGTCTGGGAAGTTTGGTGGCCAGCGGAAGTGTTTAAACTCTGAAGTGTGTTCCTGGAGCCACTCTGAGGAAACTATGGACGTGTGCGGTTCGCATTATCTTGCTGGCATTGCCCAAGTCCGTCGGAATGCACAATGTACATGAATCGATTCAGGTGATCAGACAAGATTCTTACGTACGTGTCACATGTCGGAGTCGTATCTAGACGTATAAGGGGTCCCTTATCACTCCAACTGCACACACCCCACACCATTACAGAGCCTCTACCAGCTTGAACAGTCCCCTGTTGACATGTAGGGTCCATCATGGATTCAAGAGGTTGTCTCCATACCCCTACACGTCCATCCGCTCGATAAAATTTGAAATAAGACTCGTCCGGTGAGGCAAGATGTTACCAGTCATCAAGAGTCCAATGTCGGTGTTGACGGGCCCAGACGAGGTGCAAAGCGTTGTCCTGCAGTCATAAAGGATACACCAGTGGGCCTTCGGCTTATCGGTGATGGGTTCGATGAATGGTTCGCACGCCGACACTTGTTAATGGCCCAGCATTGAAATCTGCAGAAATTTGCGGAAGTGTTGCACTTTCGCCATGTTGAAAGATTCTCTTTAGTAGTCGTTGATTCCGTTCTTTCAGAATCTTTTTCCGGCTACTGCGTGTGCGGAGATTTGATGTTTTACCGAATTCCTGATATTCACTGTACATTCGTGAAATGATCGTACGGGAAAATCCCCACTTCATCGCTGCCTCGGAGTTGCTGTGTACCATCGTTCAAACTCACTTAAATCTTGATAACCTGTCATTGTAGCAGCAGTAACCGATCTAACAACTGCGCCAGACACTTGTTGTCTCATATAGGCGTTGCCGAACGCAGCGCTGCCTTCTGCCTGCTTATATGTCTCTGTATTTGAATACACATGCCTATACCAGTTTCTTCGGTGTTTCAGTGTACATTTCCGGTGTAGTGGCAACTGTTTTCGGAAACAGTATAAGCGACGCAGACACGAAGAATGGAAGGTGCCGGCAGCAAGATCCACATTCTCCTCTTCCTCAAAGGTTGAGTGAACCCAGCTTATAGGCCGTGACATGAATTCTTGACACTGGCACCTGACGTGGCCGAATGTGTACGCAAGCAGGAATAACAAAACACCGACAACATGCATGTTGTGGTAATATAAAGAAATTTTCAGTTACTAGTTCTAGGAAGTAAACTAGGAAAAACCGCGAAGAGCATATTTATTATCTAATATGCTACTGGTTATTATGTTATACTAAATACTAATTGTAAAATGTGATAGTTTATATTTTACAAAAGCGAGACGACGTAATAACGTTGGATGATAGAGCAGGGAACATCTGCGAACCAAATCTGGTCGGAGTGGGTGGCATCAGGGCGGATGACACGCGATGAAGCTTAGTTAATCTCTTGCTGGTGGTGAAACACCAGCTGCCTCCAAGCGTTCACGATCTCCATTCAACACACACAAGTACGACCCCAAATCGTTGCCCTCCCTGGCCACACCATGGGAGGGACGTCAGGCTAAGGATGGCAGCGGATCTTATTTGCCAAGGTACCTTGTATGTTAGTGAGCTGATGGGGAATCTGTAATGACAGTGAAGCCTCAGTTTTTTGTTGAGCATTTAGAGGACAAGTTTGGGGAGGTGGAGGGATTGTACAAAATGAGATCTGGGTCAGTCTTGATCAAAACAGCATCCTCTTCCCAGTCACGGACGATACTCGCTTGTGACAAGCTGGGGGTGTTTCTGTAACCATCACGTCCCATAAGAGTTTAAATATGGTCCAGGGTATAATATTTCACAGGGACCTCGTTTTGAAGTCTGACGATGAGCTGTGCGCCAATTTAGAGCGGCGAGGTGTATATTTTGTCCGGCGTGTCCACTGGGATCCGAGGGATTATCAGGTTACCACAAGTGCCTTCATCTTGGCTTTCGAGGGTGATACATTGCCCGAAAAGGTTAAGATGATGGTCTACTACTGTGCTGTAAAGCCATATATCCCTCCCCCGATGTGGTGCTTTAAGTGATGGAAGTTCGTCCATATGTTTTCCCGCTGTACTTCCAGCGTTACATGTCGAGATTTCAGACGCCCATCACATCCCAATACTCCATGTGCCCTGCCTCCCATTTGTGTCAGCTGTGGAGAGCACCATTTACCTTGCTCGCCAGATTCTCCAGAAAGAAAGGAAAATCATGGAGTAAAAGACCCTGGAGCGACTGACCTACACTGAGGCTAAGAGAAAATTTGAACGCCTGTTGCTACGGTCGCAGGTTCGAATCCTGCCTCGGGCATGGATGTGTGTGTTGTCCTTAGGTTAGTTAGGTTTAAGTAGTTCTAAGTTCTAGGGGACTGATGACCACAGCAGTTGAGTCCCATAGTGCTCAGAGCCATTTGAACCATTTTTGAACGCCTGCATCCTGTATGTATGGCATCGTCTTAAGCAGCCGCTAGAACAGTTTGGGCACCATCAGCTCTGCCAACCCCAGTCACCTCTCAGAGCTGGAAGACTACACCTGCCTCTTGATGGTGGGGGGCGTTTCCCTCCCTGTTGCTCCGGCACCACCTACTTTGAGAGCAACACCCCCACAATCATCGGGGATGCCCGTCCCCATTTCTAAGCCAGAGAAGCGTAAGTCGTCTTCGGCTTCTGTCGCTAGGAAGGGGTCCCTTGGGTCACTCCCTTCCCAGGTTTCTGCTAGTGGGAAAGATGACACCCACCAGTGGCTGACGAGCTCAAAAGCAGCTGGTCGTATGGCTTCACACTCATCTTCAGTCCTGGAGACTGAGCCAGTGAAGTCCCCCCAGGAAGGGAAACCCAAGGAGCAGCGAGAGAAATCCAGAAAGACCCCCTAAGACCAAGGAAATTGTGGTGGTACCCACACCACCGCTACCTACAAGCTCTGCGTCTGAGGATGCGGTGGAGATCCTGGCGTCCACTGAGGACTTAGATCTCGCCAGACCCTCAGACACAATGGATATGGACAGCTCAGGCAATAAATCGGTGGCAGCAGGTGACCCTCAGGCGTAAATTGCCTCAGTAAATGTTCCATGCCTTCCCAGTCTAACGATGTCATCCTCCACTGGAATTGCGGCGGTTTTTCCCACCACCTGGCTGAACTATGACAACTATTAAGCTTCACACCAGCTATCTGCATTGCCGTCCAAGAAACCTGGTTCCTGGCAAAGGCGACCCCCTGCTCTCTGCGGCAATAAGGGATATTACAGGAACCGTAGCGACTATAATCGAGAGTCAGGTGGAGTTTGCGTTTATGTCCTAAACTCAGTCTGTAGTGAAACTGCCTCTTAAAACCCCTCTTGAATCTGCCAGAATACGGACGATGCAAGAAATAACTGTCTGCAATGTATAATTTCCTCCAGATGGTGCAGTACCCCCGACTGTATTAGCTGCAGTGATTGATCAACTCCCTAAACCTTTCCTACTTTCTGGAGATTTTAACGCCCATAACCCCTTGTGGGGTGGCACAGTGCTTACTGGCCGAAGCAGAGATGTCGAAACTTTACTGTCTCAGTTCGACCTCTGCCTCTTAAATACTGAGGCCGCCACACATTTCAGTGTGGCTGATGGTAGTTACTCGGCAATTGATTTATCAATTTGCAGCCCAGGACTTCTCCCATCTATCCACTGGAGAGCACATGACGACCTGTGTGGTAGTGACCACTTCCCCATCTTCCTGTCACTGCCCAGCGTCAGGCCCACAGACCCCTGCCCAGATGGGCTTTAAAAAAGGTGGAATGGGAAACTTTCACCTCTGATGTCACTGTTGACTCTCCGCCACATGGTAACATCGATGTGATGTGATGGTCGAGTAGGTGACTACCACAATTGTTTCTGCAACAGAAAACGCGATCTCTCTTTCTTTAGGGTGCCCCCGGCGAAAGACAGTCCCTTGGTGGTCACCGGAAGTCGCTGAGGCAATTACAGAGCGTCAGCGAGCTCTACAACGACATAAGCGGCACTCTTCCCTGGCGCACCTCATAGACTTTAAACAGCTCCGTGCCCACGTTTTCCAACTTATCCAACGACGGAAGCAGGAGTGTTGGGTGAGATAAGTCTCAACTATTGGGTGCCATACGTTACCTTCCCAAGTCTGGGCAAAGATCAAACGAGTTTTTAGGTACCAGACCCCAACAGGTGTTCCCGGTGTTAACATAAGTGGCATGTTTTCTACTGATGCAAACGCAATTGCCAAGCACGTTGCCCGAGCACGTTGCCCGCCAGTCTTTCGCACTGTCAAATGGCGGCTGGAAGGGAAAGTCGTCTCATTCACTACACGACACAGTGAATCCTATAACGCCACATTTACAGAGTGGGTGCCCTTCAGTGCCCTTGCACATTACCCCGACACAACTTCTGGGCCTGATCGGAATCACAACCAGAAGATTAAACATCTATCATCTGACTACAAGCGATATTTCATCTTCAACCGGATATAGTGCGAGGGCATCTTTCCATTGCAATGGCGGTAGAGCACCATCATTCCGGTGCTCAAACCCAGTAAAACCCCGCTTGATGTGGATAACTGTCGGCCTATCAGCCTCACAAACGCTCTTTGTAAGCTGCTGGAATGTATGGTGTTGGGTTGCGTCCAGGAATCACGTGGCCTACTGGCTCAATGTCAGGGTGCCATCTGTGGGGTCGCTCTACCACCGATAATCTTGTGTCCCTCAAGTCTGCCATCCGAACAGCCTTCTTCAGATGCCAACACCTGGTTGCTGTCTTTTTTGACTTACATACGACACGACCTGGCGACATCATATCCTTGCCACATTGTATGAGTGGGGTCTCTAGGGGCCTGCTCCTGATTTTTATCCAAAACTTCCTGTCGCTCCGTATTTTCCGTGTACAAGTTGGTGCCTCCCATAAATTCATCCATATCCAGGAGAATTGAGTCCCGCAGGGCTCTGTATTGAGTGTCTCTGTATTTTTAGTGGCCATTAATAGTCAAGCAGCAGCTGCCGGGCTCTCCTTATCACCTCCTCTATATGCAGACGACTTCTGCATTTCGTACTGCTGCTCCAGTACTGGTGTTGCTGAGCGTCGCCTACTGGGAGCCATCCACAAGGCGCAGTCATGGGATCTAACCCATGGCTTCCAGTTTTCCGCCACGAAGACATGTCATGCAGACGTCGTACCGTTCATCTGGAACCAGCACTTTACCTTATTGACGATCCACGCACTGTAGTGGAGACATATCGGTTCTTAGGTCTGGTTTTCGACTCTCGTTGGACTTGGGTTCTTCATCTTCGTCAGCTTAAACGGAAGTGTTAGCAGCACCTCAATACCCTCCGCTGCCTGAGCAACACAACTGGGGTGAAGATCGATCCACGCTGCCGTAGCTCTACAGAGCCCTTGTTCAATCCCGCCTTGACTATGGGAGTGTGATTTATGATTAGGCGGCGCCCTCAGCATTGCGTTTGCTCGACGCATTGCACCATTGCGGAGTTAGACTAGCGACAGGAGATTTCAGGACAAGTTCAGTGACAAGCGTACTGGTGGAGGTTGGAGTCCCTCCATTGAAGATTAGACGTGCACAACAGCTCGCCAGTTACGTTGCACACATTTATAGCTCTCCTGAATACCCCAATTATCGTCGTCGTTTCCCAACCACGGCGGTTCACCTCCCGCATAAGCGGCCCAGGTCAGGACTAAGGATTGCGGTTCGCGTGAGATCGGTTCTGTGTGAACTGGAGTCCTTCACATCTCCTAGACGTCCATACTCGTATACCTCCGTGGTGTAGCTGTAGGCCGAAGCTTCGCCTGGACCTTTCGCGTGGCCCTAAGGACCCCGTTAACCCTGCGACTCTCCGCTGTCACTTCCTCTCGATATTTGAAGTGTTCCGGTGCTCTTCAGTGGTTTACACCGACGGCTCGATGGCTGATGGTAATGTTGGCTTCGCCTTTGTCCACAGAGGCCATATTGAACACCATTCATTGCCCGATGGCTGCAGTGTATTCACTGCAGAGTTGGTGGCCGTATCTCGTGCACTTCAGTATATTTGTTCATGCCCCGAGGAATCGTTTCTTCTGTGTTCTGACTCCTTGAGCAGCCTAAAAGCTATTGACCAGTGCTACCCTCGCCATCGTTTGGTGTCCATCCAGGAGGCCGTCTATCCCCTGGACAGGTCCCGTTGTTCAGTGGTGTTTGTGTGGACCCCAGGACACTTCGGCATCCCAGGCAACGAACTTGCCGACAGGCTGGCCAAACAGGCCACGCGGAAAACGCTTCTAGAGATGGGCATCTTTGAACCTGACCTGCGTTCTGACTTACGCCGCAGGGTTTTTTGGCTTTGGGAGACGTAATGGCGCAACAGTACGCACAACAAACTGCGTGTAATTAAGGAGGCTACGAATGCGGACCTCTCGCAGGGAATGAGTTGTCCTCTGCCGGCTCCACATTGGTCACGCATGGGCGACTCACGGCTACCTCTTGCGCTGTGAAGATCCGCCTCAGTGTCGGTGCGGCGCCCGGTTGACAGTGGCCCATATTCTGGTTCACTTTTCCTTTTTATTCTCGTGGTCGGCCAGAAACTGCGATCTGCTTTCTTGTTTCACTCTCTTCTGTTTCTAGCGTCTCTGTTTTCTTGTCCTCTTTTGTTCCTTTTAGTGTTCCTTGCCTTTTCTTCGTTCTTGTAGTTTTTCTTTTCTTTCCGTTTTTTTTTATATGTCTCGCCTGTTTTACTCTCACTTGGGCATTGTTTTATTAGGAACAAGGGACAGATGACCTCGTAGTTTGGTCCCTTCCCCCCTCTTTTAAACCAACCAACCAACCAATGTTAGATGTCTCCCTGATAACGCTTGCAGCTCAGTACACTAGTTTCCTCTGCGTCTAGTAGAGGTTTCATGCGCTACTTCGATATGGTTTCAACACTCAAGGATCGTAAATTTGTTGTTGCAACGTACTATTCTATTTTTGCACGTTTATCTTCTGTGATATTGAGATGATGATAGTATGTGATGATGGGACTATTTCATAACTGTTTTTCTGCAATTTCGTCAATTATATATAATGGAAATTGTGGCTACATTTGTGCTGGAATTCTGAGGTATTGGGACTCCATAACTTTCCTGAAATCCAAATCACGTTGTTTCATCCACTCAACAAATTCTCTTGTTATTGCCAAAAAATCACCAACGGAATGATACAGATGATTATCCACAACAATGCCTGATGGCCTTCCAAGATCCATCATAAGTAGTGTTTTGAAGCACATCTGGAGAACCCTTTTTCGAGAGAAGTTCATGCATCTTCTGAAGGAACATTAAGAGACAGTCTGACACGTAATCATACGATTGACATGCTTGCGACAGTGTGATTCGTCCTCCTCTAGTTACAAATACAATTTCCCTTTGGTGTTTCCGCAATTCCAATCTTTATGCGTTGAATAATTATCACTGACCCACATTTTATCCACTCACATAGCATTATCCAAGATTACGCCAATGAACCCTTGCTGAAATATGCATCGCAATACAAAAAGTCTTTGCTTTCCATTAATATTTTTTGTCCATTAGTAACGTAGCCTATATCTTCAAGCACTTCACGCAACCAAAGTTTACTGGCATTAAAAGATTGTCTACCTGAAGAGAAATGAGCAGTTTCGAAATTGTTGGATTATGTTCCTTCCTCCGATAATAACCACAAATACAAGGGCTAATTGGAAATTAGGTTCCAGTCGGCCGCGAAATGGAAATCACTGTGAAAACCCGATAAAATTTTCACAGATGTGCTGGGTAGTGTCTCTAGTATGCTAGTCGATCGCGGAACGTCACTTTTTTAAATTCTGGACCAACACTGAGCACTTAAAGATGACTAGAAACTTGTGTGGGAGACAAAATTATGTCGGCCGGGTGAGGGATTTCACCTCTACATCTACAGGGTTATTCTGCAATTCACACTTAAGTGGCAGAGGGTTCATCGAACCATTTTCATACTACTTCTCTACCATTCCACTCTCGAATGGTGCATGGGAAAAAGGACCACCTAAATCTTTCCGTTCGAGCTCTGATTTCTCTTATTTTATTATGATGATAATTTCTCACTACGTAGGTGGGTGTCAAAATATTTTCGCATTCGGAAGAGAAAGTTGGTGATTGAAATTTCGTAAACAGATCTCGCTGCAAAGAAAACCGCCTTTGCTTTAGTGATTGCCACCCCAACTCGCCTATCATATCAGTGACACTCTCACCCCTATTGCGCGATAACACGAAACGGGCTGCCCTTCTTTGCACTTTTTCGATGTCCTCCGTCAATCCTACCTGGTGAGGATCCCACACAGCGCAGCAATATTCGAGCAGAGGATGGGTAAGTGTAATGTAGGCTGTCTCTTTAGTGGGTTTGTCGCATCTTCTAAGTGTTCTGCCAACAAAGCGCAGTCTTTGTTTCGCCTTCCGCACAGTATTATGTATGTGGTCTTTCCAGTTTATGTTGCTCGTAATTGTAATTCCTAGGTATTTAGTCGAATTGACAGCCCTGAGATTTGTTTGATTTATCGTATACCCAAAATTTATCGGATTTCTTTTAGTACCCGTGTGGATGACCTCGCACTTTTCTTTGTTTAGTGATAATTGCCACTTTTCGCACCATACAGATACTCTCTCTGGATCATTTTGTAATTGGAATTAATCGTCTGATGATTTTACTAGACGGTAAATTACAGCGTCATCTGCAAACAATCTAAGGATGCTGCTCAGATTATCATCTAGATCATTTATGTAAATCAGGAACAGCAGAGGGCCTATGACACTACCTTGCGGAACGCCAGATATCACTTCTGTTCTACTCGATCATTTACCGTCTATCACTACGAACTGTGACCTCTCTGAAAGGAAATCACAAATCATGTCACACAAATGAGACCTGATGTGGGGCAGTCCACGTAACATAATTATCAAGCGCTTTTTCCTCATGAGTTCTCTGCCGCTCTCTTCAGAGGCAGTGAAGATGCTCCTGCAGCCTCTTCGATTGGAAGTGTTTGGTTACCCACAATACAGCCCGTAATTGGCTCGTCCTGAGTTTCATCTCTGTTCACACGAACCGCTGGCTATGAAGACAACATCTTGGCGCAGACAACGAGCTGTAGAGGGCGTAGAGGATTGGCGGAAAGCACAGGCAGCTGCCTTCTATGACGAGGGTATTGGAATGTTGGTACAAAGCGGAAGTCGGAGCGTGGACTACGTAGATAAGTAGCTTTAAGTTGTAGCTATCTATTTCAAATGAAACATTTTGAATTTTCACAGTAGTTTCCATTTCGCGACCGATCGGAACTTACTTTCCGAACAGCCCTCTTGTAACTGCAAATACTATCTGTCTGTAATCTATTCAAAGTTGTAGCTTGCTTCTGACTCAGGCGTTTTTTTACACCTATTCTACTTATTTTCAAATTTGTTAGAGCGCTGTTTACAACCTGAGCAATGTGAGATAAACTGTCACCACCTCTTTCTTGCCGCGCCGTTTGAGGCGCCATGTCACGGACTGCGCGGCCTCTCCCGCCGGAGATTAGAGTCCGGGCATGGGTGTGTGTTGTTAGTATAAGTTACTTTAAGTACTGTGTAAATCTAGGGACCTATGACCTCAGCAGTTTGGTCCCTTAGGAATTCACACACATTTGAACCTCTTTCTCGTCCTCAGTGTAGTCCCTCACTGAATACACATTTTAGTGGTCTTGGCGGTGTAGCTGTGTTTTCTTCTTCTGTTTCTGTTTGTCGCTGCACTAGATATCGTTTGGTGCGAAACTATATTAGGTAACCACTAAAAATATCGGCTCTCCAATATACAAAAGAAAGCAAAACGAAACGACTATTACACGTACGGATTTATTTGCGCTCTAAATGAGCATGCGTGCACGCAGTGTCGCTGCACAGCCGCTGCTAACAACACAAGTGTCATCCGTCCTGGGTTGACGCCCAGCGGCAACAAACGGCCCTACTGAGCTGTTCCCAGACAATAGACAGACTACAGACGCCAGGTGAATGTAAATAACCTCTTGAGCAAGTGAGTCACCAGGAAACTCGGTAGAGAAGAGCAATGTGTGGTGCCACCGCCAGACACCACACTTGCTAGGTGGTAGCCTTTAAATCGGCCGCGGTCCGGTAGTATACGTCGGACCCGCGTGTCGCCACTATCAGTGATTGCAGACCGAGCGCCGCCACACGACAGGTCTAGTCTAGACTCCCTAGCACTCGCCCCAGTTGTACAGCCGACTTTGCTATCGATGGTTCACTGCCTACATACGCTCTCATTTGCACAGACGACAGTTTAGCATAGCCTTCAGCTACGTCATTTGCTACGACCTAGCAAGGCGCCATATTCAGTATTATGCCTTCTGAACAGATAATATTGTGACTCATGTACCGTCAAGAGCGACGTTCATCATTAATGGATTAAAGTTAATTATCAAAATAATTACGTCCGCTTTCTGAATTCTAATTCCTTGTCATCTTCCAGACCTCACGTTAGTATAGTTCTTCCCTCCTCAAGCCAGCCTGCGTGAGCTAAAACGCGTGCATTTCGACCTCCATTAGTAGCACGGTGTTGCCTCTTATGCCAACAACACAACAGAATGAATGGAAACTTCTAACATCTTAGCCTACTGGCAAACATGCGGAGTCCCCGAGCAAGAACTAAAAACACTGGTTCCAGAAATACACCAAGAGAGGGTAAACGAAAACATTGAGAACCGTGACCAGAAAAGAACTAATGACTTAGATCTCAACGAACGATTCCCTGAGATGTTACTGAACTGAGGCTGATTCCCAGGAATCTTATTTTGTTGGCTGATGAATCTTGCTGCCGGAGTCGCCTCATGTGATGACCAGCAGAGAATTCGCATCGCTGGTCACATAAAGGCAAACAGATACCACCGGATGCCAGGATTAGCGAGTGTCCAGCGTAAAGAGCTGTCGTATCTGTCCCGCCTGGGAAGCCACCGAGGGCTCCAACCGACATGTTAATCTCTGCTGTTGTGACAGGATACCCCGTGCGCGTGACATCGCTGGCGGTGGCTCGTCGCACTTACGGTCAGCATCCTTCGGCGTCACAGCTGCATATTCTGCCTTAGCCCAATTCGCACTGCAATAGACACCTGCTTTCACACAACCTACGTGAAATCTGATTGTATCAATGTAATGGACACACTCAGGCCAAATGACTGATTTTACGGAGTTATTTTAATACTGCCTTAGGTTTCATTTACAACGAAAAACAACATTATGTAAGTATTTGTAATTTCCTGTTAAGTAGTGCAAATTCCACCGTGATGTCCTCTCATTGTAAATGTGGTTGCTTACCAGATCATACTGGGTCTGGCGTACACTTTAATCACTGAACAGGGAATGCGAGTCTGTGTAGGTGAATAACTAATTTCAGCAGGAATTCGTTTCCATTTACCCCAGGTCACTATAGTTCGTATTCGCTTTATACCTGCACAAAGATTACCAGCAGCCGTTAACTTAAGGTTGGTTTCAGTATGACAATGGTTTACTACGTATGGTCCTACTAGATGTGGAATGCAATTGCCTTCTTCCGACATTTTAACTTACACAGCGCACACCTATAATTAGAGGACTTCAAACCACGGTCCAACTCTGCATTGTTACGTTAACGCCCATTGATGGACGTGACAGCAGGGATGGCGGTTATCGCTGAAACGAGCGGTTTTTGGTTTTATCTTTTTTTTTCACTCCAGTTTAACATGACAGTTAAAACCGCTCAAAACAACTTGTTTCTGAAATAACCGATTTTCTGTTTTTATACCTATTATTTACTGTAATGAACGTAGAAATAATTCTTTGAAACTCTGCTCAAACATCATATTGCAATCGGTGATCATAGCACTATTTGCACATTACGAATAGTCCGTGCCAAATGGAGAAGCCGTCCGGAGTGGCCGAGCGGTTCTAGGCGCTTCAGTCTGGAACCGCGCAACCACTAGGGTCGCAGGTTCGAATCCTGTCTCGGGCATGGATGTGTGTGCTGTCCTTATGTTAGTTAGGTTTAAGTAGTTCTAAGTTCTAGGGGACTGATGGCCTGAGATGTTAAGTCCCATAGTGCTCAGAGCCATTTGAACCATTTGCCAAATGGAGAAAACTGAGGTTGAAGACCTCTATTTTTCGTGTTAATTTCTCCGTTTCCGAGGGCTGCAAGCAGATAAAGGCATATTATGTAGACACAGCCAGCAGATCACCTACTTTGTTTTTATTGTATGCGATGAACGAATTGGTAAGTTTTTAATTTGTACTGTTGCCATATGTTCGTTCCACTTTTCTGATTTCATAGAAATGAAAGACAAATCTTTAATCTTTTAAAGCAAATGAAGCATTGTACGTCATTGCTACGTAGCTTCATAAAGATATTTCCAGACTAGGGTAGGTGCCATTCTGCAATACAACGGATGTCTGGCGATGACAGCGAGAAACGTATAGACAAGGTGGAGGCAAATTTTGCACACCACAGGTACACGCATAACTTAAGTCACGATACGCAACTGGAACATCACTGTCTCCACACTGCTGTACTAATTCTTACGCATTGTGTGTGTTGCTAGTTTGTGAGCATTGTTATTAAAATAGCACTGATAGCTTTTCCCATTTTCTATAATAACGCAATATTTCAAAACAAACACCGTCCGAACAGGCCGTGAAGGCCCAACGGTACCGACCGGCCGCCGTCTCATCACCGGTTGCGGATACTCAGGGGCATGTGGTCAGCACACCACCCTGCTGGCCGTTGTCAGTTTTCGTGACCGGTGCCGCTACTTGTCATCAGAGTAGCTCCTCAGGTGGCCTCACAAGGGCGTAGTGTACACCGCTTGCCAACAGCACTCGATGGACCCGGACGCTGATCTATCCGAGTGTTAGCTAAGCACGATACCGCTTAACTTCCGTGACCTGACGGGAACCGGCAGTCGTTGTTCCCGCGAACCATACGCGACTGGAACAGGAAAGGGAGGTAATGACAGTGGCACGTAAAGTGCCCTCCGCCACACACCGTTGGTTGGCTTGCGGAGTATAAATGTAGATGTAGATGTACCACTGCGGCAGATAAATACCGAAAAATACCTATTATTCAGCACTAAAATATCGGTGTCTCTTTTAACCGGTCAATTTTCCCCATCCTTAGGGGACAGTAGTGACATGTAAAGACCCTAAGAATAACTGGTGATCGAACTCGACATCTATGCAGCTGTAGTCGGTACTGAGTCACCGAGTCCCTAATAAATGTGTTAAATGTAAGCGATGTTACAACTAGTTTTGTTATACGTTTTCGTCGACATGATAACAGAATCTTAGCACCGCATCCATTAAGCTGAAAGAGCAATATACGAGGTGTGGCTAGAAAAAAACCGGACTAGTACTGGTGAAACAATAAAACGAATGCAATAACGCTGAAAGTCGCGTGGCCTGTCACGTGACTCTCGCTCCGCCTACTGCTCGAGTTTCATCTGCCTCCTGCACTCAGTCTGCCCGTGGCGTCTGTTTTAAGTAGTTGACGTTTTGTCTGTGCGTCGGAAAATGTTGAGTGTACAGAAAGAACAGCGTGTTAACATCAAATTTTGTTTCAAACTAGGAAAATCTGCAAGTGAAACGTTTGTAATGTTACAACAAGTGTACGGCGATGATTGTTTATCGCGAACATAAGTGTTTGAGTGGTTTAAACGATTTAAAGATGGCCGCGAAGACACCAGTGATGACACTCGCACGGCAGACCATTGTCAGCAAAAACTGATGCAAACATTGAAAAAATCGGTAAACTTGTTCGACAAGATCGCCGTTTAACAATCTGCTCTGATTGTTAAACGGCGATCTTATCGAACAAGTTTACCGATTTTTTCAGTGTTTGCATCAGTTTTTGCTGACAATGATCTGCCAGTGCGAGTGTCATCACTGGTGTCTTCGCGGCCATCTTTAAATCGTTTAAACCACTCAAACACTTATGTTCGCGATAAACAATCATCGCCGTACACTTGTTGTAACATTACAAACGTTTCACTTGCAGATTTTCCTAGTTTGAAACAAAATTTGATGTTAACACGCTGTTCTCTCTGTACACTCAACATTTTCCGACGCACAGACAAAACGTCAACTACTTAAAACAGACGCCACGGGCAGACTGAGTGCAGGAGGCAGATGAAACTCGAGCAGTAGGCGGAGCGAGAGTCACGTGACAGGCCACGCGACTTTCAGCCTTATTGCATTCGTTTTATTGTTTCACCAGTACTAGTCCGGTTTTTTTCTAGCCACACCTCGTATTCATGGAACATAAGGTTTTCAGTTACCTTTAACTGTAGTGAACTCCTGGAAATGGCATACGAAACTCAATAATCAAACTCGCTCACCACCTGAATCATCTCAAGATAATTTGATAACTACGAGCTGGTTTTTCAATGGTAGTATCCATGATGAGCAAAACATAAACTTCAACACCAGTAGAAGTACATAATATTTAAACAATTTGCCAGCGAACACACACATCGCATCAACAATCGAGTCAACGTCCGATTACAGAATTTTCTTCATTTTAGTTGGTAAAGTTCTAATGAAGTTTAAGATACAGGCTTTCAGATAAAATCGTACGTTATTTAATTGTAAAGATAAACAAGTAGTTGAACAAGTGTAGAAAATATTATTTGTATTTACTAGTAATAGTCAAGGGTATATATGTGTAAGATTTCTCGAAATTTTCATGTCATTTTTGTTGTGGTCTTCAATGATGCGATGCAGCCTCTCATAGTTGTCTGTCTCGACGCTGATGACCTCGATGTTGAGCGCCCATAAGCCCCCCCCCCCCCTATCTCGAGCAAGCCTCATTACTCCATCACTATTTAAACCGGCATGCACTTGAACCTTGTTACTGTAATTAAACCTGGGTCACTGTTTTCAATGTCTCATTTCCCAATCTAACTCCCTTAGCATCACTTGATTTAATTTTACTACACTCAATTACCACTATGTTACTACTGTTGTTCATCTTCTGCCTTTTTTCCCCCAAGATTATACAATCCGTTCAAATTATCTTCCAAGCCTTTTGTCATCTCTGATAAAATTACAATGTCAGCGGAAAATCTTAAAGGTTTCATTTCTGCTCTCAGAATTTTTATTCCCTTTCAGAATTTCTCTTTAGTTTCTTATATTTTCCATAAAGCTTAATTTTGCTGCGTCTGCAGCCTATGAGGAAAGAACTTATTAACGTGTTCCTTCATTACTCAAGTAAGAAGGTTGAGCTTCATAGTTCCTTACAATGATGATAATTACAGTGGGAGGACGCGATACACTGAGAAAGAGACAAAAATTCAAGTACTCTCTGAGTGATTAGTGACGAAAGTGGTCTGAAAGGGGACAGCGCCTATTCATCACTTATTTAGTCTGTTTACGGTATACGCAGAGCTTGGCCAGAAAGAAAGTGACGTTAGTAGGAGCTTCAGATGGCCACGCGTTTTGAAAAAAATAGCATTCTTAGCACAAGTCAGGGGAGGCATGGACCATTTAAGTTTGCGTATTTCCAAGACAACGGCTGGTGCAGCTGAAAGAGTAGAGAACGGTAATGCGCCTGTCATA